>NC_090935.1:1063829540-1064445099 GCF_040938575.1 Ambystoma mexicanum | reverse complement strand
CCGTCACACACAATGGTTGCAATTGAATGGGAAAACACCCAACATGACATGCATGAAACCAATGAGATGATACCACACAGTGAAGTATGAAAACAAAATTGTATTGAAAAAAATAAAGAATGCTAAAGAAAGGAAACAAACTACAATGGGAATGAGAAAAAATAAGGTGCATGTCCGTATTAAAAAAAAACACTGCAAATCAGAATCCAAAAAAATGTCCTCAAGTCAAATGTAAAAAAATCTCTATGCAATAAAGAACTATGTTAAAAAACTAACAAGGGTCCATGAGCCCAACTGAACAAAGGAAACCTACTAAAAAACCTAACTAAAAATCAACTATATACAAAAAGTGGAGCAGTGTCCGTCGACTCCAAATCATAATAAGAAACAAAGGAAACCTAAAACTAAAGAACTATATACAAAGGCGGCGGGCAAGTCCAGCGGCTCACTCCGTGGTGTCCCGGGCCAGGGCATCATCGAACTCCTGTTCGATGTCCCGGAGGCGGTCCAGTTCCATGGACCCGAGGGTTCGCAGGGACGACGCCGTGTCCTCCTCCAACCCCCTGCGGATTGCCTCGAGGCACTCGGCCCGCCTCAGGGCCCTCCGCATGGAGTTCTCCTCCCTGACCATTGTGAGCCGCGCCTCTTCCGCCTGCCGCCGCTTCGCACCTATGGCGTGGCCCAACCGCTGCCACACGGAAGACACTCTCTGTCCTGGGTCCCCCTGCCCTCCGGCCGATGCCTGCCCCTCCGATGTGGAAAGCCCCGAGCCTTCATGTCTCCCACCATGTTGCTGCTGCTGCACTGCCTCTGCCCGTGCACTGCCTCCTGCTGCCTTCACATCCTCCGCCGGCTGGGGTGCAGTTGTTGATGTGGCCACCCCTGCTGGACCTCCGACTCCCGACTGTGGCAGGGATGCCTCCTCCACCAGCCTGGCCGCACCGTCAGAGGCAGCTCCACAGGGCACCCAGGTGACTGATGGGTGGGAAGATGGCACAGAGGATGACTGGTGCGTAGGGGGTCCAGTTGAGGAGGGGGTCGGAGCAAGCCCCATCAGACGGAGGAATCCGGCCTGGGTGACCTGTCCCAGCAGGCTGACGTGGTCAACGAGCCATTCGAGATGACGTGCAGTCTCTCCATGAAAAGACTGCAGGTCACCTCGCAGGGCCCGTTGACGCAACGCCACACCAGCCAGGACAGGCTCAACCCGGACCTGGATGGCCACGTCCGCAGGCAGAGGAAGGCCAGTTGACGTCAGCTCATCCCCTGCCTGAAAACGGGTCCGGACGTAGGCATCCCTGCTGGTGCAAGATGATGCAGGGACAGGATCGGGGACAGGATTGCACACAGGCACCTCCGCGGCGGCCTCTGCTGTCTCCTGTCCCTGGTCCTGCACTTCACTACTAGCACCAGTGGGATCCCCACCTCCAGACCCCGTCTCTGGTGCTTGCACGGCCTCCTCCTCCACCAAACCCCCCACCAACCTGGATGACTCCGTGCCATCTTTCCCTGTTGGGCCCTGTGGGGTCCCAGCTGCCCCTTCTGCTGCCGAGGAGTCCAACTGCAACCTCTGCCTCTTGGACCTCCCCCCGGCAGCTGCGGCCTGGGACGCGGCACCGGACTCCTCACTCCCCGACGAGATGACAACACGGGAGGGGAGCCGGGCCTTGCGTCTCCGGCTGGCGGTCGGATCCCCGCCGCTGTGCTCCACAGCACCTTCTCCGCCCTCTTCATCAGTTGACGCTGCAGACAGGGAGAAACAAAACACAGGCATCAGGGCACTGTACAATGGACACATACACACATGACAGTTGCACATGAGTGGCATTGGCAAACCTCAGACATGTCATCACAATCCCCAACACACATGTCATTGCAACTCGCACACATGAGCCATACCACAGCCATATCGCAACTGCCAGCACCATCCATACACATACAACAGCATCAGCAGCCAAAGGGGAGCCAGACATCACATGCAACACAGGAAGTGCACCACACATGTACACACACCACCACACTTGCATGCATGTGTACACCTCTGCCAAGTGTTGCACTGTTCAGACGGCCATCCATGTCACATCTGCCAATCAGGCTTCCACATACCGCTGTCACATGCATCCATGTTGCATCACTGTTGCACCCTTGTCAAATACACACATATGCACATGTACACAGTGCTCATACATGCAGCCGAAAACAACATACATGCGTGACATCACGGACATGTCTACTTACATACACATTCATACAAACATGTGTGCACGCACAACTGCATTTGCCATGCAAGGCTACACACACAAGCACCATCCATGTCTCACACATTACAGCCCTCGCATGTGTCAGCCCCACGGCCCTGTACACCCCCACCCATACTCGACCCCATACAAACAGATGTGCAACCTGCACAATACCGAATAATCACCACACGCACTGCTCACAATCAGGATGCATGTACACTCACCGCTCGACTCCAGACGGGTCTGCTTCTCTAAGACCTGGACGTGGAGCGCTGGGGATATGCGTTCCAGGACCCCCATCTGTTCTTCCGACAAGTGTCCCCGGCGCCCCTTGGCATCCGCTGCCTTCAAGAGGCGCCGGGCCTTGTTCAGGGTCCTGGACCTGTAGTCCTTCCAGCGCTTCCTGACATGTTGTAAGTCCCGGACTGCCACCCCCTCCGCGTTGATGGCAGTCACGATGTCAGTCCAGATCTGAGTCCGTCCTTCCTTGTCGGCGCGGGAACTTCCGAAGAGGGCATCATACTGCCCCAGGACTTGCTCCACCAGGACACCAACTTCGGTGGCACTGAAGCTGGTGCCCCTCTGCCTCTCTGGCCGGGGGTTGTCAGTGGTCACAGATGGTGTTTGCCCCGACATGACAACCCCAGAGGCAGGAGTGGGTGGGCAACTGGGTCCTGGGGCTGGGCTGTGGAGCAATGGAATTCCAGTCGGGAGTCTTCGTTCCAGCAGGGGTGGTCACAGCAACAGCACCCCTGGCTGATGTGCAGGCAGCAAATGGCAGTGCACCTGGGCAGCAGGCAGTCAGGCAGCAGCAGGTGGCAGGTGGGAGCGTGCTCGGGGCTCTGAGGGGCAGTAGTTCGGCCTTCTGGGCAGGAGCGTGGTCTTCCGTGTGCTTACATGTGGCCAGCTTGGTATGGAGTGATTTGGCACATGAAAATCCTGCACATCAGCGTGAAAATCGAGGAAAGGCCCTTAGCGCGTAAGCGCGTCAGCACGCATACGCGATTCTATTGGACCAAAGGCCTTTAGCGCGTAAACGCGTCAGCACGTATACGCGATTCTATAGGTCCAAAGGCCCTCAGCGCGTAAACGCGTCAGCACGCATACGCGATTCTATTGGACCAAAGGCCCTCAGCGCGTAAACGCGTCTGTGACGTGACCCGCACGGGTGTTTCCCACACAGCACGTGATGACAGAGCACACGTGGAAAGACTGCACGTCAGAGTGTCATCGCGTGTAATTGGACAGCACGTCAGAGTCTCATCGCGTGTAATTGGACAAAAGTGCGCGTACACGCGATTGGCCTATGTACGTGTATATCAGGGGTGCGCGGACACTTACACACGCAAGTACGTCAGCGCACCTGTATCCCGGGCTGCGCGTGAATTTCAACACGCTATTGGACTGGGTACTGGATTTCAGGGGTGCGCGGGTCACACGCTCGCCTACAACACGCGCAACGCATTAATTTGCGCGCTAACAAAATAACAAGCTCAGACCCAGGATGAACATACCGTTCCTAGGAGCAGTGGGCGTGGCCTACCAAAGGAGGAGGAGGAGGATAGTCAGGGCCAGAATATTCACACCCAGAACCAGCCTTTTCGGGATGCCTGATGACCAGGTGCATGGGAGGTACAGGTTTCCACCACACATCATACTGGACCTGGTGAGTGAGTGGGAGGATGACCTCACATCACCCACCCTGTGCTCCCAAGCACTCAGCCCCCTGGAGAAGGTCCTCAATGTACTGCACTTCTTAGCCACTGGATCATTTCAGCGGACAAGTGCCATTGTGGGTGGTGTATCACAGGCCACCCAGTCACGCTGCCTACACCAGGTCTTGAACATCATCACTGCACGCCCATCAGTCCGCAGGCACATATACCTGCCCAGAACACCTGCAGAAAGGCATGCTGCTGCCCTGGATTTTTACGCTGTGGCACGATTCCCCAAAGTGCTAGGTGCCATCGACTGCACCCATGTGGCTCCACGTCCCCCCAGGGCATCTGAGCACATCTATAGGAACCGAAAGCACTGGCATTCCATCAACGTGCAGGTAGTATGTAATGCCAAGGGAATCATCACCTCAGTATATGCCAACTATCCCGGGTCAACCCACGACAGCTTCATTTACCGAATGTCCACCCTAAGCCGGGACCTAGAAGCTGGGCGGCATGGCGATACATGGCTGCTTGGTGAGTATGAATGCCACTGCACATGCATGCATGTCAGATACTGAGCAAGGTCACAAGCCCACCAATGATACCAATCACCACCTCCACAGGGGACAGTGCCTACCCTCTCAGCCCCCACATGATGACGCCAATTCGGAACCCCACCACGCCACCCCAGGTAAGATATAACACAGCCCACATTACAACCCGGGGCATAGTGGAGCGCACATTCGGAGTGCTAAAGTCACGCTTTCGCTCCCTTGACCGTTCTGGCGGGCAGCTGTTGTACGCTCCCCCAGTAGTGTGCAGGATCATAGTGGCAGCATGTGTCCTGCACAACGTTGCAACACGCCGGGGCCTGGCCGTGGACATGGTGGTGGCCCCACATCCCCAACCACATGCACAGCCGGGGAGGCAGCCCGTACACAGCTAGTGGCTAATTACTTCACATAGAAATCACACCCCTGTGGAGTGCACACTGCCCTGGCACATTCCATCTGACAATCAATGATGACTCAACCTGACACTGATCCTGAATGTCTGGAGAATGAACCGTGAAAACCATATCAGCCTGAGATTGTTCACCTGGAAGTGTCACAATGTGTGCATCCCTACCCACACAGACACCACCAATGCAGTTTTGTGAAGTAACACATTCAAGCATCTAAAATTAATACCCACTTGCAAAATGCAACAAGAGGACAGTGCCATGTCAGCCAACCCATCCCCAGCACCGCCACACCACACACCGTGCCATGTCATGCTATTTGCAGGTAAACAAAGTAATCCCCACAACATGACACTAGTGTCACAATGTAGAGTGTCCCTAATTGAAACTTGCAACACCTGAAATGCTCACAGTAATGCAGGACCAACAACAAACTTGAGCAGGTACTACCATTAACATGACATCACAAATGTTATATATTAGTAGTCTCACCACCTGGAAATGCCTGCACTCCCACCACTACCAACTGTGCAGTGTTGGCGCCATGTAGAGTTGTAGGTGCACTGCTGCCAACATGGACCCCATCTCCAGACTAGAGGGCCTTGTGTAGACATGAGTAAGGGACCTGCAAATTGGGAGGTAGACACAGATGATGAGTTACACATCAATGCAACATGCAGTGTACAACACAACAGCAATATGCACTAGGAATGTATACACAGTATTGACTACAGACTGCCCACACAGCTCATGGGAGTCCAACGTCACTGTGTAATTCACTGTCACTTGGGCACACCCTTTGCAAGCCCATGGAAACGGGAAGCAGGAGGGGTGTGTGTGACTCAAACCCAAGCATCTGAACCAAATACATGACAAGCCTGCATGTGCCCAGCCACAATGCTGCGTATGCCCACAGGAACCACGGAAGCCAACAAATTGTCCCCAAAAAATTGGGAAAAATTATTTAGAAATTAAAAATAAAAATAAAAATCAAAATCAAAAATAAAAATCAAAAATAAAAATCAAAATCAAAAATGGCCATGGATGGGCCCGGGGGGGTTGGGGAGGCCACCCAGGAGGTCCGAGGACAGGATGCACACCAGAACCCACCTGCGTGGATCCTGGGAAAAAAAAAACACCTCCATGGGCTCATGGCCCACACGGCTACCCTATTGTGTCGAGTATCACTGCTGTCGCTATTATCACCCTGTGCAGCTGCATCCGGAGGTGGTTGCACTATGGGAGGCAGCCCACGCAAGGCCCTAGTCTGCTCCTCCATGGCTGCAAGCATGCGGGTGTGTTAGGTCTGGTTCTGGAGGATGAGTGTGCGGAGGTCCCCATGCAACAACTCACGGGATGCCCGGACCTCCGCCCTCGTTGCCTGCATCTCAGCTGAGAGCGTACGGGTGAGACGCTCCAGCTGCTGTTCTGTCCTTTGGTGTGTTGAAGCCTCAAGCTCAACAAGAGTCGTCCTGAGGTGAAGGAGCTCCTGCCTCAGGGCTTCCCTGTGGCCCTGGGACTCAATGGAGATGGCCTCCTGCAGAGTCGCCAGTGCCGCCCGCCTGTCCCTGTTGGACCCCAACATGTCCTCCCTGTGTGACTGGCAGATGGAGTCGGTTGCCTGCTCTAGTCGCTCCATCAGCCTTTCAGGGGGGACAATGGAAGTGGCCACCCTATCCATGGCCTGAGCCATCATCTCGGATGATGCTGCCTGTTGTGTTGCCATACCGTAAATGGATTGCTCCCATGCGGTATTGCCAGGTGGCGTACGGCCACCACGTCGGCGGGCACCACACCTGTCTGGGGCAAGGCGAACTGCGCCTTGCTGTGCCGGCACTGCCTGAGGCTGCAGGACTGCATTCCCCCTCTGATCTGCTGGCCCAGGAACAGGATCAGATGTCGCGGAGTGTGACCCTGCATCCGTAACCACCAAAGGCGTAGCTGCCAACACTGACATCCCCATTGAGGGTTCTGACCCTGGTGCAGGTGGGTGGGACAGAACAGAATCCCTCCCTGGAACACTCACCTGCAACGGCACGTAGGTCTCATCCAAATCAACACCTGAGTACAGCTCGAGTACAGCCAGAGACACCCCTTGAGAGCACGACCTGCAGCACTTGTGGGTTCTCACCCACCACCACACCACGTCCCTCACTGGTGGTTGGTCGGCCCTCGGACCCCTCCTGGGTCTGCACCATCTCCACAACCCCAGCAGTATCAGGTGCGTCTTCCCCTGCAAAGACATAAAAACAGAGAAATGGAAACAGGCATTAGCACCATGGCACACAATGAGGGCTGAGAAGCAAGAGAACCAGTACTTGATTGACACATGTCCCACATGACTAAAACCCTCCCATGCATGCACCCTCACTGCATATGAAGGGCAGGCAAATGGCACACACTGATGACACCAAGATGGAAGATGAACACATTTTCTGCATGCTGCCTGGCAGTGGCATCACACATTGGCCTGTGATTGCCAGGTGAAACACACATGCCATCACACAGATGGCATGTACCATTGCTATTGAGTGAAGATGGAGAGGAGGGCAGCACCTATTCATTCAGTCCAGTTCCTGCATGTAATAGCTTTTCTAATTCTAACAGGTCAGATTTTTCACCTGGAGCTGCCAGTCTGAAATGGTCCAATTGCACAGGGACATGTGTGAACAAATGATATCCAGGTAACAAAGTCACTCCACTTTACCATAGCCATGTCAGACATATTACTAGTGGACTGCGACATGCCTAGTAAAGGTGGTGGAATGCAAACAATCTGCCTGAATGAACAGTGAAAAATAAGCAACAATGTTGTGGCAAGGTGACACTTCAAGGGCAACTGGCGTGCAGTTGGGCTAGATGTCTACTGTTGGCAGAAGGGATACTGCTATGGCCAAATGCAGCTGCGCAGGATGTATTGCATGAAGCACATGGCTGACCCATACGACTCAGGCGCACACACTCTCACCTGGCACACAAACAGAAGCCCTCACACACACACCATGCACATGGATGACACACACATGCATGTGCACTCACCGGACAATGCCTCGTAATCAGCCAGATCTCCCACGCCTTGGATCTGTTCCTCCGTGACGTAGGTCCCAGCGACTGACTCATGTGGAGTGAGTTCCATGTCTACTACTGGAGACCCACCTCCAGTCACTAGAGTTGCGGCATGACTTGAGGCCAGCTTACTCTTTGCCCTGCGCTTTAGGTCATTCCAGCGCTTATAGCAATCATTGGCTGTGCGCCTCACGATTCCAAGGGCACTTACGATGTCCGCAACGGTCTGCCAGTGTGCCTGGCGTTGTGCAGGTGTGGTCTTGGATCCTGCAACAATGACCATCTCATTGTCATGTGCGGACACCTACTCGACAAGTCCATTCAGTTCGTCATCCGTGAAGCTGGGCTTCCTGGACGGGCCGGACTGTGTAGCCGTGTCTGGGGCATCAGCCTGTGCCGGACGAGCACTCTTCCTCTTCCGCTTGGAAGGTGGTGGTGATCCTGAGTGTCCTGCGTCGCTCTGGACACTAGGGGCAGGAGCCCTGGTGGACTCTGTATCAGGAGTGTGGGATTGCACACTCAGCATGGGAGTTGGTGCAGGCATTGGCTCTAGTGTGATGGTGTCAGGGGGAATGTCAGCAGCATGGACTAGGACCGACACTGTCCTGGCTGGGTGTGTGAGGGCTGGGGTGGATGGAGCCGCAGCTGCCCCTGCAGCCTCTCCGCCCTGCCTACTTGGTGCAGAAGATGACCTTGCTGCCCCAGATGCACGTGGCATGGTGACATCAACGTGCACCAGCGCACGTGTCATAGGCCTGCTGACCTGGAAGTCAGCCATGGAGTCAGCCAGGTCTGGTGCCACAATGGGCTGGTCCAACAAGGGCTGAGCATGGATGGTGTCAGCCACATCAGCCTCAACGGGAGGGGGGGGCGATTATGGGTGCCCTTGACTGGTCCTCCACACATGGGGGGACAGGCTCACCCTGCAAGTAACGACCACGTCCCCTACCGGATCCACCACGGCCACCACTTGTGGCTCTTCCACCTTTGCCACCCTTACGGAATCCTCACCTCCCAGCCATGGCACTGATGTAGATGTGCGTATGGGAGTGGCTGTAAAGTATTGTCCTGGGCAATTGGGGGTCAAAGGGGTTGGGTACCAGATGGTAATTGTACCTTAGTGCTCTTGCAAGGCTGATTGTAACCCCTGGGGAAAGATGACGGGTCACGCTACGCACAGGAGCCCCAAAAAAGGGAGATGACGTGCACGCAACCCCTCCTAGACCACGTGTGCAGAAAGAAAAACCTGCACTACGCTGTGGCACCCAGTAACACAAGAATGAACGTATGCGTGTCACACGCAGCCTAGAATGACCTCCGAAGGGGTAGGCTACACACGGGGCAAGCACAGATGTTAGATACGTGCGTGACTCACCGTCTGCCAGGTAAAAGAGTGTGAAAAAGGAGCGCGTTTGGTTGGCAACACCCCCGCCAAAAGAAGATTTGTACGCTGTCTGAGGAGACAGGACAACAGTAGAAGGGAACACTATTTGAGGGAACAGGCCCAGGTAAACCAGTAAAAGAGAAAAAAGAGAAAAAGCTGTCAGAGGTAACAGGGAATACGAACTTGAAACGCCGTGAAGTAAATCGCGTGTGAAACGACAAGAAGTACAGAATTCACCCACTCGCTCTCCACGAAAAGCACGTACAAGGAAATGGTGTTCTACACGTACCTTTTATACAGGCCCACACGTCCAGCGTCACTTACGCGGCGTGTACGCGCTAGGGCCATTTCCACCAATTACACGCTTTGTCACTTCTGCGTGTAGGGCCATTTCCACCAATTACACGCTTTGTCACTTCTGCGTGTAGGGCCATTTCCACCAATCACACGCAATGACACTCTGACGTGCAGTCTTTCCACGTGTGCTCTGTCATCACGTGCTGTGTGGGAAACACCCGTGCGGGTCACGTCACAGACGCGCTTACGCGCTGAGGGCCTTTGGTCCAATAGAATCGCGTATGCGTGCTGACACGCTTACGCGCTAAGGGCCTTTCCTCGATTTTCACGCTGACGTGCAGGATTTTCACGTGCCAAATCACTCCGAACCAAGCTGGCCACGCGTAAGCACACGGAAGACCACGCTCCTGCCCAGAAGGCCGAACTACTGCCCCCCAGAGCCCCGAGCATGCTCCCACCTGCCATCTGCTGCTGCCTGACTGCCTGCTGCCCACGTGCACTGTCATTTGCTGCCTGCACATCAGCCAGGGGTGCTGTTGGTGTGACCACCCCTGCTGGAACCGAAGACTCCCGACTGGAATTCCATCGCTCCACAGCCCAGCCCCAGGACCCAGTTGCCCACCCACTCCTGCCTCTGGGGTTGTCATGTCGGGGCAAACACCATCTGTGACCACTGACAACCCCCGGCCAGAGAGGCAGAGGGGCACCAGCTTCAGTGCCACCGAAGTTGGTGTCCTGGTGGAGAAAGTCCTGGGGCAGTATGATGCCCTCTTCGGAAGTTCCCGCGCCAACAAGGAAGGACGGACTCGGATCTGGACTGACATCGTGACTGCCATCAACGCGGAGGGGGTGGCAGTCAGGGACTTACAACATGTCAGGAAGCGCTGGGAGGACTACAGGTCCAGGACCCTGAACAAGGCCCGGCGCCTCTTGAAGGCAACGGATGCCAAGGGGCGCCGGGGCCACTTGTCGGAAGAACAGATGGGGGTCCTGGAACGCATATCCCCAGCGCTCCACGTCCAGGTCCTAGAGAAGCAGACCCGTCTGGAGTCGAGCGGTGAGTGTACATGCATCCTGATTGTGAGCAGTGCGTGTGGTGATTATTCGGTATTGTGCAGGTTGCACATCTGTTTGTATGGGGTCGAGTATGGGTGGGGGTGTACAGGGCCGTGGGGCTGACACATGCGAGGGCTGTAATGTGTGAGACATGGATGGTGCTTGTGTGTGTAGGCTTGCATGGCAAATGCAGTTGTGCGTGCACACATGTTTGTATGAATGTGTATGTAAGTAGACATGTCCGTGATGTCACGCATGTATGTTGTTTTCGGCTGCATGTATGAGCACTGTGTACATGTGCATATATGTGTATTTGACAAGGGTGCAACAGTGATGCAACATGGATGCATGTGACAGCGGTATGTGGAAGCCTGATTGGCAGATGTGACATGGATGGCCGTCTGAACAGTGCGACACTTGGCAGAGGTGTACACATGCATGCAAGTGTGGTGGTGTGTGTACATGTGTGGTGCACTTCCTGTGTTGCATGTGATGTCTGGCTCCCCTTTGGCTGTTTATGCTGTTGTATGTGTATGGATGGTGCTGGCAGTTGCGATATGGCTGTGGTATGGCTCATGTGTGCGAGTTGCAATGACATGTGTGTTGGGGATTGTGATGAGATGTCTGAGGTTTGCCAATGCCACTCATGTGCAACTGTCATGTGTGTATGTGTCCATTGTACAGTGCCCTGATGCCTGTGTTTTGTTTCTCCCTGTCTGCAGCGTCAACTGATGAAGAGGGCGGAGAAGGTGCTGTGGAGCACAGCGGCGGGGATCCGACCGCCAGCCGGAGACGCAAGGCCCGGCTCCCCTCCCGTGTTGTCATCTCGTCGGGGAGTGAGGAGTCCAGTTCCGCGTCCCAGGCCGCAGCTGCCGGGGGGAGGTCCAAGAGGCGGAGGTTGCAGTTGGACTCCTCGGCAGCAGAAGGGGCAGCTGGGACCCCACAGGGCCCAACAGGGGAAGATGGCACGGAGTCATCCAGGTTGGTGGGGGGTTTGGTGGAGGAGGAGGCCGTGCAAGCACCATAGACGGGGTCTGGAGGTGGGGATCCCACTGGTGCTAGTGGTGCAGTGCAGGACCAGGGACAGGAGGCAGCACAGGCCGCCGCGGAGGTGCCTGTGTGCAATCCTGTCCCCGATCCTGTCCCTGCATCATCTTGCACCAGCAGGGATGCCTACGTCCAGACCCGTTTTCAGGCAGGGGATGAGCTGACGTCAACTGGCCTTCCTCTGCCTGCGGACGTGGCCATCCAGGTCCGGGTTGAGCCTGTCCTGGCTGGTGTGGCGTTGCGTCAACGGGCCATGCCAGGTGACCTGCAGTCTTTTCATGGAGAGACTGCACGTCATCTCGAATGGCTCGTTGACCACGTCAGCCTGCTGGGACAGGTCACCCAGGCCGGATTCCTCCGTCTGATGGGGCTTGCTCCGACCCCCTCCTCAACTGGACCCCCTACGCGCCAGTCGTCCTCTGTGCCATCTTCCCACCCATCAGTCACCTGGGTGCCCTGTGGAGCTGCCTCTGACGGTGCGGCCAGGCTGGTGGAGGAGGAGGTCCAGCAGGGGTGGCCACATCAACAACTGCACCCCAGCCGGCGGAGGATGTGCAGGCAGCAGGAGGCAGTGCACGGGCAGAGGCAGTGCAGCAGCAGCAACATGGTGGGAGACATGAAGGCTCGGGGCTTTCCACATCAGAGGGGCAGGCATCGGCCGGAGGGCAGGGGGACCCAGGACAGAGAGTGTCTTCCGTGTGGCAGCGGTTGGGCCACGCCATAGGTGCGGAGCGGCGGCGGGTGGAAGAGGCGCGGCTCACAATGGTCAGGGTGGAGAACTCCATGCGGAGGGCCCTGAGGCGGGCCGAGTGCCTCGAGGCAATCCGCAGGGGGTTGGAGGAGGACACGGCGTCGTCCCTGCGGACCCTCGGGCCATGGAACTGGACCGCCTCCGGGACATCGAACAGGAGTTCGATGATGCCCTGGCCCGGGACACCACGGAGTGAGCCGTTGGACTTGCCTGCCGCCTTTGTATATAGTTCTTTAGTTTTAGGTTTCCTTTGTTTCTTATTATGATTTGGAGTCGACGGACACTGCTCCACTTTTTGTATATAGTTGATTTTTAGTTAGGTTTTTTAGTAGGTTTCCTTTGTTCAGTTGGGCTCATGGACCCTTGTTAGTTTTTAACATAGTTCTTTATTGCATAGAGATTTTTTTACATTTGACTTTGGACGACATTTTTTTGGATTCTGATTTGCAGGTTTTTTTTTTAATACGGACATGCACCTTATTTTTTCTCATTCCCATTGTAGTTTGTTTCCTTTCTTTAGCATTCTTTATTTTTTTCAATACAATTTTGTTTTCATACTTCACTGTGTGGTATCATCTCATTGGTTTCATGCATGTCATGTTGGGTGTTTTCCCATTCAATTGCAACCATTGTGTGTGACGGACATGGGTTCATTAGCTTCATGAACATTGGGGGTGTAACATGTAATTTACATTTCCATGTGGGTGAATGGGTTACTTGGTAGGGCTTTTTGGCTGTGAAGGCTGACCATTACGCACATGATTGGGGATTGTGAGGACCTGGTGGAGGGTGCCCCTGGTGGCTGGGGGGTGGGGGTGGTGGGAGACATGGGTGGGGGCCTGGTGGAGGGTGCCCCTGGATGCTGGGGGGTGGGGGTGGTGGGAGACATGAGTGGGGGCCTGGTGGAGGGTGCCCCTGCACGGGTGGGGGTGGTGGGAGACATGAGTGGGGGCCTGGTGGAGGATGCCCCTGCACTGCTGGGGGGTGGGGGTGGTGGGAGACATGAGTGGGGGCCTGGTGGAGGATGCCCCTGCACTGCTGGGGGGTGGGGGTGGTGGGAGACATGAGTGGGGGCCTGGTGGAGGGTGCCCCTGCACTGCTGGGGGGTGGGGGTGGTGGGAGACATGAGTGGGGGCCTGGTGGAGGCTGCCCCTGCACTGCTGGGGGGTGGGGGTGGTGGGAGACATGGGTATGGGCCTGGTGGGGGCTGCCCATGGTGGCAGGGGGGTGGGGGTGGTGGGAGACATGAGTGGGGGCCTGGTGGAGGCTGCCCCTGCACTGCTGGGGGGTGGGGGTGGTGGGAGACATGGGTGGGGGCCTGGTGGAGGGTGCCCCTGGTGGCTGGGGGGTGGGGGTGGTGGGAGACATGAGTGGGGGCCTGGTGGAGGCTGCCCCTGCACTGCTGGGGGGTGGGGGTGGTGGGAGACATGAGTGGGGGCCTGGTGGGGGCTGCCCATGGTGGCTGGGGGGTGGGGGTGGTGGGAGACATGAGTGGGGGCCTGGTGGAGGCTGCCCCTGCACTGCTGGGGGGTGGGGGTGGTGGGAGACATGAGTGGGGGCCTGGTGGGTGCTGCCCATGGTGGCAGGGGGGTGGGGGTGGTGGGAGACATGAGTGGGGGCCTGGTGGAGGGTGCCCCTGCACTGCTGGGGGGTGGGGGTGGTGGGAGACATGGGTGGGGGCCTGGTGGAGGCTGCATATGGTGGCAGGGGGGTGGGGGTGGTGGGAGACATGAGTGGGGGCCTGGTGGAGGCTGCCCCTGCACTGCTGGGGGGTGGGGGTGGTGGTAGACATGAGTGGGGGCCTGGTGGAGGGTGCCCCTGCACTGCTGGGGGGTGGGAGTGGTGGTAGACATGAGTGGGGGCCTGGTGGAGGGTGCCCCTGCACTGCTGGGGGGTGGGGGTGGTGGGAGACATGAGTGGGGGCCTGGTGGAGGGTGCCCTGTTAGGCGGAAACCTGTGCAGTTCCCTCTGGGACCACTGCAAAAGATTTAGGACTACAGGTGTTGCGATGAACCCGCTTGGTAGCAGTCTGTACCACACAGATCCAATTGGTAGCTGTGGCTGAGCAGTCAGACTTCTCTCAAGAAAAGTTGGTCAGTATAGGGAGTATACAAGATAGGGTAATTCTTCGCAGCAAAACGAGTAAACATGCAACCAGGCTTTAGTATAAAGATAGTAAGTTATTTATTAATAACAGAATGTCTACGAAAAATACTAAATTGAACCACGGCAAACAAATCAAAATACAATTACTCTGCAGGATGGAATAAAGCTCAACCCCCCGAAACACTATATCGACAACTCTAGGTTCTACGGCACCACTTATTTTCAGACAGAGGTGTATACCCCAACCCAGATGACACTCGAATATTTTTAGTGCGGAAGTGAGAGAAGAGAAAGGCAGGTAACGAAGTCAACACGGTTCGTACTGAAGCGGGTAAAAATGCAAGGCAAGAAAGCATTAATCACACTAGATCATACAGTGCGGCGGCCAGGCCCACTCGGTGAGAGGCAAGGCACGATGTCCTGGAAAGTCTCTACGGATGATGCACTCAAGTCTTGTTTAGCAAATTGTTTAGCGACAGGTTGAACCAGTTCAGAACAAAGAGTGAATAAAGCTTGGAGGCAACCCAACGGAACGGAGAGGAATCAGATACCTCACACGAACCGATCGAAAAGGGAAGCCAGGCGGTTTACGGTACCTTGTGGGGGACGACAGCTCCGACGGGAGCAGTTGTTCCTGGTGGTGGATGCACGACGGGTCTTGGCCAAGAGAAGAGATGCTCTCGTCGTCGAAGAGAAGATGTCCGGTGCACCACCAGGGAAGAAACCAGCCGCGGAGTGCTTCGTCACAAGGCACCACCTTTCGATCACGATGCAGGAGTAGTGGCTATCCGGTTGCCGGGTGCTCTGCACGGGCAATTCGACCACTGCGTCCTGGGCGACCAAAAAGCGCAAAGAAGAAGAAGACTGGTTGTTCCCACCAGCCAGGGAAAGAGCCTCTCCGGCAGGGAGATCTCTTCTGTCGTCGGGAGATTGTGAGACGATTCCGCAGGGCTCCACCGGAGGTTTTGTCGTGCAGGTCGGCTCAGCGTTACCCTCGTCGGATTCTTTAGGTCCAGTGGCGACTTCCTGAAGATCCAGTCCCAAAGGCCCTGCTTTTATGCAGACGTCCCCCATTCATTCAGCCTAGCTTGTCAATCAACACATGCTAAGTGGTGAGCGGGAAGGCTCACCACCTGGGCCAATCACTCCAGAGTGCGACCTGAGTTGGCAAGGCAACTCGGTCCAGGGTGTCTAAACCCCCTCCCACACCCCTGAGGTAACCCAGACAGAATGGCGCCACCTTCGCGGGTCTCTGTCCAGAGGCCCGCCAAAAGTGGAACAAAGGGCTCAACCTTTGGTTTCGGAGTCACAGAGAAGAACACAGACGCCATTTTACAACCCGAGTTCTGGCAGAAAATACCACTCGATAAACTTATTTAAGATAAGTAGATCGGTGGTACGTTGGAGATTAACGAAAAACAGTATCAATCTTCAACAATGGGACGAATCCCATAGGGTTATGCTCGGGGCCGAACATAACAAGTAGTTTCCACTGCCACCAGCCAAAACTCGACGAGGGGGGACGGGACAGTGCCCCCTCGAGTAACAGATCCAGGAGTAATCGTATTACCCCTACTAGCACGTCCACAATAAGATGGTTGGTACTAGTTCTGTTAGTAAATTTAGGTCTAGTAAAGCCAATGGTGACTTTACATGCCCGGGGAGACAGTAGTCAGTCCCCGGGTATGGAGTCTATGGTGGGGGGACCTGCTAGGGCGCCCCCGTGTCACGACATGTAGGGTGCAGAGTGACACACATAGAAAAACTTATGAGACCCTATGGAGTAAAAGACCCCATAGCCCATCGAACACATTGACACCTCAAAGGAATTCCACACATACATGTCCAAGAGTGAGAGGAAAAGGGTCACACTCTTGGCAGGAGGGAAAAAACAAACCCCAGAAATCCAGCAAAGCTGCTGGGGGACTCACTAGGTTAGGAAATTCAGCCTAAACAGAGAATTCTCCCTAACACTCGCCCCCCCCAGACTAAGGGACAGGAGGATTTAATCCACTCCTGGATGAATCTCATACCTCTAGTCGATGATATACATCCTAGAGAGACCATCAGCATTTTGGTGGTGACACCCTGACCTGTGCTCAATGGTGAAATCGAACCCTTGCAGGCAGATCGACCATCTCAGTAGTTTTGGGTTTTCCCCTTTCATTTGCATTAACCATCTCAAGGGTTGGTGGTCAGTCTGAATAACAAAAGTAGAACCATACAAGTACGGCCTAAACTTCTTCAGAGCCCACACGATAGCAAAGCATTCTCTTTCGATTGTTGCCCACCTTGTTTCAGGATCCTTCAGCTTACGGCTGATGTAGCAAACGGGGTGCTCCCTACCTTTCCCATCCAGTTGACTGAGTACGGCACCTATCCCTACATTGGAAGCGTCGGTCTGCACAATGAAGTGTTGGCGGTAATCAGGAGCTCTGAGTACTGGGGCTTGGCAAAGAGCCTTTTTCAGGTTTTCAAACGCCTGATTGCACTCCTCGTTCCATTTAACCTTTTTAGGGAATTTGGGCGAGGAGATGACATTCAGTGGAGAAGCTATGGTCCCATAGTTCTCTATGAAATTCCTGTAATACCCGGTGAGGCCTAGGAAGGCTCTCACCTGAGTCTGAGTAGTCGGTGTTGTCCAATTTTGCACAGCTTCAATCTTACTGAGCAAAGGCCTTATTTCTCCACCGCCTACCTCATGCCCAAGGTAGACTACCTTACTCTGTCCAATTTGGCATTTACTCGCCTTTATGGTCAGATTGGCTCGTCCAAGAGCCTGCAAAACATCTCTCAGGTGGGTTACATGTTCGTCCCAGGAATTGCTGAACACTGCTATGTCATCCAAGTATGCCATGCAGAAGTCCTCCATCCCGGTTAGAACCTGGTTTACCATCCGTTGAAACGTAGCAGGTGCATTTTTTAGTCCGAAAGGCATTACCGTAAACTGGTATAAACCAACGGGGGTAGAAAATGCAGTTTTCTCCTTGGCATGGTTGGTCAGGGCTATTTGCCAATAGCCTGACGTCAAGTCAAATGTGCTGAGGAACTTGGCGGCGCCAAGTTTATCCACCAACTCATCTGTTCTTGGCAAAGGATGGGCATCAGTCGTGGTGACTGCGTTAAGAGCTCTATAATCCACGCAGAATCTAAGTTCTTTAGATCCGGCCTTTGGTACTAACACAACTGGGCTAGACCATGGACTAGTAGAGGGCTCTATTACCCCGAGATCAAGCATCTTGCTGACCTCACCTTTGATGTGGGTTCTTACGTTTTCTGACATGCGATATCCTCTGCTTTTGACAGGCAGACAGTCACCAGTGAGTATCTCGTGTTGGCCCCAAGGGGTCAAGCCTGGTGAGAGCGAGAACAGGGAGGCAAACTGATTCAACATAGACTTGCACTCTTCTTGTTGCTCGGGTGTCAGATTGGAGGAGAGATTTACTCCTTCAATTTTTTCATCTAACGGTAAGCCTCTGAGGAGATCTGGAAGAGCTTCACTCTCTTCTTCTTCCTCGACCGATGCTAGAAGCAACGCTCCTACGTCAGGTCGTGAGACATACGCTTTAAGTCGGTTGGTGTGAAAGACTGTCGGAGCCTCCTTGGGGTTGCCCAAGTCCACCAGATAGTTAACCTCACCGAGCTTACCCACTACTCGGTAGGGTCCCATCCATTTATCTTGCAAGGCCCTCTGCCTTGTGGGGATCATAACAAGAACAAGCTGGTTTTGAGCGAACTCAACCATGTTAGCCTTTTGATCGTGCCAGTGCTTGACCAATGCTTGTCCAGCTTTCAAGTTATCGCTTGCTTCTGTCATCAGGTGCGACATTCTCCTCCGGAGACCTATCACGTAGTCAGTCACTCTGACTGGCTTGGGGGAAGGAGCACTCTCCAACCCCTCCTTAATCAGGGCCAATGGACCTCTGACGGGATGACCATAGAGCAGTTCGAAGGGAGAGTAGCCTACTCCCTCCTGAGGGACTTCTCTATAAGCAAAAAGAAGGCAGGGCAATAGTAGGTCCCACTTACGCTTAAGGGGTTCTTCTAGAGCACCTATCATGCTCTTCATGGTTCGGTTGAACCGTTCTACCAACCCATTGGTTTGTGGGTGGTAAGCCGTTGAGAACTTGTAAGTTACTCCGCAGGTTTTCCACATGGCTTTCATGTAGTGGGACATAAAATTTGACCCCCTGTCAGAGATAACTTCCTTAGGAAATCCGACCCTAGTAAAAATACCAAGGAGGGCCTTAGCCACAGCCGGAGCTGTAACAGTCCTCATAGGAATTGCCTCAGGATACCTAGTAGCATGGTCTACTACAACAAGTATAAACCTGTTGCCTGAGGAGGTTGGAGGATCAAGGGGACCAACGATATCAATCCCTACTCTCTCAAATGGGACTCCCACAACGGGAAGAGGCACTAACGGTGCCACATTCTTGGACCCAACCTTACCAGAGATCTGGCAGGTATGGCAGCTTCTGCAGTGCTTTTCTACTTCGGCCCCCATTTTTGGCCAATAGAAGTAGAGTGAGAGCCTTTCCTTAGTCTTCTTGAAACTCAAGTGACCAGCCAAAGGAATCTCGTGGGCTAACTGCAAGAACTGTGGTCTGTTCTCTTGGGGTACTACAAGGCGTTTGTAGTCTCCAGGTGCAGACTCGGTCGGTTCACTATAGAAGAGGCCATCTTCCCAGTGCAACCTATGTTTCCCAGGCTCTTGCCCTTCAGCCTGAGTTTCTGCCTGACGGCGAAGACCTTCCAGAGTTGGACATTCTCTCTGTCCCTTACTGAAGTCTGCCCTGCTGGGTCCACCTTCTGCCAGTAACGACTGCAGCTCAGGATGGTCAACAGGATCCAGATCTCCAATGAGTTCCGGGCCTTCCATTAGCTCTTCTTCAGAGTCTAATTCTACCATACAGGGTTGTACTTCCCCCACAGCCTCAGCTGGAGGTGGAGTTACGGGTGTGACATTGGACAACCGCGGGGAAGTCCGTGTCGGCTGCATCGGAATGTGGGCTGTTGGTTTCGGTTTAGAAGTTTTAGGTTTCCCTTTGACTTCTGTGTTCCTAGAGACAGCGGCCGCCATGTCCAATGGAGCAGGAGTGATTTCTTTCTTCATCATCTCCCCGAGAGTACCGCGCAGGGTCCTCTCTCTTGCAGGTCTGGTTAGCTCCTGTAACCGTTTACTAGGAGGTCTGGGAGTATGCGATACAACTCCGAGAGTTTTCAAATCGTTACCCAACAGTACGCGTCCTGGTACCTCACTCTGTATGCTGACAGGTATCTTTACAGTCATGTCGTTACACTGGATGAGAACTGGTAATTGGGGAAGCATCTGCACAGGCCCTCCAGCTAACTTGGTGAGGCGTTTGGGTGCCTTAGCAACATCCTCAGCCTGAAAAAACGATTTATCCACCACAGTTATGCTGGCCCCAGTGTCCCTAATGGCAGGCGTCTCCTGACCATTCACCTGGACACTGTCCTTATAATACTCTTTAGTATTATCGGGGATAGAATTATAGACGTCTAAATTCTGTTGTTCCCACAACCCCAGAGATACTAAAGAAACGCTGGCTGAGACTCCAATGGGTTCGTCAGCTAGCAGTAGAAAGTTTCCACTTGCCATTTGGACTTCCTCCTCTGGAGCGAAGGCTAAGGAGACAAGCTGGACCCCTGAAGGTTTACCCTTACATCTGGGATCTCCTTTCACGTGATCAGTCGAGCCACAAACAAAGCATTTCCCGAATGCTTTCTGGAATGGTGGCTTGTTCTGACCTCCTTCCGGTTTGGCACCAGAAGACACACTATTCTGCTGTGGTTTTCCCGGTGGCTTACCCTTCTGGTTTTGTTTGGGGCCCTCTTTGGAATGTGAGTTATTCGAATTCTCCTTTGAGTCTTTTTTAGGCTGTTTTCCCTTGTCCTTTTTCTGAGTTACCCCAGAATCCTTGTGAGTAGCCCTGTTGGCAACCCACAAGTCAGCAGCCTTAGCTAGAGCCCTGGAATCTAATTCCTTCGAATCAGCCAAGTGCTGTCTGAGCTCAGGAGAACAGGCATCATAAATCGACTCCAACATAAAAAGATTTCGCATACCCTCGTAAGTGTCAACTTTGTAACCCTTAATCCATCCCTCTAAGTTTTTCAACCCTTCACTCACCCAGGTAGCCCAAGGGGTACCATCATGCTTTTTGAGGGTTCTAAACCTCTTAAGATACTGGGAAGGGGTCTTCCCGAATCTAGCTATCAAAGCTAGTTTCACACTTTCGTAATCCGTCTTATCCACCTCCCCCAATTCCATTACCACATCAGTCGCAACAGGAGGAAGCCTAGAGAACAACCAGGGAAGCAACGCATTCCCGGTGATGTCCTGGAGCCCATGATTGTATTCAAACAGTTTCAACCAATCCAACACATCCAATCTCGGTTCGTACATACCCACTAATTCCTTCGGCATCCGGGGTCTTTTGGGACTGGAGCTCCTAGAGGAACCAGAGGAGAGAGAAGCATTTTCCATAGACAACTTTTTCATTTGTAACTCATGATTAAGCTCTATTTCCCTGAGTCTTAACTCAGCTTGTTTCTGCTCAGCCTGGGCATTCATTCGTCTGAACTCGAGCTCTTGGTTTCGTTCAGATTGAGCCAAGAACCGTTTATATTCTAATTCGAGCTTCATTTTTTCAAGTTCAAAATAAGCAGGGTTACTTGTGGGACCTGGTATTGGCCCCGTAGGCACAGTTGGTAAGGCAGGTAGAGGAACAGGTGAGACAGTTTCGTTAGCCTCGCCGTCCTCGTCAGCCTCTTCATCGCTATCATCAGAATTACGATTCAGATCAACACCATTACTGTTATCTACAGTTGCTGGAGAGTTTGGTTCCTCTGAACCAGTACCCAGACTTTGATTCGCCAGCAATCTCTCTATCAGTTCTAACTTCTTGCCTTTTACAGGAAGATTCTCTTGTCTACAGAGAGCTCGCAGACTCTCAGTATTTTTATCCGACAAAGACTCTTGGCTGTACATTTCCATTGTAGACATGTTTTTTGAAAGTTGCTTTTGTAACGTTTTGTGGTTAGTCGTCCTACAGCGTCGAAAAACACTCTAAACTGTATACTCGATACTAATCCCACCGCTGTACACCAGTGTTAGGCGGAAACCTGTGCAGTTCCCTCTGGGACCACTGCAAAAGATTTAGGACTACAGGTGTTGCGATGAACCCGCTTGGTAGCAGTCTGTACCACACAGATCCAATTGGTAGCTGTGGCTGAGCAGTCAGACTTCTCTCAAGAAAAGTTGGTCAGTATAGGGAGTATACAAGATAGGGTAATTCTTCGCAGCAAAACGAGTAAACACGCAACCAGGCTTTAGTATAAAGATAGTAAGTTATTTATTAATAACAGAATGTCTACGAAAAATACTAAAGTGAACCACGGCAAACAAATCAAAATACAATTACTCTGCAGGATGGAATAAAGCTCAACCCCCCGAAACACTATATCGACAACTCTAGGTTCTACGGCACCACTTATTTTCAGACAGAGGTGTATACCCCAACCCAGATGACACTCGAATATTTTTAGTGCGGAAGTGAGAGAAGAGAAAGGCAGGTAACGAAGTCAACACGGTTCGTACTGAAGCGGGTAAAAATGCAAGGCAAGAAAGCATTAATCACACTAGATCATACAGTGCGGCGGCCAGGCCCACTCGGTGAGAGGCAAGGCACGATGTCCTGGAAAGTCTCTACGGATGATGCACTCAAGTCTTGTTTAGCAAATTGTTTAGCGACAGGTTGAACCAGTTCAGAACAAAGAGTGAATAAAGCTTGGAGGCAACCCAACGGAACGGAGAGGAATCAGATACCTCACACGAACCGATCGAAAAGGGAAGCCAGGCGGTTTACGGTACCTTGTGGGGGACGACAGCTCCGACGGGGGCAGTTGTTCCTGGTGGTGGATGCACGACGGGTCTTGGCCAAGAGAAGAGATGCTCTCGTCGTCGAAGAGAAGATGTCCGGTGCACCACCAGGGAAGAAACCAGCCGCGGAGTGCTTCGTCACAAGGCACCACCTTTCGATCACGATGCAGGAGTAGTGGCTATCCGGTTGCCGGGTGCTCTGCACGGGCAATTCGACCACTGCGTCCTGGGCGACCAAAAAGCGCAAAGAAGAAGAAGACTGGTTGTTCCCACCAGCCAGGGAAAGAGCCTCTCCGGCAGGGAGATCTCTTCTGTCGTCGGGAGATTGTGAGACGATTCCGCAGGGCTCCACCGGAGGTTTTGTCGTGCAGGTCGGCTCAGCGTTACCCTCGTCGGATTCTTTAGGTCCAGTGGCGACTTCCTGAAGATCCAGTCCCAAAGGCCCTGCTTTTATGCAGACGTCCCCCATTCATTCAGCCTAGCTTGCCAATCAACACATGCTAAGTGGTGAGCGGGAAGGCTCACCACCTGGGCCAATCACTCCAGAGTGCGACCTGAGTTGGCAAGGCAACTCGGTCCAGGGTGTCTAAACCCCCTCCCACACCCCTGAGGTAACCCAGACAGAATGGCACCACCTTCGCGGGTCTCTGTCCAGAGGCCCGCCAAAAGTGGAACAAAGGGCTCAACCTTTGGTTTCGGAGTCACAGAGAAGAACACAGACGCCATTTTACAACCCGAGTTCTGGCAGAAAATACCACTCGATAAACTTATTTAAGATAAGTAGATCGGTGGTACGTTGGAGATTAACGAAAAACAGTATCAATCTTCAACAATGGGACGAATCCCATAGGGTTATGCTCGGGGCCGAACATAACAAGTAGTTTCCACTGCCACCAGCCAAAACTCGACGAGGGGGGACGGGACAGTGCCCCCTCGAGTAACAGATCCAGGAGTAATCGTATTACCCCTACTAGCACGTCCACAATAAGATGGTTGGTACTAGTTCTGTTAGTAAATTTAGGTCTAGTAAAGCCAATGGTGACTTTACATGCCCGGGGAGACAGTAGTCAGTCCCCGGGTATGGAGTCTATGGTGGGGGGACCTGCTAGGGCGCCCCCGTGTCACGACACGTAGGGTGCAGAGTGACACACATAGAAAAACTTATGAGACCCTATGGAGTAAAAGACCCCATAGCCCATCGAACACATTGACACCTCAAAGGAATTCCACACATACATGTCCAAGAGTGAGAGGAAAAGGGTCACACTCTTGGCAGGAGGGAAAAAACAAACCCCAGAAATCCAGCAAAGCTGCTGGGGGACTCACTAGGTTAGGAAATTCAGCCTAAACAGAGAATTCTCCCTAACATGCCCCTGCACTGCTGGGGGGTGGGGGTGGTGGGAGACATGAGTGGGGGCCTGGTGGAGGGTGCCGCTGCACTGCTGGGGGGTGGGGGTGGTGGTAGACATGAGTGGGGGCCTGGTGGAGGGTGCCCCTGCACTGCTGGGGGGTGGGGGTGGTGGGAGACATGAGTGGGGGCCTGGTGGGGGCTGCCCATGGTGGCTGGGGGGTGGGGGTGGTGGGAGACATGAGTGGGGGCCTGGTGGAGGCTGCCCCTGCACTGCTGGGGGGTGGGGGTGGTGGGAAACATGAGTGGGGGCCTGGTGGAGGGTGCCCCACAATGCTGGGGGGTGGGGGTGCAGGGGTACATGAGTTGGACATGGGTGGGGGCCTGCTGGCAGGTGCCCCACGGTGCAGGGGGGTGGGGGTGGTGGGAAACATGAGTTGGACATGAGTGGGGGCCTGCTGGCAGGTGCCCCACAGTGCTGGGGGGTGGGGGTGGTGGCAGACATGCATTGTTGATCAGTAGTGCAAGGTGACATGTGGGTTGGCTGGGGGGCATGCCCATGGTGGATGGGCTGCCTGCGGGACATGAGCAGGGGTGCAGGGTACTCCCCCGTGGTGTGGGCTGCCTGCAGGGGCCGTGGAGGTTGTGGAGCGTACACCTGGGAGGACCCACACGGCCAATTCACTTGTAGTACTCCCCAGAACACCTGAAATACACATTCCCTGCTGAAATCGCGTGTGCAACTTCCCGCGCACCCCTGAAATACACGTACCCTGCTCGCACTGGGACAATCGCGTGTGGAACTTCCCGCGCACCCCTGAAATACACGTACCCTGCTCGCACTGGGACAATCGCGTGTGGTACTTCCCGCGCACCCCTGAAATACACGTACCCTGATGGAATCGCGTGTGGAACTTCCCGCGCACCCCTGAAATGCACGTACCCTGCTGAAATCGCGTGTGGAACTTCCCGCGCACCCTTGAAATACACGTACCCTGCTGAAATCGCGTGTGGAACTTCACGCGCACCCCTGAAATGCACGTACCCTGCTGAAATCGCGTGTGGAACTTCCCGCGCACCCCTGAAATACACGTACCCTGCTGAAATCGCGTGTGGAACTTCCCGCGCACCCCTGAAATACACGTACCCTGCTGAAATCGCGTGTGGAACTTCCCGCGCACCCCTGAAATACACGTACCCTGCTTGCACGGGGCCAGTCGCGTGTGGAACTTCCCGCGCACCCCTGCAATACACGTTCCCCGCTTGGCGTTTGCTGTTTGCCAGCCCGCTGAACTGGTCCAGGGTTAGCGCAGCCCTTTGCGATGATTTAGCGATTTTAATGGCTTTTCCTTGCGCGAGGGCGTTCTTGGGGGCGTTACTTGCGCTGCTGCAGGGTCGCTGCGATTCTCTGCACCACGGCTGGTTTGGAAGCCTAAAATCCATGAATACTTTGTGCGCGGAAATCGGTTTTAGCGCACGTGCCTGGCGCAGTCAATCGCACGCGGACACTCTGCGCCAGCTGCTTGCGACACTTTTCTGCGAAATTCTATGAATTACCCTGTATGTGTCCTGGGATGTTCATAAATAAACAAAATGAGGGTGTCCTAAGGATGCTATGTATGTCCGTACTGTTTGTAGGCAAGTTGAAACTGTTCTAAGAAAACTCATCATGTCCGCGGACATTAAAAGTGCCAATATGGCATAGTTAAAATGTTTGACTCTATGGGTGTGATATGCTGTGGTGGTTGTGGCCAGGGCATAGAGTCTTGGGAGTTTGAAAGTTTAAATGGACCAGGTAGTTCTGTATCTGAGTGCTTTTTTTGGAGTTTGTCTTCCTTCTTTGAAGAAGTACCTGGTTAACTTTCCCTAATAGGTTCTTTTTTGATTATGGTACTTGATGAAGTATTAGTTTCTTTAAATCTCTTTGGAGGATTTGCAGTGACATCCTGTTGCATTTCTGTTTGATTTAGTTTTCTTTTAGAACATTTTACTTTTTGTGGAATAGGATATGTTTTTAGATGGGGGGTGTATAGTGAACGAAGTCTGTTGTATTCTGAAATGCAAGGAATATCAGCATTTACTTTACTTGCATCAAAGTTGATTAGAAATAGACCGTCAAGTGTACGTAAGCGTGATAGTGCTACGTAGCTCATGCCTTCTTTAAAGACTGTGTAACAATGTCTATTAATGCTTTGTCTAGGGTAAGACCTTGTGATTTATGAATGGTGACTGCGTATGCAAGAGTTAGAGAAAATTGTTCTCTGCGTACATACATGTCTTTGAAGAGAAGGAATCGAGCTGTTGAGCGTCCTATCCTTTTCACTTCTGAAAGTTTGTCAAAGAGAATATTGACAAACTGAATGTTGTTGTCACGTGGGTATGTTTGAAAGCCAACAACTGTACCCAGTACTCCATTAACTAGTCCTTGATCCACGTCAAGGTTACGTTTAAGCATTACTCTGCAATTTAAGGATAATTTTAATATTTTTTCCAATCCAGCTGTGTTGGGGATTGAATTTTCTAAACTGTTTAGTCTTGTTGTGGCTTGTTCACACATGGGTAGTGTCATACCATGTATGTCTAGTTTGTCTGTGGCGCTAATTTCAATTATTTGTTGCATTTCCTTTTTTAATATTGTTTCATTGAATTTGAAACAGCTTGCAACAGTTGGCATTAAGGCCATGCAATTGACATTTTTGTGGGCTAATTGTTCTATAACATCTGTAGCACATGCATTATCGCCATAAAGTGCATGAATGTGCCGGGTTTTCAATATTGCTTGTGCTTCTTGAGATAATATACCAACTCTAATACTTTTTAAGATGTTGGGATAAGTGAGATCTGCAGATTGCCGCATGTTTTCTGTTAATTCTCTGTATTGGAAATGTTGCCAAAGGTTGACATTTCCAATGCTGCCAACAGTTTTACAGCAGAGTTTGTGTCCTAAGGTTTTAAAAATAGGCTCACCTTTCACTGGTGTCAATTGAAGAAGATCTCCGAAAACAATAATGTGTTTTCCTCCAAAGAGCTCTTCGTAGTTTGTTTTGAGTACTTCTTGTAATCTGAGGTGAATTAAGGCCAACATTAGGTTGGAGACCATGCTCATTTCATCTGTTAGTAGCATTTTCATTTGTTTTAATACTCTGCGTAGTTCCATTGCAGCTTCTGTAGAAAGTTTGTAATAGTCTAATTTGTTTTGCTGTTCTACTGACAGGAGTAGTAATCGGTGTAAAGTGACACCGCCTATGTTGTAGGCAGCTAAACCTGTGGGGGCAGTGACAACAGCTGATAGTTTGTTGTTTGTCAATTGTTGAAGGAATTTACTGATGATTCTGATTAAGAATGTTTTGCCAGAACCAGCTTCACCACTGACGTACAGTAGTATAGGTTTGTAATTTTGGCAGGTGCATTCTTTGTTTTCATGTTGTACACCATGTGCAATTTCTTTTGTTACTTCTTGAAAAATGCTACGTTGCTCATTGTTTAGTTTTGATTGTAGTATAGTTAAGTCTTCTTTATCTTCATACTGACACATGGTGTTTTCTACTTCTGTCATAGCTAATTCTGCCTCATTTGTTATTAGTGGCTCTCCCAGTGGTTCTTTGCTTCCTGTTACAGAAGGTTGACTACTGTCAGGAGTGTCCTTATCTAGTTGGGCCTGGAGTTCTTCTTCGTGTTGCTGTTCATTGTACAACATTGTTTTGTACTGTGTAAAGTTTACATCAGTTATAGTGCTTTCATTTGCTTTGAAAGCGTCTTCATACAAGTCTTAGTTATCTAGTAGTTCTTCTATTCATCATGGTTTAAATAGTTTTAGCAGGGACATGTAATACAGCTCATTATGTTGAGGAGTCTTTAATGACAATTTGATATGATTAATTAAATTTGGTTTGGTGAGTTTTACTAAGCTGCCTTCACAATTTGTCACTCTGTATTTACCTTTTTTTTCATCGGGTTTTAAATTATTTTTGTATGTGAAGTTTTGGGCTATGTGGTATAAACACATGGTTTCCAAAGTGGTACTTCTGTTTGGGTAGTATGAGTCCAGTAAATGGTTTTTTAAAATGTCTTGGCTGTTGGGATCATGTTTGGCTATTGTTTCTATATCTTCGTATGATTTTAGAACTCTTTTTCTAGATTTAGCAGGACTTAGCCATACTATATTTTCAGATTTTCCATACAAAGCAGTGCCAGTTAAACAATCTGCAGCTTCATAGGAGCCACATTCTCTATGGGAGAGCATTTTTATGCCCAAGCTGTATAATTTCTGAGACAGTGTTTTGTCTTATGACAGGTCATTCCAGAGGTCTTGGAGCTCTGTTGTTTCTGCTTTGGTTAAGTATGCTGTAACATATCATGCAACTGCAGTGGAATTGTCTGCAATGTACTGCACATCTATGTTTGCATTCCGTAAGTGGGCAATAATTGCATTGTAATCATTGATATATTTTTCTTCTTCTGTTCTTTTTATGTAATATGTATTTCTAGGTGACCTTTAACACTATGTCTAACTGAAGACATGAAGTTGTTCACTTGACCTGTTTTTGTAACCAGTCTAGGGAAACCAAAGCGGCATTTGGTGTAGTATTTCCCTTTGTTTTTGGATTTGCGATGACAATATTTGCCACATTTGTGTCTTTGAAATTGTAAAATTCGTGCATGAAGATCACTATTTGTTGCTTCTGATGGAATTTCACAAGTGACATATTTTTCAATAAACTGTAAAACAGTGGTGTCACTGTCTTGACCAAATTTAGGTGCATCTTTAATCTATAATAGCATGTCAATATGTGGTGCTCCTCTGGCTTCGTATTCTATTCTCCAAAAGAAGTGTTGCACTTTTTCGAGGGTAGGAGCAGTTTTATTACAAATGAAGTGTAGCATAGCAATGAAGCAATGGTGAAAATATCTTGAAACATTAACAGGATCTAGAGAACAAAGTTCTCCAGGTGTTAGTATATCTATGTTTGTTTTGTTTTTGTTTGATATGCGTAGGAAATTATGTAAATCTTCCCATGCATATCCTGCACAACTTAATGTAACAAACCAAGTGGGTGGGCCAAGGTTTCTTATCATACAACGTACATCTCCATGACGTCAAAACCAGTACTCTTTAGTACCACGCATATTTGCTAATAGATTTGTAATATTTGATTGTAAAACCTCATCTTTTTGTTGCACGTTTTGTAATAATTGTGTAGCTGACATATTTTGAAAGTGGGATCCGGATTTTAATGTGTGTGCAACTCCGTAACATAAAGTTGCTAGTTCACTTTCAAAGAGTAGGTGGAATATGTATTCCACATTTTGCCTAAATCTGGGATCTTCAGAATACACCCGTAATGAGCGGTATTCTGATGCTGTTATTTGAATAGGTCTATCATCGTACCTTACTCCTTTGCCAGTAGGAAAAAGTAGAGGAAAAGCATGTGCTTCTATACTTTTTTCTCATATGCTGATTGGTGATCCTTTTGTTTGAGGCATTTGGTACGTTTCTAGTGCATCCTCTACGGTGTCATTAGAGTGCAATGGGTAAATTGTATAATTGTCTGAAGTATTGGATATTGTAGCAGGATCTAGGAGCTCAAATTGACCAGCTTCTTGTCTCTCTTGAATTATTTCAGTGGTATCCTTCAAGTTTTCTTCAATATAAATTTATTTGTAGTATTCATTATTGTCTTTTAGATATTGCAAGGCTTGTCTAACTTTATGTAAATCTACCATTTGTTGCCAATTAGTTTTTTCTTTTGTAGGTACACCATTTACTAAGATAATTAAAGATTGCTCCATTGGACGTTGCACTCCTAGAGTGTGCACATTTTCTTTTAGATCTAATGGTAAATACACTACCTTTCACCGAATACCTTTCACTAATTCAGAGGGAGGTAATTGTGCTGTTTTTGGATGAAGGCGTATTATTGCTTGAAATAGATGCACTGTTTGAATTATGATGCTCTCATATACATTCAGTTGTTGTAGGGGTTTTGGTAGTGGAAATAATTCCAAATTATTTGTGATAGCACGTGAAGGAGTTTGGTTGTTGTCAAGTTTTGTAGTGCAGTAACTGCAAAGTATTAAGGGGTCAATTATTTCATATTTGTTTTCTGCTAAAAGGTAGAGAGCTAATTCAAACCATTTAGAATCTTCATTGTCTTCTATTTTGTATATTAGGTATACTGTTTTTGTGTTACTTTTATAAAAAGTACTACGGCAACATACACACACATGGTTTGGTATTACAGCAGATGTACTTTTAAGTATCAGTATTTCTTTTTTGTATGTGTGTAGTAGAAGGTTGCCATGCATAGAATTGTTGCTAATTTGCTTTAAAGCTATTTCATTCTGTAAGTGGCTTTCACTTCCAAAATATTTTTTCTCGATATAGTCGATTTCTTCAAGTAGGTCTTTGCTGTACCATGTAGAAGAATGTTATTTAAATTGGCTAGTGCTAAAGCAGGACTTTTAGCATAGTACAGTTTATAGACTAGATTTCTTATAGTTGAATGATGTGTTGATATCATTTTGATATAATGGAAGGTGGTTTTGCAAGTAGGTGCTAAAATGCAGGCCAATGAATGTCCTTGTAGTCCTGTGTACCTGCCACTGGACAGGTATCCATATTTTGCAGTAGTTTAATTTTGATTTTGTCTTTGCCTTTCACATATTGATTAAGGAATTGGCGTAAAGACTTGAAAGATTCTTTGGGAATGTTACACATTGACGTGCATGGCCATTTGTATACTAGACATTCTGATTCAGTTGAATGGAGAGGTAATTCTAAGTTTTCTGGGGATATTTTTGTAAGCAGTATTTCTTGTTCCATTATGGTAATATTAACTTTTTCATTACCTCGTCGACTGCTATGTATGGCAATTGTGTTTCTTTGCTTTTGTTTGTATGCTTCTTCATTAAAGTATGGTTCTGTGCTCGTAGTGTGACTCCATTCACCTCCACAGATACTTAAGAAGTTATTTCTGTTGACATTTTGTTTATTGTGAAGTCTTTTTTGTAATTTAGTCATTAGTTTTGTTAGTGGTTTCATTTTGTTAAACAGTAAAATAAATAACTTTCTTTTGAGAAGGATTGCACTGTCTATCAACGCTTCTAAGATTAATTTCCTACGATAGATTTTGAGGGTTGAGCTTGATTTCTATCCTGTTTTTATAAGATTTTGAAGGACTCTGTGACGGAACATTTTTGCTAAAATACTTTTTTGGTATGCTTAGTTTGCACTATATCAAGATTTATAGGCGCAGTTTTATCTGCAGTGGTAGCTGATTTTTTGTTAATTGTTTTGTGGTTCATTTTACATTTTGATAGAGGAGGCAAAGTTTCTGTACTTGAAGCTTGTTTTGCTAAATTACTGTATTAGCTGTTTTGTGTTAACTTTTTTTTTACAAATTCTGCTAGAGATGGATGCTTGTTTTGGACACTTCTATTTTCATTTGCTCTGCTTCTCTGTTGCTTTCTACTGACTTTATTTTTGGTAGGCATTCTTTAGGGTCTGTTGAAAAAAATAAAGAAGGTATGGGTTGGGGTGTTCTTACTGTATGTGTGCTGTGTGCATGAGTGTCTGAGTAAGATGATAACGATGTATGTAATGGTGTGTGATTGTGCATTGGGCAACTATAAGTTGGGATGGGTATTCTTGAATTTATGTGCTACTAAACTGGGGTTCAGATGATAGTAGAAAGTAAGCTGGTGGTGTGGAGAAGTAGAAATAGTAAATCTAATGGTATGCAATTAAAACAGTTGTTTGTTCTATAATATCAAAATTCTAGGGGTTGAGTTGGGTTATTTGTGTGTCGAAAAATAAGAAATTGTGCATCATTCTGCTTGTAAATCTCTGTTTATGAAATGGGGATTTGTAGACAGAATGGTGCACAATCTCGATTTTTAGGCACAGAAATAGCATGAATTAAACTTACAGTGTGTTTGAATAATAGTACAAATAATATGGTGGTATTCAACTTACTTTTTTTCTGAAATGAGCAGGTGTTTTCTTAGTTGTTCTTTGTATTTCAAATTCGTCAGCTTCTTTTCAGGAGAATTGTCTTCACTGCAATTGTAACGGAAACAAATAAGTAATTTTGTTTGTATATAGCACTGTTTTTAATTTAGACATTATTTTTTTTAATTGACATTGACCCTCAGCACCTTCCTGAAAATCATGAAAACTATCTTATTCACATAAGATGCGTCGCACCAGTTGAATACATATCATATGTTCTTAATGCATAAACTGTATTGTAATGACTAACGGTACCAACCAAAATATCATTTGTATGCCTTTTGGAATTCATAATGTACCACTGAATACCACTATTTCTGTTACTAAGCTCTTGTAAGTAACAGCGCCTCAATGCCATGGGCTGCTTGCGCAGTATATAAATATAAGTAAATAAATGTTTATGTTTTTGTACAAGTATTGTTGATTGATTTTTTAACATACTGTGTGCATGCAATTTTGTTTGAGTATGTTAACTCTTCATATTGTACTTTAAATATGTTAGTTCAACATGCTTTGAAAATGTGTGTGTAAAAATACATTAAATAGCAGATAGGTTTGGAAGTGACAGTTGTTTTTAGGAGATGGAAAAAATGACAGTAAATACATTTTATAGATTATACAAGATAAAAGTCAGTTAATCTGTTTATATGAATCTATAAAAATTGTACATGTACTATATAGAAAATATGCATACCTGTAGTTTGTGTTCATGCATATGGATATGCATGCAGCTGCAAGTAGAAATCTTGGAGACTTGTACAGTATTTCTGGTAGAAGGTGCTTTCTAATGATATGACACTTGTACTCAGAGAGATTAACAGTACATTTAAAGTGCTGATCTATGATGATGCAGATAGATGTAGAGGTCGTGGATGTGATTGGTGGATGTTCATGTGACTTCTTAGCTATATCCAATGAGGGAATGACACAGAAAGTGAAAAGGAAATGGTAGAAGGACTGTTCATGCTACGATATGGTGGTAGTCCTCGGACATAGGGTGTTACATCCAGGGATTTTTGGGTTGGGGAGCCATGCAAATGAGAATGAGCAGAGAAAGGGATTGGTCAGGAAAGTTTAGTGGGTGTGTTGTGCCAGGAGAGAGTTTCTCAGATACTCTTTTTGCTGAGAGAAGAACAGATAGCTATGGCTGTGTGTTTCAGATACATTGGTTGAATGTGCATGCAGAAAGCTGTGGAGTAGCTGTCGATATTGGATTCCCACATGTGGAAGTGCACTGGCATGGAGTACGTGGAATGAAGTGGTTGGACTTGCTACCTCTCTGTGCTACTTTGGAGACAGAGCAACATCCAGAGATAATTGCAATTCATTGTGGAGGGAACAGTTTAGGACATGTGTCAGGAATTTCTTTGCAATTTGCAATGAAAGAAGGACTTGGGAAGGTCATGGACATGTTTCCAAATTCTCAAGTAATGTTTTTCACGGATTGCGCAGAGACAAATGTGGCTTCGTTCTTCTTCATTTGGTCCACAAATGGAGAAAGCAAGGTGCAATGTCAATAAGGCTGTTTGTGCCTTTCTAAGAGATTTTGGCATGTCCTCTTTTCACAATGAAAATATTATGTTTCGTAGTACATACATTTTTCGCAGAGATGGAGCCCATCTTACTTATGCTGGCAATCAGATTTTTTTGAGAAATGTACAAAATGCATTGCAACCTTTTTTGGAATTACAGCATCCATTTTGTAGTAGTGTTGAGCATTTCAAATTTTTCAAACACAAACAAACACCACCAAAAGGCTCTTTTCAGAGCCACCACTTCCTCCCAGATAAAACTGCAATGGTTATGATAGGGTAGCACCCCAAAATTTTAGATGTCCGCGGACTGTCCACAGACTTCTAAAAAATACACAGGGACCTGCTTCATTTATTTTCACTTCTATTTTTTAACTGTAGAAGGCGGTTCTGAAAAGAGCCTTTTTTATTTTTGTTGTTTTATATTTTATTTTTTTATACAAGACACACTAGGAGAGGAGGGTAAGGAGGCTAAGGGGGGACACCAACCACAGGGATAAGAAAGGGCGAGGAAGATGTAGAGTGGGTTTTACTTGGGTAGTGAGCAGACCTTCTCGTGCTCTGAAACGATAGCCTCAAAAGCACTACGAAGTCTCTCCCCCTGCACAGTACTGCTTCGCAGTACATACACACAACTGTGACCCTCGAAAGGTAAGGGTCATCCGTATTGCGTACGGCCTGTGAGGCAGCTTGAGGAATATGCTGTCCCACAGGAGTGTTCCTTGTGGTGACAGGATCGGAAACAGAGGATGAAGTAGAGGAAGTCAACCTGCTACGCTCCTCGCAAGGTACTACCTTGCGAATGGCTCCCGAGTGGAATGAATTTAGGTGTGGCTTCATGGTAGTTGTCCCAAAGCTATATGAACCATGCCTCACGCAACTGAGTACCATTTTGCACTCATTGGAGGTGACTTGGTTCGCACGCGCCTTAGGACCATTACCACGAATGGTAAATAACCGCCACACCCGAGACTCACACCGAGTGCTGGTAGTAGGGACTTCCATTACCTCATTCTCATCATCCTCTTCATCCTCCTGTGCATTCTCACTCCTGTTCCCCTCTTCAGGCCCTTGGGGAGGTGGTGGTGGTGGAGGGGTTGGGGGTGGTGCTGAGGCAGATGCAGCACCAGGTGGCATGAGTGGAGCCATGGAAGCCATCAGCTTGGCGTTGAAAATCTGCAAATTGGCAGCAAAATTTGCTGTGCTCTGTAGGATAGCCAGAAACACAATGAGAATGAGCTCTAGGGCGTGGTCTTTTGTAGGGGTGCTTGTGTGCGGTTCGCAGACATGCGCGCTGTCCACGGACAGATCGAACAGAAAAAAGCGTTCAAAAAGCCACAAAAAGTATGTAGAAACTCAGGATTACTATGTGGGACTTGTTCTATGGTGAGTTTTTATTGGAAAACATTGTAGATTACTTGAAAATGTAGTTTTAAATTGTTCGGGGACACAAACAGTGTTCGCAATCAGAACATACGCTGATTGTGGGAGCGGTCACATGATAGGTTTGCGAACATGTTCACGAAGGGAGCGGGTGTCCGCAGGACACCAAATGCACTGAAACTGTTTTGCGCATGCACGTTGGTGTTTTACGGACACTGTTCGGGTCCTGAAGTGATTAAAAGTGCGTCACAAGTGAAACGTACAGTTACGGACAGGCGTTTGTTCTTAGAACTGTTTCAACTTGCCTGCAAACAATACGGACAGGCATAGCGTCCTCAGGACACCCGCATTTCGTTTATTTACGAACATTTTAGGACACAGCCTGTGTTCTTAGAACAGTTTTAACTTGCCTGTGAGCAATACGGACAGGCATAGCGTCCTCAGGACACCCCCATTTTGTTTATTTATGAACATTCCAGGACACTTGATGTGTTCTTAGAACAGTTTCAACCTGTCTACGAACAGTAAGGGCAGGTATAGTGTCCTCAGGACACCCCTATTTATGAACATTTCAGGACACAGCTTGTGTTCTTAGAACAGTTTTAACTTGCCTGCGAACAATACGGACAGGCATTGTGTCCTCAGGACACTCCCATTTTGTTTCTTTACGAACATTTCAAGACACTGCGTGTGTTCTTAGAACAGTTTAAACTTGCTAGCGAACTGTACGGACAGATATAGTGTTCTTAGGACACCTCCATTTTTGTTTCTTCACGGACATTCCGGACACACACGCTGTCCGTGGATACCTCCACTGCTTTTAAAAAAAAAAAAACAAGAAATGAATTAGGACACAATGGGGGTCATTACGACCCAGGCGCTAATTGCGCCAACTTTACCACCATGGTGTTACCTACGTTTACACCATGGTGGATGGCGGATTTACCGCCCCATTCCAAGGTGAGTGGGGTGGTAAATCCCCATTTCCCATTTTCCCTTCCCCATTCCCATTTTTGCCCCATAGGGCATAATGGGATTGGGGAAGGCGCTAATTACGCCACCGTAAATTACGGTGGCGTAATTAGCATCATGGCAGGTTAGCGCCATGGATTTTAACGGCTGCTAAAAGCAGCCGTTAAAATCAGAATCAGGCGTTAAGGGTTAACGACGGCGTTAACCCTTAAAGCCTGGGTTGTAATGAGGCCCAATATAATAATTTTACTTTATTTTACATGTATGTTAAATTTATGACAGAGAAGGTGAGGCAGAAACTGAAACAAAAACAGGAGAATTGGGGGTTTCAATAGGATTTATATGAGGTGAAGAAGGGATGGAAGTTTCATCAAAACGTTTTGGTTCATGGAGAGGGTTTGGGGATAATTGAGTGGGATATAGAGAGGGGGGACAGGTACATGTGGGACAATGGTATGTAGTTGTTTGTTTGAAGTGATCCTCCACAAAGCTTTTTAAATTATTAAAATTTGCCAAGAGTAGGTCAATTTTTTCTTCTATGTGCTGAAAGAGTCTTATCCAATACTGCTTTTTCTTTAGTATTTTCAATTTTTGTATGGTCTGTACAAGAAAATATATATATGTTAAATGTATATAAAATAATATTAATGAATTGGTTTATATAGTAAAGTGTCTACCATTAGATTCACTATCTTCTGACATTTCCTCACGTGGGAAATGCTCCTCAAGTCACTCCAGAGTACTAGACATTTCAGCGAGAAAAAAAAACATATCTTTTTTTTGTATCTAATACAGAAAGTTTACAAATATATGAGTAAAATTCAGTACACTTACTATTTCAGGTAAGGTGTGTTCTGAGTGGTCTGTAGATCTGCTGTTAATCTTAGTTGTGGAGTTTCTGTGAGGTAATCATGTTGGAAGCCTATCTTTCTTCTTTTGGTATATTCCATTTTAGAACATATTGTATTTAAATGAATGGTTAGTGTGTTATATATATGGGTTACAATTCTTATTTATTACTACATATACTGTGTATGTGTGCTGGTTTGTGAATTTGTAAAATGTTCATATGTTATGATATAACAATTAAACATATCCCCCAGACTTTTTGGGTAGTGGTGCTGTTGTCCGCACATGTCCGCGGACATTAAAAGAGTTTGTGGACATCAAATTCAGTAGAGGGGGTTCAGTATGTTCTATGTTACTTGTACATAAAGTCAGAGTTATTATTGTTAAGTTGCTCTACTAAAAACCTATGTAATTCAGTAAAAAAACTTTGTTAAAGGGACGTTATGGTTAAGTTGCGCTACTAAAAACCTATGAAATTCAGTGAAAAAACTTTGTTAAAGGGACGTTATGGTTAAGATGCGCTACTAAAAACCTATGAAATTCAGTGAAAAAACTTTGGTAAAGGGATGTTATGGTTCCAAGTAAAACCGACAAACCCCTGAAATTCGCCAGATATGGTAAGCTAAGCAACGATAACTCGCGCCACCACCGTGCACTGCTAAGACTAACACCCACGACATCAAAGATGACATCACAAATGTCATTTAGATTCGTTTTTAGCATGTGTCATGTTTTTAAAATGGGTGACTATGAGAACTTGTATTCATACTCTTTTATCTATGCATCACTTCAGTTCACAATGCTGCAATTCTACATCAGTAATTTACCCCATGAAATATAAGATTCAGAAGCTTTACATAATGTGGCATGACTTAGAGCTGAGAGGAGCACAGCACTGTGCCTGTGCACCTCTCCTCCTTTGACCATATAAAACACTTTCTATTACATTCTTACTTGAGAAATTCTGTCTGCCGTACCACCTCCCTCACCAACTATTTCTCCCCTATTAATTGACTATCCTGAATGACCCTCCACATCACCTGCGTACGCGCTTTGTGAGGTTGAGAGAAGACCGCAGCGATAGCTCGGAAACAAGCTTGAGTGTGTGTGCAGTCAAGCAGAAAACACAATCTGTCAGGGTGGGCTGAGCCCCTGAAGCATAGTTCTGCCCCTCAGTGGTTGTTAACTTTGATTCAAAAAGAGAGGCAGTGTGTGGAGGGCTGCAAGCCAAGGTCAGAGAAGACTTGGGAACTGCTGCGTGTTCTCTAGACATCACTGCCTGCTCTCCTCAGTTCCTCTCTGGTGAAACAGTCTTTCGACTGTATGGGGATTTTAATCATCACCCTCTGTGTGTTTTTATGGCTTTTCACCTCTACTATGGCCTTTCATTTTTCCTTAGGAACCAAAGAGGTTGTGGGTGCCAATGTCAAGTAAGTATTGTCTCCCCTTCTCGGAATCATGTGTGGCCCTGATGCGGTAAAACAGGGCTTAAAAACTGTAATGCCTAGTGCAAATCGTGGCCTTTGCAGAGTCAAACATCACATTCTCATTTCAAAGAGGATTCATTGCTCATCATCCTTTCATAAAGTTTAACAACGGTTGCGAAGATAGACCAGAGTTTAACCTATTATGAGTCTATTGCCTATGTTCTATAACATTCAACCATTATTGACAATCTGGCTCTGTGGAGGTTATGCCATATTTTCAAATTAAGTTACATAATCATTGCCTCAATATGCCTTCAAAATACACATCTTTAACTTGCCCTGGGGGCTTCACCTGTGGTCCTGGAGAAGGTAAATTGGTCTGATAAGCAGGAAGACAAATTGATGTCCGTTAAAGGAAAGAGTTGATGGGCCCTCCCCCACATAGACCTCCTTGCTGGGTGGGGGCAATGGCTTCGGTCATTCTTTATGAAACGTCTTTATGATCTTAAAATCTATGGAATGTGCAAGTCTAAATGCATCTCATCCCAAAATATCACCAATCCTAAAATCACATAGGTCCTCCCAGACAATGCCTAACATGTCCATCTTGGAACACAATCTTTCAGAGATAAACTGGTGTAAAGCATCAACAACACTGCATGAACAATGGTATAACTAGATTTGGCACATGTGGATGAGTGCTGACAAATGGATATGCTGCCTCTGCTACATGCCTTTCTCTTAGTCTGCTTTGAACCGACCTCCAGAGTCAACTAACTCAAAATGATGAAAGGCCTCATTACAAGACCGGAGGAAACTGAAAAACCGGTGGAAACTTATTAACTTCTCTTTTTTCAGACCTCTTGAATATGAGTTAGTAAACCCATAAGGGGACACTACCCCAGGATTATGCATGGAGGATTTACATGTAAGAAATGGAGGTATATTCTCTGGTGTCAATACCTCCAAATCTCAATGAAGTCCTGAGGGACATCAACATGGGGAACAACAAAGTTGCATAATTCGGTATATAATTAGCATTTACCATAACTGGTATTTGAAATTCCGTTTGGATATATTAGATGTTACTAATAACTCCAAACTCACAAATTAGCTCTAAGTTACTGAAACTCAAGTTTAGGGACGCAGAGTAAAACTTCAGACTGGTTGGCCAAGCTACATGGTTGTGCACATTAAAACCTACAACTAGAGGTTTCAAAAGCTACAGATAGAATTTGAGGCGAAGATGTACAGCCTTGGAAACAGAACATTCTAGAATAGTTGAGCCTGATTCTGCTGAAGATGTTACAACAACGTGAAGGAAACCTAAAGGTAAGATTTGATATAGTTTATGGGGGCCATTAATAATCATTTCACTGAATGGTTACTGCTGGAATCCATGACTCTACATGTAAACAAAATATCATAAATCAGCTGAGACTCTCAGGGCCAGATTCAGAGCTTGTGATAACAAGTGTGTGCATATACGACATTCTCTGCTCCAGTTTCCAGCACCATCATTCTGAGGTGGTTGGAAATATCCGAGGGGAGATGCCATGCTTTCCAGTAGCAAAAGCTGCTAAAAGCGCACGTTGTGGGGGAAATATGTGCTCCAGTGACATTGCAAACATTTCTTAATAGACTGCCACTTTTCTAATTTAAGAACGTGTTCTTAAACTTTCACTAAACTAGAAAAGTGGTGCTGCAGTTTAAGAAATGCATTTTTTATATAGGGGAAACGTTTGCAGTGTTCTTTAAAAGCACCTCAATGGTACCATATTTGTACTCCTTTTTCTGTCATGCTAAACTAGTGCTGCTGGATGGAGAATACCCTCCATGTGGCTGCCCTGCATTCCTGATGGTTGCTAGGGCTGTTGTCAAGCCACAAATAAGGCTCATTCCGAAGCTTTCATGTCCCTACACCAGATTCTTTCTTCATCAGAATATGGCGTTTGTAAGTAAAGTGTTCCTCCTTCATGGAGGAACACTTTCTTACATTTGCACGCACCTCAGAATCAGTCCCTCAGTTGTTTTGCAGTTTACTTGGCCTACCATGGCTCGGACTAGTGGGCCGTTACCGGCCTTGTCCACCCCTCGCCAAGGGGATGATGCCAAAATGATGCAGCCTTATATCAGCTCATTTTGATGCTGCATCACTCTTACCTAACTTTGATCTTCGAGTCAACCTAACTGCCACATTGATTACCTATTCAAGGCAAACACATCACAAATTTCAATCTGTCTTGTGATGATGGGAAGGGCAGGTAATAACGTCACAATGCAAAATACCTAGAATACCTTGGGGTGCTATGTAACATGGAAAATCAAATCATATTATATGATATGATTGGTTATTTATAAAGCGCTTAATACTCAGAGGTTTGTAAGTGCGGACCTGGGGATCGCACCTGTGTTGTTCCGTGTCCTCTTGCTTCCAAGACGAGCACGTTGCCCCTGAGTTATCCTCCCGAGCCAATCGTTTGTCATATGATGATTTAAGGCTGTGTTAGTTTGTTGTCCTACTCTAAACTAGTCATGGAACTAGTGTCCTCTGTCAGCTATGAATTCCATGTAAAACAATGATGGCCTTGTTCTGAACTAACATTCCAATGCTGCCCCACATACATGTTAACACGTGTGTGTGTGTGTATGTGTGTGTGTGCACGCGCGCGCGCTTAAGGATGTAGTGAGAAGTGGGAATAGCATGGGGATTGTATGTGCATCATACCAATAGAGGTATAGTGGTTGCTTGCCCTTCGTGGGTGTCCACCTCACTTTCCATTCCAATAGATTGCAAAACATGGCAAGAGTGTCCGCAGCTTTGTGACATAGCCAGCATTGTTAGCGCGCTTTATGTGTGAGATGCACACATGTCAACATAAGCAATACATATCCCACACCAGCCAACATGTATGCACATATTAGATGCATAGTGCATACCCCAATCACACTGACATATATGCCGTCCCTGAACTGGATAATTAATGCACTGTAATACACATTTAACACAGGTAACATGACAGCAGTGACTGTAGGTGGGCATGCAGAAAATGCACTTTCCGACCAAGGGCTGTTCTACAAAAAGAATCACAGGAACCACATACTACAGATTTACCTGCTGCATTAGCAGACCGCAGATCAACGTCATATCCACCATGAAACCACTAGAGACGCTGATGAAGACCCTGCATGTATGCACTGATGCTCTTTTGAGATCTCAGTGGATGCTGTTGCTCTCATCTCCCAAACATCATTTGGTGCCATAATCACATAATCCTTTGTGTTGGCAAATAAATGCAGTCCCTAAGGGTTTGAATAATAGCAATGCATATCTTTATGGTGTGGATGGCCTACATAATGTGGTTGTATTATTGAAAAAACACACGTGGCATTCATGCACCCCAGGCCCCCGGCATGTGTGGGCATGTTTTGTAAACACAAATGATTCTACAGTATTCACTTACAGGCTAATGTGATGTCCCTTTGATCATCACAAACATTGAAAAGATGCGGAATCTCCCACATGCAAGGATGACACCATGGCCCTGTGGAACAGCAGCAAAAGACAGCCACGGTTACTTAGTGAGTGCCCTATAGCACAATGCCCATACGGGATGTGATCAATTTCACTTCATATGTGACACACCAGCGATGAAACTCACCATCCTGTGTGTCTCCCTACTACAGAGGAGAGCATATCCTGGTAGAACAGTACTATTGTGTAGTCAAACCACAACAAATACACCCAGTTTGACCCATGCAGGGAAAGCACCAACAACTAGACACTATTGTGATATTAATGGATGTTGCACAGTGGCATGCACATTAAGCCACACATGGCACAAGGGGCTGTTAGTTGTGACCCAAAAGAATTCATGATTTCCGTGTTCATTTCCACATGTAAACAGTGATGAATGAGCTCGTTCTGGTAAAACATGAGCCATAATGTCCTCATAACATTCCCCAATTGCAGTCCAGAAGGGTTTATGCTAAAGGAGAGAGGGTGGTATGTGGATGCTATTATCAGTCTATTCAGTACCTCGTTCTCCTCCATGCAGATGACCGCTGACATGAGAAGTGGTGTCTGTTAGTTAGGGTTGGGGCACGCCAGTTGTGGTTCAAGGTTGAGCATGTCACTCATCAAGAGATGAGTGTACCCTGCGATGTTGATAAGCGTGGATGCTGCAACTGCAGTAAGGCATCATGCATTGCCTTTTCCGTGCACTTCCTGCAATCCACACAGCCAACAAGGTCAATGTGTATCCCATGCTGCAGAGCACCAACTGCACACACTGCATGGCCGACATCTATGTTTGAGGCGGCTGGTGTAGCATTCTACTGCTGCAGATTGTGCCTGCATGCCACAGACTATTATTGTTCTGGGTTGTATCACTTCAGCAGGCTCAGCAGTGCTAGTGTGCACCTGTCCTGCACCTCCCTCATAGATGTGCGGATGGCATGCTGCTGGCTAGGGGTCTTATTTTAGTGCCTACCTGGCTATCATGATTTCCTTTTGTTGCAAATATTTCTCAGCACCATCACCCTGCCTGCATGCCTGTCTGCCAATTTCTCAGGGTCCCTATACCAACAGGACAGTGTACTCCGGAATGCCACACCATTCAGTGGAGGTGATGACTATCAGGGCTTTGGCACATTCTTATGCATACTGGGCTAAAGGTACAAGTGGCCACCTCCAACAAGGCCACTATCATGACAGACAGGCAAGGCTGCATTTTCCACAGGACCCTTAACATCCTCTGACCCTTCACCTCTTCCTCCCCTGCTATGGATGCCCTATAAAATGTAGTGGTTGGTGAGCACTGCAAGCGTGCAATGGGACTATTGAATGGAAATTACCTGTTTTCAGTGGGTGGTTTTGCGTTGTTTTCCTCCTTGGTTGTTCAGGTAGTGCTTTGGGGATGGTGAACCAACACCCGTAGTAAGAAGAAGCACGTATGGCTATCTTGGCTGTTCATGTGCCTGCCCCCTGCTGATTGTCTGGCAGATTTAAGGATGATTAGTTCCTGTGGTGGGATGCCTACAGTGACAGGACATGAGCCATGCTAACCAAGATGTCAGCAATTGCACCTATGGATATGCACAGTACTTGTCATTGACATGTGTAATCTTGGCCAACACACCAAATGTCCTTTGTCCTGCTGCAATAACCTGCATCTCTTGAGCCACCTCTAACATGTACTTCTTTTTCCCCAATGTTAATACAAATAAAATAACACAATGTGAACTTCGTCACTCTCATTGTGGAAATGGACGGAACCGCAATGCTCATATGTATTTGTTTCAATGTAATTTTTTTTTATAACGTGCCTAATACCGGAGTTCAGTTTCTAAGCACAAATCCAGTATTCGAACCTCTGTTGGCCTGTATGGTCTTGCTTCCAAGCCCAGTGTGTTGAACCTTTGCTATCCTGCTTAAGACATATCCGAGCAGACACATGTTCTATTGTCCTGCAATTTAGGCGCCGAATGCAAACCCCCCAGACACAGTGGTATTGGATTTTTTGTTTGGGTTTATATACTATTACATGTGTTTCTTTATCGAAGTATTAGTAGTGTATGTGATCTAGCACCCGGCTTTATTATAAAACAGAAGCCTTATGAGCTTGGTTCCAGCCTTTCTGACCGTGCCCTTTCTTTTTTATGAGGTAAACTGTCTTGACATTAATGGCCTGAAGTTCAAACTTTTCTGTCATTTGTCTCTTTGTTCTTATTTTACATGTGTTTATTTGGTTTCTGGGGTGGCCGGGGTATGAGTGGATGACTGCAAATGATCATAGCTGGGTTCTAATCTCTCTGTCAGGGCTTGACTCGTTTTGATAAAGCCAGGCTCTTCCTGACTGTTCAGTCTGAAGTGGTCTCAGCATTGAGTGCTCCTGGGGTAATGTCATTCTTGCATGACATTGTACTACTGTGCAACATTGGTATTATGTGCTAACTTCTGGGAGTATGTGTGTAAAGGAGAATTCTCCAGAATGGCTAATTTCCCTCACCTGTTAAGTCCTTCAGCAGCTTTGCTGTATTTCTAGGATTTATTTTTTCACCTGGTCTTTTTTCCCACTCTTACATGTGTTTTTGCTGTGTGTTGTACATTTTTTTTGCTCATGGACTATGGAGTCTCTCCCAGTCCATAGGCATCATCTTTTTACTGTGTGTCACACAGCACCTTTAGTGCAGTGACACAGGGGTGTCTTTTTAGACTTCGCACTTTAAACTCCATTTTCTGGGACTGACTACTGTCTCCCAGAACATGTAAAGTTGCCATTGACTTTACTAGCCCTTTTAAATTAAAAGAGCCAGTACAACCTATATTCTAATAGAGTACAGGAAGGGTTAATAGTTATCCCTTTTTGTCTGATTCTCATGGAATATTATTTTGTTCCCCTTTCTCTAGGATTTTGTCTAGTGGCAGTGGTATCTACCATTTTTATTCTACCGCAAGCTATGAAAATAGCCTCAGTAACGTTATAGGCTGTGGTGGTAGCCTCAAACCCTAACTCGCTGGACCCCATTTATTTTATTTTGGTTCCGGTCGGGTTTATTCGCCATTTCTTTTTGTAAAGGTCTTTCTCGTGTTTTACTAGGTTTGGTTCATTTGTTGGCCGTCCTTTGGCGGGCTTCTACACAGAAGCCCTCCTTAAGCACCTGAGTGTCTGGGTGGACAGAATGTGAGGAAGGGGTTTGATGCCCCCTGCACAGGGTCTCCTTGCAGACCCAAGTCGCACTCTAGTTTGATTGGCTGCTGTGTGATTGACAGCTATGCTGTGTGAATGGGGGAAAACTGCTTAAAAGCAGGTCTCTGGGACTTGGAAGGCAGTGTCGCCACTGGAATGAGAGAACCAACGAGGAGCTGAAGGAAGAGGACTGCTGCAACTACTGGACATCCCGGTAAAGCCCTGCTGCAGGTCCGAATCGCCCGAAACTCCGACGACAGAGAAGATCTGCAAGGAATCTTCTTCTCTTGAGCTTGGTGGTACCAACCAGCTTGCCAAACACCAAACGCCGGCCTCCCTCTCCTGGTTGAATTTGCAGTACATCGCTGCAGTGAACCGGATAGCCAGGAGGAACAGAACCTGTTTGGGTTTTAAGGAGCGCACCTTTTATTTGACGCTTTGCTCTGCTGCTGTCTTCTTCCCTGGGCAGTGCAGGACCCTCCAGTCTTCCTACTTCTTGTCACCACGACAGTCACTTGAGGAACCGTGAGTCTGCAGGAGCTGCCAGGAACAACAGCCTCAGTTACTACATTCTTCTTCATTTAAGGTACTGTGCAAATCTGGTCGTTCGTTCCGTCCGACCGCGATGAAAGTGTTTGAAATCTTTCGCCTCTCGGAAGCCTTGTCCTTCTCTTCTCCTTTGAGTAACATTTCCTCCGACTAACTTTGTTTTGAACTCTTGGCAAAGACTTAACCGCAAACTACTGTGAACTGTAAGATCCTCTGCAAAGACTCTGAACCATTAACATTGGCCCAGGCCTATTAACTTGAATACTAGTTGTAGTAAGCCTTTTCTAGATTGCCCTGCCTATCACTTGTTGGTATTGTTGATTTTGGATAACCTTGTCTTTTCCTCCCTATTAAATGGCTGGAGTGCCATTTTGCTCACACTTCATTTTGAGTTTAACTTGTCCACAATTGATTGGGGGCTATTGTAGTGTATTCAGATTGGGATTTTCTGCTACTTTATATAGTGAACTGTTTTATAACTGTTGGTGTAAATAAATGTATATTCTTTTACTCGGAAAACTTGAATCAGTGTTTGTTTGAACCATAGTAAGTGCTGTCCAATGTGTAACTTCTGATACTGCTCACTTTACTATTGAAATAAGTCTGGCTGTTCAGCCATCGCTACCACTTTAATGTGTAGTACAGGCTTGCGCCAAGGGTGAAATTGGACTTACACTTGTAGTCTTAATTGTGTGTAGTGTTTCCAAAGGGTACTACATATGATTCTGCCTAACACTGGTGTACAGTGGTGAGGATAAAGTATAGTGATTACACTTAGAGTGCTGCTATTACCTTGGCTCAACTAAACACCACTAAAAGCAATGTCTGATATGGAAAGCTACAGTCAGGAGACCCTCCTTACTTACAATGTTGATCATTTGAAAAATCTGTGTAGCGATAGGATTCTCTGTGTTAAATGCAAAAAGTCAGAATTAATTGAAAAGTTGTTGGAGAACCAAAGTCTGGGGAGTGGGTCTGAAATACCTAACCCTCCAGCAAATGTGGAAAATGATGAGGATGATAATGTGTCAAATATTATGGATGAGTTAGATGAGGCAGATGAGTCTCACAATGTAGGCCCTATTGCTCATCTACTTGCTCAACAACCTCAACCTTTGTCCACTGGGACCCCATCAGGTCCTACACTCAGTCCTGAATTCATTGCTCTAGAAAACATGAGGCTTGAATTGGAATTCAAACATATTAATGCTCAAAGTGAACAGAAGCATCAAGATCTTAAGCTCAGAGAAATGGAGATGAACCATGCACTAGAAATGAAAAAGTTGCCTATTGAGAATGCTTCTCTCCCAGAGTCTTCTAGGTCTTCCAGTCCTAAGAGACCACATATGCCTAAAGACATTTTGGGTATGTATGAGGCTAAGCTTGATATTTTGGGTGGATGGCAATGCTTGAGTAGAACCATGGGATTCAATACATTTTAGAGAGTCAGTTGCTTACTTGGCTCTTCTCTAGGCTACCCACTGTTGCATCTGATGTTGTGTTGGAGTTGGGGGAGGTGGATAGGATGGTTTATGAGTGTGTAGCGCTAGCTTTAATTGATAGATTTGGGAAGAGACGTTCCCAGTACCTTAAGAGGTTTAGGACCATCAAAAAGCATGATGGTACCCCTTGAGCTACCTGAGTATGTGAATGTTTGAAAAACTTAGATGGTTGGTTTAAGGGTTACAGAGTTAACACTTATGAAGCTATGAGAAATGTTGTTATGTTGCAGTCAATATGTGATACCTGCTCTCCTGAGCTCAGACACCACTTGGCTGATTGCAAGGAAATAGATCCAAAGACGTTAGCTAAGGCTGCTGACTTGTGGGTGGCCAACAGGGCTACTCACAAGGATTCTGGGGAAACTCAGAAGAAGGATGAGGGAAGGCAGCCAAAGAAAGATAACAAGGAGAATTCAAATACCGCCAATCCAAAAGAGGGCCCCAAAGATAACAAGGGTAAGCCACAAGGGAAACCGAATCAGGCTAGTGTACCTTCTGGGCCCAAACCAGAAGTAGGTCAGAACAAGCCCACATTCATCAAAACATTCGTGAAATGTTATGTTTGTGGGTCAACTGACCATGTGAAAGGGGAACACAGATGTAAGGGTAAACCTTCAGGGGTCCACACTGTCTCCTTAGCCTTCTCCCCAGAGGAAGAAGTACCTATGACAAGTGGAAGCTTTCACTTATTGGTTAATGAACCCAAGCGAGTCTCGCTAGTGTTTTTTTAGTGTCCCTGGGTTTGTGGTAACAACGGAATTTAGATGTCTATAATTCCATCCCAGATAATACTAAAGAGTATTATAAAGATAGTGCTCATTTGAATGGCCAGGAGACTCCTGCCATCAGAGCGACTGGAGCCAGCATAACTGTAGTTGATGAATCATTTTTCAAGGTAGAGGATGTTGCTAAGGCACCCAAATACATAACCAAGTTAGCTGGAGGCCCTGTGTAAATGCTTCCGCAGTCACCAGCTCTCATCCAGTGCAATGACATGACTGTCAAGAAACTGTTAGTGTGCAGAGTGAAGTGCCTGAAGTCCTGTTGGGTAATGACCTGAAAACTCTTGGCGTTGTGTCTAGCACTCCCAGGCCTCCCAGTAAAAGCAAACAGGAGCTCACTAGGTATACAAGGGAGAGGACCTTGAGAGGCTTTCCAGTGGAATTGATAGAGGAAACTATCACCCCCAGTCCACAGGACTTCCTAACTGCTATTTCAAGAAAGAAAGAGGCAAAGGGGAAACTTAAGACCTCACAGAAGAAAGCAGATAGCACCCCTGTGCTACCAACAAGGACATCCTAAGATTGTCCAAAGTCATGCTGGTGACTCCTTCACCAGCTGAGGCTGAGTGTGAGATACAACCCTGTGTGGTTGATCCAGCTTCTGAAGAATCAGATCTGGAAGAGGACCTTACTCTAGTTGGAGACCTGGATCCTGATGAACATCCTGAACTGCAGTCTTTACTGGCAGAAGGTGGACCCAACAGGGCAGACTTCAGCAGAGGACAAAGTGAGTGTCCTACTCTTGAAAGTCTTTGCCTAAAGGCAGCTTCTCAGCTCGATGGGCAAGAGCCTGGGAAGCACAGGTTGCATTGGGAAGATGGCCTCTTCTACAGTGAACAGACTGAGTCTATCCATGGGGGCTGCAAAAGACTTGTAGTGCCTCTAGAAAACAGACTTCAGTTCATACAGTTGGCCCATGAGATACCTTTGGCTGGTCACTTGAGTTTCAAAAAGACCAAGGAAAGGCTCTCTTTATACTTCTACTTGCCTGAGATGGGTGCAGAAGTTGACACATTCTGTAGGAACTGTCACACTTGCCAAACCTCTGGCAAGTGTGGAGCCAACAATGTGGTACCATTGGTGTCTCTCCCAGTGGTGGGAGTTCCTTTTGAGAGGGTGGGCATCGACATTGTTGGTCCACTTGACCCTCCCACATCTTCAGGAAACAGGTTTATCCTGGTTGTAGTAGACCATGCTACTAGATATCCTGAGGCGATACCTATGAGAACTGTTACAGCTCAGGCTTTGGCTAAAGCTCTACTTGGTATTTTTACCAGAGTAGGGTTTCCTAAGGAAGTGATATCCTAGAGGGGATCCAATTTTATGTCCCACTACATGCAAGCCATGTGGAAAAACTGTGGTGTCACTTGCAAGTTCTCTACAGCCTACCATCCACAAACCAATGGACTGGTAGAGAAGTTTAATCATACTATGAAGAGCATGATAGGTGCTTTAGAAGAACCCCTTAAAAGAAAGTGGGACCTTCTACTACCATGCCTTCTCTGTGCTTATAGAGAAGTCCCTCAGGAGGGAGTTGGATACAGTCCCTTGGAACATCTTTATGGCCATCCAGTCAGAGGTCCTTTGGCCCTGAATAAGGAGGGGTTGAGAGTGCTCCTTCCCCCTAGCCAGTCAGAGTGACTGACTGTGTGATAGGTCTCCGGAGGAGAATGTCACACATGATGGCAGAAGCTAGTGATAACTTGGATGCAGGTCAGGCTCTGGTCAAACATTGGCATGACCAGAAGGCCAACATGGTTGAGTTTGCTTAAGACCGGCTTTTGCTAGTTATGGTGCAAACAAAGCAGAGGGCCTTGCAGGACAAATGACTAGGACCCTTCAAGGTTGTTGGGAAACTTGGAGAGGTGAACTATCTGGTGGATTTAGGCAGCCCTAAGGAGGCTCCCACAATCTTTCACACCAACCGTTTGAAGGTATATGTCTCGAGACCAGAAAAGGGAGCTTTGCTTCTAACTTCAGCTCATGAGGAGGAGGAGAGTGAACATCTACCTGACCTACTTAGAGGACAACCTTTAGACGAGAAATTAGAAGGAGTTGCTCTCTCTTCTAATCTGACATCTGAAAAACAGGAGGAGTGCAAGTTTCTGTTAAATCAGTTTGCCTCCCTGTTTTCACTTTCACCAGGCTTGACTCCTTGGGGCCAGCCTGACATTCCTAGTGGTGAATGTTTATCTGTGAAAAGCAGAGGTTACAGAATGTCAGACCATGTAAGTACCCACATAAAGGAGGAGGTCAACAAGATGCTTGATCTCAGGGTTATAGAGCCATCTACAAGTCCATGGTCTAGTCCAGTTGTTCTAGTACCAAAGGCAGGATCCAAGGAGTTGAGATTCTGTGTGTGTGGACTATAGAGCTCTAAATGCAGTCATAAAGACTGATGCCCCTCCTTTACCAAGGACAGCTGAACCGGTGGATAAACTTGGTGCAGCCAAGTACCTCAGTACCTTTGATCTGACGTCAGGCTATTGGGAAATAGCCCTGACAGACCATGCCAAGGAGAAAACTGCATTTTCGACCCCAGCAGGCCTCTATCAGTTGAAGCTTATCCATTTTGGATTAAAAAATGCACCTGCTACATTCCAAAGAATGGTAAATCAAGTTCTGAATGGGATGGAGGACTTCTGTATGGCATACTTGGATGACATTGCAGTGTTCAGCCCTACTTGGAAAGAACATGTTGATCACTTAGGATATGTATTGCAGGCACTTGGGCTGGCCCATCTGACCATAAAGGCAAGTAAATGTCAAATTGATCAGAGCTAAGTGGTCTACCTTGGTCATGAGGTAGGAGGAGGTGATAAAAGGCCATTGCCTAGCAAAGTACAAGATGTACAAAACTGGGCATTCCCTACTACTCAAACCCAGGTGAGAGCCTTCCTAGTTCTCACTGGGTACTACTAGAATTTCATAGAGAACTATGGGACCATGGCTTCTCCCTTAAATGTGATCTCCTCTCCAAAATTACCTAAGAAGGTCAGATGAAATGCAGAGTGCACTCAAGCCTTTGAAAACCTGAAGAAGGCCCTTTGTCAAGCTCCAGTCCTAAGAGCTCCTGATTATCACCAACCCTTCATTGTGCAGACAGATGCCTCCAATACAGGTATAGGTGCAGTCCTTAGTCAACTGGATGAGAAAGGTAGGGAACAGCCCATTTTCTTCATAAGCAGGAAGCTGAAGGAACCAGAAAGGTGGGCAACCATTAGGCATGAATACTTTGCTATTGTGAGGTCTCTGAAGATGTTTAGACCATACTTGTATGGATCTACTTTTGTGATTCAGACAGGCCACCAACCCTTGAGATGGTTAATGCAAATGAAAAGGGAAAACCGAAAACTACTAAGATGGTCAATCTCCCTGCAAGGGTTTGATTTCACCATTGAGCACAGGTCAGGATGTCACCACCAAAATGCTGATGGTCTCTCTAGGATTTTTGTAACCGACTAGAGTGTAGAGATTCATCCAGGAGTGTATTAAATCCTCCTGTCACATAGTGCGTGGGGGTGGGGGCGAGTGTTAGGGAAAATTCTCCAGAATGGCTAATTTCCCTCACCTGTTAAATCCTTCAGCAGCTTTGCTGTATTTCTAGGATTTATTTTTTCACCTGGTCTTTTTTCCCACTCTTACATGTGTTTTTGCTGTGTGTTGTACATTTTTTTTTGCTCATGGACTATGGAGTCTCACCCAGTCCATAGGCATCATCGTTTTACTGTGTGTCACACAGCACCTTTAGTGCAGTGATACAGGGTTGTCTTTTTAGACTTCCCACTTTAAACTCAATTTTCTGGGACTGACTACTGTCTCCCAGAACATGTAAAGTTGCCATTGACTTTACTAGCCCTTTTAAATTAAAAGAGCCAGTACAACCTATATTCTAATAGAGTACAGGAAGTGTTAATAGTTATCCCTTTTTGTCTGATTCTCATGGAACATTATTTTGTTCCCCTTTCTCTAAGATTTGGCTGGTGGCAGTGGTATCCACCATTTTTATTCAGCCGCGAACTATGAAAATAGCCTGGGTAACGTTAGAGGCTATGGTGGTAGCCTCAAACTCTAACCCGCTGAACTCCATATATTTTATTTTGGTTCTGTTCGGGTTTATTCGCCATTTCTTTTTGTAAAGGTCTTTCTCGTGTTTTACTCTGCATGCCAAACTAGGTTTGGTTCCTTTGTTCACCGTTCTTTGGCGGGCTCCTACACAGAAGCCCTCCTGAGGCGCCTGAGTGTCTGGGTGGACAGGATTTTAGGGAGGGGTTTGATGCCCTCTGCACAGGGTCTCCTTGGAGACCCAAGTCACACTTTAGTTTGATTGGCTGCGGTGTGATTGGCAGCTATGCTGTGTGAATGGGGGAAAACTGCTTAAAAGCAGGTCTCTGGGACTTGGAAGGCAGAGTCGCCACTGGAATGAGAGAACCAACGAGGAGCTGAAGGAAGAGGACTGCTGCAACTACTGGACATCCCGGTAAAGCCCTGCTGCAGGTCTGAATCGCCCGAAACTCCGACGACAGAGAAGATCTGCAAGGAATCTTCTTCTCTTGAGCTTGGTGGTACCAACCAGCTTGCCAAACACCAAACGCCGGCCGCCCTCTCCTGGTCGAATTTGCTGTGCATCGCTGCAGTGAACCGGATAGCCAGGAGGAACAGAACCTGTTTGGGTTTTAAGGAGTGCACCTTTTATTCAATGCTTTGGTCTGCTGCTGGCTACTTCCCTGGGCAGTGCAGGACCCTCCAGTTTCCTCCTTCTTGTCACCACGACAGTCGCTTGAGGAACCGTGAGTCTGCAGGAGCTGCCAGGAACAACAGTCTCAGTTACTGCATTCTTCTTCATTTAAGGTACTGTGCAAATCTGGTCGTTCGTTCCGTCCGACCGCGGTGAAAGTGTTTGAAATCTTTCACCTCTCCGAAGGCTTGTCCTTCTCTTCTCCTTTGAATAACTTTTCCTCCGACCTACTTTGTTTTGAACTCTTGGCAAAGACTCAACCGCAAACTACTCTGAACTGTGAGATCCTCTGCAAAGACTCTGAACCATTAACATTGGCCCAGGCCTATTAACTTGAATACTAGTTGTAGTAAGCCTTTTCTAGATTGCCCTGCCTATCACTTGTTGGTGTTGTTGATTTTGGATAACCTTGTCTTTTCCTCCCTTTTAAATGGCTGGAGTGCCATTTTGCTCACACTTAATTTTGAGTTTAACTTGTCCACAATTGATTGGGGGCTATTGTAGTGTATTAAGATTGGGATTTTCTGCTACTTTATATAGTGAACTGTTTTATAACTGTTGGTGTAAATAAATGTATATTCTTTTACTCAGAAAACTTGAATCAGTGTTTGTTTGAACCATAGTAAGTGCTGTCCTTTTTGTAACTTCTGATACTGCTCACATTACTCTTGAGATAAGACTGGCTGCTCAGCCATCGCTACCACTTTACTGTGTAGTACAGGCTTGTACCAAAGATGAAATTGTACTTACACTTTTAGTCTTACTTGTGTGTGGTGTTCCCAAAGGGTGCTGCATATGATTCTGCCTAACAATGTGTTAACTTCCTGCAAAGTGCATAATATTACATAGAGGTAGTCCTATCTGGTTCCTTGCAAGGTGTGGATTTGCGCATTTCAGAGTACTGTGCAACATTGGAATTGTGTGCCAATTTCCGGGATTATTTGTTAACTTCTTGCAAAGTGCATAATATAAAATAGAGGTAGTCCTCTCTGGTTCCTAGCAAGTTGTGAATTTGCACATTTTAGAGTACTGTGCAATATTGGAATTATGTGCTAACTTCTGGGATTACGTGTTAACTTCCTGCAAAGTGCATAATATTATATAGAGGTAGTCGTCTCTGGTTCCTTGCAAGGTGTGCATTTGCGCATTTCAGATGGGTGACTCCAGTCTACATGGGATGCATAAGCCACGATTCTGTAAGGATGGAGCTCCCCACCTTGTTTTCTATGCATGCAGTCTTCAAGCACATACTCCAATATAGGAAACACATCCCAGCACCAAGGAGATGCACTTTGTTTCAAGGAGCCATTAGTTTATGCCAGATCCTGTGCCCTATTGCCATGCAGGGGGCTGTCAAAGAGCTCGAGATGCCTAAAACCAGCCTACACATAGTAGGTGAAAAGGGTGGATTTTGCTAATAGTGTGTATGTATTGTTCAACTAAAATGCCAGTCAAATGCCATTGCGTTAAACAGAGCACACCGTGGCACGTATCTCCCCTTGGCTATAATATTGACCTCATGATTCTGCGGCAATGGTGGTGCCTCTATCTTTACCATAGCACTTTGGCTTAGTTTATCTAAAAAATAGAGGAAGCAAAAGCGGTCTCGCAAACCTTTCCTGAATATAACAACTAATCAGTGAGCATGAAGATGATAGACAATGTACTTAAGCGTTGTGAACAATTTAAAATGTGTACTCATGTAGAAAATAATGCAATTGTTTTTTAAAATGTGATTTACTGAAATTATATTTGTCTGACTCAAGCTCCACCGAGGGTAGAGCACTATGATTAATGATATATTAAAGTGAGTCTAAACTTACAGGGAAAAAAAATGCATATGACCTTGAATTCTGAAACTCACTGTTAAAGCTCATTTACAAAGTTGTCTGGGTCATTCATTTCCCTGCCGGAACTGTGTGCTTTCTGCCCCAATCAATGCTAGACTGGATTTAATGTGGCCCTGTGTCCAAGTGCATGGTCTGTACCTCCTCCTATATGAATGCAATATTATCATAAGCAAAAGTAATCATTAGAATCCTGAATAATGGGACCCATCTCGATAAGTCCATCTCTATAGAGAAAAATCTTCCTAAAGAAGGCAATGGTCCTCATTATATTGCATTATATTGCACTAATGTAAACATTACAAAAGAACATTTACAAATAAGAAGAACAAGTTACCTGCAACGTCCAATGACACCCTGGGAATTTCTAAAGGTTAGTGACTCGATGTCAGAGTTTTGCACCAGAATATCAGCGCTCATTTGATAAGGCCTCATGACATGGGAAAGCCTCTATATTAACTACAACACACGTGACAGCCATAGCAATATCCACTCTGTTGCAGATTCTATACTTAAATATACGCATAAGTGGTTAAACTACACCACATGCCTTCATTCTGTTTCCAGGAAATGCAAATGTAGCTCATGGCTCATTTAGGGCCCGGAAAGGTAGGTTACATTGCTCACCCATCTTTTACGGTGTCAATAGGTGTTCATTTCTTAGTGTCACTTACCCGGTTTCTCCCTGGACTGTACCATCCAACCCCATCCTGGGACTGAATGGAACCTAGAAGAGAAAACAATAATCCCGTCCTATCCGTCCTACCACTTGTCTGTCTGTCTTTCATGTTCTTGTTTCAGGGTCCCGAGGCTCGCGAGCTACCGGCGCTATATAAATATTAAAATAAATAAAATAAATAAATAATGGATAGGTGTCCCCTGTAAAAGAATTGGAGTGTGTAGGGGAGACCATTAGAAAAAATAAAAAAAAACAGAAGACAAACCAATGTAAAGTATAGCTGAAAGAAGGTTGGCGAGAGTCCAGATACCTCAGGAGGCTGTGTAATCTGGTCCCAGAGGGGTTGTTGCCTAAAATGGCCCCTAGTTTCAAAAGTTGTTTTCAAAGGATTTTTAATTCTTTCATTCCTAATGGTGATTTTCCTTTATCATTAGGTTCCTTTTGAACCCCAGTTCCTGGATTTCTCCTGTTTCGATTTGAAATCGTTTGGGTTCGTGCCGGAATCCTGATAGCAACCATGGAACTTAGGTCGGGATTCCGGCGCGAACCCACATGATTTCAAATCGAAAAAGGAGAAAAATCACCATTAAGAATGAAAGAATTTAAAATCCTTTGAAAACAACTTTGAAATTGGATCATTTAGAACTACGCTAACAAAACAAAATAAATTCCAAATGATCAGTTTACTTTTTTACCCTCCTGAGGAACCATTGACTCAAATAGGGAAACACGTGTCGGGGTTACCACAAAGGTTTGCAACTAAAACTGTAATGGTTTCAAATAAACAGCAAATATAACCTACACGAATAACATAAAAATCAATTGGAGCGCATTAAACTACAGTGTTTGTAAGCACCAAAATATAAAGTCTACCTTTTGGATTTAAAACCAATGAACTACAAATACTCGCCAGAGTTTCTCATTTTAGGCTGTACATTTGTTTCTTAATTAAAATGGCCCCGGGGCTATGACGATTTTTTTAAGACATGCCCCATATGTCAGGTACGGTTCATCATGAACCTGCAGCCGAGAGCTCGGGCACCCAGGGGACCTCTAGATGTGTTGCCCTGCTCATGTACCAGTTAGGATCGGCCCAGAAGATGGAAGACACAGCCAAATGAGCAGGGTGGCCAGGGACCATGCGGTTTGGCAATGCCACAGAGTAAAACATATCGAATGTTGCCACCCTGCCTGAGATAGGTAGGGCGGGCCAGCAGAGAGAAAGTTCCTGGATGAGTCTGTGTGGCAGCCAAGGGGAGGATGCAGACATAGGGCCTCATCACGACTTGGGCGGTAACGGTAACGCTATTAGCGCGGGCGGTATTAGCCCTACCGCTGAACTCCCCGGTGCTAATAGCGCCGGATCATGAGTTCGGCTGTAATGTAAGTCCCCCTTCCCCACTGAGCCCATTCGGGAATGCCCCATTCCCCATTGGGCTCAATGGGGAATTTTCGCACTAATAGCGCCGGCGGATTTCCCGCCGGCGGTAATAGCACAAATTTTCAGCAGATTTCCCCCCATCTCAGAGCTGGGGCGAAATCCGCCGAGGCCCTGATTCGGCGGACCCTTAAATCTGGCGGTAATAGCGCTACTGCCGGATTTAAGGGTTACCGCCGAAGTCGTGATGAGGCCCATTGTCTGCCTGACGGAAGCCAGATGGGCCAGCCAGCCAAGACAAAAGGTTCTGTGCCAGGTCCTTATGATAGCCCATGTGAAGACAGAGTTGTGTGTCTCTGTGATCCAGCAAGGCAGTGAGGCCAGATGAATGCATTAGGGTGGGCCTGGCCATTAGTGAAGCTTAGGCACAGGACGCAGGGTTTGGGCCCCAAGCTCATGTTCCTGCAATGGGAGCAAATGAAGATGGCTGAGCCCTACCATGCAATGGGGAGCTGCAATATGAAGATGTCGCACTGGAAACTTCAGCAGTGATTGGATGCACGGCCCCATGTATTTGTATTTATTTGTATTTATGTGTATTTATTTTTTTTCATATAGCGCTTTATGCCAAAGCACTTAACAACAATGATACATAGAATATAATGAAAATGAATTGAAGCAAATTACAAACATGAAACAAGCTAACAAAACAGTATGTAGGGCAATTTACCTGGTTTATAATTGTGGAAGGAAGGAGAAGAAAAGGGTAGAGATGAGGGAGGTAGGACAGGGATATAAAAATGAGGGCGAGGGAAAAGGTAAGCAGGGAAAAGATGAGGGAGGAGTGTTGAAAACATTCCCCCTCACCCACCTACTTCCATTCATTTTCAAAATCTAACCTTCCCATCTCAGCCCCTAACCTGGTGTCTGCTTTCATTCCTCCGCCTCTTTCACTCTACACTTTTGTAATAACACCCGCTCTTGCTGGTCCATCTCTTCACCATTCACAGAGCCTTTCCTTGTTTGACACTACCAAACTTCTAATTTCTGCTCTAGTCTTTTCCCTGCCTTGGCTATTGTTCTACTTTGCTTATTGATCTACCCGTCTATCAACTATTCCCGCCTTCTATTTTTAACTTCTCCATGTGTACCCTCTGTTGTCTTTCTCCCCGTATGTCTATCTCCCTCTCCTTACAACCCTTGTCTTGGTTACAGTTTCAATTGCACCTCCTCTTTCTTTTTCTTTACATTGCATTCAAGTTCATAAAAGGCTCCACACCACTTTATCTTTCTTATTTCCTCTCCCTCTAGATCTCATCCTGCTCTCTCCACACTTAAAATCAACACCACCTCAACCCCTCCTCTCCGTGGCCCTCTTCCCGCTTTCACTCTTTTGCTCTCCTGGCCCCCAAACATTGGAACAGCCTCCCTCTGCAAATTCGATCCTCTCCCTCTCTATCGGTTTTCCACCTGTAAAATGTTCGTCTTTCATCTAATCGCTAAATTATATGTATGATTCCCACAATAGCCCTCATTACAAGTCAGGCGGTGGACCATGGTGCTATTAGCACCATGGTCCATGCCGGATTCCGCCATGGTGGATGGCGTAATTACTGCCCCATTCCAAGGTGAGTGGGGCGGTAATTCCCCATTCACCATTTGCCCTTCCCCATTCCCATTTTTGCCCCATAGGGCATAATGGGGATGGGGAAGGCGCTAATTACGGCACCGTAAATTACGGTGCCGTAATTAGCACCAAGGTCGCTTAGCGCCTTGGACTTTAACGCCTGCAAAACGCAGGCATTAAAGTGTGAATCAGGCGTTAGGGGTTAACGGCGCCGACGGCGCCGTTAAACCCTTAACGCCTGTTTTGTAATGAGGGCCAATGTATTTTATTTACCGTCTTTAAATGTGTACAGCGATTTAGCAAAAGCACTTTATAAATCAATAAAAACACACATACATGCTTTAACAACGCTGGTGCACCACAGCCTCAACAAGGATTGCACCTGGGAGTGTTCGAAGGCAGCCAGGCTGGGCAGCCTCTGCCCCACTTCCTCATTATCAACCAAGGGCACTGTGTGTGGCCAGACAGGCACTGAAGGGTCGTTGGGGGTTGCTGACTCCAACAGACACACCCATGAAGTTATAGTATATATTTATGCATCTCTGCATACATTTATTTAATACTATATCTACCGCCCTATAGTTAAGGTGAGTTGGAGTTAAATAGGAAATGGAAAAATTAATCGCTAATAACTTTTGACTCGTGTGACTGATTTGGCCAAAGTTCTGCTGACAACTTTCCACATCTGGGCCCCGCCAGACTCGAACATTTGGGAAAGATATAAAAAAAGTTATTAAGAAAATAATAAAAGGCACTTTCGGCCTAGTCCCCATTAATTTTCCCAAAGACAAAAAATGTCAATGTTAGCCCGACAGCAGAGAAAAAAACGCTCAACAGATTTGGACCAGGTTTGAAACAACTTGGATACGAAGCATTGACTTGTAATCCTTTTGTTTGGTTTGGGGTAATTAAGTAGTACTTTTTTTGACTTTTTGATGGAGAAGGAGGTGCCCCCTTCTTAAAAATAAATCGGTATATCTCTCGAGATACATTGAGTATCCAGGTGTTTAGGGTGTTTATAAATGAAATAGCCACCATTTTATGTATTTTTATTTATTTGTATTTGGAAAGCACACAGGCATCGAAGCGCTGTTGCAGAAATTGTCTTTTTTGCACAAATTTGTTTTCGTTACGTAGGTATACTTGGCTCTTGGTTACAGTGAGCATGAAAACAAAATTGCCTTGGTTGCGTAGGGAGATCTTAGTACAGGAACAGGATTTAGTTCTTGGTTACAGTGAGCGTGATATAATACTAGTGTACAGCAGTAGGCTAATATGAGAAACAGCCACATTCATAGTGTGAGGAGCTTAGGTGAACAGCAGGGTTTTGCTTACTTTCCTAAAAGCAAGATGATATTCAATCTTTCTGGCTTGGGGAGGGAGGGCATTCCAATGTGTCGCTGCAAGTACTGGAAAGCTAGAGCCTCCTGCTCGCATTCTCCTAGTTTTAGGAACAGAGATCATGTTGGCATAAGCCATTCTGGTTGCTCTGGTGGGTACCTGCTTGACAACACTTTGAGACACCATCCTTTTATATTTGATGCAAGTGGTAGCCATGATTATACCCAAGGTACCGGAAAAGCCATTTGCCGATCAAAAAACATTCAAATGCCATCAGACTAGAGATGGGGAGGTAGGTGGGCAAGAGGACACCAAGTGAAATTTGGGAGTTGGAGGAGGGCTAGGTACCAAATTTGCAACACGATGCTCAAACATTTTTCACATACCCTTGGATATAACCTGAGGTATAACCACGGCTACCCGACATTTCAACTGAAACTGCATCACAGAAATGATATGTGTTGTGGGGGAATAGGAGAGGGCAGGGGAGGTGAGGAGGCCATCAGGGAAGTGGGAGGAGCAGGAACATTTGAGGGGGGGCCTTTTGGTGGGGGTCTGGGAGGGCAGAGAGCATTTTTTGTAGCTGTTTTCCCAATAACCATGGCTATGTTAACAAATAACTGAGGGTATAACTGAGGGTATCTGTAAATCATTGCAATGTACCCTTGATTATAGAAAAAAGATAAAAAAATAAAATTATATATTTTTACAGCTATAGTGATGTTGGGGGTGATAAATCACTATGGCCAGTGGCTTGGTATCGTTTTAAAGAGCTGAAGGCCTGGTTGTGTTGTAAAATATAATGTGGGCATGGCCAAAGGCCATGGACAGTGGCCTGTTAGCGTTAGAAAATATAGGGAGTAGGCACATTCGAAGGTGGTAGTGTTAAAGCAAATTGAGAGTGGGCCATGTTTAGTGACCAGTTAGTGTTTTAAAATATACAAGGAGCATGGCCAAAGGCCATAGACATTGGGATTGAAAAATATACAGTAAGCATGGCTGAAGAACATGGCCAGTGACACTGAAAAATATACATTGGGCACGGCCAGTGGCGAGGAAAAAACCTGCAGTGGGCATGAAACGATGGCATAACAAAACCCTTGAAATTCAAGTAAAAACCTTTAGTTGAAGTGCAGTTAAGGTGAGCAAACTTAAGGCAACAAAACCCTTGAAATTCAGCAGATTGGGAAACCCAGCACTGGCTTAACTCTGTACATTCCCATTGCAAAGCCAAGGAGCTCATATATATTATAAGAGAAGGAATTCACAATACAAAATGGCATTATGGGGGACATCAATGGGAAGGCGCTGAGTTAAGTTGATCAAAATGGTATATGGTGGTAAGAAAGTCAGGGGGTAGCCCATCTCCTGTTGTGTAAGAACAGATTAATTACATTTTAAGGTTGTATAATGCCCCTCGTGTTGCAGCTGGTCTATGGGGAGCTGGGTGGTGGGTGGTCCCTCCATGATCTAGTGGTGATGACCAATGTCAGTGGGCCAGAGTGAATACATCTAGGGCTAGACAAAGACATGTTTGGATTATGAAACCAGCAAGGGGAAGCCAGGACATCTTTCTTAAATTCTTGTGCAAGGGTCATGCATACGGAATTGGAATATCCATCCAGGTGCACATGGAAACCTGGGTGAGTGGGCACAGTTTATGTTCAATCTGATATTACTTGCTCTATTTAACCTTTCATTTTAACTGTTCATTCAATTTGAGGTGCACAAACTCACAAAAACTGCCTCCGCACTGGGCACTTACCAATCGGGTACGATGATGAGTGCTGCACTCCCTAAGTCTAACACGCCAACCAAGGGGAAAGAGGGTTCATGTGAATGAAGCCATAGAATGGATCAATGGAATAAACTGCACACTGTAAAGGAGCTAAATGTGGGGATAGACCAGGTCAAGGAACATGAAAAATATTCAATCAATCTTTAATAAACACATATTCAATTACCATACACATGATAAAAATAGCATAAAAACACATAATCAATGCTGAACATATCCAGTTAAAGTGCATATTAATTTAGTAGCCATCCTAAGATGTAAGCATGAGTGCACTGTACATAACATAGTTCAAAAGTACATAACATCCGAGGACAGCAAAAATCTCCAATTGGTGCCCAATCTGTATTCAAAAAAAGTTTTTTATAATCAAAATTAAGGCAGAAAAGGGGAAAGAGAAAGGTATACAAAAATTGAAAAGGCTTAAAGAGTTATAAAGGGCAACACGTCCACGCAGACCAGGATAATCAATATTTTCTGCGGGATAAAGGAGGTTGTACCCTAATCAAACCAACCAATTCATTATTGAAAACAGACAAGCAGGATAGCATCAATATATTTTGCAACAAAGCCAATACTTGTCTCCAATCTGACCAAAGTAGTCAACAACCAGTACCTGGTACAGCTCCCAACCGTATCGTGGGCTGTACTGGTATCTAACGCAGGTAGTTTCGACGACTGAATAACAGTGTCTAAGCTGTCTGTCTCTCACCCTAGCAAGAGAGAGAAAGCTTGACAATCGTCTTCCTCAGGACAGGACAGATTAGGTAATTAATTCTAAAATGTAAACAGACAATTTCTCTACATTTAAATATTCAAGAGACACTTATGGCCAAGCAATACAAAAGTGTCTTGAAGTTATTCCATGTATCCAATCTTCTTCAAATGGTTCTTCCTTAATTCACCAGGATGATCAATGTGTTCCATCTTAGTAATGTTCGGAAATTAAGGATACATCGGAGAAGAATATACAAAAAAACAAAAAAGAAGAAAACAGATATAGGGCAACACATAAATTAAAGGCATTCATAAAAACTACATAATTAAAAACATTCCTTGAACCGATCTAGCAACCCCACATGTAACACCCTACACGCAGTTTGAAATCATGGTACCCTTAGTAATAATCCAGGGATAGCCCCATAATCTACTCGTAAATCAGAGAAGGGGGAGTCCCAAACAAATTTGTGGGAAAATGACAAAAGGACATATTATCCCTATATCTGTGTCGTGAATATACAAACAAAATTTTGTAATCCAACCTGGCAACATAGGGAGAGGGAAGCCAGAGTCAATCTGAGAATCCACTACCATCCCGGTGGCAACAAAACTAGAATGCAGAGTGAGAGGCATCCCGGCAGTTCAATACATCAACAAGTTGCATTTCCATACCTTCAAAGGGAGAAGAAGTTCCTCTTGAATATATCCAAAAGTAGCAATCAAAGTAGAGCGAAATTCTCTTGATAGTGCACCCTTTGGATCTTATAAGGGTGCAAAATATTCAGGCTGGATGGGGAAAAAATCCCATCACCTGGTAATCTTGAGCAGACCAAATCCTGCATAGGAAAGAGAAGAGAAGAAAAAGATAAAAGATAAACAGGAAAGAGGGTAGGAAAGGATTACAAAGGAGAGCCATGAGATAATCACACGGACTCAAACATATCCTCCCTTAACAGAGTCAGACCCTATGTCTCAAGGGAATTGATATTGGATGGACATCACATAGTTGGTGTAGTGCAAAAAAACCTTAAATATCATTTCCCTAGGATTGTACAAATCTGCTCTAAGAGGTACTCTAATGGGCAGATAAAGCATTACATAACCTCTGCATAGTGTAAAAGAACCTTAAATATAATTTCCCCAGGACTATGCAAATCTGCTCTAAGGGGTACTCTAAAGAGCAGATAAAACATTACATAACCTCTGCGTAGCTATCCTGTCCTCAATCCACATTATAGGCAAGATTGTGTGAGTACTTTGTAAAAAGTACAGCAGTACGCGTCTAGTGCCTTAACCAGTGCCTTGCTCCACGGTTATACCTCTAGTAACCGTTATATACCAGGGGAGAAGGGAGAGAGAAAGAAAGCAGCCCACAATGGAGGCTGTCACAGCCCCTTCCCCACACTGTATCCGCAAGGGAATGCCCCTCAAAGTACGAGTGAATTGGCAAGTGGAGCAGAAACAGGGAAAGAAAAACAAAAGGGCATCCACTCTTACCGCGTCAGCACAGGCGGCTTGATCCCCGGCGGTCGTAGAGCTGCCAACGTAATGCAGCCAGGTTCCTCAAACTGCTGCCGGGTCCGTATGTAGAGTAGCAGCTGTTTAGAAGCGCAGTTCAAATGAACTGCTCTCGAGTCCGTGCGTGCCTCGACGGACTCCACTAATTAAAACGGAAGTCCGAGAAGGAGGAATCTCGACTGCCTGAAATATTGCCTTGTCGTGCCACGTGACTAACGCAAGTAGTCACGTGACAGCGATTCATTAGTCTGCTTCCTTAAAGGGGTAGTACGCATAAAGATTATAGCGTGAAGCAGGGACCTCAAATATCGTGCCATTGTTGCAGAGAAGCCACCAAGTTATCGACAACAGTGCCGCAAAACAGAAAAAAGAGAAAGAGAAAGAAATAATAGGAATAAAGATCTCTAACTGATGCAGCATCACTATCTGATGCACACAATGTAATAATATAAACATCAGTACATTACCCGATGTTGACCGATGAGTAACCATCCTCAGGGTATAGGTAAAGCAAGTGACCGGATGTAACACAGCCCTCAGGTCACACACTGAAGCCATTCTTCTTGATGGTTTAGTCCAGTGTGATAGCTGTCGGTCTGGTACATCCAAAATTGTTCCCTCTGTGCCAATCTGGCTGCAGTATTAAGACGATCAGTTCCCACGACTCGTTCCAATGCCCACCACTTAAAATCATCAAAGTTGTGGCCCAATTCCAAAAAATTGGCCACTAGTGGAGCATTGTGGGTATTCGTCCGAATTCTTGATTTGTGCTCCGAAATTCTAGTTTTAATAGGTCTTGCTGTCTTGCCTATGTAAGATTTATTACAAGGGCAGACTATAACATAGATCACATTAGAGGAGTTGCACGTCGTATGTTGCTTAAGGGACCAGACTTTACCATTGATAAATATTGTAGAGCATGCTGTGGTAGATTTGCAAGCATTACAGAACCCACATGGAAAGTGCCCCATAATGGGTTGAAAACCCCACTGTGCAGGTAGTGTGGGTTGTCGAGAGATGGGTTTAGCTCGATCTGCCTGTGACAACCAATTTTTAAGGTTTTTTCCTTTTTTGAAGGCGAACAGAGGTCGTTCCAGTTCTGGATTATTAAGTTGAAGAAGATGCCAATGTTTATAAATCATTTTTTTTGATCTCCTTGTGGTAAGAATTGAAGGTGGTTACGCATACAATGCGTTGACTAGTGATATCCGGTCTATTCTGTTTGGTAAGCAATATATCTCGATGCTGATATCTAGCTCTCTTCCAAGCCTGTCTAAGTAAATAAGGCGGATATCCTCTGGCTTTTAATCTGGTTGTGATGATATCAGCCTGAATAGAATAGTCACTAACTCTAGTGCAGTTCCGTCTTGCTCTCAAAAATTGCCCATAAGGGATACTTTCTCTGAGTGCTTTGGGATGAAAGCTATCAAACCGTAAAATAGAAATGCGGTCTGTAACTTTGCGGAATAAGTCCACAAAGATATGATCACCATCAGTATTGACTGTTAAGTCCAAAAAGGGAAGCGAGATGTTACTAGAAGTCATGGTAAATTTAAAATGTGGATTAAGAGAATTAATCCAAGGGAGAACGATGGTATGGTCCCCTTTGGTAGTATCCCAAACCATAATAATATCGTCTATATATCTTTTATATAGACGTATGGCCGCAAAAAATGGATTGGACTTGTGTAGTATGAGCGATTTCTCGAATTGCCACATGTAAAGGATAGCATAATTAGGGGCAAAAGATGCCCCCATTGCCGTTCCCTAAGTCTAGCTCAAACAGCTAGAAGACAGTCATTAAATGCTTGTATACATTGCATCTGCGCCTCATAATAAACATTTTTGAATCAAGTGTTTTACTTTTAAGAACCAACGTCTATTTATTTCAAACAAACAGTCATTCAGTCTACTGCCAATATGCCAATGCATTTCAGACTGCTTGTTATACATTACATGAAGACCATGCATAACGGGGGCAAGGCCCGAAACACATCCACAATCCACGACCGATCCATAAAATTTAGAATCGCCATGTGGGAAACATATAAATGATCAGTTATAACATAAGTATGATTGTGTGAGCCATCAAACACATAGCCAGCATGTCACAGTGTTAGAAACATTTCAAGAGTGTATACGGGATGATACGTTGACCAAGACCCCATGACTGAGGCTCATTTGTGCACGATCAAGTGAAGTGCAGTCAACACTCCAACGTGAGCATGATCATGCGCAGTAAAACCATCAGACATTCAAACAGTGGTGGCAAGCAACACGTGTCCATGCGTGATAGTTGACAATGGTACCATAGGAGGTAGTTGAAATAGTGGGGAAATAAATAAAAGAAAAAAAGAAAAATATGGTCAATTGATATGCTAGGAAGTAAACATTTCATTATCATATGGTATTCCAAGTCTCTGTATTGGCACCCAGGATTACCAGAAAGATGCTGCAGCACAACACATGGACGGAACAGATAGGTACATGTTCAAGGTGGTCCCAGTAGTGCTTCCCAACAGAACAATTGTCGTTGCGATCCTAGGCTGCAATTATTTGCCACCATGAAACTCCACTCCCAGCGCAACCAACCACTACCTAACTCTAAAACCGGGTAAAGAATGAGTAAACGAGTGATAGACGTTAACATGGCAATCTACTTATGCTGAGTACAATAGTCACATAAGGGGCCCAACTCCTTTGGTTCATAAGCGTAGTAAGCGCTGTAGGAAACACAAATGGTTATACTTGGTCTAAAAAAACTCATTCTACAATTCCACCCAATCCAGAAGAAACTGCTGGGTTCAAAACCTTTTAAATTTAATCAAGTCCAGCATCTGACTGCTTCCTTTACATCTAGCACGATGTGCACACTACTGCCACAGCAGGCTGCAGTCAGAGCAAAAAATAGTAGTAGGTTGCCCTAGAGAAACAGTCAATGAAAGCTAGTATCTAAGCATTTGTTCTGTGGCTTTCTATTTGCCTTCAAAGGAACCCCTCTGCGTGCTCCCGCAGTAGTGGAAGGAAGACACCAAATGGTTTCATCTCTACCACTTAAATCCTATCAAATGGTCATGTGACCATCCGTGTGTAGGATATGTGTGCGTCAGCTTCACTGTGCCATATTCCATAACTATGTCTAGAAGTGCCCTCCAATAGCCAACTAGGGCGGTGACCAGAAAATACCTAATTTGCGTCTTTAATGGGAAATACTGAGGCCCCTATTCTCATCTTGGCGCAGTGACGGTGCTAAACAGCACTATTCACTGCACCAAAAGAGGATGCCCAGGCCCCACTAGTATTCTCAAGTGTGCCTGGGCATCCTCGTAGAGCACAACAGTGCTCTGTGTGGATTGCGCCTGTTTTAAGGTGTTACAGGCGCAATCAAATCTCGGCAGCATTTTTGTAAAATAACGGCATATTCGTTATTTTAAAAAAATGCTGCTGACAACACAGATTAACATGTTCCTATACACCAAAGTGTGCAGTTTCAAAATTGCAGGATGTTGAAGCTGCTTACTTTGGTGCATAGGAAAGTGTTCATATACACCTGTGCGGTGTATATAATTTAAAGCGAGCGGCTTCAAAGCTGTTGGATGCAAAGTTGAAGCTGCTCGCTTTAAATGAAAGTGTACATATACACCTGTGTGTTGTATATGAACACTTTCATGTACACCAAAGCAAGCAGCTTCACGTTGCAGCAACGTTGAAGCTGCTTGCTTTGGTGTACATGAAAGTGTCCATATACAACATACGGGTTTATATGAACACATTCATTTACACCAAACAAGGCTTCTTGTGGCACTCCTCCAGTTTAACGGCACCAAAAGGGTACCGTAAATGTGCACTAGTTTATCGCACATATTAAACTGGCAGAGTGCCACAAGAATAGGCTTCCAAAAAGCCCATTTACGAATGTGGTGGTTGCTAGGTTGGTTTCCAACCCATTCCAGCAACCACCACATGTATTCTGAAAGTGACACATTTCTTCCGGAATGCGCCACCTTCAGAATAGGTCTTAAGTACTGAAAAGGTTGTTTTGTTACCCTTCAACATGCCGTCCATATGGTGCAATGTATACATCACATGCTCACACAGGATGATGTGTGTGGTATGTGGACGTGAAGATTCATAAACATGTCAGAATTCACCCCAAAACACAGTGAGCCCTTTTATTGTACGGCACACTATTAAATACCCTTCATTACCAGCCGCCCCCAGTAGTAACAATCTGTTGCAATCACCGTGGTAGGCACGAGTGAAGTTATCTTTCTCCTGTAGCCATAATGTACAGATGGTGCTCATCCATCCGTGGCGAACAGCTGTAGGATACAAGGTTTCTATCAGAGGTGTAACCTGTATGTTCTATTTTGCTCTGACAAGTGCCATCCTTGTCCCCTTGAGCAAATCTATGAGCACACACCTCATGATGTTCAGAGTGGGTCCTGATGCAACCTCAGTTCTTCAAATAAGGCAAGTGATGCTATTGAAACATAATTTACTTGTTGTATAAGTGCCTTACAAATGCAAAATAAAATAAAACATACAAAATAAAATTGCCTGACACCATGATTACCGATTTGCCCTAATTGTGGTTGCATTAGATTTGCTAGATCTAAGCACTCTTCTTCATTGTACAGACAGGACTGGCTGAATTTGGAGGACATTATTGTTCAATGCTCTTTTGTTTAACTATACTCAATAGGTGATTCCATTCAAGGGTCATCACTAAAATCATATTCCATGTGTTTTCGATGTGGCCATGGCTCTCCTAGCCTCCACCCTTCGCAGCCACACTGACATTTGTACGAGCCACATCAGAAACTCTGATATTTACTTCAGGATATCAGAGGAGACTACTGCCAGTAATCAAGACAATTCAGCCTCCCTCTATCAAGTTCAGTAATGGATGGGCCTTAACATGTGATGGGGTATCTTCCTGCTCCATCAAGCCCTGTTCCGAATGTGGGGGGCGGTCCTAGATCCCGAAATCTAGTTAAATCCTTTCTCATCTTTTTTACCTGGGTTGAATTATCATCCCTTTACTGCATTATCACTCTTTTGCAGTTGTTGGCACAGTGATTACATAGATTGCTGCAATGAGGTACACCACTACATACAAGACAAATCATTTGGCAAAGAGCCAATAACCCTTGCTGCCAGGCTTATTCTGGGTTTAAGAGGACCAAGCTACTCTGAGGATTTTCCACTGGCTACAGGTCGAGCACAGAATTGAATCCAAAATAATATTCCTGATATGCCAAACTCTGCATGTACTCATTGCTTCCTGCTCTGTAGCATTGGTTCATCCCTACTTTCTGACCACATGCCTGATGTCGACTTCTCAGAAAAGATTTGCACACTGCCTACACGCTGAAAATGTAATCTCCCGAGGCTGTATCAGTCATGTTTTGGAGATACATTGGTGCTAACATAATAGCAAGAAGTGTTGGTGAAATGGCTGTATTGGTCGTAAGATTTAAAAAAAGGACAAGTTTCACTCTGTGATGAAGTCCTCTTCCTGCGCCTGGGGCTGATGGATGCGGGGCTGTGGAAAGCTGGGTACCACAGCCCTCTGTGTGATGCTGGGCCCAGAGGTGGTGTGCAGGGAATTCGCCGATAACACCCCACCTCCCCCACTCCTAAGCCAGAAGGCTATTACAGCTGTTATAGTTCCCACCACCAAGTTCCTTCAAGAATTCCTCCCAGGTTAAAATTCAGCTACTGCCTGGACGACCCTACAAGATATTTTTCTGCTGCATTAAACGAAAACCATCAACTTTCTGGATACAAGGTTGTATATTGAGAATGGAAAGCTACACAACAAAACTTATCTCAAGCCAAAATAGAAATGCATACTTACACAAAGACAAATGATCCGACATTGTTATTGAAATCATTGATTGAAGAATATGTTTTAAAAAAAGGGAGAATGTGTCGAAAACAATCATGAGATAACATTAAGGATTCAGCATAAAATATGTGATTCAAAATCAATCATGTTGATGTTTGACATTTTTTGAAAGATTAAGCGCAAAGAACCCTTTTTACAGGATAAACAGGCAAAACATGGAAAGATCACCTTAGGTTTGACATCACAAAGGGTGAAGAACAATTAATATTGCTTCACGGAAAAGATTAATTGGAAGCCTTCCCGAAAATAACACCGTTATTCACACATGCAAGAGAAAAGAATTTGAGGAACACGTTAATTCATTGGAGCTTGTGAAACAGCAGAAACTATTTTTTGACACATCATTAAAGGGGGTGTACCCGTGTTTAAACTGTTCCATATGCAAAACCATTTCCAAGGGCGATACAAAGAAATGGGCCAAAACATATTTTAACTATTATGCCAAGTCTTAGTAAAAATGTTTTCATATCATTCAGTTGAGGATGCGGCGAAACCATTCGGACTACATGAAAGAATAATTGAACTTAAATTGGACATATTAACCTCTTGAACAAAATCATCAACAGCACAACATTTTATCAGCCAAAAACATTTAATAGCATAACTGACATGGAGAGTCTTAGAAAAGATGTATAAACCACCACGGGAGGGAGACCTTGGGAAACATCTGAAAAGGAGAGACAACTTCGGGATATTTTATGTAGCTTCTCAAAATCTTTACGGAATGAAGTGGTATAATGGTATCATTGCTTATAGAATAAAGTGCACTCATTAGAACTTTGGACTACAACATCCAGAATTCCGGGAATGTGAGGTGGGACTTTGTGGGAACCTGCACTAGGTAAGTGGCCAGCAAACTCGCCAGAATGGTGAGATTAAATAAGATTGCTGCAGAATGGGAAGAACAACACCACAGCTTTCAAGGTTCAGGAGACGTGCGTAGAAGAACACGGGGAGTTATGCTGTGAATTAATTCAGTATTGATTACTTCGGGGAAGTTCTTATGGATTCAAGTGGTGATTCATTTTTGCAGACTGATTGATACGTGAATATGAAAGTCTCGAAAGATGCAGTGAATGGTATATTGAATCAAAGTTCGATGATTCAAACAAGCATTTTGGGGTAAACATTAAATTAGCAATTTGAGGTTTTGGTTTTGGTTTTTGCTAAACATAATCTGTGTAGCAGGACTACAGAACACGATTGGATGTCACGTTCTCTTCTAAAAAAAAACATTACGCCTCGTTGGGCACAAATATGGATACGGGTTGGATATATATTTGTAAAACACTGAAGTGGAAGCCAAACAGTTAGCATTGCATCACCTTCATGGCCGCCCGAATGATGAAATATGCAGAAAGCCTGCCTGATGCAGATGACACTCACATTGGCTTTGCCAGAGGTGTTTGGGGTAGTATAAGTGTGACTACTGTCAGTCGGCAAAGATGTGTGCGCGTGTAACCGGTAAGCTCAGCAGCAGGGCAAACGCACATGAGACATTCAAACTAGAGAACACTCAATCTGAATTGTTGCACCGCATTAACGTAATATATACAGGCGAGCCACGTCCGAATCTCTGGTCGACCAATTTGTACAACATACTCATTATCAACCTCAGGTGCCAACACTTCCAAGTAATATGGATTTGGGGTGTGGCCAGGGCCCAATAATATATGAAGCCAGTCAGCAAGCAAGTTGAGGGCCATGAGAAGTTTGCAAAGTGTGCAGATGAAGAGAGGTGGAGAACAAGAGTGAGAGAAAAGAGGAAAGAACGGGAGGAGAGGAGATGAAAACGTTGTTAGAATGGCTGGCTGGGAACGGGAGGAGATGAGATGAAAACGTTGTTAGAATGGCTGGCTGGGAACGGGAGGAGAGGAGATGAAAACGTTGTTAGAATGGCTGGCTGGGAACGGGAGGAGAGGAGATGAAAACGTTGTTAGAATGGCTGGCTGGGAAGAGAAGACCAGAGAGGCATAGCTCTCAACTCACACGCTTTTGGTGGGTGTCACCCTCCTTGTAAAGGGCTGACTCACCCGCCAAGACTCCTGCACGCCCATTCATTCCAATGGGCGTCTCACCCGCCAAAAACAAAATCGGATGATTTCACCCACCTTTGCGACACAAACGGTTGAGAACTATGAGAGAGGTGAAGAGAATAGCAAAGGCAAGTAGTTGATAAGGACATCAGTATATGAGAGGAGGCTGGAAGAAGATATAAAGGTTTAAGGAGGAGGCTGAAGGCAACATCCAAGAGGAGGGGGGAAAGGAGAGAGACAGAAATGATACTGAACGGGAAATCAAGGAGGAGGGAGTTGGAGTGAGAGATAAAGAGGAATGGATCTACGTGATCCAACCAGGGCTGATTTTGCCACAGCTCGAAAGTTTGCATGAGAAAGGTGCGAACTACCAAAGGTTTGCACCTTTCTCATGCAAACACACGTACATACCCACACCCCCACCCACAACACACACCCCACACCCTCAACACACCCCCACCCACACCCCCAACATAAACAAACCCCACTTACCTTTTTCTTCACGCTGAGTCCCTGCAGCGCCAGTTCCCTTTCACTTCTGTGATCAGGAACCGGCGCCGCAGGGTCCTTTTCTTTTTTTTCTTTTACAGTGGCTGCAGTGGTCTCCCCCGCAACCCCTGCTCACTATACCACAAAGTAAAGTGAACGGGGTGTTGCGGGGGATGCCCCCGCAGTCTTTTCATTTATTTTATTTTTATTTTTACTTACCTGCAATGCTACCACCAAAAGTTCGAACCTTTGGTGTTCGAACCTTTGGTGGTAGCATTTTTAGAACTTTTTGTTCATGCAACAGTTTAGATACAGTCTTTTTGAACAATACCAGAGGAGTTTGGGGGCAATATCAAATAGAACTTTGGAAAGCAGTAAAGGGATAGCTGGAGGAGATACCCAGGCTGATGATTGAGAACAAGATAAAGAGGAGGTGTCATGCTATATCAAGCAGGGTTTGGAGAGAAAAAGAGAGTGAAGCGTTATGAGGAATAGCCATCTGGTAATGGTGTAGAAGCCATGGCTTTATTGATTTTCATTCAATAATAAAATGATGAGGGTAATTCCATCTCAGAAATGGTGCTTTGCTAATCAGACCCATCTCCATGCCAATAACATAGTGTACACCTTTGCCCTGCTGCATCAGTGTCCCTGATCTACCGTTCATGCTCTCTAGAGGGACAGAGCAGTTTCAGAGGTCAAATGTGCCCAATAAGACGCACTATGACAGCAAAGTCACTGCATACCAATGTTTGCATTGATATCTGCACCTCTGTTTCATCAAAACCATAATAATTATGATAAATCACCACCTGGTAGGTGGATAATCCTGAAATATAACCCATACCCAAGTGTTGGTATGGTGGCTGGTAGTTTACAAAATTATTGAAGCCACACCTGATCTGTATTGTACATATGTCAATACTGTGTGGCCAGACTTGCCTTGGAAGGGCTTTGTGCATTCTTGTCAGACTGTCTTTCTTTGCTCATCCAGCTGGAGAATGGCCAGGGAAACTGTCGCTCTCTTTGATCCTTTGTGAGGTCCAGTGACACCTCTGTCCAGCCAGGTAGCTCTCACTAGGAAGCTGTTGGGAAACAAGCTTCAAAGTGGCAGACCCTAAATGAAAGGTCCAGCCTCACCTATGATGTTGCATACTGAAGAGCTTTTGAAGGACAGCTTTACAAAAGGGTGAGATTAGAGAGAAATGGTAGAATAGCACAGAGGAAGGGTTGTCCCCTTGTGGTTTTCTATGGGCTTTACTTCTTTACTGTCTCCCTCACATCCTACCAGCAGTGCACGTTGGGTATAATGCAAGAAGGCAAAAGTATTTTTTTTACCTTAACAGGGAGTTAACCCTTTCAAGGGGGCTTGCTTTTATCCACGTTAGGTGCCATTTTGTTTTTTCAATGGAGGGATCTCCCACTCCTTCCTTGATTCACTTCTGGACATCAGGTATAATTCAGCTGGAACCTGTTGGTAGAGCAGTCCTCTTCAAATCCCTCTGCCAGAGGTAAAGACAGGTGTTGCTTGGCAGAGGCATGCTCTGGTCAATAACCATCATCAGGGAACATTTGGAGTGAAATGATGTTGGACCAAGACCTACCATTCTGCGAGCTACACTGGTACCCAGGCTCCTCAATGGAGGTAAAGGACTCCTCCAGTTGCTATCTAGCCTCCCCAAGGTTGGCAATGAAGAGAACAAGGACCAATGTTGTAGCTGATCCCATTGTTTGAGACCCATAACGTCATCAGAAGTAAGAAGCTAGTTTCATGTCATCTACAGCATCAAGCTGTCATTGAGCCAAACTTGACCGCACTGAAATGCATTTGATCGACCAGGACACAATGTGCTGCTTTTGGAATTTCTTCATACCTTCTTCTAAACTCTGTTACTGGTTTCATCAAACCAGCTTAAAGCTGCAATGTACCAAACTGACCACGTCACCTGTACTGCTGGAGCCATCAGCTCACCACTACAGAGAAAGTGGAACTGCCACCCTCTAAACATCGCATTGGATCATCACAATAACAGCTCAAATTGCTGGACCTCGACTTGAACCACTTAAAGCATTGCGTCACTTGCCAACCTGTCCCAGCAGTTACCAATGAGTGGAACTCTCTCAGTCTTTGAACAGACCCTGGTGAGCCACCCAAACTGCATTGCTTTTTATGTCACTTTTGAATTGCAACAAGCAACTGCTTCACACCAACTTGATTTGAGCTCACCGATTGGATTAGCATGACCTGCCACACTTAAACTTGATTGGACCCGCAAAGACAGCATCTCAAAGTCTGGTTCGATGCTATTGAGCCACCATGAACTGAGAAAGGTACTGTTAAGAGAACCCAGACCCCTAGTCACTTCTGGGATGCTAGATACTACTAACTCACCTGTGTGTACATTTTTCAATAAAGACAAATCCTTTTCAGTGAAACTGTTACTGATTTATTGCCTTTCACCCCTGCTACATTATCCAGAGTGCTTGTATCATTTACATACTGCATTTTCTGTGTTCTTTCCATAAGCGTGGGTTTTTGTTCTGCATATTGGTGTGATTAATTGAAATATATATATATATTGTGTAGTATCTTGAAACATCCCCTGATTCGGACTGTTGTACTATTGCTGATTGGGTTGCTACTCTCATCATATTCTCACCTCTTTTAAAAGTATCACCTGCCCCCAGCCCACTTTACCACAAAAGGCAAAGGACATATCATTTTTGGCCGTGCCTTTTTCACCTTTATGATTGGGATCACTTTTGCTTTGTAGTATTTTGAGTGCTGAGTAGGTGGTTTAGCCACTACTCACCCATGTGCAGGGTAGTATTCATTTCATTACAATATTGGAGGAGGTATTCACGAGTATAATTGAGAGAACCCAAGGAGCAATGACCAGGATTTAAGGAGAAGGTCAGAGATTCTAAGCAGCGCTGCATTTTTTTGGGTCAGAAGAAAGTGAATCCGACAACAGTATGCCTTTTTTAAGTCAGCTGAATGTCAATTATTTCTAGCGAGCCCCAGAGTTCTATTAATGACATGGAGGCAAGTATTATGCACTATTTTATTTGCTGCACAGCAGTAAAAAATAGAGATTTTAAGTTGGTATGATGCATTCAGTGGTGGCTGTGATGCCACATTTTTACAATTTATGTAGGAAATGGGTTAGTGGCAAACACAATTTGTAGCATTGTCGGAAGGAAAAAAGAGAGTTCATGTTTCGCGAATACACTGTATGATATGGCTAAATGAAACATTGCAAGCCGATACCATTGAAGTGCCACTTCTAGGTAGGAGATGGGGAAAAACCAGTATGATTTTCAAAAACATTATGGACACTTAGTCGCAGTTATCGTGCGCAGAGTGCTTTCCAATAACATTACACTCGCAGGCCGAATTTGTAACCTCTATGTGACGTCTTGTGGAGAACTGACAGTGTTCGATGCAGACGTCTTGGAGGGCATTGGTGGATGCTTGTGCGACTACTTAACAATACCCAATGAGGGTGTGGTGGGAAGAGGATAGTGGACAGGGAAGAAGGACTGTTTGTGCTTTACTGGGGAACGACCCTCACAGTACTTTGGGAAGCGCACGTGCCACAATCAGTGCTTCTCACAATGCTGGGCTATGAAAATGGCAGTGTGTGGGTTATCCTATTAGGTACTGAGGGTGTGGGTCTCAGGAAGGGGCGGTAATACTGGTATTCATTTCTGTGCATAGTGACGCTGGCGGACATGGAGAAATGCATTTTGTTCACTTTGGGTGATGACTTTGTGATAGATTTGCGCAAGTATGCCCAGGAAAGACACGTTCATGGCAATTTCAGTTTGGAAGCAGTGGACGCATTGTGGTGTGCTGTCGATGACCTCAGTTTGGTTTAACCGATATGCATGCACTTTGCAGAGACCTGGCCAGTTCCGCTACTGTGCATGTTGTCCTCATGCAGTATGGCGGCTTGCATTTGGGTTACATGTCTTGTTTACGATTGCTCCATCGACTCAAGAGGCTGATGAATGCAGGGAAGAGGCTTTTTCCCACTGGTCAGGTGGTTTTCCCCGCCATACCACCAAGAAGTGTATGGACCACTTATATTGTCTCTTCTACCCAGCCAGAGGCTGGAAGGTGTCTGAGTAACAAAAGCATGTCTGTATTTCTGTGCATTTTATGCTCATCTGGTCTCCACGGAGGCATTGAGGCACGGTCGCAGCCCTCCAATGGATGAAACTCCTCTTGTCTGTTCCTCCCTCTGTCACTGTGTGGGGAACTGGGGTGATGAGCAGTGCCGTTCCTGCTTGAATATAAGGAGGGTCGCATGAGTATGCAGCCTGTGGTCCATGACCCCTTCTCCAGACCTGTTCTCCCTGGATGTGGCTTCCCTTATGTTGCACTACTCTTGAGGCTTACCTGCTGAATGATGATGATGAGCTCTCCGTCCTGCTGCTTCTGGCAGGGGTGTTTGTTGAAGGGAACCGAGTTCCTTCACTGGTCCCTTGTCGTGGAAGTCCAGGTCAGTTGTAACTAGTCCCCTTCTCTTGTAGGCAAGTGTTTCCTTTGTTTCCACTTGCCGCTTGTCATCCGACTGTTGTAATTGTATTTGTAAAGTTTGTTCTCTGTCCTTTTTGTAATGTCTCTTTTCTCTGCTCGCTCCCCTTGCAGGTAGTGTAGCAGTGCCGGCGGTAGCTGGGGTAGAAGAAGCGGAGCCGGCGGTATGTAGGAGCAGGCTGAGATGGTCCGACAGCTGGTAAGTAGCCTTTAATGGTGCCTTAGGGTGAGTGTTGGGTTTTAAATGTGGCGTGACCCTGGTTTGGGTATTTTCGGGCGTTCTAACCTTGTCTTGTCTTCTTTTCTCATTTCAGGGCTTCGGCTTTGTGGGACAGAGTGCGCAGGTGCTGCAGCGTTGAATCAGGATCTGCCAAGAAGATGGAGCGTTGCCGTGAGATGCGAGCAAGGGTCCAAGTAAGGATGCTGTTGTTGCAGGATCACGAGGTAAGTAGCTGGTCCAGGTGGCGGTGAGCATCACGTTGCACAGAGGTGCAAAGGAACACAAATCGTTTGATTGAGGGGTTGGTGGGTTTATATAGTTTCGTTCCTGGCCACGTCCAGTAGCTCTGGCCTGCCTGCTGCCACGCCCTGCCATACCTGATGAGTCACCACCTGAAGACCAGGCCTAGGGAGCCACGCCTGATGAGTCAGCACATGGGGATGTTATCTGGGATAAAGGCTTTCAGCACCTGGAAAGTTCTTGTAAAATAAATGCACTCAGCACTGAAGTAAAATAAAAGCACTCCTGCACTGAAATAAAGTGTGCACTGAAGAAAAATAAAAGCACTCCTGCACTGAAATAAATTGTCCCAAAGCGACATAAGTGAGTCAAGTGACCCATTACCTCCGTCACTAGATGGTGTGGTTTTTGTGTTCTGGGGCCCATGGCCATGACAGCGTGCTCATGGCATGTTTTCCTGTAACAATGACATCATTAATTCTGCAAATGCAGAGGTCTTGCTATCAAATGGCATTTCGTTGTTGTCCATTGGCAATGGTGTTTTGTTTGCTCATCTGCAAGATGCATTCAAAAGGTTCCAGTAAATATCTGAGGACGAACAGAAAACACACTACTCTATGAAACCGAAAAAAAGCTTTGTGTGGAAGCAGATAATAAAAAATAAAAAGATTTTAAAAAACCCACAAAGGCTCTTTTTAGAGCCACCCCTACAGCCGAAACCCCTTACCTTGGTTGACATTTCTTCCCCCATGCACGCACGCAGGCAGCACGAAAGCCGCATCTGGGGATTTTCAGAACGGTGGCCATGGAAATAGGACTGTTGAGGCTGAGGGATTGCGCAACAACGTTTCTGGTTATGGTATGTACACAGAGGACTGTTGTTCAGACCTGCTACTGTTACATGGAGAGAGTACGTCCCACAAACTGCGCTTCTCACTATGTTGGCAAATAGAAATTCGACTGTGGAAATTGTCCAATAAGGTGGTCACCGTGTGTGTCACAGGATAGGGTGGCCATATTTTGTTTCATTACTCTGTGTAATGAGGCTGGCAGAGATGGCGAGACGCACAGTTTCCATAGTGGGTGATTGCTTTGTTCTAGACCTGCTCCAGTATGCTGTTGGAAGAGGCTTTATTGGCAATTTGAATTTGGTGGAAGTTGAGGCTTTGTGGTGCAGTGCATATGTGTGCAGTTTCGAACCCTTGCTTGCAGAATGTCGACAAATGGCCACTTGCACAACTGTACATGTTGTGGTTGTGCACTATGGAGGCTTGCTTTTGGGTTCCATGGCTTGTTCAAGTGTGTACCATCAACTCAAAAAGATGATGAAAGCAGTGAAGCGCATGTTTCCCACTGCGAAGGTGCTTTTCTCATGTATGCCAACAAGTCCAGTATATAACTATTCCAATTAATGTTGTCGTCAGCCAGAGGCCGTAAGGCATCTTATCAACAGAAGCATGTGTAACTTATTGTGTGCTGCTGGGATATACTCCTGTGAGAATCACAACATTGGATATCGATATGTGCATCTTTCTCAATGGAAATGGCATTTCTTTGTCGCCCAGTGGCAATGACTTTTTTTTTCCAATCTGCAAGCCGCACTGAAAACGCTATTGTAAGAATGTGAGACAAAGTACAACAAACAAAAACACTTATATAAATCGGGAGAAAAAAGGTTTCTATGGAAGCAGCTTTAAAAAAAAATACAAAATGGCTCTTTTGAGAGCCACCACTGCAAACTAAATAACCTACCCTGGTTGACATTTAATACCCCACTCCTGCGCGCACAGCACGATAAGTCAGCAGACATCATAATACATACAAGGTTGCACGTGCCACGTCCAGCCCTTTTGCAGATGGCAGACATAGCAATGGCCTTGTGAATGCTACAGCATTGCTGAATAAGGTTTGTGGGTGTGCTTTTTATGCACAAACTGTGATACACAGTGTGTTTGTCGATAGAAATGCGGAAGTTGCGGTTATGGCTGTTTGCTTCACGCGCCACAGTGCACAGTTTTTGGGGGAGTTCAGAATACATTGATTGAAAGTGAATGGAACACACTGTGCATTGGTTGCTAATTTTGGATTCTACTATGTGGATTTGAACTGGTATGGGGTACCTGCAATGCAGAGACTGCTTTTGATTTGTGTTTGTGAGACTTTGGTAACGAGCAATCATGCCACCATTATTGTTCTTCATTGTGGATGGAAAAGTGCACAATATGTTACCAGAGTTTCCATAATGTTTGTGATGAAGGAGGCATGTGCCTAGGTCATGCGTATGTTTCTGATCTAATGCATACATTTTTATTCCATTACACAGACACAGATGTGGCTGCGTTACTTTTCATTTTGTCCGGGAATGGAGAAAGCATGGTACACTGTGAAGACGTCTATTGGTGCCTTTCCAACTTTTTTTCTCTTCCAGTTGCTTTCCATTTATTTTGATCTTGTAACACACCACACAGCAGGAAAGGAAGGCAAGGCCCGGTATGGAAGGGGCACCACCTACAGGGATAACATAGGGGAAGTGCGCAAAGAGAGGGAAATGTTGGGTGGCCCTCACTTAAATAACCGTCAGTCATTGTCATGCTCCCGCACCGGCCCTTCCCAAGCACTTCGAAGTACTTTCCCTTTGGAGAGTCGCGCGTTGAAGTACATGCACAATACAATATCCTTTGCCAGATAAGGGTCTGCAGCGCAGCCTATTGTGTGCAAGGATGTTTTCCTGTTGGTAGCTGGAGCAGGTGTGCAGAATGCTGTACATGAAATAATCCTTGTGCATTGTTGGAAGGGCAGTACCCTGCCCACTGATGCCTTGTACTTTGATTTCAGTTCTCATTGCATGCAGTACAGACACTTCATGGTATGCCATTAGCCGTAGGACCAGTATTCACAGACATGAATACATTCTGAAATAAAAGAATGCTCACAACAAGGTGAAACGCAGCTTCATTACGTGGTGCATGAAGAGAAGTATTTTGTGAGACCCATGTGGCTACAGTACTTTTCTAACCACCACTGATATTCCTTGCGCTCAAAAGAATGTGCTGTTTGTTTACTTCTCTTTACATGCACTTGTATGTGAGTGAACAAGGCACACAAGCTTTGCCATTTCGCAGACTCACTGTAGACTGTTACAACTGCAATTAAATGTTTACTCCAACTCTTCGACCCGCCGGCAAACCCTTGACAATTTCTGTCACAGTGCTCACTGCAGAGACGGTGTGTCTGTTTCACAGGCCATGGAGGGCAAGCAGCACATCAATCAAATGAATGTGACATTTAACACGCCCACTGTACATTGGAGGTTGCTATTCTTTGTTAACCAGTGCCAGGCATGCTGCAGCCATACATTGGTAGGTATGCACAGCAACCCACGCAGTCACCATGACTGCTTGAAATGCTGTAGCCTACCATGTGAATCCATAGGCCTGGCGACAGGGGCGCTGTTACCAGCACACAGAGCACAACAGACAGACGTGCGCTCCCACAACTAATGAAACGTGCATTGTAAGATGTGACCAGTACTGGAGTCCTACAGAAACTTGCATTGCGATTGCACATACGCCAGCCAGGTGTGGTCTCCCTAGGAAACCTCCATATTACTCCCCTGCAGCCATCTGATACTGTGTGCCACAGACTCACCAAGCATTGTTAACAGAAAAAGAAAAACCACTCACACACTCCCCAATATTTAACATATACACCTTCAATTTCTAAGATACACAGACACTGTTAGCAAAGGGAAGGGGTAGCACAAATGGATATGTACACAGGGGAATTTGCCCTTTCAACAAGTTCTTCATGAGGGCAGCCAAGGATTCCATGAACAAATGTTGTAAACGGCACGTTATGGTTCAGTTGCTCTACCACAAACCTTTCACTTTCACAGAAAACACTATGCTAAAGCAAAATTCTGGTTACAGTGCCCTACTAAAAACCTATCAGATTCACTAACGAAAAACACTGCTAACGGGATGTTATGGTAACGTTGCACTACTAAAAACAGATCCCCGTCACTGAAAAAACTATGCTACAGGAACTTTCTGGATACACTGTCCTACTAAAAACCTATGAAATGAACTAACAAAAAACATTGTTAAAGGGATGTTATGGTTAGGTGCGCTACTAAAAAACGATCATCTTCTCTGAAAAATCTATAATGAAGGAACTATTTGGATCCACTACCCTACTAAAAACCTATGAAATAAACCAACAAAAACATTGTTAAAGGGACGTTATGGTAAAAGTTGCACTACTAAAAAACCTATGAAATTCAATGTAAAAACATTTCTACAGGGACGTTACGGTTACAGGTAAAACCGAAAAACCCCTGAAATGCACCAGTTATGGTAAGGTACGCAACCATAACTCATGCTACCACTGTGCACTGCAAGGACTAACACCCATGACCTCAAAGATGATATCACAAATGTCATTGATGACATCACTGATGCCATCACATGTCTGGCTCCCTCTTTTTTTGTTCACTGACATATGCAGGGCAGGTGGTTTTCTTCACTGACAGGCAGGAAGTGAACATTCAAAAGGTACTATATTTGTAGACCTTACCCTTCTCATGTGTCCTTACACTCTTTTCCTAAGGGTTCAGTCACATCATGTGATACATGTACATAGGGGAAGAATCAGACCTGAAACACAGCAATCATTTTGGTGCATGAAGATAATCAGTTAGGTTATGAAGACTTTCTGGTAATACTGCTGCTTTTTTGCTCACTTTACTTTTCCGGTATATGGGCATATTTGTGTGCGTTGTGGTCTCTTTATGGTTTGTGTTTAGTAGTACAAATCTGTAGTACGTGAGGGGTATTAGCTACTTATTACATGTTTCTAAGCATGTGAAACTCTGAAAATAAAGCATTCATCATTATACTAGGTAGCATGGCAAACATTTTAATATTGGACCTCTATGGTGCATGCTGCAGACAATGCATACGTTTCTGCATGAGGTAGTTGCTATACTGGAGAACAGTCTGTAGTGCAATGGTGTTTATAGCAATGGATTCTGTGCTGATTTATGTATATCATGATAGTTCTCCAAATTATCTTGGATAGTTTTGTGGCAACATTATATTGACAATCCTGTGTAGAGGTGTGTTATTAAAACTAAAGGCACATGTGATGGCATCAGTGATGTCATCAATGACATTTGTGATGTCATCTTTGAGGTCATGGGTGTTAGTCCTTGCAGTGCACAGTGGTAGCACAAGTTATGGTTGCGTACTTTACCATAACTGGCAAATTTCTTTTTTTTTTTTTGGTTTTACCTGTAACCATAACGTCCCTGTAGCAACGTTTTATATATATATATATTTTCAGTGAAACAACTTTGTTAAATGGACATTATGGTTAAATTGCTCTACTAACAACATATCAAATTCAATGAAAGGGACGTTATGGTTACAAGTAAAACCGAAAAACCCCTGAAATTTGCAGGTTATGATAAGCTAAGCAGACATAACTCGCGCCACCACCGTGCACTGCTAAGAATAACACCCATGACATCAAAGATGACATCACAAATATATAAAAAAAAATATGCCTCCAACAGAATTACCTCACTAATGCTTTATACAGAAGAAACTGCACAGTAAATATCAACAGCACACCTACAAAGCAGTCACAGCAAAACTGAAAAACAAACTGGTAAGTACACTACATTAATTCCTATAGTTATAAACATCTTTAATAGTATACACTAAAACATAATTTACCTTTTTTTTACACAGAAATGGCTAGCACAGGAGTGGCTTGAACAACATTTTCCCCAGGATGAAATGACTGAAAACAGTGATACTAATGGTAGACACTACAGTTTTCAAACTAAGCCAAGTAATACACATTATTTTTCTTTAACAGCACATACAGAAAATAAGAATAATACTCAAACAGTGCATCATGCACTAATGGACAACGAACAGACACTGTGTAAAATCATCTGCAGCATTTAGAACAAAAAATGGATCAATTAATGACCAAATTCATTATTTTGAAGAACTTTGTAGAAAACCACATCATGGAAACAATTAAATATCACTGTCCTATGTGCACTTGTACCCCTTCTCCATGCCCCAGTCGACCATCCCCAAAAATTCCACATAACTAAAAATGTTATGATGAGACCGCAATCCCTTAATCCCCTAGCACCGTACATGTAGAAAACCCCCCTGTATATGTCTCCATTTCTGCTTCCCCCTCTCTTTCATAATTTCTATATTTTTGTATATTAATAAAGTGCTATGTATACTGTTCCTATATGTGTCTGTGTTTTTTTAAAGGCCGCTGGGGAGTCCACGGACAGCGCGACTGTCCGGGATGTCCACAATTAACCAACATGGTGTGTCCTAAGAACTGTTCGTACTGTCCGTAATCAAAATGGGGGTGTCCGTAGGACACATAACCTGTCTGCCTGTCCATAATTAACCAAAATGGGGGTGTCCTAAGGACACTCTCCCTGTTCGTATTGTCCGCAATCAAAATGGAGGTGTATGTAGAACACATAACCCGTTCGCATGTCCACAAAGTTGTGATGCACCTTTAATTAGTTTGGGGACCCGAACCCTGTCCGGCGGACACTTGTGCACATGTGCATCCCACCCTGAGGGTCCTATGAACATCGTGCCTGGCCGTAACTGACCACTGCACGTGTGTCGCACTTTGATTTAGTTCGGGGACCCAAACCCTTTCCGTAAAACACACGTGCGCATGCGTACAACAGATCCCACGCACTAGGCGTCCGATGGTCAGTCGTCCCATTCACGAACGTGTCCGCGACGTCATCATGTGACCGCACCCACGCTCAGCATCGGCCCTCAACTGTGGACAGAGTCTGCGCCCCCGGACACTGAAAAAGCAATATTTTGAGCAATGAAAGATGTTTTTCAATGGAAATTCACCCTTGTAGAGGTCCCAGACTATGCCCCTACCGATCCGGATACTTTGTGGAACTTTTGTAGCCCTTTTTGGTGTTCAAATTGTCCGCGTACGGCACGGCTGTCCGCAAAGTGCCCCCCAGTTCCCCTATAAAAGGCCACACCCCTGAGCTGCTCTTCATTCTGTTTTAGGCTAACAGAGAGAGCATTGCTCTATATTGGTGTGCTATATTACATTGACTGCTGACCTCTGCCTGCTGCGCTGTCTACATTGCATTCGCTGCTGACCTGTACCTGCTGTGCCTGCTGTGACACATTTGCAGAACAATATTCCTCTGCCTGCTGTGCTACATCCCAGATGGCAACCATGGCTTCCACCTCTGCAGCTACCTCGGCTTCAGCACCACCCCTACCCCATCCACCACCACCACCTACCCACGGGCCTGGAGAGGGGAACAGGCGTGGAGATGCAGAGAGTGATGAAGAGGATGACAAGAATGAGGTAGTGGAAGTCCCTACTACTGCCAGCCACTGTGAATCTTGGGTGTGGAGGCTCTTTGTCACCGTTGGAAGGGTACCCAAGGCTCGTGCACACAAGGTGCGTTGCACTGAGTGCAACACTGTGCTCAGTTTGGCAAACCTGGTTTGTACAGTTACGGGACCAATTCCATGTGGCGACACCTAGGTCATTCCACAGGGTGGCAATTTGGAGGGTCATCCCCTTCGATAAAAGTAGTAGGTTTAGTTCCTCCAATACATCCTCCATTTCGCCTCCTGCCACCACAAGAGACACTCCTGTGGGGCAGCACATCCCTAATCCAGCCTCCCAGGCCATACACGCTGCAGAAGACCCTTACCTTTCGACGGTCACTGTATTGTGTATATACTGCAATGCGGTACTTTGCAGTTGGAGACACTTCGAAGTGCTTTGGAGGCTATGGTATGGGAGCATGAGAACATCTGCTACCTACCTGAATAAGGCCCACCCAACATGTTCCTCTCTCCACCTGCCCTTTCTTATCCTTGTGGTTGGTGCCCATTCCTTACCTTCCCTTCCTTTCCTTGTGTGTCTTCTTAAAAAACAAAAACAAAAAATACAAAACAACAAAAACAAATAAAAGGCTCTTTTCAGAACCACCTTTCACAGTTTAAAAATAGAAGTGGCATTGAAATGCTGCAGGGCCTTGTGCATTTTTAGAAGTCCGCGGACATAAAAGTTGTTGGGGTATTGCGCAAAACCATTGCACACTTCTCTGGGAGGAAGTGGTGGTTCTGAAAAGAGCCATTTTGTGGTATTTTTTGGTGTTTTGAAAACTTCAAGTAGTCACCACCTACTGGAAAAAGGATTGCTATCCTTCCAAAAAGGGTCGCAATGCATTTTATATATTTCGCAGAAAAATCTGATTCCCAGCATCAGCAAGTTGGATTCCATCTCGGCGAAAAATGTTTGTGCTCTGAAACATAATATTTTCATTGTGAAAATAGGACATGCCAATATCTCTTAAAAAAGCGCAAACAGCCTTTTTGACATTGCACCTCGCTTTCTCCATTTGTGGACCAAACAAAGAAGGACGCAGCCACATTTGTCTCTGTGCAATACGAGAAAAAATTACTCGCGAGTTTGAAAACATGTCTATGACTTTCCCAAGTCCTTCTTTCATTGCAAACTGCAAGAAGATTCCAGACACATGTCCTAAACTGTTCCCTCCACAATGAATAATAATAATGTCTGGATGACGGTGTATCATCAAAGTGGCACAAAAAGGAACCAAATCCAGTCACTTCATGCCGTGCACTCTATGCCAGTGCACATGCACATGAGGGAATCCAAGATGTGCAGCCACTCGACAGCCCTCTGCATGCACCTCCAACTGATTTATCCACGTGTCACCCAAAATCCAGACACTCTGTATTCTGAAAGACACAGCCATAGCTATCTGCTTTCCTCTCAGGAAACATACTTTCTTCCAAAGTCTCTCCTTACACATCACACCCAGTAAACCTTATTGACCAATCCCTTGGCCTGCACAGTCTCATTTGCATGCCTCTCAGCCTCAAAATCCCTGTATATAGCACGCTCGAGCACGAAATCTGAGAGCAGGGAATTAAAATTTAATTGAAATTGCTTCTAAAAAAACACCATTCATTTTGTTATTTTCTTTTCCACTTATTTTCTTCCTGATTTCTGCACATTATCCTTTGTAAAGCATTCCTTATATTTTGAAATAACATAGCATTTCCCAATATGGATAAAGAAATGCCATCTGCTTTGAAATAGTCACCATTAACAAAATCGTCATTGGGGTCATTACGGGTCATTACGAGGTGGGAGGTAGCCATGGTGCTATTAGCGCCATGGCTAACCCCACACCGCATATCAGGTCCGGGTTCCCTGAATGGGGAAATACCGGCCATTCCAACCTTGGAGGGCCCGGTATTTCCCCATTCAGGGAACCCAGACCCAGTACTTCGGAACATTCTAACAACGGGCCCGTTAATAACGGGCCCATTAGCATGCTGGTTTGCTTGCGGGACCAGCTAAGGGTGCCTGGTTTTACCAGGCGTCCTTACCGAGTCCCGTGAGCAAACCTCATACTGAAACCGCTTTGGAAACCATGTGTTTATACCACGTAGCCCAAACCTCACATACTTAAATAATATTGAACCAGATGAGAAGAAAGGTAGATACAGAGTCAAAAAGTGTAAAGGCAGCCTAGTGAAACTTACCAAACACAGCTTAATTAATCATATGGAATTGACATTAAAAACTCCTCAACACAAAGAACTGTATTACATGTACCTACTACAACTTTTTATACCATGGAGAAAAGATGAAGATTTATTAAATACCCATGTCTCCTATGCAGATGCTTTCAAAGCAAATGAAATCACTATTACTGACAAACTTTATGAAGTACAAAACAATGTTAGACAATGAACAGCAACAAGAAGAAGAACTCCAGGCACAACTAAATATAGACACTCCTGGCAGCAGTCGACATTTTCAACAGGAAGCCAAGAACCACTTGGTCAGCCACTCAACGCACATGGGGCTGAATTAGCCATGACTGAAGTAGAAAATACCATGTGCCAGTATGAAGGGTCTACAGAAGACTTTGCCATACTCAAATCAAAATTAAACAATGAACAGCGTAGCATTTTCCTAGAAATACCAAAATAAATTGTACATTGTATGCAGCACAAAACTAGAACTTGTACCTGTCAAGATTACAAACCTATACTGCTAAATGTGAGTGGTCAAGCTTTTTCAGGCAAAACATTCTTAATAAAAATCATTAGCAAGTTCCTCCAACAATTGCCAAACAACAAACTGTCAGACTTTTTAACTGCCCCCTGAGGTTTAGCCCCCTACAAAATAGGCAGTGTCACTTTACACCGATTACTACTCCTTCCAGTAGAACATCAAAGCAAATTAGATTACTACAAAATTTCTCCAGAAGCTGCAATGGAACTATGCAGAGTTTTGAAACAAATGAAAATGCTGCTTATAGATGAGGTGAGCATGGTCTACAGCCAATGTTGGCTTTGATTCACCTCAGCTAAAGGTGAAACTTTTTTTAAAAATTTAGAGCATAAACTATGCCGTACATCTCTTGGCAGCATAGGAAATATCAATCTTTGGCAACATTTCCAATACAAAGAATTAACTGAAAACATTTGTCAGTCTGCAGACCTCACCTACACCAACATTTTAAAAAGAGTTGGTGTACTATCTAAAAGAGCACAATCTATATTAAAAACCAGGCACATCCATGCATTCTACGGCCATAACTCATGTGCTACTGATGTCATGGAACAATTAGCACCCAAAAATGTAATACTGTATGTCCTTGATGCCAACTCTTGCAAGCTGTGCACAATTCAATGAAACAATGTTGAAAAAAGAAATGCAACCAATAGTTTGAATTTGCTCCGCAGACAACCTGGTCGTGCACGGTATGACACTACCCATGTGTGAACAAGCCACAGCACGTCTAAATACCTTAAAAAACTCTATCACTGGCACAGCTGGTTTAGAGAAAATATTAAAATTATCTTTAAACTGTAGAGTAATGCTCAAACGTAACCTTGACGTGGAGAAAGGGCTAGTTAATAGAGCACGTGGTACAGTTGTTGGCTTTCAAACATACCCACGTGACAACAACATTCAGTTTGTCAATATTCACTTTGAGAAACTGTCAGAAGTTAAAAGGATAGGACACTCAACAGCCCGATTCCTTCTTTTCAAAGACATGCATATACGCAGAGAACAATTTTCTCTATCTCTTGCATATGCAGTTACCATTCATAAATCACAAGGTCTTATCCTAGATCAAGCATTGATAGATATTGGCAGCACAGTGTTTAAAGAAGGCATGAGCTATGTAGCACTATCACACCTGTGTACACTTGAAGGACTATTTCCAGTCAACTTTGATGCAAGTAAAGTAAATGCTGATATTCCTTGCATTGTAGAATACAATAGACTACATGCCCTCTATGCAACCCATCTCAAAACCTATCCTGTTCCTCAAAAAGGAAAAGTTTGTAAAAGAAAACTAGTTCAGACTCAAATTATACAGGATCTCACAACAATACCTCCAAAGAAATTAAAAGAAGCTAATACTTCATCAACGAACATAACCAAAGAAGGATCTACTGCACAAATAAAACCAACTACCTCTTCAAAGAAACAACGTGCACTTCCAACAAATGACTTAGACACACAACTGTCTGGTCCATTCAAATGTTCGATTACAACTGGTGTATATTGCTATGCAAATGTAGCAATCAATATTCTATTCCAATTGCCAACAATTGTTGAAAACATTTACTTAAACAGGACAGACCAATTATGTTTGCAAATGTTAGTCTTTCACAGAAATGCAACCAACAATCCTGACAACACCTACAGTGTTTCTGGAATAAGGCAGGAATTGCACTACTGTGCTGGAATTGTCAGACTCACTACAAACACACAAGAAGATCCACAAGAATTTCTAATGTACTTACTACAAGTACTGGAAAACAAAAACATACCTATAAATGAAATCTTCCAGACTTCATACATGTGGAAACATTTGTGCTCTCTCTGCAACCATGTGACACAGGAACAAGTCCCTAATGAACGCTTTGTGCATGTATCCATACCTAGCTGTGAATCCATTCCATTTCAGCAACTTGCAGTTCTGATAATCGTTCCACCTTACAAATACACTCACATAGTGAATACGTAACAGTAATGCTTTTGCGTTACAATGCTCATGGTACCAAAAACAACTGCAAACTGCCCGGATTTACACATTGACAAGTATCATTTGGTAAGAAAACCTTCACAACAGTAGGCATAATCTACCACGCAAAAGCCACAACCAATGCAGGTCACTACACTTCATACATAAAAAAGAAATGTGGATGGTTCGAATGTAATGATACTTCCATTACTCTAAAACAAAGATTACCAGCAAATCTTGTAAACGTTTACTTAATATTCTTAACTGATCTGAGTATAAACATCTACAAAATGTACTCAATAACCTTCAAATCCATAAACTAATAAAATAAGACAACAGCTATCTAACAGTGAAAAACTATAAACAGCAAAAATACACCAACTGGTATCTAACTACAACCAGAAAACTGCAATATACATTTTTCTAAGGAAACCCTGAAGCACTTATTATGTATAAAAATATCCTCAACAACTTCAAAACTATCAACAGCTAGAATACGCCAACAGGTATCTAACTGCCCCAAAATTCTGCAACAACCAAACAAATAAATGAATACTAGTAAAATGCAACAAGAAATAAACAGTTGGAATATGCCAACAGGTAGCTAACTGCCCCAAAATTCTGCAAAAACCAAACAGATACATGAATACATCTAAAATACAACAAGAAATAAGCAATTAGAATATGCCAACTGGTATCTAATTGCAACAATAGTACCACCACTTTCAAACCAAAACCATACATCTATTCAATTCCTCCTACTCAAATTAACCACTGAAAAATATTGTACCATAACATAGAAAGTTCTTTTTTAATCCTGCATGGATTTCTCTTCCCACAGACCCAATGATTTTACGAACAAACACAGGAACTGAACAAATTGCACAGTACACTGGTTTGAAGCATAGTGCTTGTAAAGTACTAACTATGAGGGTCGACAAAGTACAGAAATGTCTGATATGCCATGCTAACTCATTACAAAATAACTACAATAACGTGATCTTTTCTTTTATCACAGAGAATGAAAAAACAATGGGCCTCATTACGAGGTAGGCGGTCTGGTAATAACGATACCGGTAAGGCATTACCAGCATCGTTTACCAGACCGGCCCATCACGACCTGCAATGCCGGCCCTACTGGCATCGTCAGGGACCCGCTGTGATCGTGCACCACCGTACCAGCATGCTTGCGGGTGCCGTGCTAGTAACACGGGCATGGCACAAGGAAGAGGACATTACGAGTCGCACGGACATGCACATACAGGCATCCAGATGCCGGTAAGAAGGGTCACCATGATGCCGGTAACACTGGCATCGCGGATCACCCGTTAATAGCAAACTGCTGTGTACCCAACTGCCACAGGTGCACACAATCAGCACAGGTGATGCCTGGCCCTGCACAAAAGGAGCACACCCACACAGCATACCCCTTCCAAGACCAAAATGATTCCAATTGCAGTTGTGATACTGGAGCTGGAGGACATGCTTGCACTGCTACTCCTTGAGCAGGCAGTACAGCAGGGATTACAGAGGAGACGCAGGAGGAGATGGAGGGTGAGACTGGGCCAGCAAATTCCACCAGTGCAGGCAGTGGTTCCCCATAAGCAGCCACCAATCCCTCGCATAAGGGCCTGTCCATTCAACTTAACCCCAGCACAGATCCACACCCTGTACCACCTGGACAGGTACACCATCACCACCATTGTGGATCTAATACATGATGACTTGGTCAGCCTAATCAACATCCACACCGCCATACCCCCTCTGCTGAAGATGGTGTCTGTGCTCCACTTCCTGGCCACAGGCACCTACCAGCACACAGTGGGGCAGCTGCATGGCATCTCGCAACCATGTTTTTCCAGTGTGCTAAACCAAGTGCTGGATGCACTCCTAAAGCATGCAAGGGCCTACATATCACCACAACGGACAGCACAGGAGGTGAATGACACCAAAATTGCATTTCATGCACTGACAGGCATGCCCAAAGTCATTGGTGCCCTGGACTGCACCCACGTGGAGTTGGTAATCCTGCATGCCATGGAGGTGGTGTACCGCAATCAGAAGCTATACCACTCCATCAATGTGCATATGGTGTGCGATGCACTCAAGATTAGAACACATTGCTGTGCTAGATAGCCAGGATCCACACATGATGCAATGGTGCTACGGAACTACTTGCTTCCCCACTACATGGAACGACTTGCTGCACAACATGCCTGGCTGTTGGGTAAGTCTGATCACAGGGCCATGGGTGTGTTTAGGAGGGGATGACATGCATATGCAGACAGTCTGCTTTCTTGGCAATGGTGGTATTGTGGGGGGAGAGGGTGACATGCATATGCAGCCTGTCTGCTTTCCTGGCAATGGGGGGTATTTGGGTGTCTGGACCCTGTCCTTGGTGGCAAACACAGTGACCTTGTGCATACCAACAAGATGCATGACACTGACAATGGATGCAGACGTACCATGGCTGTACCTCATTGTGCAAATGCCAGATACAAATTTGCAGCCACCCCTGCACATGTCCACTGGACATCAGCAGAATGCATGATTGCCAAAAACACTTGTAACATGATGGATGTCAGCCTAATGCATTGGTAAAACCACAACATGCATATGGTATCATCCTCTCTTCCACACATCCCTCACAGGTGAGCACATCATGGACCCTTGCACCCCATCTAGGTGAGTGGTGAATCTGATGTCAATGCACATAAGTCAGCCAGGCCCCCATGTATTGCCAAGTAGTACACATACCTGATATTGGCGCAGATGCATTGTCAATAGCTGCCGTTGAAAACCCACTGCACATGAACATGAAAAATGTACATGATGTGCACAAATGGAATGGAATAAATGCTCACATACATACATCAGTGTGCTCCCATGCAGGTGATGCTGGATATCCGCTGAATCCGTGGCTCCTCGCCCCTGTCCAGAATCCGTAGAACAGACATGAGGAGGACTACAATCGTGCTCATACACGCACTCATGTGGTGATAGAGCAGACCTTTGGCCTGCTGAAGGCATGGTTTTGTTGCCTCAGCAGGTCGGGTGGCGCCCTCCTCTACGGGCCTGAAAAAGTGGGCAAGATCATAATGGTATGTGCCAGGCTGCACAACATGTACATCCGGCACAACGTGCTTCTTCCGCCTGACATGGACCAGCCACCGCTGGGCGAGGATGAGGATGATGCTGCACATCGGCCAGGCCGCGATGCACATGAGGGACGTGCTGTCCATCAATCATTGATTGGCCAATATTTCTGATGCACTGGGATGCAGAGGGTGCTTGAAATTTGGGACCCTGGGCACTGGGGTTGGGGGACTCTGGGCACCGGACACTGTTGTACAATAAATTGACACACACTCAAGTAGCAATGTCCAGTCATGTGTGTTTTTGACACAACAGGTGTATTGATCTGGTGAAACTATTTACATTAATGTCCCCCCCACCCGTAGTACATCAAGGTCTATGCATCACCACTCCCCAACAACCCCACACACCCATGCCCCCACCCACCAACAGCCCCACACACCCATTCCCCCAACCCCAACAGCTCCACACACCCATGCCCCCAGCCCCCAACAGCCCCACACACCCATGCCACCCACCCCCCAACAGCCCCACACACCCATGCCCCCCACACCCGAACCACCCACACACCCTCAGCTCAATGTGGCTTTGAATGGACTGCAAACCAAGACATCCAAGTGTCCCCTGCTATAGACACCCTCTTTTCGATGAAGGTGTTTGCATTCCTGGACGGCGCATGCTGTGCAGCGACCGGCGCACAGGGCTAGTTTGTGTCGAGCTTGCAGGTGTGGTGCTCTTTGATGGAGTTTGTTGTTGCTCAGGTGCAGCAGGACGGCGTTGTTCCTTGTAGCTGGCCATGTGGTCAAGGGTCTGTGCAACAGGTGTGAAGCCCTCATGAACCCGCTTTGCAACACGGTTGACAGCACAGATGATGGCCACAGCATTGTCTCTGTTGGCCTTGAACGTTGCCTCCCATCCGCCAAATACTGCTTCACCATTTCGTGCATTGCTTCCTGTCTTCCCTCCATGCAGGACAAACGTCCCTCTAGGTCCCTGATAGAAGTGCTTTGGGGTGGTTGCATGGCTGGTGATGACCTGCTCAACACAGGGCAGTGTGAATGTGGAGTTGACTCCCTCTCGCTGAAGTGGGCTTCGGGCACATGCTCAGGGGTGCCCTGTGGTGTGTACTGCTGGCAGGGCGTGTGTCCACCATCCCCAACATGCTGACTACTGCATTAGGATCCCCCTCAGGCCCCTCGTCCTTGTCAGCAGTCTGTTCAGCCGATTCTGCAACCTCGCCCACAGAACTGGTGGCTGCTGAGTGTGTGCCGTCCAGGCCGCTTGCCACTGATGTAGGGTCATCCTCGTGAAGAGGTGTCTCCTGGGGGGGCAATTATTGCATGTGGCCTGCCTTCCTGGACGCAGCATCTCTCGACAGGTGTGCCTTGTAGGCAGAGGTTCCTTTGCCATGATGCTCCAGGTTGACAGGGGCAGGTGGCTGCTCAGCCTGTGGTAGGGGCTGTGTATTCTGTTGGGCACTTGTGTGTGCTCTGGCTCTCCCTTTGGAGCTGCTGCACCCCTGGGTGTTGATGGCCTTGTGGCATCGTCCTCACCCCTGGTCTTCCTTGCAGGTGTTTTTGATAGTGCTGTAGCATCATCGCCATTTGAAATTGTGCCTGTAGGGGATAGAGAGGCAAAGCACCAATAGTGGGAGTGCTTGCATCCGGCATGCATCAGTTTTGGTGCAGTTTGGGGTATGTGCTTCGTTGTGTGCTGGTTGGAGTGCCAGACATGGTACTTGCTGGTTGGGGGAGATGGTTTTGGCATCCCTCAGGTGCACCCTCGATGTCCATGGTGTCTGTTATAAGGCCTACAGGTGTGTTGTGACTTGCGTGCTGTGTGCCATGTGCTGTTGGGTTGGGTATCGGGGGTGGCTTTGGTATTGGGGAGGCATGCAGCATGCATTTTGATGTGACAGTGGTGAGGCCAGCATCTCAGCTGGGATGTGTGTGCATGCATGCATTTGTTGCTTGTTTATTCATGCTGCAGGGATGTGGCGTTTGGGTTAGGGATGTGTGCACGTGTGGATTTTGGACCATGCATTTTCTTTCATCAAATTTACATTTGGTGTACAATTTTGTACTTGGGATGTCAGGGGTGTGTGGGGTCTCCGGTGGTGCGCATAGTGTCACTCACCGTCATTATCCGATGTTGGAACTCCATACTCCGCTTGTCTAACTCCTTCAATCGCCTCCATGTCCATGATGGAGCTACATGTCTCCTCCCATTTGGCCAACTTGATGGGGGCATTTGGTCCGCCGCCGGTCACCTGCCCCTGGCTGCGGTTGGCAGAAAGTATATTCCTGACTCGCAGGCGCAGGTCGTCCTATCTCTTCCTGCAATCCTTGACGATGCGTGGTATGGTTCCCACCGCACTGACCTTCCTTGCAACCTCCTCCCATATTTGTTTTTTACGCAATTGCGCTGCACGCCTCAGGTCCGCACAGAATACCACATCCGCCTGCTCTACAAGGGTGTCTGTGTTAGGCAGAATCATATGCAGTACCCTTTGGGAACACCACACACAATTAAGACTACAAGTGTAAGTACAATTTCACCTTTGGTACAAGCCTGTACTACACAGTAAAGTGGTAGTGATGGCTGGGCAGCCAGACTTATCTCAAGAGTAAAGTGAGCAGTATCAACAGTTACACAATGGACGGCAATGACTATGGTTCAAGGAAACACTGACTCAAGGTTTCTGAGTAAAATAATATACATTTTTTGACACATCAGTTGTAAAACAGTTCACTAAGTAAAGCAGCAGAAAAAACACACTCTTAATATACTACACAACACCCAATGAATTCTGAACAAGTTAAGCTCAATATGAAGCGTGAGCAAAATGGCACTCCAGCAATATAAAAAGGGAGGGAAAGACAAGGTTATACAAAATGGAGCAGCACCAACAAGTGAATAGTCAGGCAATCTAGTAAAGGCTCTCTACAATGAGGATTCAAATCAATAGGCCAGGGCCAACGATAATGGGTCCCAGTCTTTGCTCAGGATAACACAGTTCAGAGCAGTTTGCGGTTAAGTCTTTGCCAAGAGTTCGAAATGACGTTGGTCGGCAGAAAAGTTACTTAAAAGAGTAGAGAATGACAAGTCTTTTCACTGCGGTCGGACGGAATGAACAAACGGATCAAAACAGTACCTTAAATGAAGAAGGAGGCTGTAGCTGAGGCAGACGTTCCTGGCAGATCCTGCAGGCTCACGGTTCCTGAAGCGACTGTTGGACTGATACGAAGGAGGAAGACTGGAGGGTCCTGCACTGCCCAGGGAAGAACCCAGGAGCGGAGCACAGCAACAAATAAAAGGTGCTATTGTTCAGGGGTACGATGGCGAAGGTGGTTTCAGTGCTTTTGTTGAGGCCGCTATAGGGGAGCTTAGGGGCATTACCGGCATGGCGTTATGTCCGTTACAGGCATGCCAGTACGCGCCTGCATGTTGACTTGTAATCAGACACTGATTACAGTCCCAGTGCTACACAGACACGTTCGTAACGGCATGCTGGTAATTGACATTTCAGACCGCCTACCTCGTAATGAGGCCCAATGTCTGCTCCAATTTCCCATACCATGAAAAAACTGCATACAGCCTCAACAAAGCAAACAGTAAGTATATAATGATTGGAGTCACAAAGACTGCAACATAACACACCAATGCAAGCAAACACCTGACCACTGACCACAACCCACAATGTTTGCTTGCATGGGTGTTTTATGCTGCAGTGGTTGTGGCCGGGTCCTACAGTCTTGGGTGCATGGCCTGGCTAAACACTGCAAACAGCCTCAACAAAGCAAATAATAAGTATACAATGATTAGAGTCACATCCACCGCAACATAACACACCCATGTAAGCGAACACCTGACCACTAACTACAACCCAAAATGCCTAGCGTCTTAGTTACCAACATTCTAAACACAATCCAACAAACCCACTCCCACACACCATGTCCACTGTCCTATAAATAATATTACACTACGGGCAACCAGTACACAAACCTTTGAAAACATACCCCCTATGCAACCCACATACCACAGTCAAAATGTTTGCTTGCATGGGTTTGTTATGCTGCGGTGGTTGTGGCCAGGTCCTAGAGTCTTGGGTGCATGGGCGAAGGGCAATTGCCGGCCTTCAGCCATGCACTCAAGACCCTAGGCCCTGGCCACAACCACTGCATCATAACACACCCATGCAAACAAACACCTGCCAACTCACCACAACCCAAAAACATAACACAACCACCTCAAGACCTATCCACTACACTTGACATACTAAGACAGTACTTGCAGCCAATGCACAAACTCTTCAATGCATGCCCTCTTCACCCAATAATCTACTAACTACCCAAAACCAATACATCAGAGCATAATAAAATAGCCAGTAGTGCGGCCAGTGTTTGGTATGTCCGCAGACAACCACAGTGACTGCGGACACCATGATCACATCACAGCCTTCTTCCACCTAAATAAATAGATCATTTGACCCATCTCTCACCCCCCCCCTCCAGCCACTCTCCACATCAACACACTCCCCAAAATTAGATTTCCGCTCTGTTCCACGCCGCGCTGGCCATGCATATCCACGGTTCCAACATGGCAGGCGCATCAGGAAAATGTGACGCACCTCAAGCTTCACTCCAACCAATTAGCGAACACGTTGCTTGTCCGTGGACATGATGTAATCCCATTGACCAATCAGTGTCCTGTCCACGGAGCGAACAGGGAAATGTATCCGTGGAGCAGACCCAGATATCACAAACTTTTTTGGACCTACTTTTTGGTAACTTTAAATATAACTACTGGACGGATTTCCACCAAATTTACAAAAGCACGCTTTTGAGACCAAGCCGCCGCTCCCTGCGCAAATTTGGTGAAAATCCGTCCAGTGGTTTCGGCTGTAGGCGAGAGCAAAGTTTTTCTCCATTCAGTCTGTGGGAAAAAAATAAATTTTGGGACCCCCCCTATACCTTTGCCCCCCTTTGACCAAACCTCACCAAACTTTGCAAATTCAGAGCGGGCCATATAATTTTATTGCAAGGTTTTGGCTGCAGGCTGTAGGCCATACACTGAAGAGTGTAGACCCTGCCCACAAGCAGTGCAGGATAACACAGTCATACATCTCAGCCACACATTCCATTATGTATCTGGCAGGTATGGGCAGGGCCTAGAGTCCCATGTAGAAATTGAGTACATGCTACAGTTATAATGTTTCCTTGTATGGGTGTGTCACTCCTGTGTAAGCGACCATGGGTGTAATATGCTGCAGTGATTGTGGCCAGGGCGTAGAGTTTTGGATGCATGGCCGTATGCCGTAGGTCGTAGGCCATACTTCCAAGACTCTAGGCCCTGGCCACAACCATCGCAGCATATTACAGAAATTGATACAATTGTAGTATTGTTTATGGGTCAAATGGTTGTGGAGAGTGTGTAGAGACTTGGCTGCCTGACCGAAGTGTTGTTACAAGCCACAATGGCCGTGATATGGTATGGTAGTTGTGGCGAGGACTTAGAGTGTTTGATGCATGCCCAAAGGCCATGCACCCAAAAACAAAGTTATAAGCACTGCAGTTGAAAGCCACTATGGATTTCATACACTGCATACGCATACATTTAAAAATCTATGGGCTTACACCCAAGTCTGTAGCTTGTGGCCACAACTACTGCTGCATATAACAGGCATAGGTACACTTGTACTATGAAACATCAGTCAGGTGGTTGTGGGGAGGCCGTAGTGTTTTGGGAGCATGGCCGATGGTCATGCTCCCAAAACCAACTTTATAAGTAGTGAAATTAGAAGACACAATGGTTGCCATATGCTTTACTGTTTCTGCCCAGGACCCAGAGTCTGGCCAAAAGCTATGCACCCAAGCCTGCAGTGATAAGGAGTGAGGGTATAAGTGAACATGGGCGTGGTGTGGTGCTGTGTTTGTGTGCATGTTCTAGTGTCTTGGTTGCATGGCTGCAGACCACGCATGCAAAACTAACCTTACACTTACTGAAATTAGGATCACCATGGTTTTCCTCTGTAGCGATGTTTGTGGGTAGGACCTATAGTGTGGGTTGCTTGCCCGTAGGGTGTAGGTGGTGGGTTATACATCAAAAATGCTAGGTCCAGCTACAGTCACTGTACCATATTACTGCTATAGATTAGCCATGTTGATTCGCATATGTATGAAATGACTATAATTATACTTACTGATTAATGTGTGCAGAATCCCCATATGTTTTACATGACTGGAGTACTTGGCACACCTAGCCTTCTTTAATTTCTGTGATAAAAGAAAAACGCATGTTAGTGTTTGCATTTTATGAAGACTTCTTACACATTTAAGGTTTTTTTTGTTGACCCTCATACTTAGTTTACAAACCAGTGTACTGTGCATTGTGCTCAGTTTCTGTGTTTGTTTTTGAAATCCTTGGGTCTGGGAGAAATTTGCTATGCTACAAAATATTTCTTTTCTTTCTTTGAGTGTTTCCATGTTCTTTCTCATTTACGTTATGCTTGCAGCCCTGTTGCCATGTTTAACAGCAGTTAGATACCTGTTGGCGTATTCTAACTGTGCTTTTGTTGTTATGCTTCTGTGGAATTCATTTATCTGTGTTGTTGTTATACACTCTTGGGCAGTTAGATACCCGTTGGCGTATTCTAACTGTATGTAGGCTTTCACTTCATTTTTTGGTAAGGTTCAAGTAGACATTAGTCATTATATTTTGTCTTTAAGAAGATTAAATACGCATTTGTTAGATTAGCTGGCAATCTCTGCTTCAGAGTATTGGTGCTATCATTACATTCCATCTATCCACATTTCTTCTTAATGTATGCAGTCTAGTGACCTGCATTGATTGTAGCTGGTGCATGGTAGATTATACCTACTGAGTTTTCTTTCGGAGTGACACTTGACCATGTGTGAATCCGGTCAGCTTGCAGATGTTTTTGGTACCATCTGCATTATAACATAGAAGCATAAGTATTATGTATTTACTATGAGTTTGTATCAGTAAGGTGGAGCGATTGTCTGAATTGCACATAGTACATAATCTGGCATGGTTTGCATTCTGTACCAGTTGCTGAAATGGAATGGATTCACAATTAGGTATGGATACATACACACATCGCTAATTTATGATTTGTTCCTGTATGACATTGCTACATGGAGTGCATGTATGTTTCCACATGTATGAAATCTGGAAGATTTCATTTACAGGTATGCTTTTGTTTTCCAGTACTTGTAGTAAGTACATTAGAAATTCTTGTGGATCTTTCTGTGAGTTTATAGTGAATCTCACCATTCCAGCACAGTAGTCCAATTCTTGTTTTATTCCATGAACACTGTACGTGTTGTCAGGATTGTTTGTTGTGTTTCTATGAAGGACTAACATTTGCAAAAACAATTGGTCTGCACTGTGTAAGTAAATATTGTTAACCATTGGTGGCAATTGAAATAGAATATTCATTGCTACATTTGCATAGCAACCTACACCACTTTCATTTGAAAATTTCAATGGACCAGCCAGTTCCCTTTCAGAGTGCTTTTTTCAGAGTTTCTCTTCCTTCTTTGAAGAAGTACCTGGTTTACCTTCCCTAATAGGTTCTTCTTTGCTTGTGGTAATTGATGAACCTTTTCCTTCTTTTGTTCTCTTTGAAGGATTTGTTATCAGATTCTGTTGCATTTCTGATTGAATTACTTTTCTTTTACCACGCTTTAATTTTTCTGGTACAGGATATTGTTTCAGATGGGGGGTGTACAGTGACCGCAGTCTATTATATTCGAAGATGCAAGGAATATCAGCGGTCACTTTATTTGCATCAAAGTTGATTAGAAATAGACCGTCAATTGTACGTAAGTGTGATAGTGCTATCTAGCTCATGCCTTCTTTAAAGACTTTGTTTCCGATATCTATTAATGCTCTGTCTAGGGTAAGACCTTGGGATTTATGAATGGTGACTGCATATGCAAGAGTTAGAGTAAATTGTTCTCTACATACATACATGTCTTTGAACAGAAGGAATCGAGCAGTTGAGCGCCCTATCCTTTTTACTTCTGAAAGTTTGTCAAAGCGAATGTTGACAAACTGAATGTTGCTGTCGCGTGGGTATGATTGAAAGACAACAACTGTACCCAGTGCCCCATTAACTAGACCTTGCTCCACTTCAAGGTTGCGTTTCAGCATTACTCTACAATTTATGGATAATTTTAATATTTTTTCAACCCAGCTGTGTTGGATATTGAATTTTCTAAACTACTTAGTCTTGTTGTGGCTTGCTCACACATGGGTAGTGTCATACCATGTACGTCTAGTTTGTCTGTGGAGCAAATTTCAATTATTGGTTGCATTTCTTTATTTAACATTGTTTCATTGAATTTGATAGAGCTTGCAAGAGTTGGCATTAAGGCCATAGAATTGACATTTTTGTGTGCTAATTGTTCCATAACATCGGTAGCACATGCATTATCGCCGTAAAGTGCATGAATGTACCGGTTGTTCAATATTGCTTGTGCTTCCTGAGATAGTACACCAACTCTAATACTTTTTAGGATGTTGGCATAAGTGAGATCTGTAGATTGCTGCATGTTTTCTTTTAATTCCCTGTATTGGAAATGTTGCCAAAGGTTGACATTTCCTATGCTGCCAACAGTTTTACGGCAGAGTTTGTGTCCTACGGTTTTAAAAATAGGTTCCCCTTTCACTGGTGTCAATTGTAGAAGATCTCCGAAAACGATAATATGTTACCCTGCAAAGAGTTCTTCGTAGTTTGTTTTAAGTACTTCTTGCAATCGGAGGTGAATCAAAGCCAACATTAGGTTGGAGACCATGCTCACTTCATCTATTAGTAGCATTTTCATTTGCTTTAATACTCTGCGTAGTTCCATTGCAGCTTCTGCAGTAAGTTTGTAGTAGTCTAATTTGTTTTGGTGTTCTACTGGAAGAAGTACTAATCGGTGTAAAGTGACGTCGCCTATGTTGTAGGCAGGTAAACCTGTGGGGGCAGTTACAACAGCTGATAGTTTGTTGTTTGTCAATTGCTGAATGAACTTGCTGATGATTTTGATTAAGAATGTTTTTCCTGACCCAGCTTCACCACTGACATACAGCAGTATTGGTTTGTAATATTGGCACGTACATTCTTTATTTTCGTGTTGTACACAATGTGCAATCTGTTCTGTTACGTCTTAAAAAATGGTGCGCTGCTCTTTGTTAAGTTTTGCTTTTTGTACAGTTAAGTCTTCTACATTTTCTTGATAGTGACACATGGTGTTTTCTACTTCTGTCATAGCTAATTCTGCCTCATTTGCTATTAGTGGCTGTCCTAGTGGTTCTTGACTTCCTGTTACAGAAGGTTGACTACTGTTGGAAGAGTCCTTATCTAGTTGGGCCTGAAGTTCTTCTTCTTCTTGCTGTTCATTGTGCAACATTGCTTTGTACTGCGTGAAGTTCACATTGGTGATAGTACTTTCATTTGCTTTGAAAGCATCTTCATAGCATTCATAGTTATCTAGTATCTCTTCCTCTTTCCTCCATGGTTTAAAAAGTTGTAGTAGAGACATGTAATACAGTTCTTTCTGTTGAGGAGTTTTTAATGACAATTAAACATGATTAATTAGGCTTCGTTTTGTTAGTTTCACTAAGCTGCCTTCACAATCTGTGACTGTATTTCTGCCTTTACTTTGATTGGATTTTATATTATATTTATATGCAAAGTTTTGAGCTATGTGGTATAGACACATGCTCTCCAAAGTGCTACTCCTGTTCGGATAGTATGTGTCCAGTAAATTGTTTTTCAAAATGTCTTGGCTGTTGGGATCATTTCTGGCAATTGTTTCTATGTCCTCATATGATTTCAGAACTCTTTTTCTAGATTTAGCAGGACCCAGACCTAGCCATACTACGTTGTCTGATTTTCCGTACAAAGCAGTACCAGTTAATCGATCTGCCACTTCATAGGCTCCACATTCTCTATGAGAGAGCATTTCTATGCCTAGGCTGTACAATTTCTGAGATAGTGTTTTGTCAGATGATAAGTCATCCCAGAGGTCTTGAAGCTCTGTTTTATCAGCTTTTGTTAAGTAGGCTGTAACATATTGTGCAACTGCAGTGGAATTGTCTGCAATGTACTGCATATCTGTGTTTGAATTCCATAAAATGGCAATGATTGCATTGTAATCATTGATGTATTTACATTCTTCAGTTCTTTTTATATAGTACATGTTTTTAGGTGATTTACCTTTCACACTATGTCGAACTGAAGACATGCAGTTGTTCACTTCACCTGTTTCTGTAACTGGTCTATGGAAACCAGACCGGCATTTGGTGTACTATTTCCCTTTGTTTTCTTTGCAGCGACAATATTTGCCACATTTGTGTCTTTGAAATTGTAAAATCTGTCCGTGCAGGTCACTATGTGTGCGTTGTAAAGGGATTTCACAAATGACATATTTTTGGATGAACTGCAAAACAGTGGCATCAGTGTCCTGACCAAATCTAGGTGCACCTTTGATCCATAAAAGCATGTGAATATGTGGTGCTCCTCTTGCTTGGTATTCTTTTCTCCCAAAAAAGTGCTGCACTTCTCCGAGGGGAGGAACAGTTTTATTGCAAATAAAGTGTAGCATAGCAATGAAACAATGATGGAAATATATTGACACATTTACTGGATCTAGAGAGCAAAGTTCTCCAGGTGTTAATAAATGTATGTTGGTTTTGTTGTTGTTTGATATGCGTAGGAACTCATGCAAATCTTCCCATGCATATTCTGCACAACTTAGCGTAACAAGCCAAGTCGGTGGTCCAAGGTTTCTGATCATACAACGTACATCTCCATGCCATCGGAACCAGCATTCTTTTGTAACACGCATGTTTGCAAACAAATCTGTTATACTTGATTGTAAACCTTCATCTTTTTATTATACTTTTTGTATTAATTGTGTAGCTGACATATTTTGAAAGTGGGTTCCAGATTTCAAAATGTGTGCAACTCCGTAACATAGGGTTGCTAATTCACTTTTAAAGAGTAGGTGGAATATGTATTCCACATTTTGTCAAAACCTGTGATCTTGCGAATATATTCGTAACGAGCAGTATTCTGATGCCGCAATTTGAGTGGGTCTATCATCGTACCTTCCACCTTTGCCGGTAGGAAATAGCAGTGGAAAAGCATGTGCTTCTATACTTTTTTCGCATATGCTCATTGGTGAACCTTTGGTTTGTCACATTTGGTAAGTTTCTAGTGAATCATCTAGGCTTTCATTGGAATGCAATGGATGAATTGTGTACTTATCCAAAAGAGTGGATACTACAGCAGGATCCAGAAGTTCAAATTGACCAGTTTCTGGTGACTGTTCAATTATTTCAGTTGTTTCCCTTAAGCTTTCTTCAATATTTATTTCCTTGTAGTATTCTTTATTGTCTTTTAGATATTGTAAGGCTTGTCTAACTTTATGTAATTCCACCAGTTGTCGCCAAATTTGTTTGTCTTTGGTTGGTACACCATTTACCAACACAATTAATGAATGCTCTATTGAACGTTGCACTCCTAGAGTGTGTACATTTTCTGTAAAATCTAATGGCAAATAAACTACTTTGCAATGAATGCCTTTCACCAATTCAGAGGGAGGTAATTTTGCTGTTTTTGGGTGAAGGCGTATAATTGCTTGAAATGGATGAACTGTTTGAATTATGAAGCTCTCGTACAAATTGAGTTGTTGCAAGGTTTTTGATAGTGGGAACAATTTCAAATTATTTGTGATAGCATGTGAAGGACTTTGGTTGTTGTCTACTTTTGTAGTGCAGTAACTACAACATATTAGGGTTTCAATTATTTCATATTTGTTTTCATCTAAAAGGTACAGAGCTAATTCAAACCACTTGGAATATTCATTGTCTTCTATTTTGTATGCTATGTCTACATTTTTTGTGTTCCTTTTGTATAACGTTCTGCAGTAACACACACACACACATGGTTTGGTATTTCAGCCGATGCACTTTTAAATTTTAGTATTTCTTTTTTGTATGTGTGTAATAGAAGGTTGCTATGTGCAGAAATGTTGGTAGTCTGTTCTAAAACTATTGCATTTTGTAAGTGATATTCACTTCCAAAATATTTTCTCTGGATGCGGACAATTTCTTCTTGTGGATACTTGGGTGTACCATGCAGAAGAGTGTTATTTAAATTGTCTAATTCTGAAGCTGGACTTTTAGCATAGTATATTTTATACACTAGATTTCTTACATTTGAATGATGTATTGATATCCTTTTGATATCATGGAAGGTGCTTTTGCAAATAGGTCCAGATATGCAGGCTAATGAATGTCCTTGCATTCCTGTGTATTTGTGCACTGGACAGGTATCCATATTTTGCAGCACTTTCATTTTATTTTTGTCTTTACCTTTCATATACTGATTGAGGAACTGACGTAAAGATTTGAAAGATTTGTCAGGAATGGCACACATTGACGTGCACGGCCATTTGTATACTGGACTGTCTGATTCAGTCGAATCGTGAGGTAATTCTGAGTTTTCAGGGGATACTTTTCTAAGCAGTGTTTCTTGTTCCATGATGGTATTATTGATTTTATCATATCCTCTTCCACTGCTATGGATGGCAATTGTGTTTTTTGATTTTGTTTGTATGCTTCTTCATTAAAATATGGTTCTGTGGTTGTAGTGTGACTCCATTCACCTCCACAAATATGTAAGAAGTTATTTTTGTTCACATTCCGTTTATTGACAAGTTCTTTTGCAGTTTGGTACTTAGTTTGGTTAGTGGTTTCATTCTATTTAACACCAATATAAACAACTTCCTTTTGGGAATGATTGCACTGTCAACGAGAGCTTGTAGGATTATTTTTGTACGGTAGGTTTTAAGGGTTGAGGATGATTTTGTCCTCTTCTTATTACATTCTTAAGGATTCTGTGGCGAAACATTTTTGCTAAAATATTTTTTTTACTATAGGTTCTTGTTACTATATCAGGATTAATAGGGGCATTGATAGTTGTAATGGTAGCCTATTTTTTGTGAAGAGTTTGTGTTTTGTGCCACATTTTGTTGGAGGAGGTAAAGTTTCTGTAGTTCAGGCTTCCTTTGTTTTGGTAAACAAGTGTATTAGCCGTTGTGTTCCAACGTTCTGTACAAACTCTGGTACAGATGGATGCTTAAGTTGGAAACTTTTATTTTTATTTGCTCTACTTCTGCGTTCCTTTCTACGAAGTTGCTTTTTGGTAGGCATTTTTGAGTTCTGTTGAAAAAAAGGCATGGCTTGGTCTGTTGTACAATGTATGTGTGCTGTGAGATTGCGTGCATCAGTTTGATGGGTAAGCACTTTGTGGTGGTGTGTGAATGTGCATTGGCCTCTTACAATGATTTGGGAAGTCTACTTCTCTGTTTGCATACTACTAAAATGTGCTTCAGATGAGATAAGAAAGTGGGCTAGTGGTGAGGAGAAGTATTAATAGTGAACGTACTGGCATCAAATTGAAACAGCTATTTGTTTCTAGTGCTAACATTGTAAGGGATTTATATGTTATTTGAGTTCCAAACATACAGGGATTTGTGAGTCATTCTGCTTGTTATTCTTTGTTCGGTAAATGGCGATTTGTGGGTAGAATGGTTCAGAAATAACTGTTTGCTTTGGTGCACAAATTAAATACATAACCCACACAGTCTGTTTGAGGAATAGTAAGAATATAAAGGTTGTACTGTAGTTACGTTTTTTTTACAGAATAACCAGGTTTCTTCAGATATGTAGTTGCAGTGTAGATGCTGTTGATTTTCACGAGAGTAGTCTTCACTGCGATTGTAAAAAGAAGAAGTTAGTAACTTTGTGTGTTTAAAGGTTTGATGTTACAGTACACATTATTGTTGTATTTTTCGTTGCAGTATTCTTGTTTGACATTTGAACACAGTGCATGTGTGCTTTTCACTGAACTATGTCCTGCCTTTCTATGTTACTTGCAGTATGTCAGTTGCACGTGCTTCAGAAATGCGTACACTTTTTAGGTTACAAAAATGTCTTCTTTCTTTTAAGCTGTGTTATCTATGGCAGAGAGGTTTGTAAGCGATAGGTCAGTATAGTAAATGGAGAAAAAATCTGTACTTTTACATTATAAGTACGATTTCGAAAAAACGGGAGACTCTTGAAGGGAGATGTCACCACAGCAATCGGGAGCGTTTACTTTTTCTCATACGATCGCATTGGAAGTAGCATTTATGTAGACGGTACACAGTAAAAAAATGTGCCATTTTCCAATGGAAAATTGAGTTTCCCACTAAAAAGGGAGGGTTCCAACGTATGTATAAGTTATGTGGAAGACAGTAAGAAGTAGTGCGGTTTGTCAATGAAAAATCGGACATCTTGTACTTAAAGGACGACCGTTGGTTTGTATTGCCTATGCAGATTTTGTGGTAATAATTTGTTTAAATGAAATCACAAGGGTTGCACATGTTCTCTGAGTAAAATATGCATACCTGTAGTTTATATGCATGAATATGCGGATAGATGGAGCTGTACGTAGAGATCTGCGACACTTGCACAGTATTTTTGGAAGTAGGTGCTTTGCAATGATATGCGACTTGCATTCACAGTGATCAATAGTACATTTGAAGTGCAACATTTTGATGATGGAGTTAGATGTAGGGTTGGTTAATGTGATTGGTGGATGGTTGTGTGACTGTATAGCTGTGTCCAATGAGGAAATGGAATCGCAAGTGATGTGGAAAGGGTAGAAGGACTGGCTAAGAGTTACATGCCGCATGTAGACACCGCTTGTCCGCGGGTAGGGCGTGTCACATATGGGTATCTACAGCAAATCGAGCATGGAAAAGGGACTGTGGGCATCAGCCAATCAGATGTTCAAATTGTTCCTTTGTGGGGAAAGACGGTGCATATACTGAAGATGGCTGATGCGCAGAGGGTCAGGGTTTTGGTCCTTGGAGACATTTTTGTCCAAGGTTTACAGCTGTATACCGAAAGTAGGCATGTGGCACATCATTTTGATGTGAGAGGAGTGGAAGTGGTGTGGAGCATTGAGACTGATCGCAATGTTGAGGCACTTGTCCAAGTTTGCACCGAGATGCGAACAATGACCACTCCTCATGTGGTACTTTTGCACTACAGTGCTTTCCATTTGGGCTACGTGAGTTCATGTACTTTGTTGAAAGATTTGGAACAGTTGGTTGAAGCAGTCATGAACATCTTTCCAACTGCAAAATTATTTTTTTCTGGGTTACTGCCTAGAGGAAAATGGGACAATAGTTCTGTTTTCTGTCCTGATCAACGTATTGGGAGGTGTAACATTAATTGCGGCATGTGTGCTTTTATGTTACGTGCTGGTATGTTTTTCTGCAGCCACGAGAACATTGTTCCCAGTAATGCGGCTTATTTTGAAGCAGATGGTGTTGTGTTATCTTCTTTGGGAAATGCCATGTTCTTTTGGAATGTGAGGCTTGCTTTGGAGAAGGTTCTGTAGTGGTTGTAGGAGTAAAGTAAGAACAAAAAATATCACAAAAAAAAGAAAAATAACAGGTGTCTGTAAAAGACGAGTGTTTGTAGTGCGGAGTTCCTCCACCTCATTTTCTTCTTCCTCTTCTTCCTCAATCTCTACATCCTCACCCGTATATCCCTCTGCAGGCCCTTGGGGAGGTGGTGGTGGTGGAGGGTTTGGGGGTGGTGCTGAGAGTAATGCAGCAGTAGCAGCTATGGATGCCATAAGGATTTTTTGCCAAATGGTCGCTACAGCAGTAAAGGCAGCACAACTCTAACTGCTATAGCCAGAAGCACAATGAAGATGAAGTCGAAGGATTGCTCGCTGTAAAACTCTGCAAAAATTGTAAACGACACATTCACAGGTGGAGCAATTGTAAGGGAAATTTCAAATGGTGATGTTATACTGAAAAATATTTTCCCATTTATGTGTCAGTTATTTTTCAGTGTTGCGGAAGCAGACAAAGTGTGCAAATTAGTCCACACGCTCAGCGTGGGTGTGGTCACATGATGACGTCTTGTACACATCCGCGAGGGAAAAGCATCCCCGCACAACACCAAATGCAGACTAACACACATGCGAATGCGCACCAGTGTTCTACGGACAGTGTTCGGGTCCTGCAACTAATTAAAAGTGCGCCACAAATGAGATGGACAGTTAGGGAAAGGCGGGATGTTCGCAGTTCTTATGGTTTACTGCGCATGTGCGTACCTGATCTGATGACTGTAAGGGCAGGCCCTGTCTCCTTAGGACACCTCCATTTTGTTTGATAACGAACATGCTGGACACCACGCCTGTTCTATGGACGGTTTCATCTTGCTTTGGACGATACGGCCAAAAGTAGTGTCCTTAGAACACTTCCAATTTGCCTGATTTATATACATCCTGCCTACCTACTATGTTCTAGGAACATGTTTTAACTTGTTTGTGAGCTGTACGGAGAGGTATAATGTCCTTAGCACATCCCATTCTGTTTCTTTACACACAACTTGCACAGACGGTGCCTTCTAAGATCAGTTCCATCTTGGTTGCCATTGGTACAGGTAGGTGTATTGCCGTTAGAACATCCACATTGTATTGCTTACGGCTAGCTCGAACAGGCGGGCTGTTCGCAAACATTTTAAGTCTTTTTAAAAAAACAAACATTTCTCTAACCCGTATTCAACAACAACTATACAAAAACTTTCTAAAAAATGATACGCACTTTATTCAACAGAAACACAGGGGGATGCAAACACTGACACGAATATAGGGGAATTAGGGTTCAACACGGGCTGATTGTGAGGAGATGATTTGTGTGGGGAAGAAGGGATGGATACTTCATCAAAACGTCTATTTTCTTCTTGAAGGTTTGGGGACGGTTCACTGGGGAATGGAGAAGGGGGGCAGGTACAGGTGGGACAGTGGTAACATACTTTTCCTCTAAGAATTTCTTCCACAAATTCCCTTAAACTATTAAAATTGTCATTCAGTGCCTCCATTTTACGTTCTATCCTTTTCAGCCTGTCTTCCTCTGTGTCCTTTGATGGCTTCTCTTCTTTTTTTTCCTGGTCTGCTACAAATAAATCTATATATATGTTAAATGGCCATAAAATACTGAACATTATTTTGGTTATGCAGAGCACTGTGTACCATTACTGTCGCTATCTTCGGACATTTCCCCAAGCGCAAAATTCTCCTTCAGCCTCTCCAAAGTACTGCACATTTCTGTACGAAAAGAACAGAAAGAAATTATTTCTTCTGCCCCTTATACCAAAAACGGTTCAGGCTCATATAAGAAAAATGAAGTTAACTTACTTTTTTGCTGTAATTTGTCTTCCTTGAAGTGCGTGCGTCTACTGTCGGTCCTGCCCACAGAGTTTCTGTGAGGTACTTACGTTGGAGTCATCCTTTTTCTTTTTATGGTACAATCCATTTCAATCTACATGGTCATTAAATGCATGGTTTTTGTTTCAGACGTTTAGGTTTCTCTACTTATTTACTACTAATTATAATGTCTTTCTGTGTCCTCTCTCAAAGTTGAACATTTTTTCTGTGACACATTAGTACAATTTCAGATGGCCCCTGACTGTTTTGGTCGTGATGACCTCGTCCACGTCCGTCCGCAGACAGGTGCTCAGTCCGTGCCTTCACAATATCGATAGCGAGGAGGTTCTGTATGGTCTGTGTTATATGTTTGTAAAGTAATCAAACTATACTACATATCTGCCAGAGCACATGCTGATAGTGTATATTCAGCATAAAAATTTAATTACCGCGCTGTTATGATTAGGTTCCCCTTCAGCAAATCTGTGAAATTCAGTTACAATAAAAATGTTGTTAAAGGGATGTTATGGTTAAGTTGTCCTACTAAAAACCCCTACAATTCGCTAAAAAAAAACTTTGTTAAGGGGACGTTATGGTTAAGTTGCCCTACCAAAAACCTGTGCCCTCCACTAAAAAACCTATTCAAATGTGCCATTATGGTTCAAAGTAAAACCGAAAAACCCCTGAAATTCGCCACTTATGGTAGGCTAAGCAACCATAACTGCCCGCACCACTGTGCACTGCTAACACTGACACCCAGGACATCAAAGATGACATCACAAATGTCATTGATGACATCACTTTTTTGAAAAGTATCAAAATTTACGTACAACAAATAGCGATATAACTTTGCCATATCTTTAAAAAAAACATTCAGACTTTGCACGAACATTCAAGGTTGGGTGCATAATCTTTCTGTTAAGATTTCTGCAAATTTTTCAAATGTCAACAAAGTTATGACATCTAAAAATGTTGAGACCCCCTCTAATTTTGTCCCCACTTGACAAAATCCCACCAAACTTTGCAAATACATTGAAATCTAGGTCTAAAAACCTTCTGCAAACCTTTTTGCAGATTCGTCTATAAGCCTTTCAAATATTTTGGGACCCCCCTCTTATTTTTTCCCCTCTTGGAAAATCAACACCAAACCATTCAGGGTCGGGTCTAAAATGATATTGCAAAATGTCATGCAGTTTTATTGAGTGGCGCCAAAGATTTAAACCATCCAAAAACTCCTTTTCACTGAGTCCACTATGCAGATATATACATGGAAGCCCCATAACATCTGGTATGTCTGCAAACCTCACAAAAAACCCTGAACACCTGAGACGTTTGTGGAATTTGTACAACAAAAAACACCCAATTTTTGGCTGTTTATGGCCATATCCCATCCCTTCTTCATCACACCTCACCTCCCCAGACATAGTTTAATTAGTTTGACAAGTGCAATGTTGTGTTTTTCAATATGCTTTTACTGCGATGTCCGCGGACTACAGGCAGTGTGTGCGAATCCAACATGCTGTTGTTTCAAAGGTTTTGGTGCACCTCTTGCTTTAGGACATCCAATCAGCCGGCGCGTTGATGTCCACGGACATCAGGCTGCCTCCTGATTGGCCCGGGGGGGTGTCCGTGGACTGAATAGGGAAGTGAGTCTGCATACCAGACCCAGATACCCCTAAATGATTTTGACCTACTTTTTGCCTGTTTTTAAAAAAAACTGCTGGATGGATTTACATCAAAAAGCATGTTTTTGTGACCAAGCTACCGCACCGAACTTTACAGAATCATTCCGAGGGGGCCATATATATTTTTTTTTTTGCAAAGTTTCATGAGGATTCGTCCATGGGTGCAAAGTTATAAGCTGCTCAAAAAGTGCTCTTCATATAGGTTGAGACACTTAACCATAACTTCAGGGCTGCTACCGCAAGCCCTGAAATAAGATCACTCCTTGCTTAGGAATATTGGATAGAAGTTCCAGAACTCTTTTATGGTTTAGTGCCGGCCCTTCGCACTCTCCGTAAACTGCTTCTAACCCTTCTAACCCTAAAACATTTTTTGCAGCATTTTCAAACCATGTCTCTAACAGATAGATGACCAACCCTGTCCGTCCTTGACATCTACATCACAGTTTCCACTCACTTGCAGAGTGCCTTTGGCCAGGGCAAGTGCATGAAGGTGCAGGGCTGTTATATGGCAAGGAGCCCCCTTCTGTGAAATGGTGAACTGTATCTTGCAAGGCAGTGCATGACCAACAGCAAATGTGCATTCTGGACAAACCAGCATAAAACTCTGTGGCCGATTCAGCCGATTAAAAGTGATATGTATAGAGCTCACTCACAGGTGCAATAAATACTTTATGGGCAGCATTGGCAAAAATATATAAGCCCAAATCCGTTTTCAACTGTGACTGTAAAATCTGTGTTAAGAGGCTTTACATGTATACAAAGAAAATCCAGTCACAGTTATTTAACATTAATAGAGCAAATATATCAAGGTCACACATTTTCCAATCTAAAATATCTATATTGGACAAGGCTGGGGCCTAGGATGAAAAGTGGGTGATCATACATCTGAATGTAAAAAAAGTTTTTAATGGTGAAAATGTAATGTTCCTGGTTAAGGCCTTGAAGTGCCGTCACTGGAGGCAATCTTTATTTCCAAGGTCAATATACTGCACAATAGAATGTCTTGGGCAACAGGTTGCTCCCGTTGATGAATAGATTAATACACTCAGAACAGTGTGGCTTCATGCCAGGCAGAGCCACACAAATGAATCTAAGGAGGCTGCACAATGATTTGGCACTCTCTGACTTGCTGGAGGGGCCCCACATGGTCTTGGCACTGGACCCGAAGAAAGCTTTTGACTCTGTCAATTGGGAGTTCCTCTCGGCAGCTATGGTCAAGATGGGAGTGGGACCAAAATTCTTGGTATGGGTGCGACTTGTTTACAAGTGAAAACGGTCTATGGTGAAGGTCAATGCCCATATATCCTGTACATTCCTGGTACAGAGGAGCGCCTGGCAGGGATGCCCATTATCACCCCTTCTGTTCCTCCTGGTGTTCAAGCCATTGGCACACTGTATCAGGTCAGACCCACTAATTCACAAGTTTAATTGGCTCAGGGAATAGGAAGGTAAAATATTCCTTTACACAGATGATCTTCTAGTGTACCTGGGGGATGCCGAAACATCAGGCCGAGGTTAATGGTGACTCTGCAGGAATTTGGGTGGTGCTGCGGTCTTAAAATTATTGATCGGTGGTTATGCCAGTCAGAGGCGTGACAGCGTGGTGTTGATGGGGTTGAAGAGGTAGGATTCAAGTATCTGGGGATACAGATATATCAGGACCTAGGGAACTTCTTGGAGGGCAATCTTGATCTAGTGATCAACAGGTTATGGGAAGATACCAAACACTGGGATAGTCTTCTGATAACATTGCAGGGAGGGATAACCTGCTCAAGATGCCGGCACTCTCCTGGTTGCTATATATATATATATATAAATATATATCAAACACCCCGTTTTGCATACCCAACAAGCAAACAGAAATGATTAATACCCTGGTTAGGAAGGCCTCATGTGGTAAAAAGAATACCTGCATAACTATGAGCACTTTGAGGAGGTCAGGTTGGGAGGGAGGACTGGTGGAAGACGGATATCAGGGCACCACCCCATAAAAAAAAGGGTGCAAGACAGGAGGCAAAATCGGAAAATAACTATATGTTTCATTGTAAAAACAATATAGAACCTTTTTGCCCGAACAATAGAACCACTAGTTTGCCTACTCAGATAGTAACATTCAGGCCAAGGCATCAATATCTACTAAATAGAATGTTATTGCCTTTTATTACAACTCTATTCTTTTACCAGATCGATAACCAGTAAAGGTAAAGAGTCTAGGGTTTAGTGGGAAAGTGGATAAGATCACATAACTGGGCACTCCCGTAAGTGAAAAGTACATTAAAACCAATAACTAGATTTAAAACCCTGACATAATAGAAAACAAAGTTAAAATATGTATTACATAACATATATTCCCCCCCTTACTAGCAGGGGTACCCGGCATTGCCCGTGTCCTGATAGACTGGTGTCTCATGTGCCCTGGAGGATGTTGCTCTTGTCCGCATGTCAGCAAGTCTTGCTTCAGTTTGCACTGGTATCTCATTTGCCTAGGAGAAAGTTGCTCTTGTCCTCTGGTCAGTATGTCGTGCTGCTATTTGTTGTTGTGTTTCAGAAGCTCTTGATATTGATTTTTGCTTTGCATCAGATGGAGTTTTTCTAAGTGATGTTTTTTTTTTGTGCGGCATGTTTCAGTCACTCAATGGCTTCAGCACATTTGAGAAAATGTCCAAGAAAGATTGGTTGATTGTGCTCTCCTCTCATGAATGAACTTAAGTAAACTGTAACCTTGGCATTTCCAATATTTGGAGTGGCGTGATAAAAATAAAAAGGTAAATGTCTTTTTAATTCCCTTTAAAAAGGCTTTAAAACACTTTCAAACGCTATACAGTAGTAATACACTTCAAAGGAATAACCAACACATCAAACATTTTGCTTCAGACACCTTTCCAAATTTTGCCTCCTTCTAATCCCCAGTGTAGTGAATCAGGGTAAGCATCAGTAAATTAGGGTGTCTACGGAGTGAATTTTTGCATCCGAACATAAACTGCAATCCTGGTACAGACAAATGTGGAATCCATGCAAAATTTGGTAGCAGTGTGTTCAACTGTGTTTATTTGTATATCCGGACAAACATACACACACATCCAGAATTCTTTTTGCTTATAAGATTTTTGCATCCAAACATGGACTACGATCTTGCCCCAGACAAAAGAGGAATCTGTGCGTGCGCGCGCACGCACGCACGCACGCACGCACACACACACATTCAGCTTTATATATTAGATGGGAAGCATCTTCCTGATCAAAATGGTGATTACCTGCAAGCTTCTCAGCATCTGTCAAAATGACCTAATCATAATGCCTACAGTGCTTGTAATCAACATTTGAAATACTGTCCAACACATGATGCAACCATGTACCTTTTATGAGACCCTGTTACGTGCCCTTGTTTGCTTTATTTCTTTCCCAATCACAAGTATGCCTAAAGAGAATCTAGTACAACCTGTTAGTTTTCTCTCCGGTGTGGTGTGAGACACAAACCATGCTGTCCATGTGCAAGATGTTGGCTGGGTAAAGTGCATGATGACCTATGATGATGTGACCATCTTTGCGGAAGCATGTTCATAATTCCTTTTCAAACAAGATACTATTAATTAGCCAAATTGGAAACCTTGGGTCACAACAATGTCAGCACCGCATACAGTAGTGTGTACATTGACTGCTGATCTGGCCTTTTTCGGTTTCAACTCTGCTGAGATGCACGTACAGTTTCCCAGCCAGGCAAAAAGATTCAGCCTGAGAAAAACCTGTTATTGTGGACCACAGTGCGAGCAGGATGAGTTTGGCGCAGCAGAAGGTGCAAGTATCACACACACATTCAATACCCACATATAGCAACACAGAAGAAGAAACAAATATATTAATCTTGAGGTTGCAGAGGTCATAGATAGGGCTGTGTACAGACTCGGTGTGTGGTAGTTGTAGGCAATGTTGTGTTTTTTAGAGAGGTGTGAGGAAAGAACTGAAGTAGGTGGACGAAGGAGTCCAAAAGGTACTGTGGAAGGAGCGAGGTCAGTGTGTTTACATGACACAAGTGCTACCATATTGGGATTTAAGTTCTGATACACAAACAACAGAATAGAATTAAGGCCTTGTTGTTGATCTGTGGTTCTGTTTGGCTCAGTCCCAAGACAAATCCCTTTTCCATTTCCTAGGAGAGAAGCTGAGGCCAGAGACATCTGTGGTGAACAGATTGACGCTAATTGTATCCAGCTGAAAGACCCAAATGTGGTGGGAATGGACTGTTAGTTTTAGGGAGCGCAGGAAGGGATGCGCCCTATCGAGGACAAATTCATGAGCACATGGCATGGGGTTTTGTGATGCAAATAGGCGGGCAAAGGTTTAGAGCATTACTGCCTTTATCTCAGGGTTGGTCATCCCATAAGAATTACAATCACACGCATAACCAATGCAAATATACCTGATGGCATGCCTGTGCAGCACGCAGCTTTGTTAGAGAGATTGATTTATGCTTTGTCCCACCCCATACTAGTATTAGTAGTTAAATGCACCACCTACTCCCAAAATACAGACCCCATTTCACTTAGCAATGATGCAGCAGAGAAAATTGCCAACAAAGCAATGTATTTGCAGGATCCAGATGTCACTGAATATCCTAAGGTAGCAAATCATCAGTTGTAGCTAGCCATTCCATACACTGCAGTACCTCCCACACAAATAATTGAGCTTCAAGGACAGGCGGCCCAGGTAGAGAAAGAGCTGTGTGTTAAAAGGGGGTGCTCACAGTCTCCAACTGATTTGAAATGGAGACAAAACATTATAGGTAAAGTAGTAATGTCATGGGATTTGCTTATAGTTGCTTTTCAGCAACAGCATTACCCAGCACATGTTTTGAAACAGCACATTGCAGATGATATCCAGCACGACTGGTTTGTCCCCAACTTACAAGAATACATCAACCAGTTTGTAGCAAATTGTATAACGTGTCATCTTTACAGCACTGGACAGACACTCAGGACGTGGCGTGGCACATTGCCTCCTACAACTGGATCTTTCCAGGAAATCCACATTGATTATGTGGACATGCTAAACAGGTGTAGCAATTACTATTACCCTATTGCTGTAGTATGTCAATTCTCCCTTTGGGTTGAGTTTGGATATTAAGTGTAGCAATCTCAGTTAGGTGGGGGATTAGGGAATGTGGCAAGATTAGTATTTTTACATTTGTCTGAGACATGATTGGAAAGATCTGTTATAGAGTAAAAAATGGCTGGTCAGGAGGTAATCGAGGAACATGATAGAGGAATGTGGAACACCATGGTCAGAGCATGAGGGTTGTGTGATACACAAATAGGAACAATGTTTATGGTGAGCACAGGGGACAGCACAGCAGTCACACAAGTGCAGGGACATGTTAGAAACCTAAAAGACAGAGAAAGATTATTGAGTCAATACCACATTTGTGGGTGACAGCAGATAAGGGGGAAGAAAACTGAAATGGGGGCACACCGAATATGGAACACGCCTGAGTCAAAGGAGGGTACAAACATGTGTGGCAAAGAGCACAGAGACCACACCTCACACTGAACTAATGGGTATTGGAATAGGTGATCATGTGACCAGATGTGATGCTTATGCAAATGCCCTTTTCCAGGCCACCCTTGGGAGGCCTCTCTGACCAGGCTGGATTAGAAGGCAATAGGCCAGGTCATACGGATCGTAGAAGCCAATTAAACCATGCTTCATCCTCAGGAAAGCGTCCTCCAGGAAAAGCCAGCAGTATTGAGGCAAGTAGAACCCCAGGATTAACATTTTAGAACGTTTTTTGCTGCTCATCATATCAGTGTGCCAGGAGGTGAACTAAAAACCAGCAACATGATGGCCACATACTGAAGGTGCTCTGTTATAGTTGCATATTTCTGAAAAGAAAAGTATTGAAAGACAACAGTGAAAAAGATCAAATTGGGGTATGAGATCTTCAGAATTAGTGCAATCAGAAACTTCACTCAGCAGACCAGGGTCCCGCCAACCGTGTTTATGGCCCACTGTACATCAAATCAGAACGATGTGTTCACACTTTGTGGAATATCTGCTTCCAGACTGGCTTGAGATAAGGAGCAATATTGATGGGTGGTGAGGAATCTCAAGTGCAGGAAGTGCACTGTACTATATACTGTGAATGCCCAGGTTCTTCATCATTCATCACTGGCAGCTTGAAGAGGGGGCATGCACCTGAGCTGCTGGTTGTGGCCTGGATCCTATCTAATTGAGCATATAAGCACATTCCCCACATAGTACTCACACTGCTTTGTGATTTTTTAAATTTTTATTGTTTATTATGCTTGGTTTATTTTAGACCTTTCACATACAAAATTCATAAAATACAATTCAATCAATCTTAAAATCAACGTCATCATCATTAGTACAACATCATGACATAAGCAGGAAAAAAAGTAAATCAATCCAATAATAAATCGTTATATGACCTTAGAAACAGCATCTAAAAATGTTCCCCCTCCAAATACAACGACAAATGTTCACCTAATAAAAACAGACCCCACTATTCATCCAAAGTTAATGAGGATACATTCTAAAAACATTTACTTAATAGACTCCTCAGCACTGTCAAGACTGGGCATTCAGTTGCTATATGCTTTAATATTTCCACTCATCTTAATGCTAAGAAGAGTCTACACTTGGTGTCCTTCCAGGGAGGTTGTTTCCATAAAAACATGACCTCCTTGGTTGGATACAAGTTTAATTGTAAACTGAGGAATTGCTTCTGATATTAGGAACTCGGAAACATAGCCTCATAACATTCAAGGCTTGAGATTTGAATCCCAAATTCAAAGCTAATGTATAGCTTTCTCTCTTCCCTTGGTTTTCAATCCAATCTTGTTTTCTAAGCTTATACTTGACAGCTTCAGGGTTTTTAACCATGGTCTCCATAGAGGTTTATGAGGCCTTTAGACAGTCTAAGCATTTCTGTATTTAAGGGGCCATGGTTCAGGAAGACTCCTCCCACATTCCTGTTTTAAAACATCATCAGAGGTTATGAATTTCCACACCAGGGACAGGGTTTTCCAAAGGATCCTAGAATATAAGGATTGCAGGCTGAGTTCATAACAAATTGTTGACATCTGGAGACTCTTCAGAAGACGTAATGCATTCTTCCAGAAATCCCCTTGAAGGGCCTCCCATTTTCGCCATCGTAGGTTTAAACCTGCCTTAGCCCATAGGTTAGGACCACCATGACCTTCTGTTTCTAGAATGTCACTATAGGTCCAATGGTAAACCTACTGAACCTTTTATGTAGTATAGCCCCTTGTGCAGCTAACATCTTGACTTTCGATTGTAGGTCTAGATCCCAAGGGTTTTCGTTGAGGCTTTTGTTAATATGAATCCCCAAATATAATATTGTGTCGACCTGCTCCATATGTTCACTCACTACTTGCCACCGAAATGTTTGTTTGTTTCCCTCTAACAGAAAATCAATTTTTTTAAAAACATTTATTCTGAGGTTTTTAGCTATCATGTAAGCCTGCACTGCGTCAACCTATGATGGAGTACTATGGGAGTTTTGTCTATGAGGACCAAATCATCCACACAGAGCATCCATGGTACAGTACGTCCATTAACCATAGGCGGGAAGGCCCTAGCTTTGCTCAATAGACCTTCCATGTCTGACAAATATAGGTTCAATAAGGCAGTCATGAGAGGACAGCCTTGTATGAACCCTCTATAGGTTTCTATTATAGTAGAGAGCAAGCCTTCAGAATTTAATCAAACCTGCATCATGGTGTTTGAGTTAAAGATTGTTTAGCCTGTAGCAGGTCTCTGGGACAATTCCAGGCTGACAGTTTCCTCCATAACCTGTCTCTATTCTCACTGTTGAAGGCTTGTTCCAGATGTATTAAAGACAACAATGATTTCATGCCTCCCTTAAGTGCTTGTCATTTTAAAATGTTTAGTCGGATAGATTTAAGTCAGTACCCACTGCTTTGGTAAATCCGTTTGATGGGGGTCAAAAAGTCCCTCTTCCTTTGTCCAGAAATCTAGGTGAAGTTTCAGTATTGATGCAAAGAAATTGCCAAGAACATCCAGTAATGCTATTAAAAATAGGAAATATTATGGTCAATTTACAAGATCTAAGGGTAGCCATTACCTTCAAAATCTGTTGAAAAAACAAGAAAGTAAATTTAGCTCATGGCTCCAAAGCCTCTTTAAGAATATAACTAGTCAGACCGTCAGGTCCAGGGGCACATGACACGCTCAGATTTTTAATTAGGACCTCTATTTCTTCTTTATCAAAATTCAAGGCCCAGGCGCCTAAACTTGGTCTTGCAACACTATTGAAAGAGGGGCAAAGAAAGCTTTAAAATGGTTGACCCAACCAATTTCACGCACCCCACTAGTCAGCAGGGAGGACTGAAATACATCAATGTTATTAAATAGGTCCCAAGTTTGTCATACTTTTTTTTAGAAATTACACTCAACATTAGTTCTGCCTCCTGTTGGTACCGTGTCATTCTAAAAGTGATCACCCAATTCTTATGCTTTTATTTTCTTTTTTTAACTTAGACGTTTGATGATCTTGTCACATCTCATCTTAAGATCTTAAGGTCGGCTCTCAATTGTTTGACCAAAGCATTGTTAAAGCAATGCCTAAGCCTAAAATCCGGCTTTTGGTGCCACCTCACCATCTCTTCATATTGAAGCAAGATGGGGGAATATCCCATCCCTGGTCTATCCCCACCCAACATCACAATGTATTTGGTCAGGATTGAGTCTACATCATTATCTTTTATACTCAATCTGTTCCTCCCCTGGCTAATATGAAGAGAACCCAAGTTTGCCATATCAGGTAGGCAGTTCCAACTCTTCCATGTCATTTTAAGAGGGAAATGTCACTATTTTCCATTTGGAGAACTATAAGAGACTTTAGTCGAGGCATCACATTGCATGAATGAAAAAAAGAGTCTAAGGTGGCCTTTGTTTGTCCTTAACCATAAGTTGGTTTCTCTGTCACATCACCTTTAGTCTGACCATTTAACACATAACATTCTCTCTCATTGAGTTCACGCTAGGTGAACTGCCGATAGAGAGATACCTTCTTCAAGTGCCCAGTACCAGAGCTGCATTGCCTCTCTGCACAGTAGTAGTGACCCTACACTTCCTCTCTTGTTGAGGTAGTACATGTGTTGTCCGTCATTATCAGGGCATTCTTTCCCATGCAGACGGCAGGAAGGAATTCAGTGCTAGTCTGATTGCCCTCAGCTCCAAAAGATTGATATGTAGTTTGGACTCTGATGAAGATCAATGACCACTGATTGTCAGATCGTTGGTGTGGGCTCCCCACCCCGTGATTGAGGCATCCGTCACTACTGTTATCTCCGGCCATGGTTGCCGAAAGGGTTTTCCCTTCAGAATGTTGTCCTCACAGGCCCACCACAGACATTCCTGTGTGACCCTGCTTGGGACTAGAAGTATGACCGACAGAGTACTGAGACCATTGACTTCTGAGAGCCTATTGAAGCACCAGTAAGATGCAGGATGCCATGAGGCTGAGCAACCTCAAAAAAGCAAAGGCCTAGAGATGCTTGGTACTTTGGAATTTGGTGACCATCTGTAGAATGTCTTGAGCACTCACCTTGGGAGGTGAGCTCTTTCCCAAGGATGTAACCAGCTCCGATGAACTGGAGCTTTTGAGATGGTATCATATGGGACTTCTTGTATTTGAGGCAGAAGCCCAGTCTATCAAAAGAGGTGCAGGTGACGTTTAGATGATCCAGGACTTGTTTGGGAGAATTCACCCTGATCATCCAATTGTCCAGGTAGAGATAGACCTGAATCCCCCTTCCTGAGACTCACTGTCACCACTGCCATCAGTTTGGTGAAAACCCTTGGGGCAGAGGTAAGCCGAATGGCAGAACTCGAAATTGATAATGAGAACTGCCAACTGCAAACCTCAGGTATTTTCTGTGCTTGAGATGGATAGGCACGTGAAAATAAGCATCCTGAAGGTCCAATGACACCATCCAGTCCTGGAGTTAGAGGGCCTAAAGGATCTGAGAAAGTGTGACCATCTCGAACTTGTCCTTCCTGAGGAACTTGTTCAAGTATCTCAAGTTCAAGATGGGTCTCAGTCCTCTGCCTTTCTTGGGTATTAGAAAATAAGGGGAATACCATCACTTGTTCCTCTCTGCTACAAGCACTGGTTCTATAGCACCTTTCTCCAGCAGAATTAAAATTTCCTGCACAAGGAGTGGATCTGGAATCTTCAAAGAGAGGTTCTCGGTGGATTGCTCTGAGGTCTCTGTATAACAGGAAGGCAGTACCCATGGGCTATGGCTTCCAATGGCCAATTATCTGAAGTAATGACACGTCATTCTTCTAGATGCCGAGACGGTATTTTGAGGTGCCTGATGAAGTGGCAGATGGTAAAGATGCCCCTGCTTGAGCTGGCTTTGCACCTCTCCCTCGTCCACCATGAGGGAACTTTCTTTGGCCTCTTTGACCAGCCATTCCCCTTGCCCTTCCAACTGAGGAGTAGTAGCAAAAAGATATACCCCTCCAAGTCTGTCCACTAGGTCAAAAAGGCTGAGGCTGCTACTAGCGGCACCAAATGATTTGGCTGCCACCTTTGAGGTCTGCAACTTGTCAAGGCTCTCGTCAGCTTTGCTGCCAAAAAGGTGACACCTGTCAAAAGGCATGTTGAGGAGTCTGGATTGCACATCCGGTGCAAAGCCCGACTTCCTCATCCAAGCAAATCTGCGTAAAGCAGTGCTAGTAGCCATGGCTCTGCTGTTGCTGTCAGCAGGATTCAAACCTGACTAAAGAGACTCACACATGGCTTCTTTGCCATCTCTAATTACGGCTAAGAACCTGTCTCTTTCATCTCCCTCGGGAATGTGCTCTGCCACCATGGAAATGCAGTCCCATAGAGTGAATGCACATTTTGCAATGGCATATGTGGGGTTGGCTGATTTAAGTGCCATACACCCTGCAGAAAATAGCTTCCTTGTCCATCCATCTACTCTTTTATCAGCTCTATCTGGAGGGATGGTAGAGTAAGCTGCTTGCTTAGAAGCTGATGTAGCTTCCTGTACCAGCAGACTCTCTGGAGTGGGGTATTTTGACAGATAGTCGGGGTCACTACTGAAAGGGCAGTACTTTTTGGTCAAGTTTTTATTCACAGCCCGACTGGTTTCTGGTGTTTCCCAATTCACTGTCACCCTTTCTTGCAGAGCAATATGAAAAGGTAATATAATGACTTAGGGCCCTTATCTAGGATGTCTGTCCGATCATCCTGTTTGAATGGTAATGGAGGCCTACTCCACCCCGTGTAGTTCACTTCCTTGGACATGAGCTATCTGTATGATGCATCAGCATGTTCCCCTGCCTCTGGACTTCCAAACTCTAGCTCAGGTGAGGTACTGGCTTTCTGCAGGTTGTCATAAATGTCTCTCAAGCTTGATTCTTCAGAAATAAAACATTCTGTACATTTGGTGTACCAAACTGGAGGCCAAATGGTGCCTCATTATCTGAGGGTTAGTCCTTCCTTGGTAAAGGCACACATGTCTTTTCAGGTACCAAGGGATTAATGAACAATGGATTTGACACTGGAGGAGCTGTCAACATTTTTTTCACCGGTGCCATAGGTTTCGATGGGGCACTCAGCGTCGATGGTGCAGCTGGCAATGATGGCGCAACTGGTGCTGATTCCTTTGGGGTTGAAGTCGACATCGATGTCGAGGGGTTGGCTGGCGTCAAAGGTGCAGCCGTCATCGATGGTGTTGACGACCTTGATCTCAATTTTTGCTTGTGTTTTCGGCTCAACCGATCCTTCGATGATACATCATCGACTCGAGGCCTTGACGGCTATCTGTGAGTATAAGGCCTTCATCCTGGGCTCGAGGGCGCACAAGATTTAGGTCGAGCCCTTTCCTTCCGGCTTCTTTGGAAGGCGCGGTAGGAGCATGGCTTGGAGTTTTTTTTTTTCTCAAATCTTTTTTGCATCTTTGCTCTGAAAGCCTCCCACGGCCGGAGTGGATTTCTTTGTGGGGTATGATAACCTCTCTGAGGAAGTGTCCGATAATGAATCAGAAAAGGCAACCTATGGTTCCCTTTTCTTGGACCTCTTTGACGACGATGAGGAGTGGTGGGAGCCACTCCTCGATCTTAACCTCTTAACCTTCTTCTTCCAAAGAGAGTTGACTCTCGACTCGTCGGTCGAAGGTTTTTTGGTCAGGTAGATGATTTGGGGTCTCAACCTACCGTCAACTTCCCATTTAATTCTTTCATGGCCTTTTCTGTCATCAACTGGCACTTGGAGCAGTCCAAGGTGTTATGTCCCACCCCAAGGCACCATAAACATATGCATGGTGGATCGGTAAATGACATTTACGACCCACAGTCTCAACACTTCTTGAACCCGGTCTTCAGGGTTGTCATTGTCGATGAAAAAGACATACTCAATTTCTTGAAGCAATGACGTTTGTGACGTAAAGGTGCGCTGGGTATTCTCTCCCTTGCATACCAGTGGTGCACATCCCATGGTCATATCAGAACAAGTTCTATCATGGTAGTGCCTTACCTTTTCTGCTTTGGTTGTCACCGAAAGTGGTCCCTTAAAGGGCGTCAGAGGGAAGAGATTGCAGTCTTGCAGGCCCAAGAAACACATATGATCCTGTTGGGTTGAAAACTCTAGGCCTGCACACTCAGTCAGGTGGAACTGGGTGGGGGAGGGAAGAGCAGCAAGAGGAGTGCAGCTTCAGCTCCATAGGAATTTTGCAGAGCTGATGCTGTGTAAAAATGGCAGTGGGATCATTGAGAACTGCAGATTGCTTCTGTGTGTTGCATAGATTATTTTTCCAACTGCCTTTGCAAGCACTATGTGATACTGTAAGTCAAATTTTAGAATGCACATCAAAATGGCTCATTCAAATGTCTTTTTACTTGACCTCGAAATATAATGCAGTAAGAACAATTCCCTTTAATATCTTATGATAGTGTTATGACAATTGAAAACAACGGGATACATGTATGGTTTGTAGTATATACTGATATGTCTCATGCATTCTAGAAAATGTAGTTCTTGTTCTCGATTGTAACATGATACCTACCTCACTGCTCTCACGCTGACATAATGCTGTCCTAACAAATGTGCATAGTAACCAGACTGTAGGTTTTGTGGTTCTGTTTGTCTTGTTTTTGAATTTACTGTGCAAGAGTTATCTACTGAGAAGTGCTTATAGTTGACAATTCGTAAAAAAAAAGGTAAACACTCAATGCAGCATTTGCCATCATATGAGCCCCTTTAGGATGGCAAGTGGTTTCTGGGGAATTTACTGTACACATTATCAGGCAATACTTCAAACGTCATAAATATATTAAAAGAAAATGTCCAGGTGACCCAGTAGCATCAAATGAATATGACACATGAACATTGGTGGAATTGATTGAATCTTAGCCCCAGTAGACTGAGGGTTCATCCAGTCAAGGAGGTATTGACCATGTTGGTGTTTCACTCCCGGGGCTCGATCTCTAGCCTCCAATCACATTTTGGGTAGACCAGCCAGGTGCTCCATCATGCAACGGTGGATGTTACAGGAAACAACGCCTGAAGGTCTATTTGCTTGAAAGGACGTTTACCTCACACTCTCCTCCTCTCAGCAGTCAGTTTTTAGTCAGGGTCTCGATATGCATGTGTGAATGCTTCATTCACTATTGAATTACAGTGGTCCAGCTAGAATTGAAAGGATAAAAAGCATCTCAGAAAGCTGTGTCCTGAGGTCCATATTTGGGCCAAAATAGTGATGAATTATATTAGAGAGACATCTGATTCTGCCTATACAAAAGAGCAATGTGTACATGTGTTGCTCCCAATTAGAGTAGTTCTTACTTTACGAATGTCACAGAAAGCACAAATAATCACCCCAAGGCTTTAGTGACAGTTCAAGGGTTGTCATTTCCTTTTTTTCTTGGGGCCTGGGCAGTCCCTGTCTCTTGGAATTTGACCTTCCACCTTAAAGCAGCATCCATAAACCCTGGTTAGTGCTAGTAGATGTTGACCCCTGCTGAATAATAACTGTCTTGCACTGCAGGTGGTAGCCTAAGACACTGGCTTTCTAATCTCCTTTTGGGATTTTGTAACTGTCCTGACTCTATCACAGTGCTAGAGTTCTAATGAAATAGAAATAATACCTTTCATTTACACTGGTTTGACACTGGCTGCCTTCTTCCTGACATCCCTTCCATCTTTCTCTCCTCCTGATCTTACCTCTACTCTTTGATGTTACCTCTCACTCCACTCTGTGACCCCTATTCTATACTACTCCTGCTACTCCCCTTCCTCCACTCTAATATTCCACTCATTCACACTGCTACATTCCTCCTCTCCCTATTACTCTCCTCCTCCCATTACCACTGTCCGTCTCGCACTACCATGCTTGTCCTCTTACTACCACTCTCCTCGGTTCACTACCACTCTCCTCCTTTCACTACTACTCTCCTCCTCTCACTACTACTCTCCTTCTCCCCCTAACATTCTCCTCCTTCCACTACTACTCCTCTTTTCCCACTACTAACCTCTTTCTCCCCACTACCACTCTCTTCCTCTCACTACCATTCTCCTCCCATCATCTAGTCAAATAACCTTCTTTCACCCTGCACCATTCAATTCACATACACTCCTTACACTACCCTCTGTAATCACTCACCACACAGACATGTATACTCAAACTGCAGAACCACTTCGTCATCTAAGCCATCATCTGCTTATTGAATCTCCTCCACAAAGGGACACTACCTCCTTCCTCATGTCCTGCTGGTCTCTTGGTCATCCTCTGCCTCCTACTCCGACCTCACCCTTAAAACCCACACTTCCTGCTTACTCTACTGGGCTTCAACCCCTACCCTCCCCTAAATTGGTTAACTCTATCTGGCCAATCATGTTCTGTCTGTCCCTCTCGTGGTGTGAATGTGCAATCGGAACTCATAATAAGGTGGTTAAGCACCACCCACTTTCTCCACTGGAGTCTGCCATGCGTGGCCATTGCAGGGTCAAGGGGCCCAATGTTCATGTTTGTTCTTCGGAATCAGATCTAAAAGTGTCCCCCGATATGTGTGTTCTGGTAGGTTGGACACATTTCCTCCAGATGCACCTGGTGGTCTCTGAGAAGCTCTCTGTACCGCTGTGCAAGGGCACATTCTCTCTCTCTCAATTTTTCAGGTGCAAAGTGCCGGTGCTTCTGTCATTCTTTGGTGGTGGTGGTAAGGCTGCACTTCCCCTTAGCATCTCTCTCTATATCTCTCTCTCTGCAGCTGATCTCTCCAGGGGCCTTCTTTTGATGGTGCATTTGTCTATGCTGCCTGAGGTCTAAAATCAAGGGAAAGATACTGGCAAGTATCCTAGGAACAAGCTAAGGCTGGAGACAAGGGTCGGCAAATGAACATGCTGGCACATGGGGAACAGTGTTGTGGGGACCCTCAACAGGTCCATTCCACAGGCTGAGGACTGGCTCTGGTTGAGGCTAAACGACTGCTCAACTGGTGAAGCTCAATTAATGCTTCACTTATTGAGCGTTGGTTAAAGTTGAGCAATCTAATTTGCATGTTAAACTCTCATCTCTACTAAGACATAATTTAGGATCAGCCAAATGTAACAGACCTTGTGCTCATTTAGGCCTCACCTTTATAGAGCATTGGTCGTGGTTGAGCAGTCTAATTTTCATGTGAAAATCTCTACCAGCGCTCATGATGAGGCTCATTTTCACTGCAGTTGAGAAATTGTTAAAAGCTGTGGTTGCTCGTACACCTCCCGTCCTTAGCTGAGAGGGGATCTCAAAACCTCATGACAAGGCCAGCCTACTGTAGAGGAAGACACTATCCCACCGGTTCCTGCCCCCTCACCGCCGTCATATTGGAACAGTTGGAGAAGAGCAATAAATGGGACCCCCTGCATTGTTCCCATTCTGCATCAAGTGTTTAGATACGGTATGCACTCAGACATCCATACAGAATGTACCCTTGCAATGAAAGTGTGGAAGGATGTTGCATGGAAGAATGCTACATGGAAGGATGTCGCCTGCCAAGATGTCAGAATGCATTAGTGAAAATTATCAATGGCCGTTAAAGTGAGATCTAACGAGGACAAAGGGATGTCATTAAGAAGATATATGAACCTATGTTAAAACGATATGAAAATACATAAAAGTAACGATGTCACTGAAGCACTAACAGTAATGTGTACCTGAAGCTAAAGTAATCATAGATCTAAAGAAGATGAAGTAACTTACTGACCAATGACTGTTAATACGCAGTAACTCAAGGTAGAAAGAAAACATACAGAAGCTTGTTATAGAGGAATATAGAATGTGGCAAGGATAGCCATACTAGGCATATGGACACAGGCTCACGTCGAACTTAACCAAGCTACCCCAGAGACAGGCCGAGGCTATAGAATAACAGCTCTGTGTGAGCCAACAATGGGTCAAGGTTGACTCAGAGTTAAGGATGCTATTTTTAAAGGATGAGCACAGAGCACAAAGGAAGTACGTGGATAATCTCTGAATGTGAGAGAAAAACTGCTGGTCAATTAAAAGTATACAAAGTTCATGTGAGATTTGTGGTCTCTTTACACGTGACTCAGAAGTCAAAAACAAAGACTATTCATTTGAGTCTTAGGCTAAGATAGTGGTTTGCTCACACTCCCTTGAATGTTCAAGGACAGTGAACAGGCAACAAGGTCAACTACTAACGGAAGACTTCGGCTGATGGCCTACCGATGAGAGATGATAGAATAATTGGGAAAAGTGGGGAGTAGTCTGATAGGTTTCGAACACCTAAGTTTTATTTCATGTACGTGCTGATAAAGAGCCAAAAGTCCAAGGTTGGGATAGTATGTCAACCTATCAGTGGAGTTGAGGGACAACCTAACATACACTGTTGCATAGACCAAACCGCTGTTGTTTTGTCTGCTATAATCCGTACTATACATATTTAGAGGTAGTTCAAGGCGTGCCCTACAGATAAGGGGTAGTCAATGATGTACTAATCCTTATATGTTCTATAAGTAGATATTTTCCCTTAACCAATCCCTTCTCTTGATAGGTTTTGTATTTTTCCATGCAGGATGACATCATAGATGACATATATTGGGGTAAGACCTCTATGTAATCAATCTTCTGTGCGAGTTTGCATGTATCATTCCTTCTTTATTTTTTTAAACTTTTATTTTTGCTGGCAGCAGCAGATGACATACACACACATCAAGTCAGATATGAAATAACAATGTAAGAAAAACTACAGCGTACAGGGATGCTCATAAACAGCGAGAAATAGTCACAAGTTGAGAGCAACATTTCAGCGTTTCAGGTGACGCGGTACATAGCAGTAACAATTAAGGTGAGCTGTCTACCGAAGGATGGGTATCAAGGGCGTTAAGGTAACTGTTGTAGGCAGTCCAAATGTTTTTAGGCCGGGATCGGGCTAGGAGGGTACTAATAAAATCTTCCTCACAGTTTCGGGACCAGGTCAATAGATTCAGCCATTTCCGGAAGGCAGGAGGAGCAGCACACTTCCAATTCTGAAGGACACATTTTTTAGCAATTATACAGCATACATTCAAGAGTTAAGCCTCCCCTCTGGCCCCTTCATCTCCCCACGCTCCAAACAACACACCCAACGGGTCGGGCTCAATTAACGTATCGCAGATTTCAGACAGTGTTTTCAGGATCTCATCCCAGAATGGGGCTAGTCGAGGACAGTCCCAAAACATGTGGAGATGGCCTGCATCCTCCGCGCCACAGCGGGGGCAGACCCGTATGTCAGAGTGGGCGAACCTGGAGAGTCTGCGCGGGGTATAGTATAGCCTATTCAGCAGTTTATACTGTATTGTGCGGTATTGAAAGTTCAGGGATACCCTGTTGGTGTGGGAGCACATTTTACCCCATAATTGGTCTGTAAGGTCCAACCCTAGCTCAGAGGCCCAGTCGTCCCGCGCCCTAGAGGGCGGTGGAGTGACAGTTGTGAGAAGGAGTTTGTATAATGATGAGACCACCCCACGGGCCCCACCGGAGTTGGCGATGTAAGAAATTGCGGGATGGTCGGGGGGTTCGTTGGGGAACTCAGGCCAGGCGTCACGGAACGCTGCCCGGAGTCTATAGTATTGCAGCATTTCCATCGGTGAACCTGAGTGGCCCAGCTTCCAAGTCTGTGGCGTTATAAACACCTCATCCGGGTAGAAATCAGTTAGGGCTAGATATCCCAGGGTCTGCCAGTGTCGCGCCAGGGCTATATCGTTCGTGGGTTCCAGCCCGGGGAGCCGCCAGGCGGGGAGCCACTTGTAATATGGGTGTTCCTCAGTGCCTGTAGCAAATATCCGCCTCCAGGCCGATAAGTGGTCTGGACTGGATCTATGGGTGAGTCTGGCTCATACCGCTGATGTAAAATTAGGGTCATAATATTGGCGCCGGAGGCAGCAAGGGTTTCAAGCTTAACGTGCGAACGAGAGGGGGGGCAGGGTACCAATAGGTGGCAAACAGTGCTTGCGCTGCGGTCCAGTATCACAACAGGTCAGGAGCAGTGAACCCGCCTCTGTCATAGGGAAGAGTCATAGCACCCCACTTCTTCCGCACTGCACTGGAGTGCCACAGGAACTGTGCGCACAGCCTGTGCAGGTCTGCAAAGTACTTCTTGCCAGGCCATATGGGAACATTTGTGAATGTGTACAACAATTTGGGAAGCAGAATCATCTTAGCCAGTGATAACCTCCCAGCTAGTGACAACGGGAGAGAGCGCCAATGCGCAATCTTGGTTTCAGCCAGTTCAGCTACGGCTAAGTAATTGTTAGTTAAGAGAGCTTCTTTGGTCAAAGACACCTGAATTCCCAGATATTTAATCCCGTTAGGGGACCAGCAGAGCGGGTATTCCGTGGCCGGCTGGAGCGTGGAGCGTGTGAGGGGGAAACGTTCGGATTTGGTGTAGTTGATAGTGAAGCCTGAGTATGTTCCGATACAAGTGATGTCCAGGAGAATAGAGTAAAGGTGGAGATCCGGGTTTCTGATGAACAGCAGGACGTCATCAGCGTAGAGTGAGATAATCTCGGCGGTACCCTGGAGTCGTATCCCCTTGCGCGCGTGGTGTTCCCTGACGAAGTCCGCCATAAGCTCAATGGCCAGAGCAAACAGGATTGGGGAAAACAGACAGCCCTGGCGGGTACCTCGAAAGAGAGGGAACAAGGCAGACGTTTGGGAGTTGACGCGAACCCTGGCAACCGGGGAAGTGTACAATAGTCTGATGTATGCGATCATCCCATCCCGGGTCCGATGCCCATGGTCTCCAGGACAAGCCACATGTACTTCCAGGACACCATATCAAAGGCCTTCTGGGCATCTAAGGTGACCGCAACTGCATACACGTCTTGATTGATATGGGCCATGACGTTAAGGAGCCTCCTAATATTGTGTGATGTGGATCTTCCGGGGACAAAGCCAGATTGGTCCTCGTGCACCATGTATGGCATAATGGGTAGGAACCGATTAGCGATCACCTTGGCAAAGATTTTCGTATCCAAGTTCATGATTGAGAGGGGCCGATACGAACCGCAGTCATCGCCTGGTTTACCAGGCTTGAGTTGGACCGTAATAACGGCCTCACGTAGAGACGGGGGAGGGATCCCAGTCGGAGAGACTCATTCCACACCTCAAGCAATTCGGGTGCCAATATGGCCACATGCTCCTGGAAGAATTCCGCCGTTAGCCCGTCGGGGGCCCGGGCTTTCCCCTTTGGGAGACTGGATATGGCCTCTACTATCCCATCTAATGTAATGGGTGAGTCCAACTGGTCTCTTGTCGCTGGGGAGATGATAGTGGTGGGAATCTGTTCTAAGAACTCACGCATCTGGGTTTCACTATGTTCGGGGGTTGAGAGTATAGTTCGGAGTAGAAGCTAGTGAAAACCTTGAGTAGATGTTGGTCGGACCACTGGGTCGCCCCTGACTATCCTTAACACAGGTAATTTGGATTGGCCCCACTCCCCCCTCGCCAAGGCGGCCAATGTTTTGCCAGGTCTATCTCCCTCGCCGTATTTCCATGCAGCCTGTGGCCGACTAAAATACTGCACTTCCCTTTCGGCCTGCTCATTGAAAGTCTTTTTGTTCCTCACTGATCTTGGAGAGGATGCCAGGGTCAACAGAGGTTGATGGGCTCGCTCCAGGTCTCGTAGTTTAGTTTCAGTGCGGGACAGGGTGGCTCTTATGGATTTGAGGACCCCCGACTCCCTAGAAATGGACGCCCCCCTAATGAAGACTTTGAAGGCGTCCCAGCGGATCCCCAGGCTGGTGTCCTGTGGTGAGTTGTTCTCAAAGTAGGAGTGAATATCTGTGAGTATGTCTGCCCTGAAGACAATGGGCCTCATTACACAGACGGCGGTAAGGGTTAACGGTCACCGTTAATGGCAACGGTGACCGTTAACCCTTACCGCCGTACTACGAGGTCCCTTTGCGGGTTGGAGGATTTAACGCCTGCTTCTTGCAGGCGTTAAAATCCAACCCGCTAAGGGACCTCGGAGCTAATTACGGCACCGCAAAATTGCAGTGCCGTAATTAGCGCCTTCCCCAGTCCCATAGAGCCCTATGGGGCAGAAATGGGAATGGGGAAGGGCAATGGCGGAAAGGGGATTTACCGCCCCTCCAACCTTGGAATGGGGCGGTAAATCCCCTTTCCGCCAAGGCGGTGCCGGTATTTTACCGGCATGAGCCATGGCGCTAATAGCGCCATGGCTCACCGCCTACCGTGTAATGAGGCCCAATGTCCTGTAAAGCGGCCGATTTAAAGCGCCATGTGTTAATGGTGGGGGCCGAAATTCCCAACTCAACGGACAGCAGAATCGGTGAGAGGTCAGATAGTGTGCGTGCAAGTATACATCTTTCGGAAACCCTGCCTAGCATAGGGCCCGATAATAGGAATACATCGATCCTGGAGGAACTGTCGTGCACTGACGAATAATAAGTGTATTACCGCGTTAGCGGATGTAGCGCTCTCCATGCATTATGGATGTCAAGCGTCTTGCAGTGGGTCAGAAGTCTGCGCACTGTGCCCGCTGGGGGTCTGGGGGCCATGCCAGTCCTATCCAAGGTGGTGTCCAAAATAAAGTTCATATCCCCACCCCAGATGATTTGTACTCCAACATATCCTAGCAGTATGGACACCACCTGGTCAATAAATTCGGGGGAATCGACATTGGGGCCATAGGTGTTAACCAGCAGGTAATCTCTATTGGCAATGGCACAGTACAGCACAATGTATCTCCTTCCAGGGTCTATGTAGCTCTTGTGGAGGACAAACTTAAGTGACTTGTGGATCAATGTCAATACTCCTCTGGCACGCGTGGAATAAGAAGTAAAGTATCTGTGGGGTCCCCAGGTAGGCGCAATGGTCCTGGCCAGCGGACCAGTGGAGTGTGTCTCCTGCAGGAGCAGTACCTTGCAGCCGTGCCTACTGGCGTATGACATGATCTTGCGACCCTTGGTATAATTATTTAGGCCCCGGACATTCCACGACATTATGGTTACGGGCATCTTAGCGCTCTAAATAATAAACCCCTAAACCAGGAGAGCATTCGCCGACTAGGTGACACCCGCGTGCATGACCATCAAAGTGTGCCACTAACTCTGGAGTCACCTGGTCCCCCAAACTCGGAGTGCTCGTAAATGACACAGTTGTGTGCATCTCAGAAATTTCAATGTACATCCCACCACTGTTGCCGCAATTCAAATACAAGACTGAGCCATCTCGGATACGACTGACCCGGTGTGACGCGGTATGCCAGCCCGCCTCTGCCTTTTCCTATAACATTTCCCCAATCCCCAACCATGCCACCCCCCACCCTCACTGCCCACCCCCAACTTGCAGTGCAGATCCCCTACCCCCCGTGTAGGTGTCACCAAATAATCCGACTCTCCCCAAGAGGTAGAGGACGGAGGGCGCGATCCAACAGGGATACGGCCCTTTCCGTGCCCAACAGGGGCACACAAGCAGTGACAACCAATAAACCAAGAACATTGCAATTGCAGTGAGATGTGCTGTTGCCATGTGGGCGGCTCTTAGAGTACCATGTAGGACAGCAACGCTGTCAGGGGTAAATTCTGTGACAGGCGGATCTCAAGACAGGACTCCATAACCAGCTGAACTTTGCGGACGAAACAAAGTTGAGGAAGAGTCTAGGGTTCAAATTCAGTACGGTGCCCCGTGAAGCAGGGAGAGCTTTGTCCACCGTATTCAAATCTAATCTCAATTCGGTCGGGAGCTGGGGGAGCCTGATTCGATGGGTTTGCAGTACGTTGTTGCCGTATACACGTTTCGACTTTCGGATTTACTGGATAGAGAAATAGCTTCCGATTTGTGTTTCGCCGACTCACCCCTCATTGGCAAGGGCCCCTGTTGGGTTGGGAAGTGGCAGGTGCGCCTCAATGAATTTCACCACCTCCTCCGGGACAGTAAAGAAATATAATTTTCCATTATGTGTGATTTTGAGGCGTGCTGGGAATAGGATAGCATAAGGAACATTTTGTTCTCTAAGCAGCTTCTTGACTCCGATGAACTGGCGCCTCTCCTGCTGTACCGCTATTGAGAAGTCTTGGAAGATCCTTATCGTATGTGATTCAAGGCGCAGGTCTCCCTTCTCCCGCGACAGGCGGAGGATAAGTCTCTGTCCCGATAGTTGAGAATCCTGGCTATAATGGGCCTAGGGATGTCGCCCGGTTTGGGCCTCGGTGACTGAGCACGGTGAGCGCGCTCAACCGTAAAGTATGGGGACAGGGCTGGGTTGCCCAAAAGATCCTTAAGTAGGGATTCCACAGCATCTTCCATGCGCCCCTTAAGAGCATTTTCAGGGACTCCTATAATACGTAGATTATTTCTGTGAGAGTCCAGGTCGTCACCCTACGCATATCATGCGACAAAGAAGCAACAGTGTCCTGCAGCGCATGTATTTCGTCCTCATTAGTAGATATCCGATTTTCAGCGTCAGTAATTCTGGTCCCCGCCTGATCCACCCGCGTTTTTAAAGAGGCGACATTAGCGTTGATGTCATCTAATTTCTCGTGAAAAGAAGCAAAGTTTTTGGCCATCGATTCCATGAGTGTAGTCAGATCAGGGGGTGCGGAAGTGGGGTGGTGGTCAACCTCCAGTTCCTCCTGTATGGGCGAGTCCTGTTCCACCTCTCCCCTCGGGACAGCTTTGGCGAATCTATCCATGGCTCCCCCTTGGGGGTCCCCTTTATCTTGCTTGGCATTGTTGTTTTGGCTCCAGGGGCTACACAGGCCGATGGCACGGTCACCGAGGGAAAGAGCGTGGTCCCCAGGCCAGGGCGGCAGAGAGTAGATGTCGGTGTTTCCCCAGCTGAGATGGAGGCAGGACCCAGTAGGGGCATGGGCGGGCCTACCTTAGCTGAGATGTTAGCGTGGAGCAGCCCCCCAGGGTCAGTTAGAGAGAAGGTTCCGGGACCCCAGGGCTGGCCGCTGTAGGGGTCAAATCGTGGGGGCCGCACCCCAGCACCAGTGAAAGAGCGGGATCTGACCCGCCAACAGCCGCCCCACCAGAAGCCCAGTCACCATACAAAAGTCTGAAGGCGGGGACCAGGAGGTCAGTTTCCACGATGATACGCGATTGGGAGATGAGCGCCACAGACAGAGCCCGCGCCGTGGGGCACACGGGCCTGGTACAAGTCCTCCAAGATGAGCTCCACGTGCTACCCTCCCCAAGGTGCGTGAGACAGGATCCGCTGGGCAATCAAGGGGAGCACAGTAGCCCCAAGGACTCAGGAGGGCGTGGGCAAAAGAATGCAGGTGTCCCAGCCGCACAGAGCGGGGCACCCCCACTGCTCCTCACCTCAAAGGAACGGTGCTCCCCGCTAGTCCGGGGCCCAACCACCCCGCAGGGGACAGCAGCGGAGGCCCACAGCCGGATGTAGAGTGAGGGCCGGGGCGCGCTCCCCCGACGGCCCCAGCAGCAGGTCTCTGATGAAGCGGCTCCCCCAGGGGGGCAGCCGCAGTCGGCCACGCAGCCACGGGGCCCCGATCGGGCCGCAGTCCGCCCAGCGGGGCACCCGGAGGGATGGATATGGCGCACAGGAGCCGGGACACGCCTCGCGCCTCTGCAGCGTGTGCCGGCCGCTGAAAGGAGGGGGTGGGAGTCAGGCCAGCGCCGCGGCTTCCGCAAGGGCGAGGGCCATATCAGCAAGAGGCTCGTTCTGGGGTTTCCAGGGTTGGAGGAGAGCCGGGATTTCTCTGAGAGCAGCACGATGATGACGGGCAGCAGCCCTGCAGATATGGGAGCAAATCGTACGTTATGGCCACAGATGCAGGCAGATGTCCGCCAAGCCCACACGGAGCTCAAAGGCTAAGCAGCCATCTTTGGCTGCGCCACAGCGCCACCCAGTCCTTCTTTATTAATTGAAAATAAAATATTACTTTGCCATATTCTTTGAGTCAGTCCAATTATTTGGCCCGAGATCATTGTATATATTTGCATCTAGCACAAACAGATTCAATGGGCTGATACTCAACTTAGTATACCTACAGATATGCTCTTGTTGCTACATCAACAGGGTGCATTATCCATACCAGAATTAGAACTGTCGAATTGCTTGGTCCAGGTACTGTTTGTCATGTTTTGGTATTGATAGGATCACAAGTATTGCACTATCATGAGGCATTGCTATTTTTTATGCGAGGAGTGACAAACTTGGAAGGGCAGCGGTCATTATGCAGAATCGGTTTCAAGATGGTGTAATTTCTGACACTTTCAGTATGTAACATTAAATGGCTTGAAATCACATTTGAAGATAAAGCAAAACCAAAAGGTGATGCCTGGAAGGTTATGAATCAACCATAAACACTTGCACAGCTCTGGGCAACCTTCCAGACCATCCTTTTTCAGCATGCCAAGCAATTACAGAAGGGGAAAAACCATATGAAAATCAGGCTTAATCCCAACCCGAAAGGTGCAATGCCCGAACTGCATTGTTAGGGAGAATTCTCATAAATGTGCTAATTCCCTTCACCTTAGAGACCCCGAGCAACTTTGCTGGAGTTTGAGGACTTGATTTTTTTTACCTGGAAAGAGTGTGAGCCTTTTTTCCCCACTCTTTCATGTGTTTTGATGTGTGTTTTACATTTATGTTCTTTGATTATGGAGTTTTAGGACACTCCACAGGCATCATCTTTTCAAGTGAAATTGACTTTACTAGTCTTTTCCAAATTCCTAGACCAAGCACACACCATTTTACAATAGAGTGCTGGAGGGGTTACTTAGTATCCCCTTGCCTAAACACTCATGTAACAGTCAGATGCAACCCTTTCCTATTGAAAAGGCTGCTGGCAGTGGTTTTACAACAAACTACCATGATTTTTCCCGACTGCGAACACCGTTAGCTAAAAATCACGGGAGCCATGTTTTTCAATATGGCGCCTCAAGCCCCTTTGATTAAACGGATCCCAGGCTTCTTTTTTTGCCATTTTGTTTTGGAAAGGTCCTTCTAGTGTTTGTCTCTGCGCCCCAAACCAGCTTTGGTGCCTTTGTTCATGTGCCTTTGGCGGGCTTCAAGACTAAAGTCTGAGTGTCTGGGGTGGGCAGGAAGTGAGGGAGGTGCCCGAAACTCCCTGTGCTTAGTCTCCTAGAGACCCAAATCCACTCTGGTGTGATTGGGTGGCTGACTGTCTGGCAAGGACAGCCAACCTGCTTGGTGAGTGACAGCTAGGGCGGAATGAAAGGGAGAAAACTGTTCAAAAGGCGAGTCTTGTGGACTAGGAAGCAGAGTCGACCACTGCAATGAAAGAACCGAAGACTGGAAGAGGATGGCTGCTGCAACCACTGGACCGTTGGTTTTCCCGGTGAAGCCCTGCTGCAGGTCTGAATTGCCAAACTACATTCGACAGAGAAGCTCCTTAAAGGACGGCTTCTTCCCCTGAGTTGGTGGGACTAATCATCTCATAATACACCTAGATAACATTCTCAAGGTTGGTTAGGTTTAACCAGGGAGAGGGACACCAGTTTGTGTTCTTGAATCTACAGCTACTGGAACTGAAGTGACTCCATTTTGTTTGCTTTCTTCAACGATCCCGTGCAGTGCAGGAGTCCCCCGACGTCCTCCCTCTTGTCCCCACGACTGAGGCTCAGGAACAGTGAGATCTGCAGGAACTGCCAGGATCCACAACTTCAGCAACATTTGTTTTCTCCATATAAAGGTACTGTGCCAGCCCGATTGAGAGAATGGCATTCTCGTGGTGAAAGTTTGTGAAACTTTCCCAACTCACAGGTCTAATCAGCTTGTGACCCCACAAATGATTATTTTTTGCCTAAACTACGTCTGAGAACTTTTGGAAAGGCTTTACCGTTTGATACCAGAACTGTCTTTCCTATCCAGAACACTAGCCCATTGACTTTGGCCTGGCCTATTGACTTGAATTGAACTATTCTGGTGAACTGAAACTATCTGCACTGCCTAGAAAGTATATGTAATCTATTCTACTTACTTTTGTCCTTTTTGCTCACTGCTAAGTAACTGAACTGCCATTTGGTTACTTTTTCAGGGGAGCTCAAACTGTCTCAAAAGTTTTGTATTGAATTGTATTGGTTTATAATATTAAGTTGTTGTCTTCTAGTGAAATGTTTTATAAATGATTGTATAAATAAATTAATAAGTGTTTTACCAAGAAACCTTGAGTATAAGTGTCTACTTGAACCACTGTGATTGAATGTCCGCTGTGTAACTACTTGTACTGCTCACATTCACTCTTGAGATAAGTCTGGCTGCTCAGCTCGCTACCTACAAACTGAGTGGTACAAAAGTTGGTCTTGCTTACACCTGTAGGGAGGTGGGGGTATTCTGCCAGTATACTACCACTGAGGGGTAACAGTAAACAAAGATAGTTCCCAGAACCACTGCACCACTTAGATGCTAAGGTTGGTGCCAGTTGGCATTTATTTAAAACCCGAGGTCAGCCTGACACGTGTTTCGAGCTTTTCTAGCTCTTCATCTGAGGCTGATATTACACAACATTTCGCATGAATGAAATAATTATACAGATTGGGCTGTAAGTTGCACAAAATAAATTGACAATTGTAACAATGGTAGACAACACATGGAAAGGTAAAAGGGGTGGCCCACCGGACAAAGGGCCAATGAAACAAAACAATAGGAAGGTACACATTTTATAAACATTTGATATATCATGGAGAGAACCAACACAATGAAATATCAACCAATTTAGGTGGGAGCTACCAAAGGAAAGCGAAAAGACAGGGTGGGGGCGAGAAGTGAAATACGCAAAAAACGAAAACATTAATTGCAATGGCCCTCATTACGACCCAGGCGGTAAGTTACCGCCTGGGCCGTGACTTTACCACCATGGCGTAAACTACGTTTACGCCATGGTGGTTGGTGGACTTACCGCCCCATTCCGACCTTGGCGGGGCGGTAAGTCCCCAATCCCCATTTACCCTTCCCCATTCCCATTTTTGCCCCATAGGGCATAATGGGAGTGGGGAAGGCGTTAATTACGCCACCGTAAATTACGGTGGCGTAATTAACTCCATGGTCCCTTAGCGCCATGGATTTTAACACCTGCTAAAAGCAGGTGTTAAATCCGCCATGGCGCTAAGGGACCTCGTACTCAGGCGGTAAGGGTCGGCGCTGTTTACGCTGCCGTAAACCCCTTACCGCCTGGGTCGTAATGAGGCCCACTGTATTATACTGGCCCTCATTACGACCCAGGCGGTAAGTTACCGCCTGGGCCGTGACTTTACCACCATGGCGTAAACTATGTTTACGCCATGGTGGTTGGCGGACTTACCGCCCCATTCCGACCTTGGCGGGGCGGTAAGTCCCCAATCCCCATTTACCCTTTCCCATTCCCATTTTTGCCCCATAGGGCATAATGGGAGTGGGGAAGGCGTTAATTACGCCACCGTAAATTACGGTGGCGTAATTAACTCCATGGTCCCTTAGCGCCATGGATTTTAACACCTGCTAAAAGCAGGTGTTAAATCCGCCATGGCGCTAAGGCACCTCGTACTCAGGCGGTAAGGGTCGGCGCTGTTTACGCTGCCGTAAACCCCTTACCGCCTGGGTCGTAATGAGGCCCAATGTAATTAGGAAAGGCGACCAAAAGAAACAAATCTTGCCATAGTGCAGGTATAGGGTAAATGAGTAGTACCTTATGTGGGTATTCATAAATCCAATTTGTTAGAGGCACAAAATTAGCCGATTCTGTAACCAACTGAGATTATTGAATTAATGCCAACAATATATGATTAAAAATTGCACCATATAAATAAAAGCCACATACCTCTAATGCTTCGCTAATGGGACACATTTGTAAAAGGAGGACAATTGAAAAGAAAGGTGATGTATTTTGATCCATTCCAAAGTAATGGATATTTGTTTGAAATGCAGATCGCTAAGTTTGCTACATGTTATCAATGAAGGAAGTGAATACAAGCTGTTGCACCTGAACTAATGTGGAGAATATATAAATTGCGCATTGCAATACTTTAAGGTGAGGCAGGGAGCCGCTGTATAGAGGTTAGCATGCGGCTCTCTCATATATGCCTAGGGGGCGTAAGAAAATGTTCTTACCTTGTGTAGATTTTAAGTGAACATTATGGAAAGGCGGGAGCGCGATCGAGCGCGAACCCTTACAGAGATTTTAGGTCGAGCCTCTGAGAAGCTCACTGAAAAACTAGCACATTTTCTTACCACTCTCCGTCCAGTGAAGACACTCACACTATGACTCATTTATAATTCATCACAGCCCTAAAAGTCCATAGCTGCTTGCAAATGTAACCTACAGATCCTATTAATATCACTGTAACAGTGTCATGTTACAGTTCCTTACGCACAAAGAGCAACGTGTATGTGCTTCTCCACCATTCCCATCTCTCTAACACATTGGTGACTGAGCTCACACAGAATGTATAAACATACAATGCTAAATAAATAAATGAAACCTCCTATATACTGTGTGTGGCATGCATTATTCCTGTAAAGTTATGGCCAAATCAGGACAGCGAAGCGTCACTCAATAAAATTCCATGTGAATACCTCACACTGGACAGTACCTGTCTTAGAGCAACGTATTCATTAACCGTCCTGCTCCGAGTTGGGACATTTGCTTACTTCACCTGGCGCTTGTTGTACTGCACTAAGAACACTCTCTCAACACTATTTTCTGGTTGCCCTTATTGACAGGCAATGTGATTGCGGCATTATCACACGCAGTGTCCTTTTGCCTTCCATGTCGCCACTGCACTGCACATCCCAGAAGGCCCACGGACATGCTCCTCACACAATCAATATAAACGCTGCACCAAACATCCCTGGGGACCCACAAGCAGATGTACTATGCAGATCCTGGACCTCAATTCCCTTCCCAGAGGGTTCATTACTCGAATTCTCTGAAACTTCCTGCATGTCACACCAGCTAATGACACACAGCTCTGATGCCGCAATGTCCTTGAATTAAGCTTTCCTAGAGAGAGCAAGATCCTGCATGAAACGGATCCTCCCATAGAGAAGAAACTGTCCTTCCATGGACCCTTCACCCCTGGGCCCTTCATGCTCTGGCCCTGGGTCTTAACCTAGGCTCATCTTCTGGGACCAGCTCCACTTTTTCTTCACTTAATTGCCCAGCTCATCCAATGGGGCGTAGCTTCCCCTTACCATCACCACACACCATTGCAATCACCATCTCCAGGGACAACTGTGCCCTTCTTCTTGCCACTCTGTCCTTTCTTGATTATCTCTTCACCCGGGTCACTTGTTGGGGTGCAGTTACCCCTATTCCTTGCTCAGTGGTTGTCAAATGAGCTGCAGCTCCCCTTCTATCATCTCCATGTGTACAATAAGGCGCAACTAGCACTTGCCAACTGTGCTGCAGCTCTCGCTCTTTCTTTCAGGGGTATCATGAGGCTGCAGTTCCCCCTTACTTGGCCCTGGGTGATGGGACTTATTTGTGTGGGGTCAGTGGGTGTGTCCTTCTTCTCTGCACCCCCTGCAGCAGACTAGTCACCTTAATCTTCACTCGTATGCCACACAGGTCTCTTTCTTGCCTTAGAGAATCCCATCCTCGTTGCTAGTGTAGAAAAGTAAGTTCCTTGGACACATCTGTCAGTTTCCATAAATTCGCTTTATTCCAGTCAGGTTATGATCCATCAAGTATGAACCACTGGGTCCCATCACCCAGGCTGAGGCTCTCCAACTGACATACACTGGAACCTGGACTACAGGCATTCCTACATTCACAGCTAAACATTTTCTCAGGCACAACAACATTCTCTCACGCATTCCCGAGCACCTGCATCCTCACCAAGCACATTTCGACAGTTATCACAAGTGTGAAAGGTGCATTGATAGCGGTTGTTAGTCAATGTTATACTGTTAGAACTGTAAACAGATGTTTCAAAAAAATCAGTGCACTCAGGAGCGGGGTCTGCCACAAAATTTCTTAGGCTGTGGAGGCCAGATGAAGAGTCAAGATGGTTTAAGACCCTCAGGAATATGCAAATGGTCCGGAGGAAAAGGAGAGAAGTTTTCAGGCTGGGCAGGTGCTCATCCGCTCACATGGAGTGAGAAATCCAGGCCCTGGTCTTATCATCCTCAAGCAAGCTTCCAACAGTATTGAGCAGTAGTGTGGTTAGGAGGACCCCAGAAAGTCATTTTAGAATGGCGGTGGCCATTAACAAAATCAGCGCCCCCAAGTGCTGGACTTTAAAGCAGCAGTGGTCCACATGCAGGGAAGGCTAGATGAGGTGAGGGCCTCGAATGATAGGACAATCTTGTATAATGGTATACTGGATACTGAACTCATCAGTTTGCTCTCCAGTATGTACAGATTTTCATTCTGGCTTGCAAGCCGGCATCTAAAAATCGTTTACCTCATAAATTGGATTGCTGTTTGTGTGTGAATTTTGCCTTACCACCTCATGCTCCCTTCTGTTGTGTTTCTGTGTGATTGCATTCCTGCAAATAACATGTGTTCCCTTGCAGTAACTTTAGGAGCTCTTTATTCAATTTAAGGGGTCAGCTTAATTGGAGAGGAAATTGCCCAAGGAGGAACACAGCAGCCGCCACTTATGTATTCTCTGTGCAATTGTGATTGTTTTTTGTTTTTGTTAGGTGTGCTTGAGGCACAGATATCTTGGCAGTGCCATGTGTCTTTGCATTTTTTAAAGCCTAACCAAATTGCACCACACTCCAAAAGCAAATGTTAACATCACCCGCCATGCTCGTGCATCGAGGCAGCAGTTACATGAATTCCCAGTTTCCCACACATGCCGCCTGTCTTTACCAGGTGTAATAGCCAGGAAAGATCCATAGGAACTCCAATATCTCTGCCAGCATGAACATTCTTGAAGACAGAGTTAGCATTTGCAGCACAGAGCAGGTGGGAGCCTATTTTCCACACAGTCACCCAAATCCATACTGTAAATGAATGTACATTGCACAGATCTTACTTTAGAAGCAGAGTGTTTTTTGTCTTTGCCTGTAAACTAAGATCTTCCCATTTTAAAGGTGATGTTAAAATGACCCCCGTTTGACCCTACTCTCAGTGATTTTCAGTGACATGCTGAACTTGGGAAATGAGCACATTTTACAGGAGGCAACATCCCAGGTGGTGAACATCTCGTGTTATGAATTGAAGCAGATAAACAACAGTCAATGCATACGTGCGTTACCGATTTGATTTCTTGGTTGGCAGCAGTACCCTTGCTCAAATATAAACCAGAAATGTTGCTGACATTTCTACTGGGAGTTATTAAATTTACCTTTCAGAAATTTAGGGAGATCAGACTATATATTTACAATTTGAAAAACATAGACATTTTCTGTTTGCCTAACAAAACAAATGCACTTGCTGGTAAAATGAAAAGTGTGTTCTTAAAAACTGCGCACACATCTTGTACCTACAGCATATAGGGACAGAAGGTACTGAGAGTAATGAAAAGAGAAAATAGCACAATCATTATTTTGTAAATTGTAATACACACCATGCTGTCACTTAATAAACTACACATGTGGGCTCTGGTGCACAGGAAGGACGATGGCACACTTAAAGATGAGAACAGGAGAAAATGTCAGTAATACACCATTAAAGGATGAGTTTTCAGTAGCAAAGCATTTTTACATCTGACAGAAAAGTGATTTGGGTGAAATTATAGTGTTGGATAATGAGACCAATTAAAATCCAGAACTACTGGGAATAGCTAAGTGTATTTGGCAGTCTCTCTTAAGCATAGGTATGCATTTTACATAGCTATCAGGAAAGTAATGGAAAATGGAATACATTTAAACCTGTTTATTAGATAATAGGATAAAAGTTAAAAAAATGAAGGATCACGTTTTGGAAGATGGGCGTGGCTTAACGCTGACAGGAATGACCACTTGACTGTGCAGCTTCTGCTCCCTCGGGATAGACATGAACATTTTGGAGTAGAAGGAGTGAATGAGTTGCACGGATGTAGGTGGACTTTATTAGCTAATTTTAGGAAGTGATATGAAGAAAGATCGCTTGACATTTGGTGCGGCTTGTGAAGGTGACGTAACAGCTCTTGTGATAGATATACGAGAGAACCGGAGACGCAGCTTTCGTCTCCTTTGACAGTTTGGAGCGCCCTGGTGTGTTTTTTCATGTGTCAGAGAGCCCTGCTGTTTTTTTTGTATCACCAGAGAACCCTGCAGTTGTCTTTCAAACGATAGGAGATGAAGCTCATACTTTATTGTGTGCGGATCGAAAAGCTTGACTGGAAACGTGTGAATCACGCTCTTTACCTAAGCTTAGCAGCTGTGTGACAAAAAAGATGAAATAATTAGCAGATGAAAAAATAATCACCTTATAAATCTTTTATCAAAAAGGAAGATAATTCTCATAGGGTTTGGCATTAGTCATTTTGGAAATATAAATATATTGTCCCATATAATGTCAGTACGTTGAAAATAGCATTGCCACGGGGAGCACTAGAGAAGTGAGGTGCGGGTGGATTGGAACTGCAGTTGTCAACTTCATCAGCAGATTACTGATCAGTGATCGTGACACACTTACTGTACTTTAAGCAGTGCGAATATTGTGACTGGAAAAGAGGTGGGGGTCATTACGAGTATGGAGGCAGCCATGGCGCTATGAGCGCCATGGCTGCCTCCAAATCCGGGCCCGAGTCCGGTCTGGTTGAATGGGGATTTACCGGGACATTCCGACCTGTGCGGACCCGGTAAATCCCCATTCAACCAACCATTCCCCATTCCCATTTGAGCCCTGATAGGGCTCAATGGGAATGGGGAAGGTGCTAATTACGGGCCCGTAAATTACGTTATTAGCGCCCTGGTCCCATAGCGGGACCCACAAAGGAGGTGTGGTCAGACAACACGTCCTATGCAGGTCCCGCTAACCGAACTCCAAATTGTGTGGTAAGGGTTTACCACCACCGTGTTCCTTACCGGTGACCGTTAACCCTTACCGCCCAACTCGGAATGAGGCCCAGGGTCTCTTGCCTGTGCATGCACACGTTTGTCAGTAAATACGCTTTTTTCTTGAGAGGAAGTGCTGTGGTGTAAAAGAGATACTCCTTTTTTATAATAAATGAATACATAATAAATGTATAAATCTGTATATTGAAAGAGGATCATTTTCACAGTGGTGAGTTACACTTTTTGATTCTACAGTGAAAATGGCCTCATCAAAAAATTACTTGCACAAGGGTTCAGCTCTGTCTTCCACTAGTGCACTAAAAAAGCCCCACCACTTAAGTGACCAATAGCAGATTCAACTAGGCAATCAATACTTTCTGAATTAAGAGCACTGATACATTTATGGAGGTTACTAATGTCAATTTGTAGAAACTTGATGATAGATGGGCATCCTTTGAATCCAAGATGGAAGAAGTTGAGAGAAGAATTAGTAATGTGGGGGATGTCTTCAACAAATTAGGTCAGCTGGAGATGGCTGTTAAAAACCTCCCAAAACAATCAGAAAACGTGGAAATCAGGAATAGGCGTAATAATGTACGCATTGTTTGGTTGCCAGAGGGAGTGGAAAGTGAGGATCCAAAAACTATAATGTCTACCTAAATCTATGTACCTCAATATTGCACATGCGGAGAGAATAGGTCCATGTGTGACTAAACAAGGTTCCAGTATGTTGATTCTTGCCCTTGTAGAGTACACGCAGATCCAACTTATTATGAACACATTGACATTCATTAAACAATTGATCTAGAATGGAGGCAGGATTTTCATCTCCCAAGATATTTCTAATGCAACAGCCATGCACAGAAAGGAATTTTTAACATTACGCCCAGCATTAAAACAAATAAATGCAAGATATGATATAATGCATCCAGGCCTCTTTAAAGTAACACTAAATGGTAAAACCTTAACCTTCGCTGATATAAAGGCTCTCCAAAAAATTAATTTGTTCACTGAAAACAGAAGATATGGACACGTCTATAATTCCTATTGATAGAGACGCACCGTCTGCCTCTGGTATCCTGTTGTTACAATGATGATAATTACTTCAAAGTAATTTACTTCAAATAAATGCCTTCGAAATATATATGAAGTTGTGGTTTAAGGGGTAAAACGGGGGTGTCAATGGGTTTAGGATAGGGGTAATAGTGAAGGTGAAGAGGCAACGTGTACCTCCCAAATTAAAATACAATGTTTTTATCCGAAAAATTACTTGAAACCCTGCCTCTCAATAATACTGTTTATGTTAATATATTAGCTTAATTAATATATTCATGACACAATATATTCGCATCTTCTTCCTAACTATCTTAGAATCTCTGGGGGAGCGAGTAGCAGGAATGGCCTGATTCTTCAGTTCTCCACTTCCCAATTTATCTCCATCAAATGGAATTTGGGTGGCTGTATCCAGTGAGTCACACATATTGATTTGAAACTATATAGTTGAGACAAAAATGATTCAAGTTCATGATGTCTTTTTCAAGTGTACCCTCTGTGTATGTTTTTCATGCAATGTGATAGGATAAAGTAATCCAATTAATAGACAAAAAGTTCTTTCATACCTGAACATATCAAAACCATCCATAGCTTGTATACAATTATCAATTCGAGGGGCCGCTAAATTGAAGAGGTATTGCGTGCTAGAAGTTATCTCTGGTGCGGCTGATGGGAAAACAAATGATGTGGTAATTCTGCTTTATAAATCTTTTAAATGTCAGTTACTACATTCAGAGACTGGCGATAAAGGGAGAAGGGTACTTATAAAGATCCTGCTGGAGTCTAAAATAAACTCCATATTAAATATATGACCCTACATTGCCAGACTCTTTTTTAATTTAGCTTAAAGAACATTTGCTATAATGTGAACTTCAGAAAGTAATTGTATGTGGAGATTTTAATGAAGTAATGTATCCATTTAGACAGGAAATTTGAAGTCAATTTTAAAAAATGCCTGACTCACAAAGGAGTCCCAAGATTTATTTTGGAGGTATGGGTGTTAGATTCATGGCACATCTTTCATTAAACAGATATGGAATACACATTTCATTTGATACTACATAACATGTTTTCTCAAATAGATTATATATTTATTTCAAAATATGTATCAGGGGCTCTGAATGTAAAACAATTTCTGATTATGCGCCAGTACACGCGACTCTTCACTTTTACAAAATTATCAGAGGTCTGATAGATGAATATTCAACACAGCGCTATTAAAGGATGAATTGATAAATATATCACTGAAATTCACAAAACATTCTTTGAACATGACAAAAGTGAAGAGACATCAGTAGTAAACAATTGGGATTGCTATAAGGTGGTTCTTAGAGGTCACATTAGATCATCTGTAGCAAAAAAGAAAACAGATATGAAAAAGGAGTCAGACTTCATTCTAAAACAACTCAAAATGATGGAAAAAAAATACAATGCACAATCTACCCTTATAATATTTAAAAATATCACTGATCTTCGAATAAAGTTTAATAAACTTGCATCAGAATATTGAAGTGCAATCATTTTGAAATACAAGGTAAACATTAATCAGTCCTCGAACAAAATGAGTAAATCCCAAGCTTTGTATTTGAACTTTAAAAAAGAACAGTCCAAAATTCCAGTTATTAAAAATGCACAAGGAACTGGAGTCTTCTCAGATAAAGATATGATTCATTGTTATTATTAATTCTATCAAGATCTCTGTACTTCTAAAACCTCCTGCAGTAACTCTGACTTTACTAATATCTTCAAAGATATTTGACACTCTTCACACCCGGATTGTGACCTTAGTCTCTTGGAAAACGCCATCTCTCTTCATTCAATTTACAAAGCTATCCAGAATCTCAAGGAAGGAAAGGCTCCTGGGCCGGATACTTTTTCAGCGAGTATTATGTTCATTTTCAGAATGTGTTGTTCCTGAAATTAAATGAATCGTTCTCATATTTACAATAAATAGGTCAACATGATGGGTCTTTTTTGGAAGCTGTGCTCATTGAATTCCCGAAACCTAGTAAAGATAAGGAATTACCCCAAATTCATAGACCAATCTCACTCGTACATGTTAGGAAGAATTCTCATAATTGTGCTAATTGCTCTCCACCTTAGAGCCCCCAGCTCTTTTGCTGACCTTTGGGACTTTGTACTTTTAATTCTGTTTGTTTTCTGTGTGTGTTTCATTTGATTATGGAGTTTTAGATAACTTCATAGGCATCATCCTTTTTATTTGTGTCACACAGCACCCTCAGTGCAGTGACACAGGGATGTCTTTTAGACTTCCCAAAGGTTTACATACCTTCTCTGGGATAAACTACTGTTTCCCAGAGAATGTAAAGTGAAATTGACTTTACCAGTCTTTCCAAATTCCTAGACCCAGCACACACCATCTTACAATGGAGTGCTGGAGGGGTTGCATAGTATCCCCTGTGTCTAAATACTCATGTAGCAGTCAAATGCTATCCTTTCCTATTGAAAAGGCTGGTGGCAGTGGTATTACAACAAACTACCATGATTTTTCCCGAACGCGAACACTGGTAGCTAAAAATCACGGGAGCCATGTTTTTCAAGATGGCTCCTTAAACCCCTTTGTTTAAACAGGTCCTGGTCTTCTTTTTTCGCCATTACTTTTTGGAAAGGTCCTTCTAGTATTTGTCTCTGCGGGCCAAACCAGGTTTAGTCACTTTGTTTGAGTGCCTTTGGCGGGCTTCAGGACTGAAGACCACCTCTGGCATCTGAGTGACTGGGGTGGGCAGGAAGTGAAGGAGGTGCCCGAATATCCCTGTGATTAGTCTCCTAGAAGACCCAAATGCACTTTGGTGTGATTGGCTGGCTGACTTTCTGGCAAGGATAGCCACCCTGCTGGGTGAGTGACAGCTACGCTGGAATGAAAGAGAGAAAACTGTTTAGAAGGTGTGTCTCTTGGACTGGAAAGCAGAGTCGACCACTGGAGTGAAAGAACCGAAGAATAGCTGGAAGGGGATGGCTGCTGCAACTCCTGCACCGTTGGTTTGCCCGGTGGATCCCTGCTGCAGGTCCGAATTGCCAAACTCCATTTGACAGAGAAGCTCATTCAAAGACGGCTTCTTCCTTTGAGTTAGTGAGACCAATCAACTCATAAAACACCTTGATGCCATTCTCAAGGCTGGTTAGGATTAATCAGGGAGAGGGACACCAGTTTGTGGTCTTGAATCTACAGCTACTGGAACTGAAGTGACTCCATCTTGTTTGCTTTCTTAGACGACCCCGTGCAGTGCAGGAGGCCCTCTTGTCCCCACGACCGATACTCAGGAACAGCGAGATCTGAAGGACCTGCCAAGAACCACAACTTCAGCAACATTTGTTTCTTCATACAAAGGTACTTTGCCAACCCGATTGAGAGAACGCACCTCTTGCGGTGAAAGTTCGTGAAACTTTCCCAACTTGCAGGTCTAATCAGCTTGTGACCCAACAAATGATCCTTTTTTGTCTAAACTACTTCTGAGAACTTTTGCCTCTTTCCTATCAAGAACACTAGCCCATTGACTTTGGCCTGGCCTATTGACTTGCATTGAACTCTGGTGAATTGAAACTATTTGCACTGCCTATAAAGTATATGTGATCTAGTCTACTTACTTTTGTCCTTTTTGCTCACTGCTAAGTAACTCAACTGCCATTTGGCTCCTATTTCATGGGAGTGCAAACTGTCTCAAAAGCTTACAGTTTTGTATTGAAGTGTATGGGTATATAATATTAAGATGCCTTCTTCTAGTGAAATGTTTTCTAAATGATTGTGTAATAAATTACTAAGTGTTTTTACCAAGAAACCTTGAGTATAAGTGTCTACTTGAACCACCGTGATTGAAAGTCCTCTGTGTAACTACTTGTACTGCTCACATTCACTCTTGAGATAAGCCTGGCTGCTCAGCTTGCTAGCAAAAACTGTGTGGTAAAGACTCATACCAAAGGTTGGTTTGGCTAACACCTGTAGTCCTAAGTGTGTAGTGGTCCCAGAGGGTACTGCCTGCAATTCTGCCTAACAGTACATTCAGATTGTAAATTGTTTGCAAACATATTGGCAAATAAATGAACTCCATTTATGTCTACATTAATTACAAGTGACCAAAATTGATTTCTTGAGGGTATATTTTCATCCTCTAATGCCAGACTCTTTCTAAATATACTTAACATTGCTAACAAATACAGAGACAGTTTAGCAGCTTTTGATCAAGTGGAATGGGACTATCTGTTTGAATCATTAAAATGGTATGGTTTTGGGTTGCAGTTTATTTCTTTGATTACATTGCTATATTCTAACCCTAAAACTTTTATATTTATTAATGGCCAAAGATCTTCCTATTTCCCACTACATAGAAGACCCAGACATTGCTGGGCCTTAACCACTATTCTTTTGTTTCAGCACATTAACCATTTTTGTAATTAATTAGACAAAACAAGAAAATTCAAGGAATCAGGATTTCACAACTAGATATTAAAGTAATGGCATATGCAGATGATATGGTTTTCATCTTGAAAAATCCAAGTAGCGGTGTAAGACACTGCCTGCTAATGAAATCCTTGTTCTCATCAGTCTCGAGTTATAAACTTAAGTTAGATAAGTCAGAAATGTACCCTCTTAATAGCTATTGTTTTAGACAAGACTTGACTAATACTGATGTGAAATGGTGCCCAAATGGTATCACATATCTGGAAATGCATATCTCGTCTTCTGTTAAAGGCATTATTAAAAATCATTCTAATTAATTATTCTCTAGGATTAAAGATTTTATTAGTTCATGGTCACCATTAAACTGATCTTGGTGGGGACACCTTGAAACCATCACAATGTTGATCTCTCCTATTGTATTGTATACACTATATATTTTTTTAATTTGTTTTTATTAATATACAGGAGGAACAATGCTCGTTTGATCACAATAGAATGTACAATACATGAGAAATCAGATTTGATAGAGGTAAGCTTCTTACAATGGGGTGAGTTTGAGGGACGTTCTAACCATGTTGTGGATGGGAGTAAAGGGAACAGTCACCGGGGACAATACACAAGTTGACATACGTAGATTAAGGACAATGAACATTGGCCATTTTTAAGTGTATATAGGTGGTGTCGCCAGCTGTGCTCGGGATGTGACCATTATGGATGAAGTGCTAAAGTGGAGACATAGGAAGTGATGGACAGAGGAAGGTTTGAGGCAAGCAAAAGTGTTAGCTAGTAGGCAGATGGGAGATAGTTTAAGAGGCAAACTCAGAGGCAAGGAAGAAGGCTTATAGTTTGGTTTTGAACAAATCCCTGTGGGCTGTATCTCGCATGTCCGGGGGAAGAGAATTCGATGCAAGTGTAGCAAGAAGAGAGAAAGAGCAGAAGTGAGAGGAAGCACAGTGAGACCAAGGAGCCACAAGGGTAGTCGAAGAGGCAAAGCGGAGATTACAAGAAGGCTTGTGGAATTGGATAGAGGAGGATAGATACAGTGGTGCCTTACTGTGGACAGAGGAAGTTAAATTGAAATCTGGCTTTTGCCATCCAGCCTAATGACGGGACGAGGAAGTGGGTGTGAAGTGCGGGAGTTCAAAGAGAGTCCCGGTAGCAAAGTTTATGATCTTGTCAAGAGGTCAGAAAGCAGAGTTGGGGAGACCAAAGAGGATGCTAGCACAGTAGTCCAGTTTAAAGAAGACCAGAGTGGTTAAGAGATGCTTTGCAGTGTTGAAAGGAAGAAGGTGCCTGGTTTTCCTAATATTTAGGAGGTTGAGGAAAGCTGCTGTTCCAGTTTTGGACACAAAAGTAGAGAAAGTGTGAGAAGGGTCATAGATGACGTAGAGTTTTCTGCTTAAGAAGAGTAGGGGAGGGTGTCAGTTGGGAAATGGATAGGCAGAGGAAGAGATGAGAGAGAGCTTGTGGCAGGGAAGAAGAGCACCTCTGTTTTGGTATAGTTTAACATCTGAGAGCTCGAAGCCACCCATATTTAATGGCAGAGAGACAGTTTAGGAAAAGAGAAGAAGATTTGGGTGTCATCCGCTAAGAGTCCATTTCCTTTTGCCTCCACGTTCTTTAAAACAATAGATCATATTTTATCTACATTTCTATGGGGAATTAGGTAAATTAGATAAATCCTTTAATAATGGGGGAGTGAAGTTTCCAAATTTTAGATTGTATCATACAGCATGTAATCTTATACAAACTGTGATTCTAACCAGACGACTATATAGAAATACACCCAATTGTGTATTTTGGAAAAGATAATAGTTGCACCTATTCCCATTCAGGATATTTATTTTATTAAGAATAACATAAGTGTTTAAGAATATCTGCATTAAAGCATCAGCAAATTATCTTAGGACCTTCTTGTTTCCTTATATTAAAGACATCTGCAGAATGTAAGTCACAATATATATGGTACAATAAGCATATTCATATTAATGGGAAATAATTTCTTTGGAGACCATGGTTATGTAAATGTATGAAATGAGTCTCTCAATTGTTTCAAGATGCAACATCTATCTTATTTAATGAGTTTAGAATGAGATTGTCTTTACATGTTGCCTGTTTCCTTACTTTGTGAAAATGTCGGATGCAGCAATGGATAATATATATAGTTGGTGTAATGATGATATATTAGTGGTACATGATAGACTCAAATATTTGAAAATTAACTCCCTTCATGTGTTATGTTTTATAAAAATGATTTATGTTGAAAGAACTTGTGAACAAAGGTGGTCTTCTGAAATCAAATGGGAACAAGATTGTGAAATAATGACTGCAGATGATATGTGTCCGCATATTTGGAGCAGAATATCGTATACCAGTACGTCAGCAAGCCTTACGCAGTCATCTTCCTTTTTTTATTCAATTTGATTTCTTATGTCCACCTTGTGTGTGTCTTTTTTCTTTATTTTTGGTTGAATGTTATACTGGTTATATGCTGTTTAAGGATACAGATGTATATGAATTGTATCATAGCCTAAAGCTGTTAGAGATTGTATCTATAATTCTTATTTCTAAAAGTAATAATTCTCTTCTGATAATGATTATACAAATGTATAGACTCCACCATTTCCTGTGACTGTGCTCTTATCAAACATATGAGAAATCAATCAGCTTTTTCTTATATATAATTTAAATGTATTGTTATATTTTTAAGACTAATATATTGTGCAGAATGACATGCTGACTATGTTGCATTTAATACACATTGGCCCTCACTACAACTCTGGCGGTAGCTGTGCCCTTATTAAGGGCATGGCTGTTGCCGGAGTTGTTTTTTTTCCGGCACCCGCGAATGGGCAATAACTGGGTCATGCCGAGTTTGGCAGACACAGTAATTGCCCATTTGCGAGTGCCGTTATGGCCAGCCTCCCATGGGGGTCGGGAGCATGGTTGCACCGGCACTGTTGATAACGGTGATGGTGCAATCATGAGTTCGGCACGCGGGTGCCTGGTCAGACCAGGTGTGCAGTCCGACACCCGCGAGCAGAACTCGTAGTGTGTTGGAGAGGTAACAACGGCGCCGGTAGCAATACCGGCGCCGTTGTTGCCTTTCCGCCACACTCATAATGAGGCCCATTGTTTTAAAAAAGGTTTTAGAGGATGGATTTTCCAGAGAGACAGTTAAAACTGATCACATATGTAAGGGGCATTGCCACAAAGTCATTTTAACATATGACCACTGTTGATGAGGTGCTAACCATTCAAAAAAGAAATTTAAAAAAATGTACGTTGAAGGTTTTGGGATACATTATTTAATTGAATGAAATGAGCAAAAATCAATTTGCCAAAATATCAGGCACCCAGAGGAACACATTTGGTTAAATGAAAGGCTAAGATTTAAAGTTAGGAGAGCGACATTGTGTGGGAGGAGAAGTGAACATAGAATCTTTAAACCATAACTTTATCTCAAAAGGAAGAATACTGTTAATTAATTTGTACAGTGGAAAATGCCTGTGATTTAAGAAATTATTTCTGATAGTGTGAAAGAGTGCCCTCGTTACACATGTCCAAGTAAACTCACCTTTAAATGATATCTTACTACCCTGACCTGCACGTCTCTCTTGATGCACCTTTCTTGACGCCTACCCTCTGTTCCCGGAACTTATTTATTATGTGCTTGAAGTACTATGCGCACCTCATTACTATGATACTTGAACTTGTTTTCTCTTTTTGCAATGTAATGATCTTGGTGCCACTGGTGCTACGTCACACTGTATATAACTGTATATTATAATCCTATGACTATCCAGTATACATGCACCCTGTAATTATGTTACTCGACCTTGATCCTGCCTTGTATATACCTGCCTACTGTAACATTTGTGATGTCCCTGTACTTTCCGTATTTACCATGTACCTGTAACTAAGTTGAACATATTCCTGTCTTTTGCGCCCTGATTCCCCAGGGTCTGGCGCGCTCTATAAATAATAAACTAAACTAAACCTTTAAGGGAAAAGCTTGCAAAATGTAACTTTCCTGGGAGAAAGTCCTACAGCTCCATAATAAAAAAAGAAGAGCTGCAGTCTCCCTAGCCCCACTCACACAGAGACACCTTAGGTTTGTGAGAAAAAAGGAAGATCAACATCAGCCTCTTAGATATAACCGCAGTCCTAGCAGGCATCGTTGAGGATATCAGAGCAATCCCCAGGAAGGAGGGATGTTAAAAAGCAGGTCTAGTGATCAGTTGGTGCCAAGGGTGGGTTTCATAAGCACTGGGCATGCCACACCATGTTCATGCCAACGTGTTGTCTACTAGTAGTATTGAATGGAAGCTTCTAGTGGCAGGCTTTTTCTTACTGGTGGGAGTCTCTACTGACACCACTAGGCGTATTTCATTGATCGTGTGGGCCACTTCACTGTAGCCCAACTCACTGCTGGATGGGATATACTGCCCATTTAATGATATGACCCATATTATGACTGGTTATTAGTAAGGGGAATACACTACTTTCAAATGAAAGAGATGTATGTATGGCAGATAATAAAAGGGGAGGATATCATTTTGTTTAAAGTCACATGTGTGCTTGATTGGCTTGCACAACATTTTCAGTTCACATGTGCCCTTACAAAAATTGTAGCAATGCATACTTGGCAGAGCATCCAGTCCATTGAGGATCTTTAGGAGCCCACACAGTGCCACTATGGACACTGCATGAAATAGAAGGGCTGTTGATAGGGTTTGATAGAGCTCTGTGAGATAGAGGGCAAAGGAAAACTGAAATTCGTAGATGATGCAGCTCTAGATGGCTAAATGGAAAACGTACCCATGAGACTTAATTTGTAGCAGAAGCGCCTCATCTCACAGAAAAGCAGAGCATGGTTTGAACTGCCTGTTCCTTCTCAACTAAAAACTAGCTTTTCTTCTTTAGTATGCTCAGTCTTGTGAGGGACTAGAGTTTTACAAAGAAGAGCACAGACTGAGAATAATAACACGTATGAAAGATAAGGTCTATGATTAAGCAGATTTACATAAAAAGAAAAAAGACGCGTTGTCAAAGCTGCAAAATATCCACTATGTGCATTCATTTGATTCAATCAAATCTCACAAACTTGATATTTTGGTGTCAGAATTGCCATTGGAGTGTACCAAGGTAAAGACAGGCAATAATGCTGAAAGATTGTTGACAAGCAAGAATGGAGGAAATGTTTCATTTACATATCTATTTACTGAGTTTTCCATGGTGCAGATCTAGCTGCGTTGCAATGGGAACTGTATAATTAGGTAGGAGAGTAAATCATTTGTAGGTAGGTGAAGTTGCAGAGTTGAAGAAGCAGAGTTTTCAGAAATGCAGCAATCTGTGACTAATAAGATCATTTGAAGAATAGGGTATTCCTTTGCTTTCTGAAGGGTAGAAGAGAAGTGACCATCCTTATATGTACCAGAATGTTCTCCATAGCATGTGTTACCAAATGAAAATGCCTGTTTTTCAGTTTTCTACTGCTTGCATTCCTTGATTTCCAGACTGGTGATTTCAAGGCTTTATTCTCGGAGAATGGTAATTGTTTCAGCCAACAAGGACTGTGTCTTGGATGCTGCTGCCATTTATATGGGGTACATGATTAGTTGCGATATGGGTCTCTTATAGGCAGCCAGTGCTATGTATTTCAGATTGGTGAGATGTTGTCAATTACAGTGCATCTTGGAGAGGGGATGTGGCAGGCTGGATGGCTTTAAGTTGGGCCAGGTCTTAGGCTGAAAGTCCTTTGAGAAGAGCCTTAACACCATCCATGTGTGGCATGAACAGGATGTGCACCAGCTTTCGAAAGTCTGAGGCTGAGATGAAGGGCTTGATTGTGTGTATGTGAGTGAGCTGGTACCAAAAACATTGTGATTTCTTTTTGATGTAAGTTTTGAAGAAGAAGTCACCAAAGACAATGGGCCTCATTATGAGGTGGGCGCAAAGGGATACTGGGCACCGTTAAGGACATTGGTGCCGGTAATCCCTTTGCGCCCTATTCCGAGGTCCCTTAGCGGGTCCCTTCCTTAACGCCTGGTTTTACCAGGCGTTATGGATGGGGCCCGTTAAGGGACTTCAGAGCTAATAACGGTAACGCAATTTGTGGTACCGTTATTAGCGCCTTCCCATTGAGCCCTATGGGGGCTGAAATGGGACTGGGGAATGGCTTTTTCAATGGGGACTTACCGGTCCCGCAAAGGTCGGAATAGACCGGTAAGTCCCCATTGAATGAGGGCAGACTCGGCAATGGTATTGGAAGTAGTCATGGCGCTAATAGCGCCATGACTACCTCCAACCTCGGAATGAGGCCCATTGGCCCTCATTACGAGGTTGGAGGTAACCATGCCGCAATTAGCGGCATGGTTACCTCCTTACAGCATACCGGGTCCGGGTTCCTCAAATGAGGATTTACCGGGCCATCCCAACCTTGGAGGACCCGGTAATTCCTCGTTCGAGGAACCCGGACCCAGTACATCCCCATTCCCATTCGAGCCCCCATAGTGCTCAATGGGAATGGAGAAGGGGCTAACAACGTGCCCGTTAATAACGGGTCCGTTGTTAGCTCCCTGGTCTCCTCGCGGGACCCAGTAAGGACGCCTGGTTTAACCAGGCGCCGTTTGCGGGTCCCGCGAGGAGACCTCGAAATAGGGCAGAATAGGTTTACTAGCACCGGCACCATTACCGGTGCCGGTAAACCCATTCCGCCAACCTCGTAATGAGGCCCAATGAATCAAAGTGGCTTTGCACTGACAGCTATCCTGGGGGATATCTGTCAAGCTTCATTTATGTCAGTCACTTTTGGACTTGAGTGTACTTTGATGAACGCGTGAGGAAGATTACTTTGTTTTTGTGTGATTCAGCCTAAGGTAGTGACTTAACATCTAGGCATGCACGTCTACAAGGTAGACTTTCAGATGATCCATGCCATAAAACTAGATGACCTAAGGTAGAGCCGTTTGCCCTCAGCCATGTTCTGTCAGTTTAATTAAAAGAAAATAACAAATCACTTTTGGATGACACTTATTTGACAGTTTGCAAATACAACAATAGATAGGTTTAAAGGGACAGTAAATGAAAAAGTTCATATTTAGTAAAATAAATAGGATAGAGTTTTTTAAATAAAAAAAGCAAAAGCTAAGGGACAGTCAATGGAAAAGGGAGATGGTTTGGGTGGATGATATGATATGATATTTTATTTGTATCACGCTCCTACACAAGTGTCTCAGAGCACAACAAGGCAAGGGAGGGGAACATGGGAGAAACAAAACAGCGATCTTACTAGGCCCAGTGACATTGAGAACGTGCAAGTGTGTGGGAAAGGGAAAGGGGAAAAGTGCATGGGAGGGGCAGAGTTTAAACTGCAGAGTAGAGGAGAGACAGATAAATAACAATAAAAACAAATACAATAGATAATGGAGCAATAAACAGGGGTAGTGCAGCCAACAAGTGGCAAGTGCTGTGATTACGGCAGCAGAACTGGATAAGTCGGATGAGTGCATGAAAGAAGAACATGGGGGAGTAGGGGACTGTATGGGTACAGATACAGTCCCCAGTGCAAGCGGTGGCCAGGAGGCAGTGCAGAAAAGGGTGGCAAGGTGAGCAGGTACCTGGGCCCAGAGGACAGAGGGTGGCCAGGTGCAGTGTGCCAAGATAGAGCAGATCAGCAAGGGAGAGGGGGAGCAAAGGCAGATGCAAAGAGGAATATCTTGAGGTGCTTCGGAACCAGAGATGGTTTTCCTCAGATTTTAGAGTGGCAGGGAGGCTGTTCCAGAGGGAAGCCCCTTCCGAAGACAGAGATCTACCCCCAGCTTGTTTCTTTGAAAACCAACTAACCCTGAGGGAGTTAGAGGTAGAGGAGCGAAGAACTCGAGAGGGGAGGTATTTGCGGAGGGATAGCTGAAGGTATTTTGGAGAGCTGGAGAGATATAATCCCAGGGCTTCAGGCTTGAAGCCAAGGACAAGTCTTGCATTCCTGTTCTGGATTAGTAGCAGTGGGCGGAGAGTAGAGGCAGGTATATTTAGAAAGAAGCTGTTACAATAGCCCAACCTTGAGAGAACCAGAGCTTGGGAGACAGTGAGATTCTAGGGGAAGGAGAGGAAAGGAAGAGTACCTCTGAGGAGGGGCAGAAGGAAGTTTGACTTTTTAGAGACCTCAGAGATGTGGGCAGAGAAGGAAAGTGTGGAGTCAAAGATGACCACAAGGTTCTTAGCCTCACAGGTGGTGATAGGAGGAGGGCCAAATGAGGCCGGCGAGAGAGAGAGGGGAAAGGATGGAGAAGGTGTGCCGATGAGGAGGATCTCAGTCTTGCTGGCATTCAGACAAAGATCATTGGCGGCACACCAATCTCAAATGGCAGTTGGGCAAACAGAGATGAGATAGGGAGAGGAGGTGGCAGAGGGCAGCTTGAAAATGAGTTGAGTGTCATCAGTGTAGCACTGGAAATTTGAGCATAGAATGGCAATGCAGTGGGCAAGTGTTGCCAGGTATTGGTTGAAAAGCCAGGGCGAGAGGTTATACCCCTGGGAAACACCACAGGTAGGGAGGAATATAGAGGATAGGAACGTCCCCAGTTGGACCTGGAAGGGTCGATCAGAGAGGAAAGAGGTCAGCCAGGCCAGGACCTGATCAGTGATATCCAGGTTCTCACGGAGACGGTTGAGCAGGATGGTATGGTTGACCATGTCAAAGGCAGAAGAGAGATCGAGTAGGATGAGGACAGAGGAAATGTTAGAGTCAAGGTTGGAGAGCAAATCTTCATGGATGTTCAGGAGAGCAGTTTCCATGCTACTGGCTGCTCTGACACCATATTGGTGGTCATGGAGGCAGCCAACTGAATCAGAATGAAGGTTAAGCTGAGAGATGGCCAGCTTCTCAAGGAGTTTGCCCAGAAAGGGAGTAGTGGAGATTGGGCGATAATTGGCCAGACAGGAAGGGTCAGCTGTGGGTTTCTTGAGAAGAGTATGCACAAGGGAATGTTTCAGAGGGGAGGGGAAGGATACTGAGATAAAGGAATGGTTGAGATATCAGCAAGGGCCGGAGCGAGGGTGTCAATTTTGGTCCTTGATGGTTTTAGAGGAGCAGGGATGAACCTTTTTTGATGGGGCTTTCATAGATCAGACTTGTCTAGCGATCTCATCAGGGGAGAAAAGAGGGAAGGAAGAGAACTAGGGAGGGGAGGTGGTTAAGGGGGGTTAGCAAGCGCAGACTAAGGGGGAATAGGAGGTGAAGGGGAGGAGAGGGAGGACAAGATTTCCTGGGTTTTTGAGATAAAGCGAGAGGCAAGGTCATTGCAGAGAGCTTGGCAGGTAAGAGGAGGGGTAGAGACTGCAGCAGGGTTGGCAAGCTCCTTGCAGATTTCAGCCGAGTTGTTAGATGCCACAGAGACATGGGCTTGAATGTGGACTCTCTTCTTGGTGAGGACAGAGAGTCGGTATTGCCTTTGGAGCAGGCGACAGACCAGTTTGTCAGAGGATGAACAAGAAGTCCTCTATTCCCTCTCCATCGCCCTACACTTACCTTTAAGTGTAGCTAAATCGGAGTCATACCAGGAATTACACTTGGCTTTAGACTTCAAGCGGATCCTCATGACAGTGGCAAGAGCATCAAGAGTATCAGAAATGGAAGAGTAGAGAAGGGGCAGGGTTGGGTCCATTGTGATTCAACCAGAGGAGGAGAGGGGGGAGAGAAGGTGGCAGCAAAAGCCTCAACTGATAGATGCTTCATAGGTCGGATCTCCAAGAAGATAGGTGGCAGTGTTGGGCTGAGCTTGGCTTGGGGACACGAAAGTGAGAGATGAGAGGAGAGAAGGCAGTGGTCACTCCAGGAGAGAGAAGTGGTCAGAGGGATAGAGAGGGGGAGGCCAGAGGAGATCAGGACATCGAGTGTGTGTTCAGTAGAGAGTGTTGAGCCAGAAGGGAGGATAGAGAGGGAGAAGGAATCGCAAAGGTCGTGAAAGAGCAGAGATGAGGGACAGGGGGAATCGAGGTTGATGTTGAGGTCACCAAGGAGGAGGAGTTGAGAGGTAGCGGTCAGAAGGGAGGAGGAGAGGTCGGACTACTCAGAAAGAAAAGAGGTGATTTGCCCAGAGGGCGGTAGAGAGTAGCAACAGTAAGAGAGTGGCTAGGAGAGATTGAGAGCCTGCAGACAGGACATTCGAAAGAGGAGTAAATCGGAGTTGGAATGATAGTGGCAGAAATCCACTCAGAAAAGATCAGGGCCACCCCACCTCCGGGCCGGGTGGATCAGGGTGCGGAGAGGATCTTGTAACCATTAGGGAGGAGAGTGTCAAAGCTCGTGACATAGCTGGACGTAAACCATGTCTCCGTAAAACCGAGGACATACAAGTCCAATTCTTCAAGGAGGTGGCAGATGTCAGAGGAGTGTTTGACCTTCCAGGGAGAGGTACAACTCAGAGGTACGCCCTGCAGAGTTGTGGAGGTAGCCTGAAGAGCGACAGAGGAGGAGGGAAGAGTGGGCAAGGTAGCCAAGGAATGAGAGGAGGGGACAGCTGGAGAAGAAAGGAAGTTGATGAGGTGAGGGATCCGCCTATCGGAAAGGAGGAGATTGGCCAGAGGATCTTGGACCATGACAGTGCCGTTTAGGTAGACATTAAGGATGACTCTGGAGGAGTCGAATGAAGCCATGAGGACTTCCCAGCGAGTGCCACCGTTAATGGGAGAGGAGGAGACAGGACAGAGCACAGAGAACATATGGGGGGTTCATCGATCCAGCGAGGGAACAACAAAGAGGATGTCGGTGAGGTTCTGTCTGGATGAGGCGCTGGTATAATTATTAGCAATAGGGAGACCAGGGTTAGACGCCAAGATAACCTTTTTAAACTTCTTCTTTCCAGACTTAGGGGGTCATTACGACCCAGGCGGTAATTACGCCAACTTTACCACTATGGTGTAAACTATGTTTACACCATGGTGGATGGCGGATTTACCGCCCCATTCCAAGGTGAGTGGGGCAGTAAATCCCCATTTCCCATTTTCCCTTCCCCATTCCCATTTTTGCTCCATAGGGCATAATGGGAGTGGGGAAGGCGCTAATTACGCCACCGTAAATTACGGTGGCGTAATTAGCATCATGGCAGGTTAGCGCCATGGATTTTAACGGCTGCTAAAAGCAGCCGTTAAAATCGGAATCAGGCGTTAAGGGTTAACGACGGCGTTAACCCTTAACGCCTGAGTTGTAATGAGGCCCTTAGCCGGAAGGGAGGGATAGTTGATCGGTAAGCAATTAGAACAGATGGGAAAAACAGAAATCGCCATAAGTGGGGGCAGAGGAGACAGAGGGAAGAGTAAGCAAGTACAGTGGTATAGAGCAGTCACTGGGCTAGCAGGTAACAATCAATGGCCAAAGTTAAAAGCAAAACACACCCAACTTTGACTTTTCAGTTAAATGCAAAACACACCCAAGTTTGACTTTTCAATTAAATGCAAAACACAACAGGTTTGAGTTTCCAGTTAAATGCAAAGCAGAACCAAGTTTGACTTTCCAGTTAAATGCAAAACCCACCCAAGTTTGACTTTCCAGTTAGATGAGGGACCAGTGGTTAGGGAAACAGCTTCAGATGAGTGCATAAGAGGCAGAGAACGAACCCATGCAGAATGTGGTAAGAGAGTCAAGGTAGTCCAATAGTCAAGTGGTAGCAGCCTCAGGGAGGGTTGGGCTGTGGCAGAAACAGGAGTCTCCTTTAGCGGCCTGTCAGCGGACAGGAAGCTGACAGGGGTCTTAGAGGTGGGCCTTTGAGACAGTGGGATGGCTAAAGCCTACCGGTCCCTCGTTGGTGGAGGAAAACCACCTCACCCACCAATCAATGAGCAGGAAGAAGGCCGATGGCTCAAGAAACAAAGCTTCCAAAGGAGAGATGGCCCGGGTGGCCATGTTGAAATGACAACATGATTCAAACAAATGCAGGCAGGGGAAGCACACAAATCACCTTGTTTATGTGCAAGGTAGCAGGCACAGTGAGGCAAAAAGCTGCCCCTTAGCGCAATGATGTGCTGCTATATTTTCTGCAAATAGCTCTGATTTATTCAAATATTGCAATTTTCCAATTTTTGCACAAAATAAAATGTGACCATAATTCGTTGGATGGTGTGGGGGTGCAGGATAACTGCACCTACCTCGCCCTGGGGGCCCAGAGATCTCTCTGGACAATGGGGGTCATTATGAGTACGGCGGTAGGGGGTTAACGGCACCAGTAAGGATGCCGGTGCCGTTAACCCCCTACCGCCGCATTCCGAGGTCCCCTAGCGGGTCCCACTAAGGCCGGCTGGTAAAAACAGCCGTCCTTAGCGGGAGCTACTAAGGGACCAGGGAGCTAATAACAGGCCCGTAATTTACTGGCCCGTTACTAGCTCCTTCCCCATTCCCATTGAGCACTATGGGGGCTCGAATGGGAATGGGGATTGGTTTTCAGAATGGTGATTTACCGGGTCCTCCAAGTTTGGAATGACCCGGTAAGTCCCCATTCTGAGAACCCAGACCCGGACACGAGTTTGGAGGCAGCCAGGGGACTAATAGCACTATGGCTACCTCAAAACACGTAATGACCCCCAATGTCTCGATCTCCGGTGGTAAGAGTTTGTTCTGGAGGAACGGATGCAGGTCAACACGCTCCATCACGTTGAAAGAGAAAGAACAAAACAATGGCCAAAAAGAAAAATGGCAATACATCAAAAATTAGCCATTTCTCAGACTTGGTCCAAATGACAAAATCTTCATTTTAACAAAGAATCACAACCACCATATTGGGGTATTTTGATGCCGTGACTATGTAAGAATATTGCATGTGATTTCATTGAAAATGATTGGGAAGAAAATGGTAGTTTGCGATTATAATTCATCTTTTTCAATTGGAAATAACCTGGGGGGCCCAGGGAACATAAGAGAAGTGCAGCATGCATAATGAATGGAGCCTCATTGACCTAGCAAGCTCAAGCTTTCTCTAAACTAAAACTGTCAAAGAGTCACAATTAACATATGCACTTGGATATTGAGACAAGACACTCAGATCAGATCATATAAACCTGCCTTCGGCGATGAATACGCAGGTTGGAAAATGCCAGTTTCGTAATAGCTGATGTATAGGTGCATGTTTGAAAGACAAAAGCATCAGTGTAATACTGGAGGTAATTCAACCTGCTGCATTAGGGCCCGGATGGCAGGGAAACAAATACGAGGGAAGCTGGGTAAGGTAAGTTGGTTTGGGGTGGCTGTTCGCCCCAAAAGGAGAGGTGGGAATAAGGAACAGAAAGGAAAATATTCCATTAGTAGAAACAATCAAATCAGAAAAATCTGGCAAATTTACCGAACAATAAAAAAAAATATGTCATTGACCACTCAAATTCCAAGACCTGGTGATAAAAAACAGGCTATCAGAAAATAAAGGCGAGGGACATATTCCTTGTCAAAAACCTTCTCAAGGTCTCTTTCCAAGTGGCTCTGCAGTGTTATAGTTCATAACATCTTTGGAGATGTACTATCACATTTAAGATCAGATACTTGTTCTTGAAAACATGAGGGAAAACATAAAAGCAACTCTGTACCCCTATGAAACAGCCTAGTTGTTCCTATCTGTGGTGCTGACACTGCCTGCAATCATGAAAAATTGCAGCTATGATCAGACACAGCACCAGTGGGAGATCTGTTGGGGGAGAAATGTAAAATAAAGAAAGCGCAAGGTCCCAGTAGGGCCAGTCTCTGACTGCTTTAGCTCAATGATTACATGTTTACTGACAACAGGAGTAAGAAAGACGATCATCACACAAGACCTGATTGGTCTGAAGCCTACCTCTGACCCTCACTCAATTCAACCATTGAAATCAGGCTATCAAATCTATGTATATGTCCCAACAGGTACAAGAGAGTGTGTGTTATGAAATAGATGAGAAAGAACTCGAAATAATGTGGCTATAACATTGCCATTTCAGAGGATCCTTAGAAAGATTTTCAACCAGGAAGAGGTCATAGGGACCAGACATTACAAAAGCAGGCAATGGGCCTCATGACGAGGTTGCTGGTCCGAATACAACGTTATCGGTGAGCTTACCGGTACCGTTGTTACTGGACCCGCAAACGCCTGGCCTGGCGGAATGAAAGGCACCCGCGAGCACAGCAAGCCTATAGGGCTGAAATGGGAATGGGGATCTACCAGCACCGTCACCGCAAAAGAACAATTAACGGGTCCGGCAGGGCCAGAATACCCTGGTAATTGCCCATTCGCGGGTGCCAGATTTTCTTGCCGGTTTGGAGGTAGCATTGCCGATTTTACCGGCAAGCATACCTCCAGCCTCATAATGAGGCCCAAGGTCTCCGAAAGAAATAGAGCCCCTGCACCCTGATCAGAAAGCTACATTCCATCCAATGAAAGTAACTAGAGAAGGTAAGGGGAAGGAATGTGGGGGCCATATTGCAGTAGTAGCTTGGTATCACTCTCTCCTTGAATAGAAATGCAACCTAGCATTCTCGGTTTTATTTATTTTATTTTGTTTTTATTTGCAGTATTTCAATGCAAAGTCGTATCGCTAAAGTACCAGATTGCCTTACTCCTATGAAGCGGGAATGACATTTAATGGCATCAGGGAAAACAGTAAAATAGGGAAGTCAGTCAGGCGGGGACAAGCGTATAGTAAAGTTAGCTCTAGATGGCCGGATAGCACAGACAGCATAGCAGGTAGAGAATGATTCATCCTGGCTAGGTGAGGCTGAAAGATACATTTTCAGAGTCTTGGGGAAAGAGAGTAGGTCACAGGAAGATGAGGTCTCTTGCAGGATCGAGTTCCACAAATTTGGTGCAAATCAGAAATCAGATAATGGGCCTCATCATAAACCTGGCTGTCCGGAAATAATGGTGCTGGTAGCAACGTACCGGTACACATTCCGGACTGTCAGACTTAAACTATGTCTGCAGGGGCCGTTGCTCCCAGATGGTTTGATCTGCCCGGGGGCACTGGCCCCTGCAAGCATGGTTTTCACGAAAGCACCAGCACCATTAGTAACGGTGCCAGTGTTTCGTTTCCCCATTCCCGTCAAGTCCCATGGGACTCTACAGGAATGAGGACTTACACTTTCCGCTGCTTGATATGCCGGGCTGCCAGGACTTGTGATGTTTAAGGTGGCAGCGGGATATCAGGCAGCGGAACGCTGTTATGAATTTGCCGGCATGCCCCGATAGCACCGGCAGTTTACCGCCAGACTCGTAATGAGGCCCAATGTATTGTTCAGTGGGCTTTTACTCTAGATGTAGCTTAGCTCACTTGACATACACATTTGTACTGCATCTTAAATCTAACAAGCAATAGCAGCACTAAAGGGCAGCTACTGTCAATTGATGACAATTGGAATGATGTGATCTGTCTTTTGGTCCAATAAACCAAAATAGCAGATGATTGGCGGACTGCCTTAAAGATCCAGAGATCATTCTGAAAGACCGGCAATAGTAGCATTGCTTCCATCAATATAGGAAGGGGGAAGGGCTTGCACTATTGTTCAGAAATGTACCAGACATAGGAGTGCTATGAAGGTTTTTTGCAATGTAAAGTGCACAAACAGCTTTGTTTCTAAATATGGCTGAAGGTGCAATTATAGTGGATAGCTCAAGAGCTGCAAGGGACAGAGAGATTCCCTACCATCTTTGAGCAGATGAGATCGACATATTCAAGTGAATGAAAAGGAATTGGGATTTAAATAAATTCAACTTTGAAGACATAACCCCATTATACCAAATCCTACAGAAAGATACCCGTAAAGGACCTATTAGCATTGAAAGAGACTCATTGCTGTGTTTAAATATCATTGGTTTGATGGCATATTGGTGCAGAGAGAAATGGCTGCTATCTGTGACTGTCCTCAGAGGCTCCACATGTAGGCTGAACAGGGTGAGGTAAAGAATAAATCCCACATGCATTTCCAAGGAACTATTCTCTGGTTGCGGAGGACATGAGCGGTGGATGATTTTAAGCTACAGACTGTGATCTTGCCTCACAGAATCATGTACGCCAGTCAGGGTGTTGCTGTTGTAAAGGTGTTTTGAGCAAAGTAAGGAAACAAGGATCCACAAATTCTTTGTCATAAAATGGAGTTTCGACACTTACAGATTTCCAAGGACATATCATTAAATTAAAGGAGGCTTTGCAAGTGACACTTGAAAATGGGCGAGGAAGAACTTTGAAATTCATGTCATAAAGATTGCCATATTAAAAACCAAACACAAAGGGCCTCATTACGAGTAGGGCGTTAAGGGATACCGGGCACCAGTAAGGAGACTGGTGCCGGTAATCCCTTACTGCCCTACTACGAGTTCCCTTAGCAGGTCCCTCGTTTAATGCCTGGTCTGACCAGGCGTTATGGAAGGGACCCGTTAAGGGAAATCAAAGCCAATAATGGTAACGCAAATTGTGGTACTGTTATTAGCTACTTCCCCATTCCCATTGAGCCCTATGGGGGCTCAAATGGGAATGGGGAATGGTTTTTTCAATGGGGACTTACCAGTCCCGCAAAGGTCGGCCTACACCGGTAAGTCCCCATTGAACGAGACCGGTACCGTTATTGGAGGCAGACATGGCGCAAATAGCGCCATGACTACCTCCAATCTCGGAATGAGGCCCAAAGACTTGGAAAACAGGTATCACAAATGAAACATCACACTGATTAGAATTCCTGTTGACCCATGCAATCCCTCGCCCCTGAGGATAACTATGACTTTAGGTGATATTCCCTTTAGCTATTCCAGTAATTGATGTAGTCTGAAGTACAATGGAAATCGCAAAGCCACACTCTTTGTTTATATTGAGGTTTTTTTTACGGGGGCTGACATATCATTAAAAAAAAAACCATATGTTTCTTGCCACACCTTCAAAAATCATCTCTTTTTGAAGACAGACACTTTATTGTATGAATATGTGTTAGGAGGTAATGTTCAGATGGTGAACATGACATAGTATGTCCCAAAACGTTAAAAGCTTGGAGCTCAATGTTTGCCATTGAGAGATAGTCATTTGGAGGTCAATGTACAAGTACAGTAATTTGTAAATATACAAATGTATGATACCCATGAGATTTCATAATCTCCACCCTATAAACATCCTCTGGATCTTGAAATCTTGATGAATAAATTCTTCTAAAACGTGAATTGTAAAGTCAAGAGCTAGACAAAGATTTGGCCCCCATCCAAAAACTCCTTGTTGCTTAATATATGGGTGACCAATAAGCATAGGCACAAGGGCTGGTGACAAAATGTTCTAGATGTTGAATTCCCCCCACACCACAAATGGGCGATCCAAGAGTCCAGTTTATCACCTCACCCATTTGTGTGCCTGTAACTAAGGAGCGGGGCATTTAAGCAACATTTCTTTAAGCAACTAAGATGATGCAATCTAATACCTAAACATAAACAAGGCAGTCACTCAAATGGGTCGCATAGCTCAATGTCATGCCACAATGGCGATTTGTACAAATTATATATGTGCAAATTCTACTAAAAAAAATAGTGATCAACAATTTGATGGGGCAACATCTAGCTGGGAACAAAGCAGCACATTCAGTTGATTAATTAGGGAGTTGGACAGGTAAACATTACCAGGTTATATGATGGATTGGGGAAGGAGTTAGATAGGACCAAGGCAGACTGGGAACCAAAATTGGGACTGGAACAGTTTTTCAAGGTGGACCCATATTGTTCAGTGTGAGCTAGCCCAACCCCTCTAAGTGTAGGGTATGGGAGGTTCACCCACAAGACAATTTGGAAAGAATTGATAAAAACACTTTCCTCTGTATATGGTTCAAAAAGTAGTTAAGCATAATAAAACACTGACATATTCCATATGGAAAGAGTTAAGAATAACAGACTGGAAGTGTTATGACAAATTATTTAATTTATAGGCATTTGGGGATGAGGATTGATGGAAGGAGCAGGCTGTTGTTCATGGGAAAGAGGATAAGTAGAGCAGAAAACAAAGGTGCCCCACAAAAGAGGCCCATAATGCAGAGGCCCACCAGGAAATAGGTCAGCCCGCCCCTGGATGGGAACAATGAAGAGCAACTGGCCTTACCCAACACAAAGTGGATAGTCAAAGGTTTGGGAAGTTGCAGTTCATTCTCCACTTGACAAATATTGTGAAATAACAGAGAAAATAGATATATGCGTCACCCACATTTAACATTTCCCCTGGATGCATGGGGTCTGGATGTGGTGTTCCAGAAGCATGACAGATATGAAGCAACACACATGCAGCAACACCCATGCAACAAAACTCAGGTGATTCTGAATTGGACATCTTGTGGGGAAACCCTTCATTACTGATGTACACATCTTGATCATTGACCAGTGTGTGCTGTTTCCTGTGGTCATAGCCATTACCTGAGCATGTGAATCAGGTAATCTGAGATATTTCCCCACAATTACACTCACTAGTAAGAGAGAATATGCTTACTCTCTTACATGTGTAACCCATTTCATTGCCAATAGTCTATTACTTCTTTAGGAAACAAGGTACTCGATAATCAAAAATAAGGTTTTACTGACACATTTTCAGAAGGTTATCTTATGTTGCTGGATTCAAGTATCCATTCTTCAGCTTCTCTAATCATATACATTATAATCCATTGAAACTTCAAAATCAATCAATTTTGTTTTGATATTCAACCTTTCTTGTCTTTACATAATTGTAATCCTGAAAAACTACATAGCAAGGGTTTTATGTAAATATTGAATGAATATATTCATTTAAAACTAGTGAAGACAGAGATAAGGTGTCCTGATTCATCAAAACAGAACTCTTGAAACTCAGTGGGTGTGGGAAGGGATGAACAACTTAAATTGGCACCCCTGCTCTGCTGATTTTCCTGGTAAGTAATAAGTTACTTACCTGTAATGGTGTGGCATGAATTCATATGCTCATGAATATTTCCTGCCATCAGGCTGGGAATCCTCTGTAAAAAGAAAAGCAGTTTTGCTTTAGCTTGAATACTGCATGTCTCCTCGATAACCAATCACTGTCCTTTGGGTCATACTGCCCCGTCCAATGACAGTCGTCTCCCTAAGCTCCACCCCTCGTGGCCATCTTCAGAATTAGTAGAGCACGTAATGTGGCATTATGAACCGAGAAGAGTCTTAAATCCGAAGGAGGTCGAGTTTGCATGGAATTCATGCCAGACCCTTGCGAGAGAACAGGAGTTACATGTAAGTAACGTATTACTTCTCCAGCATGGGGTCTGGCATGAATTCACATGCTCATGAATATGATTACACAGCAGTGAATATACACAACCACGGGAGGTGGCAAGGCTCAACAGAAACAATACACTTACCCCTGGAACAGACTCACCTTAAACAAGCAGGGGAACACCAGAGACAAATGCTGTTGTTGCTGCAATGGCTCGGGGGAGTGGGCTCTTGGCTGGCCTGGAAGAGGTCTGTTAGCCAGACCATGACAGTGCACGATGCAGCCGGAGAACCACCCAAATATGGAAGCCTTAGATGGGGCCTTCCCATGATTCACTGGTCCAAAATTCACAAAGAGTTGAGATGTCTTGCGAAGGTCCTTGTGTGCCACATTGAACTTCAAGGCATGAGCAAAGTCCATCGAATGTAATGTCCTTTTCGCCGGTGTTGAAGGAGTCAGGAAGAAAACTGGCAGAACCAGAGGCTCGTTGAGATGGAATTCTGAAGGAACCTTCGCCATAAAGTTGGGATGTTCCGCAGCACACTCTCGTAGAGTGGAAAGACAAGTACAGCCGCTTGCAAGAGAGGGCCTGAATTTGCTTGACCAACCTGGCCGATTTGATGGCCAGTAAGTAATCTCTCTTCCATGAGAGAAACTTCTAAGGGGTTTGATTCATTGATTCAAACGGGGCCCCATGAGCTTAGTCAAGACGACTTTGAGCTCTCAAGCTGGAGAAGGAGCCTTCACTGGTTGAAAAATCCTAAAGAGACCTTTCCCAGCACCCGGATGTAACGGGATATGGCAGCCAGATGCACCTTGATCGAGGCATGAGCCAGGCCAGCCTTGGCTGGGAAAGCAAATACAGAAGGATCTGTGGAGCTGTCACATGCAGCATTATTTTCCTCTGAGCCCTGTACTACACTGAGTAGTGTTTCCACTTGTGGCTGTAGCACGACAACGCAATGGGAGCTATGGCTGAGAGGCCCAGTTATGCTGGGTCATGGTGCAGAATTGTTCAATTTTCTCTGGAGAGAAGATTGGGAAGTGGAGGCAGTCAGATGAACAGAGCCAATGCCCGACAGAGCAGATCCGGGTACCAGATCTGCCATGGCCACACTGGATGATGAGTACCATCCTGCAAAAACATTGTATGAGTGTGCTGATCACACATAGTAGGAGCAGGAATGGAGGGAAGGCACACAGGAGTAGCCCCTCCAATGAGAATGAAAAGGCATCCCACAGACTCTTCAGCTGAGGAAAACCTGCTGGCGAATCTCTGGCACTTTGAGTTGGCTGCTGTAAGGAAGAGGTCGATCTGGGGTTCACCCCTAATGGCGCAAGAGAAGGGATACTCGATTCTGATGAAGCTCTCACTCGTAGCAGGACCACAGCTCCCTGCTTAGCGAGTCTGCATTGGTGTTCTTGGTGCCTGCCAAATGAAATGGGATGAGGAACATATCCTGAAGAATGTCCCAGTGCCACAAGGACTGAGCTAGCGCACGTCCCACCCTGCTTCTGGATGTAGAACATGGTGGTGGTATTGTCTGTGAAGATACTCACCACCTTCCCCCGCAATTGAGACAAGTATTATTTGAGGGCCCAGAAAACTGCCTGGAGTTCCAGGACGTTTATGTGAAGGTCTTTTTCCTCCAGGAGCCAGAGGCCTCTTGCGCGCGACTGTCTGTGGTGACCGTAGCCAGGTACAATGGAATCTGAAAAGGAACCCCTTGCGTCAGATGTGGACGCACCTCCCACCACTGCAGAGCTTGCCAGAACTCCTGGTTGAGGCTGATCTTGTCCATCCAAGAGCCTGTAACTTGTAGCCACCACACATCCAGGAACTCTTGAAGAGTTCTCTTCTGGAGCCTGCAAAATTAAACATGGTGGATTGCTTGCACTGTCATGGAATGCACCAGCGACAGGCGCTGTACCTTCCCCAGCATGGCTGTCACCCTCTCCTCCGAGGGTGACGCCAGGCATGTGAACATGCTGAGACAGGCTCCCAGGAACAAAGCATTCTGCCATGGCTACGCGCAGGACTTCGGATAGTTGATAGAGAATCTGAGCTCCGTCAGAAGCCGAATGGTCTCCGTAGTGTGCTGGATTGCCAGCGTGTGAGAGCAGGAGTGGATGAGGCAGTTGTCACACTCGAAGCTGATTTAATGCTGAAGGACAGGGCCTTGAAGTGAAAGTGCCCTCCCTGGACCACAAAGCACTGGAACTTTAGATATTTTGGATGAATGGGGATGTGAAAGTAGGTGTCATCCAGGTCCAAGGTCAACAGGAAATCACTCCCCCGCAGCTGGTCCAGAATGTGCTGCAAGTTGACCATCCTGAACTTTTGGGATTTCAAATACTTGTTGAGGCACCCTACGTGTAGGATTGGCTGCCACCCTCCTGGCTTTTTCCATACCTGAAAGTATCTGCAGTACACTCTGGATGTCATACGCCGCATGCCGTGGCGCTTGTGGTCCCGTGTGCTGCTACCAGGCTGCCATTAGAGGTTCTATCACGCCTTACACGTCCTTCTTGCAGCGGTCTAGTGTTGCAGCTACAGTGTCCAGGGAGGCATATTAGCCACGCCCTCCCGGAACACTGTGCGTTCCAACCCTGCTTGGTCAGCTGTGCTACTGCCCGTGTTTTTCCTTGGTTGCGCTTACGCTAGTTTTTCCTCCCCTGTCCCGCTGTTTTACTTCCCGGGACATCTCTCTCTCTCTCTCTCTCCATCGCAGCGTGCCTCTGGGTGCACCGCTCTCTTCTTCTCCGCGGCGTGGTGTGCCGGTCTTTTCCTCTTGCTCTGGCTTCCTATTCGGTAGGCTTGCTTATTCCAAACTCACTCTTCCTTCTGTTACTCTCTCTCTCTCTCTCTCTCTCTAGACCGCTTCCACGTTCTTTCTACTTTCGGGATTTTGTGGTCTGCATGTCTGGTTCCTGGATCTTGTTTGTTTCCTCACCTACCTTGGCAAGCAGCTCTTCGCTGACCTCTGATGACTCTCTTGTGGTACACACTTACCTGCTACTCAGTGAAGCCTGTGGAGCCCATTTCTCACTCTGCATCAGTGAGGCTGGATCTTCAGTGCCTTCTAAATTGCTGTTTGGTTTTTCCCCACTTGGTCCGTCACGGGAGAGGAGTCCCAGGTTGTGCTGCCGGGCAGCTTTCACTTTGGCTTCCTTCCGAGAGAGACCCCTTCTACAAAAAAAGGAAGAAGAGAGAAAAAGGATTATCGAGCCCGAAGACCCCTTTCGTTTGCCACTCCAGACCCTATTCTGTCAGGTGAGGAGGAGGAGGGAAGTCAGGGAATTTGGGAGGATCAGCGGCACGAGGCTGACAGTTTGCAACAACAGGATCAAAGGATGTCTACCAGCTGGATGTCGAGCAGCTACAGGAAATGGTAGCAGCGGTACAGAGCCTCTAAGTAGAGGTACAGAACCTCTCAGTGGAGGTACAGAACCTAAAGATGGAGAACAACGTGGTAAAATAAATGGTCACAACTTGAGACCCTAGACAGATCGATCTGCTACCTATGGCACTCCCCTCCGGAAAATACGATGGCGATGGCAAATACGAAGGAGTTTCTGGATGCATGCAGTATCTATTTCACATTCGGGCCAAACACATTCACCAGGGATCATGCCTGCGTGGGGTTTGCGATTTCAAACATGTCAGGGAATGCCTTGGCATGGGCAAACTCACTAGTTACAGGAGCAGAGCCGGTGCTTCAAGACTATGGGGCTTTTGTCACCCTACTGAAACAGATTTTAAAAGAACCGAAATCACCTTTGCTGTCTGTGAAGACCTCCTGGATGTGCGCCAAGGCCAGGCTGATGTTCTCACATACATATCGACTTTCAAGAGCTTGGCTACCGAGACGGGATGGCCTGAGCAATCACAATTTGTCATATTCAGGCAAGGTCTCTGGGAAGACATAAAAGATGAGTTGGCAAGATCCCCTCGACCTGCCTCTCTTTCTGAGCTATTGGCAGCAGCTCTCCAGATAGAATACCGACTTGAAGAGAGAAGACATGAGAGACACCGGTTTCGAAATCCTGCGCTTACCTCCGATATCCCTCCTCCTTCGTCACCTGCACTAGCACGGACAGAAGAACCTATGCAAATAGGCACCACTCGATCTTCACTTACCCCTGAAGAACAGAAAAGAAGAAGAGAAAAGGGGCTATGTGCTTATTGTGGGTCAGACTAGCACCAGAACCAGAACTGTACGGAGATTCCCCCTCAGCGGTCGGGAAACGAGAGTCCTCGGTCCTAGGAGGGACAGGATACTGAGTGGTTGCCTCCAGTCCCTATGTTTCTTTATCCGTTGGTCCAACCAATTTGTCTGATTCTAGAGACATGGTACTCAAGGTTTTGCTTATTGTGGATAAACGCCAAATAGAAGCCTTGACTCTGTTGGACTGTGGTGCAGTGGGTAATTTCGTCAACACCATATGGGCCAACAAGGTTGGTCTGCGCAGAATAGATTGCAAGGAAGACCAGAAAGTTGAAGGGGTCGACAGAAGCCCTCTTAGCTCTGGACCAATCACTCAGACCACCAAACCTTTGCAATTGTCTATACAGAAGCATTCTGAAGAAATCGAGTTCGATATAATTTGTGCTGCACACTTTCCGGTGATCCTAGGCATCACATGGCTACGGAAACACAATCCCGTATTGACTGGTCTACTAACAGCCTGAGTTTTGAGCCATTATTCTGTCGTATTATTCTGTCGTATATATTCTACCTGGAGGCGAAGGCACATGTCATCCCATCGGATAACATTGTTGGGATGCACTCCATTCCATTTGATCTTACTGACTTCGAGGCAGTCTTCATAGAAAAAACCCTGCTGGAATTACCACCGCACCAGCCAGAAGACTGTTCAATAGACCAAATTCCTAACGCATTGGTTCCATTTGGTAGGATGTTTTAATTATCTCAGGTGGAAAGGAAGGCCCTCCGTTCTTATCTGGATGACAACCTACAGAACGGTCTCACACGACCATCTAAATCCCCAGCAGGGGCATCACTGTTTTTCATTCCCAAAAGGGATTCCCTTGACCTCCGACCGTGCATAGATTATCGTGGATTAAACAAAGTAACTGTCCAGGACCGCTATCCTTTGCCTCTCATTACAGACATCCTGGAGGCGGTGTAGGGGGCTAAATTATTTACAAAGTTGGATCTCTGCAGTGCCTACCGTTTGCTGAGGATCTGTTCAGGTGACGAATGGAAGACAGCATTTAGAACGCCTTTTGGGCTGTATGAGTATCATGTGATGCCGTTTGGACTAGTCAACGCCCCGGCTGTGTTCCAACGATTTATGGATCGTGTGTTTTCAGACCTCATGTCGGTGTCCGTTATTGTGTATCTGGATGATATCTTGGAATTGTCACAAGATTTACCGGAACATAAAACCCACCTGACAGAAGTCCTGAATCATCTCAAGCTACATCGTCTGCTCGCCAAAAGAGAAAAATGCATCTTCGGGGTCAGTTCTGTGCCTTATTTAGGATACATCTTGCCATCGCAGGGCGTACAGATGGATAAAAAAAAGATGGAGGCTATTCTGAGCTGGCCCTCTCCTACATCGATAAAAGAAGTACAGAGGTTCTTGGGGGTTGCTAATTTCTATAGGTGCTTTATCCCCAAGTTCTCAGAGGTGGTTTTGCTCATTACTCGTTTGCTGAAGAAGACCTCTACTCCCTTTGCGTGGGATTCTCAAGCGGAATGCGGCTTCACACGTCTCAAAGAACTGTTCTGCAGGGCTCCCATATTGTGTCATCCAGATTAAGGAAAACCTTTTGTGCTAGAAACCGACGCCTCAGCCGCTGCTGTTGGGGCAGTATTGCTGCAAGAACAAGACCAAGAGGAACACCCTATATCATATTTATCACAGACACTCACAGAAATTCAACGCAATTATTCCGTTATCGAAAGGGAGCTACTAGCAATGAAATTAGCCTGCGAAGAGTGGAGATACTTGCTGCAAGGGAGTACACACCACTTCACTATCAGAACGAATCACAAGAACTTAAAAGTGCTTCAAACCATGGATTGCGTCAATTCACGACAAGCCCGTTGGGCTCATTTCTTTGCTCAGTACGATTTCTGTATAACATTCATACCTGGTAACCAGAACACTCTGGCGGTTGCGCTATCACGCAAAGGGGTGGCTCCGGGTTCACATCACCCTCCTCCAGAAGGGTTTTTTCAGAGAAACAAACTGGTTGGCCAGGTGATGATATTCCTACAGCAAGTCAAAGAGGCCTTGGTTACACATGGACCCTATGAAGAAAGGGAGAAGCTCACTGAACAGGAGGGACTATTGTTCCATAAGCATTGGTTGTACATACCCACAGACCCACTCCGTCACCAGGTTCTGACTTGGTATCACGATCACAAGATCGCTGGCCATCACGGCCAAGCGGTACATTGAAACTCATCAAGAGATCGTTCTAATGGCCTGGCCTAAGGGCTGATGTTCAGAGATATGTACAAACGTGTAAAGTGTGCAATAGAAGTAAACATTGCAACCACCAAGCCCTTTGGTATGCTTGAATAATGTCCTGTACCCGTACGCCCCTGGAGCCATATATCCACTGAATTCATAGTAGATCATCTAGAGTCACATGTTTGTACATGCATTATGGTGACCGTGGATGCATGTCCAAACTGGACCATTTTTCCCCTCTCCATGGTGTACCTACGGCCGCAGAAATGACAGAAGTTTTCATAAAGGATGTATTCCGTCTGCATGGTCTTCCTGATAAAATCACTTCAGATAGAGGCAGTCAGTACATCTCTAAATTTTGGACAGCCATATGTCGCAACCTGGGCATTGAACGCGCCTTATCCCCTGGGATCCACCCCCAGACCAAGGAGCAGACGGAATGACTCAATGGCACACTCGAGCAGTATCTCCGCAGCTACATCAATCAAGAACAGGACAATTGGGTATCTCTCCTTCCTACAGCTGAATTATCGTACAATAACTCACGCCTTACTGCCTCGGGTCTCACTCCATTCTTTTGTACTTATGGGTTTCATCCCCGTGCCATACTGCCAGTAGCTTCCATTCAATCCAATCTACCTGCGGTTGAAGACACCTTAACCAGGATACGGGAAGCCTATAGGACAGCCAAACTGAGCCTAGAAGACAGTCAAAAGACATACAAGACCCAGGCCGACCAACACCGCATGAAAGTGTCAAAGTGGAAGGTGGGCACCAGGGTGTGGCTCTCCATGAAATATTTACCTCGGTGGACTCGTACGTCCAAGTTGTCACCTCACTTTATTGGTCCCTATCCCATTATGGCTAAGATCTACACAGTGGCGTTCCGCCTTAAATTGCCCCCTAGCCTTCAGCGCATGCACCCGGTTTTTCATTCTTCTTTGCTTTGTGAGGCTGTGCAAGACTCAGCTCCTAGACCAAGTCCATTGTGAGTCCCGTCAGATATGGGTGACGAATACGAGGTATCACAAATATGAGATTCCCGCTATAAGCGGGGACGCCTTGAATACCTAGTGCTTTGGAAAGGTTATTCCAGGGCAGAGGACTCATGGGAACCTCACTCGCACTTCAAAGCCCCCATTTTACTTAGGAAATGTCATCAGGCTCACCCCTGAAAGCCTGGGGGCTGTCGGTATAGGTGGGCATCCTGTCATACGCTGCATGCCGTGGCGCCTCTGGTCCTGTGTGCGGCTACACGGTGGCCATTAGAGGTTCCATCATGCCTTACACGTCCTTCTTGCAGCGGTCTAGTGTTGCAACTACAGCGTCCGGGGAGGCATATTAGCCATGCCCTCAGGGAACACTGTGTGTTGCAACCCTGCTTAGTCAGCTGTGCTGCTGCCTGTGTTTTTCCTCGGTTCCGCTTATGCTAGTTTTTCCTCCCCTGTCCCGCTGTTTTCCTCCCGGGACATCTCATTCTCTCTCTCTCCATTGTGGAGTGCCTCTGGGTGCGCTGCTCTCTTCTTCTCCGCGGCATACCTCTGGGTGCCCGTCTCTTCCTCTTGCTCTGGCTTCCTATTCCGGAGGCTTGCTTATTCCAAACTCACTCTTCCTTCTGTTACTCTCTCTCTCTAGCCCGCTTCCACGTTCATTCTACTTTCAGGCCTTTGTGGTCTGTATGTCTGGTTCCTGGATCTTGTTGGTTTCCTCACCTACCTTGGCAAGCCGCTCTTGGCTGACCTCAGGTGACTCTCTTGTGGTACACACTTACCTGCTACTCAGTGGAGCCTGCAGAGCCCATTTCCCACTCTGCATCGGTGAGGCTGGATCTTCAGTGCCTTCTAAATTGCTGCTTGCAGTTTTTTGTGCAGTAACCAGCTTTTTCCCCACTTGGTCACTCACAGGAGAGGAGTCCCAGGTTGTGCTGCCGGACAGCTTTCACTGTAGCTTCCTTCCGAGACAGACCCCTTCTACAAAAAAGGGAAGAAGAGAGAAAAAGGATTGTCGAGCCCAAAGACCCCTGTCGTCTGCCATTCCAGACCCTGTTTTGTCAGGTAAGGAAGAGGAGGGAAGTCGGGGACTTTGGGAGAATCAGCCGTACGAGGCTGAAACCAGAGCCCCGGAGGTGCTGAGGAACGGGTTCTAATCGCCGCTTTCTTAACATGGCCTGGACCTCCTGCAGCAGTTGGGCCACCTCGATAACATTGCGACAAACCAATTGCAAAAACATGTAGAAACCTTTAACTTACTGCACGAACAACAATCTGGTTTTAGGGCCTCACACACCACCAAATCGGCCATGCTGGATCTCCAGACCCACATGTTAGATCTGGTAGACAAGGGCAAAATTGGGACTCTCATGCTGTTGGACCTCAGTACCGAATTTGATCTGGTGGACCACCAGCTTCTCCAATTGGCGCTGGATAAAATAGTAGGATGCTCCCCAAAGGACTTGGAATGGCTGTCATCATTTTTGAAGAACGAAGTGCCAGAGTGCACTGGAGTGACACATTTTATGTGGCTGCCCCTATTCTTTTTGGAGTCCCTCAGGGAGCAAGCTTGTCCTCCTTATTGTTTAATATTTACATGACAAGTCTCTGTGAGCTCCTAGAACACATCAGCGTATTTTTCACAAACTACGCCGATGATACACAGCTCATATTCGAACATAAGGGCGACCATAGTATAGACAGCGCAAAGATAGCAGAGGTCTACCATATCATAGACAACTGAATGCAACACCACTGGATGTGTTTAAATAAAACAAAGACCAAATTGATGATTTTCGGAACACGACGTTGGGAGTAGTATATAAGACCTTCACCATCAAAGAGGCTATCATCCCGGTAATGCTTTATGTTAAAACACTCGGGATGGTGGTCGAGGCACAAGTGGGCTATGAAGCACAGATTAATTACCTGCATAAAAATAACACCTATTATCTGCGCCTGCTGAGAGCTATAAGTCCTTACATCAATGAAGCTAATACAGCGACCATTGTGAGAGCAACCATACTGTCACGCCTAGACTACAGCAATGCCCTATTACTGGGAGCCACCAAGAGGGAGGTGGAAAAGTGTCAAGTAATGGTAAACGATACAGTTAGCATAATCAAGGGTATCAACAGGGAGAAGAGCGTTACACTGGCTCAGGGTGGAAGACAGAATTAACTTCAAGGCTATGACGATAATTCATAGGTGTCTATACGGAGAGGCCCGAGCTACTTCAAAAGACAATTCACATTGTACATACCTCGGAGATGTCTAAGATCAGCAGACAGGGGTACACTGAACATACCCAGGGCAAACCGAGCACAAGGTAGAGGGAGATCTTTCCCGATAAAGGCAGCACAATATTGGAACAAATTCCCAATGGCCCTACGACAAGAGGAGAACTATCACAGTTACAGGAAATCTTTTTTTGTTTCGATAATACAGGGCATCCCTGCTATTATCTTGCTGAGACCTTCTGTTAACTGAGATACATTTGTGAATTTATTTATTTCTGGTTCCCCGCGCCCTGATGCCTGCGGGCTTTCAGTACGTTAGAAGTGTGTACATTACATTACATTGCATGTGTGGTTCTTGACATGCCACAGGAGGAATGCAAGGACACCTCTGTTAGAATTCCAGTGGTGTGCCACTGTTGAAGAACATCATGACCCATTTGTCTGTGGTGATGGTCTTCCACTTGACAGCAAAGTTCGCTAGCCGCAATATCCAGCGCCACTGTGATGGCCACCTCACCTTCCTGGAACAGGGCTAGGGCTTTGACCTTCTTGTCCTCCGACAGGAAGTCCAAAAGGGGCCCAAGCTTATACCAAAGCTCCTTTTCATAGCAAGACAGGATGGCCACAATGCATTGGCAGTCTTTTCGGTGGAGGCAGCCAATGCCCACCACATCAAGCCTCTTTCCCATCTGGTCCTCGGTCAACATGGAAGATGATGACGGATTCAACAAGTGCTTCCTGTTGGCAGCAGACACCATGGAGTCTGGAGAAGGCTGCAATCCCTGGTAGCTGATTCTGGGACTCTGTACATTTTCTCCAGCCTGTCTCACTTGGGGGGTGCAATACTCGGCATCTTCATCAGTGTCAAACCTTCCTCCCAGGCATCGTCCAGCTGAGAGATAGACATGACAGTCTTCTGTGAGGACTCCCGGCCTTGGACGAGAAACCCATGTTTCCTTTTTTCTTCCGGCACCAAATTGAAGAGGGTGGAGACCCTCGAAATCCTGGCATGGAAAGAGCCAACCTCATCTGGTGGAGAGGACCCGCAGGGCTCGTTGGCACCCAGCAGCTCCCCATCTGCCGAGACATAGAAATCATACTCTTCGGTAGTAGTCACAGTAGTGTCTGTATCAGTACCGTGTCGGTGTGTGGCAGTTCATCCACAACTGCAGTCAAATGTCAGTGGGGCAACTGCAGTGGTGTTGGCTGATGCTTCTGTCCTGAAGGGCCCTGCAGCACAGTAGGGCTTGACTTAGACCTCGGCCTGGACAGGCTCGCCCTGGGAGGACTTCTTGCTGGAAGCCTAGGAGTACTGTTAACTGGGCCAAGCAACCTACCCAAATCCTTTGAGAAGGATGCGACGATGGGCACCTGCACCTTGGTAGGCTCTGTGGAAGTTGGGATTGGACAATTGCAGCATCCGGAGGCCATGAAGGCAGAGCCACATTAAGAGTTACTGTTGTAATGATCGTAGAAACCACGGTCATCGCAGGGTCCCCCTTTGCTGAAGTGACAAAGTCATTGATGGGATCATCGATAATGTGGACATGGACAAGGTCATCTAAGGGGTTGTGGTCATCAACGAGGGTGTGGTCATCGATGGGGCAGCTGCTGACAAAGCAGTTGTCTTGGGAGACGAGGCAGTCATCACTGAAGACAAGTTCTTGGATGACTAAACAGTTGTCGACAGGGTCCTGAAACTCTCCTTCACATTCTTGTATTTGGAGGAGGACCTGTGCTTTGAAGAGGTCAGGGATATCCTTGCAGACAGTACCACCAAAACTGCTAGGCTCACCATGGACAGAGATAGAGATGGGGAACGGGTCCTTCTTGAACTGGGTCTGGCTTCCTCTGCGATCGTAGTGGGATCAGAAGCGTGGTGCTTAGTCTTCTTTTGGATACCCTTGGATGGGGCATCCTCAAAGGGCCTCATCCTCTTCTCAGAGGGAGCACGCTCATGGGACCGGTCGGCCCTGTACGAGGCATGACTATGCCTAGGGGCCAAGTCAGAGGCCTTTCACAACTTTAGCCACGCCACCAACCTGCGATAAAAGTCCTTCTTCATCTTCTTCAGGAATCCATGGGAAATCTCGCATCCATCCTCATTGTGGTCTGAATATAGGCAATAAATGCACTTGAGGTGCCCTTCCTCGATGTAGAGTTTCTGCAGCCCACATGTTGCTCAGAGTTTGAAGAGACTTCTCTTCGCCAGACCTCATCGAGGTGCGAAGTAGGCCAAAGCCTGGGCCTTCCAAGACTTGAAGTGAGGAACTTGCGATGAAAGCAGATCTTGCCCGACAACAGATCCCTACTGCCGGTGGTCGACAATGGAAAACCAAATTTAACTGAAAAAACTTGAAAATAGGAAAAATACTCCAAAAGCAAGATGAGAGGACTGCCAACACTGAAAAATGCAGTAAAATTCTCTAGATGGCCACCAGAGGTGGAGCTTATGGAGACAACTGTCATTGGATGGGGGAAAGTATGACCGGTGTGCAGTCATAATGTCGACTGCAAAAAGTCGAAAACAATAATATCGAAAAGAAAAAAAAATGTCGTTTTTTTTATTTATATGTTTTTTTGGGTTTAGCTATAAAAAACAAACGGGGGTTGGGTGGAACCCCCCCCCCCCCCCCATTAACACCCCCATTTAAAAAAAAAAAAACATGCTACTTTTTTTTTTCAACATTATTGTTTTCGACTTTTTGTTTTATACATTTTGACTATAAACCATTATGACCCAAAGGACAGTGATTGTTTATGGAGGAGAAATGCCGTTTTTTAGGCTACAGCAAACAACTTTGCTTTTTTCTGAGGTTTACCAGCCTGATGACAGAAATACTCATGAGCATGTTAATCCATGCCAGACCCCATGCAGGAGAAGGTCATGTTGTATCTCATTGTGAATCTCTTCTGCAATATCATGTATGTGCTCAGGAGCTTTGCAGCAGGAAGACACTGAGGTAAAATGGTCATCACTTCCTACAGCATCTGAATTTTGAAGGCCTTGTTGTGATAAATCAAATCACCTTAACTTTTAACTGATATGTCTTCAGTGAATTTCAAGGATTTTGCTATGCTTTATTTTCTTCAGGGCCCACTGTACATGTCACACCAGGGATTTAAGTCCACAGACCATGCAGCTCTGCTCTACCGACCGAGCCTATACCATCCCTAGCACCTAACCACATCCTATCAGCAATGTCCTATATCCATGGCTTCCATGGCTAGCAGCCTCAGGGCCTTCAGCAGTGCCCACTGTCCAAGTTGCCGAGAAAATTACAAAATACAGAGTGCCATAGCCGGCAGCCTGCGGTCACCATGACGGCAACCTTTAACTGTCCCCAATATACATGTTGCCCCAACTATTACAAAAAAAGACCCATATCCCTCTCCCTAGTAGACCAGATCTCACCTCTATGGCAGCTATAAAACTATGGCCAAGCCTCACAGGTGCATAGGCTATTGGGTAGAGCAGCCTTGTTTTGCCCTCGTATTGTTCCCAAGATAATTGATCATGCTAACAATGCATGGCTCGTTTGATGCTGTTCTCTATTCCTGTGAAAATCATTACTGGAAATCATGACCACAGTAATGCAGAGTATGCTGATTCCTATGCTAAAGCAATGTCTGCTTATTTCTGAGGTAACAGGAAAACCTGTGAAAATGTAAACATTTTCACTGTCCCCCTGGCACTCAAAAAGTGTCCCCCTCCTCTTTTCCTGGTCCCTCCTTCCCTCAATTGTATATTTCCTTCGTGACCCTCTCTCTTTTCTTTCATTTTTCAAGCACAACATTTGACATTACCACAAGAATCTCACAATATTCCTGTGGGATTCCCTCAATAAGATGAAAACTTTCTGCCACAAACATACTCCCTAGCCCACCCCTCACCCAGCAGCCCAGATGGTCTTCTACCCTATTCCATCTTTAGCCTCACATTAATACCCACATTCTTCTGGCACTAAATATAATGTAAGCTCTTTTTGGCTTGCCTCAGAATTATGTAGCAATCGTTGCATTCATTTCTAAAAGCCTCTCTGCTGCAATGCACCATGGGAGATGTACACATGTTTTGGGGCAGAAGGGGGGCACCCCATTCACTATCAAATATTTGTAAAACTACTGGACAGATTTACACCAAACCAACAAAAGGCACATCTGAAATACTTAGTGTTCAATGTGGGTCTTACTTGGTGCAAATCCGTCAGGCGGTTTTTGTGCTAAGGGTATTCAATGGAAGCACTTTTTTTCTCTATCGGAAAATGAATGGGAGTAGCTCGAACCATTTAACACATTTATATCTATGTATCCAGTTATCGAGTTTTGAGGGTACCAGACGACAGTGTTTTTTGCAAACATTCTTGGGAAAATTTCATCCAGATATGTTCATAGAGTTTAAAGCTAGTAGCAGTAGAATTTTGGGGAGAAGTCTTTTTAAATAGGATTCACCTTATCCATGGGGCTGCGACTACTGGTACGTAATTTGTTTTGATTCTTTGTTCCTAGGTATGATTTATGTTCAAAGATGCACACTTGAAATCCTCAAATTGTTTATCCTACAGAAGGTAGAGTTCATGGATACTTCTATGAGTGTACCATAGATGAAGATTAACATGTGGCACAATGTCTGAAATCAACTTTTTTGCCTATCTGAGGGTCATGAAACTGAATCCCTTTCATGTTATTTATACTCACCACACACCAAACAATTTAGACAGAATTATGTCCATGTTTTCTTTTTGGGGGAATATACATGTGTGTGTGTGCCTGCCTTTTATCATGTCAGTGTTCCCTACGGCTCCTGCCATCTTAAATCCACACAAATGAGCAAGCAGTCCTAGAGCAGCATTAGCTTGAAAATCGCTTTCTTGAAAACATTACTTAAGCAATATGCCCTGAGCCGCGGGGCCATTACCTGACTCAGTAATGGCCCAGCGGCGAGGGGCATATTGCTATTAGTACCCCGGCCCGCAAGAACGGGATACTAATAGCAATCTGTTCCACATAGCCGCAGCTTTTCGGATCAGAAACAAAAAAATGACAAAAATATGGCTATAACAGAGTTCGTTTTCCCTTTCCATCACGGCCTTAAACAAAATAATAGAGCACAGTCCCCAGCGCGTCTGCTCTCGAGAAAACAAGGCAAGTGGGGTTGGGAAGGCAGGGATGGGATTGTTGTGTGGGGGGTGGGGCAAACACTCACCTGAATCCCCGGCGGGGGAGGATGGCAGCCTCCAGCCCTGCGGGGGCTCAGAGCGGGGATTACCCTGTTCCGAGCTTCATCATTGGCTGAGGGGCTGTCACACACCCCTGCCATTGACGGGAACAAAGCTTCAGCTTCGAGGGATTCCGCATGGGGTATGGACTGGGCGAGGGCCAATCAGAATGCTTCTTACATTCTGATTGACCCTCGCCGGGTACAAATTTGTGGAACATATGTTGGTCCACGTTTTATGATGTCTGCGTTCTTGGCCCATTGTTTGACTTGATTCTAAGCCAGGGGTCTGCAACCTGTGGCTCTCCAGATGTCTGAGAAAATGACACCCATGATCCTTCTCCATATGCTGGCTGTGGCTGATGGGATTTATAGTCCAAAACATCTGGAGATCGAAAGGTTTAAGACCCCTGTTTATTTTGCAAGAAACACTCATATTGCATCTTTCTTTTGATTTAATATAAACAAGATCATCCAACGACTCCTCCACCTGTACAGGGTTTGTGGTAGTGTTGGCAAAAGTGCATTGGCGTCGTACCCCTGGAAGGCTATGCAGACTGGAAATAGAGGCGATAGTGGAGACATGCCGGTGCAGTAAATGAATGTAGCATGGAGCAATAGATAAGCTTTCAGCAGTTGCAGAGCTACTGAAATTTGCAACACAACTTCTGCTGTGATGAATGCACCACAGAACTCCTAATTAGCATACCATTCACTTTGTCATTATTACTGAGAGTGAAGATGTAAAATATTTTTTATTTTCATTAATCTATTTATTTGGAGTTCTAGAAGTCTTAAATGCTCTGTCAAAGTGCCTGGGAAAAACATTATAAACCATGGGGTAAGTTCCAGATGTATGGCATATATGCAAGGAATAGGCAGCATGGGATGGGGTTACAAGTCCAAGTAACCAACCTAAATACAGTGATGTCATAGAACCACATTGGTTGGTTGGATTTCTCAATGTGAGTAATGCTTTTGCTAAAGCGCCACAAGTTACAGAAGTCTGGCTTCTTTTGAGTTATAGTAACTACAACTAACACGCATACATACGTACAGGCCAGGTATCCTTTTGCAGGGCTAAAGGCAGGTAGAATTATTGTTAACAGGCAATGACAAAGTGCCAACCTAGGACACATGTGCTAGTCAATCCAGTTAAGTCCTGCACTATAAGATGAAAGAGTAAGGATGTGGTTGTAGACTCTGCTTATTGGAAGAAATTCCATTAAACAGGTTATTTGACCAATGTTCATTTTCAATAGACTCACTCTTGTGACTATTTTGTGTTATTACTTTGGTGAACAATTCCAGGCCAGTTATGTGGCCTTTTGGCAGTGGCCTAGTCAGTGATCCAGCTTTCTATTGCCATAGTGTTGCAGGCATATTCAGTAGTAGGAGGAACCCCAGGCCCTTATGGTTGATAAAGTCTTGTCTGCTGCTGCCACTGCTTTTGGTTGTATGTGCACTTCTTGTCCTACTTCAGCGGAATTTCTTTTTATCAGGTCATTAAATAGCACTGATGTGTTCCACAGATACAGGGCCTCATTCTAAGTGTGCCGGTCTGGAAACACCAGTGCCGGTAAGCTTACCAGCACCGTTGTTTCCGGACCGGCACACTACAACTGTGCCGGGCGGGGTGCCCTCCTGCCCGGCAGGTCAGCCCTGACTGCCGGGCGGGACTGCATTGCCCGCAGAGATTTCCCGGGTGCACCGGCACCGTTAGCAATGGTGCTGGTGCTCCTGTGTCCCCATTCCCATAGAGTCCAATAGGACTCTATGGGAATGGGGACTAATGAAATTACTGGTGCCTGACTTCCCGGGCCAATTACCCAGGAACTTCCTGGGAAAATCTACTGATTTTCGGTAGAATTATACCGAAAATCCATGGACTGTAACAGCTTGTTACATTTTCAAAGTTACCATCCACATGGCCTTAAATACAATCTTCCATACAGCCAATTTCTGCAAATCCGGAGGAACTGTACATACCCAGAGAGATTTAAGAAACATGCAGATGATTTACAGATCAGATTGACTCAAAGAGGATATCCCCACAAAGCCATCAGAGATGTGAAGAAAAGAGCTGCTCATACCGCCAGAGATATCTGTCTAGAAACCAAGCCAAAAAAAGAACTCGACAGGATGGTCTGTGTCACCACATACAGTCCTCTTAGCGATCTCATACAGAAAATCATCAAGAAAAATTGGCACTTGGTAAAACACAGTGGGTCATTGAACAAAGTCCTATGTGTTGCCTTTAAGAAAAATAAAAATCTGAAAGAATCCTTGGTCCACACCTTCCTGGAGCCGGCCATACGCACCAACACACTGGAATCTGCCCTCAATCGTAGGACACTTCAAATGTGGAAAATGTGTTGCATGTGCCCTTACACTTCAGAAAAAAAACCTTTGAATACAAAACTGTCAAGTGGACTATGAGAGAACACACCAACTGTAACACCAAGGGTGTGATCTACATCATCGAATGCCCTTGTGGCCTGCTTTATGTAGGCAAGACTATTAGACTGATTAAGATGCGAATTTCAGAGCATCGGTCGTGTTTCAGAAAGAAGATCCCTGACAAACCCTTGGTGGATAACTTCATTCTAAAAAACCACAAAGACACAGACCTGAGATTGTTTATTTTACAAAAATTGACGCCCACAGTGAAAGATGCAGATTTGAATAGGACATTGATCCAATTAGAACAAAGATGGGTCCATAAGTTAAATACCGTGAAACACAGATTAAATATTTTTGTATTTGTATTTTATTAAATTTTATATAGCGCTTTAATCCAAAGCGCTTCACATAAGAACATCAAGGATACGATAGAAGCAATATGAACAAGTCACGAGTCAAAACAACGAGAACAGTATGTGGAACAATTTGCTGAGTACATTAGATTAACAATCTGGGTTTGGGAGGGCAGGGAGGAAGTAGTGAGAGCAGTCAGGAGGGAAGGTGAAGTAGGTGGGATTTTAAGGAAGAGCGGAAGGAAGAGTAAGAGGAGATGGAGCAGAGAGGCAGAGGTAGAGAGTTCCAGTGGAGGGGGGTGAGGAGCTGGAAAGAACGGAATCGGGAAGGGGCACATGGAGGAGGAGGAACATTGAGTAGGAAGCGGTCAGCTGATCGGAGGAGGCCAGAGGGAGAGTTGAAGGAAAGGAGGGAGGAAAGGTAGGGAGGAGCAAGATTGTGAAGAGATTTAAAGACAAGACAGAGGAAGTTGAATTTAAGTTGGGAGTGAAAGGAGAGCCAACCGAGAGAAGAAAGTGAAGCTGAGATGGAATTGTGAGGAGAGAGGGAGCAAAGAGTACGTATTGCAGAGTGGTAGAATAATTTGAGGGGGGCCAAGTGAGAGGCAGGGAGACCAAAGAGGAGAGCTGAACAGTAGAATAGATGAGAGAAGATGAGGGAGTAAATTAGAAGTTTGGTGGCATGGAAGGTGAGAGAGGAGTGAATTCTACGAACATTGTAGAGATGGAAACGACAAGCACGGGAGGTTAGAGAGATTTGGTGAGTAAAGGAGAGGTTAGAATCAAAGTGGAGGCCTAGATTGCGGGCAGAGCCAGAGAAGGGGAGATGAGAAGGGGGAAAGAAGAAGGAATGGGGGGAGAAGGGGGTAGGAAGGGTGTTGGCGGGAAGAAATAAAACCTCTGTTTTGTCAATATTGAGGGCAGAAAGTGGGAGGACATCCAGTTTTTGATGGCGGTAAGAGAGGATGAGAGTTTGAGGTGGATGTCAGGAGTAAAAGAAGAGAAAGAGAGAAAAAGCTGGGTGTCATCAGCGTAGAAATGGTAAGAGATACCGTGCAAGGAGATGATAGGAGCTAGAAAAGAGGTATAGAGTGAGAAAAGGAAGGGGATAATTACAGAGCCTTGGAAACACCAAAGTCAAGGGAGTGGGTGGGGGAGGAACGGCCACCCCAAGAGACAGCAAAGGAGCGGTTGGAAAGCTAGGAGGAGAACCAGTTCAGGACTGAGCCTTTAAGACCAATATATCAGTTGAGTGGAAATTCTTAAAATCGTCTGCATGACCCCCAAAAGGTGAGGAGCATGAAACTTCTTCTATTGTGACATCTGTGAAGATACAATTGTTGTGTACACCACATTGATATATACATCAAATCAGTGCGTTTCATGAATCATAGGGCAGAAGGCCATCCCGACATGTAACGATAGGGATGGACACCCTCTTCTTGCAATGACACGGACATATATCTTGTTTGGCATGTTCATACCTGAGCACTACTCCTTGTTTTATGTTCATTTGCCTGACAGCGCTCCAGCTGTAACAAATGTATGCACCACACAGTCATAGTAAAACCAATTAGAACCCCACACTGAGATCGGTGAACCAGGGTCTCCACTATGCCCAATATGCAGCCTGCTAGGCGTACACACCAGCAACCAATAATTGTTTCAATATTTTGTTACTCGTGTCCCTTGCCATGGCAACGTTGCAAAAATACACATTTAACACCATGGCTATTACACATTTTTGGCAAGATGTAATGTAAAGTTACTGGTTTATGTTACTTTTTCCTGCACAAGCGGCTACACCACTGTGTGGGGACACCGCTGTGCAAACAGTCACAAAATGGGCACCGCTATTTATAGACGGTGACCATAGCAACGGCTTTTGCATCGTCGTAACGCCGGCTGCAGTGACAGCGACTCGTCTCTTGCGAAAGCACAACTGTAAGTGCTGCGCCTGTCTCAAGCCCTGCCAGACCCACCAGCCATCACGAGAAGCCCATACCAGCCTGCACAACACGTTGCAGCAACTGAGTTGGAATACAAGCCTGATTCACAGGTAATCAAACTACGAGTGCACAGATTACCTCTGAGCTATTTTTCTTGAGCAAAGAGTAACTTTGCCCATTCTTATAGGGACCACACATTAGATCCTGCAACTGCAGCAGAACTGTATCTGTCGCACTACCTCCCGGCACATTGACGCAACCTTTAATAAGGTAAGCAGTCATATATTTATATAACTTGATATTTACGTGCCTATGCTCACGAGCGATCAGGGATACACTAAGTCCGCCCCTCCATTCCTTGTTTTTGATTTTTAACAGGCGCCCAGTATCACTGCTGTTAAGAAACACTGCTGTTAAAAAACTTATACCTTTTCGCCTCTGCCCATAAGACAACCCGCAAACGCGAATTAGAAAAAGGTAAGCTTTTTCCAATCATATACTCAAAATTGACAGTAATCCCTTTGATAGACTAGGGATGCAGTAAGCCTCATTTTGCTTCTATTTTTTAATAGGCGCACAACAATCAAACACCAAGAAATATTGTAGGACTTGGATCCACACTTATCTGCCTATGGCTATAATACCTTCCACAAGGTAAGCTGTGTCCACCAGCTGGGGGACACCACGTGATTAAATCACTTTCTTGTAATCAACATTTATCAGCACCCCCTCATTTTTGCCTCATTCAATTTCACAGCATTTACTGAACACCCAGACACCACAGTCCACCCCTGTCCTGATGAAGGCCCGAATAAGAACATGGCTACACTATAGCCCCCATAAAAGGCTGAAACACTGTGGTGTTCACAACAGTTCTTGAATCACAGTTTCACGAATCGTTTCACTGTTTATGTGTACTGCTCATTATATGTACCTATTGCAATTGTTTATGTGAAGATTACTCCTGTTGTTTGGATATACCGACATCAGAATTTGTACTATGTTGACTTTATGTACCAATGTGCGAGTAATTTAACTTGCTTTTTGTTTTTTGTTGCAATTTCTATTGCTCTATGTGTATAATTTGGTGTTCTGCATTGAATTAATGCTACTAATCATAGAAAATAAGCATCTTTACAACTCAGGTGTGGTACTTACATATTCTGTGTTTTCAAAATGAACATTAAGGGGGGATACTGGTTACACTGACCCGTTCACCTGTATCTGATGATGACCTCCCAGGCCACCAGACTTGGAATAGCCTGGTGGCACCAGGAAGTTAGGCGCCAGTAATTTATTACGGGTCCGGCGGCAAACCGCCAGTAGCACCAGCAGGGTTACCAGCTGACCTGTAATGACACCCACTATTTGCATAGCTGCTCCTTCCACCTTGGACTCAAATTTTGGGGCTAAAAGCGAATCTGTTAGCATCATCTTAACTAGAGTCTGTCATCGATATGTACATCGTCCTTTTTTCACGGCCTACTGGGCTAAATAGGGGGGTCACTGGCATCATTGCCTGAATGGTTGCCCTTGATCTTTCCCCCACTTTCACCACCCTCCCTACCTACATTTGAAGAAATTGCCTTATCCACAAACATTGCATGTTTCGATTTCCATTGTATGACCCTTTTTCTACTGTCAATGTAACTGAACACCTAAGAAGAGTCACTTTCTTTTCGCCACATATCAATTTGGATGTTAGGATGGACTGAACATCAGTTTCACATTATTCTCTACCTGGTTTGGAGCTAGGGGCTGATCCAGGTACTCCATACTGTGACTGCTGCATTAGACGTCTTCCAAAGAATTACAATGATTTGGTCCCACATAAAGACACACTGTTGGTTTACTTTGCAGTGGACACTCTATTGTTGCATCTTGCTTCCTGAATGCTAGATTCCAGTTAGAATCCTCAGGAAGTTCAATATTGATAGATTTTTCAACACGTATGGAAGAGAAAACATGTGAATACACTATGCACACACAGTAGTCTGAGTTTATCAAGAATAGTACAATGTCGTGGATCACACAATCATATTCCAATTTTGTTTGTAATCTGAGCTACTGGCCATGGCTGGAGAAAAGGTTGCTTGAAAGCTGAAAATGCAAACTTTGATGAATTTGATAATGTTGTTAAAGTGTGCATCAGTGAAATTTAAATTGGCACAGTCTTGGGATTTTGATCCTTTTTTCCTAATTTTTGATTTAACATTCCATAATCTTTTGCCATTCTCCTCTGCTGTCTTCTCTTATTAGTCCTTCTAGTGCATCCACTCCATTTCACAAAATGTAATCATTGATTAAAAAAGTAATACATAAAAATAGAATAATATTACAAGACATAAATCACTATTAATACTACTACTAATAATAACAAGCAATAATGCTAAATATAGTGATAGTTCATATGACCCCAAACTAAATTTAAAATTAATACAAAGTAATAGTTTATTGATCAATTAAAAATGCTAATTGTAATACAAAAAAGAAATGTGCTATAGGAAATAATCAGTATTAACTGCAGCGTAGAAACTAATACACAATCTAATTAATATTAAAACAGAAATGATAATCAATATGAATATAAATATGTTAGGGAGAATTCTCCAGAATGGCTAATTTCCCTTACCTACTGAGCAGCTTTGCTGGATTTCTAGGATATTTTGTTTTCACCTGATAAGAGTGTGAGCCTTTTTTCCCACTCTTACATGTGTTTTGTTGTGTGTGTTTAATATGTTTGTGTTCATAGACTGTGGAGCTTCACCTACTCCATAGCCATCATCTTTTTACTTTATGTTACACAGCACCTTTAGTGCAGTGACACAGGGTTGTCTTTTTCGGGCTTCCCACTCAAAAACTCCATATTCTGGGACTGACTACAGTCTCCCAGAACATGTAAAGTTACCATTGGCTTTATCAGTCTTTTTAAATTCACAGACCCAGTACAACATATCTTACATAGAGTACTGTAAAGGTTTAACAGTTATCCCTTTTTGTCCGTCTCTCATGGAACATTATTTCATTCCCCTTTCTTTAAGATTTGGCTGGTGGCAGTGGTGTCACCATATTTTTCCTACCGCGGTTTATTTAAATAGCATTGGTACTGTTTTGGGCTAAGTTAGTAGCCTCGAACTTAAATCCGCTGGACCCCATTTACTTTTATTTGGTTCCGGCTGAGTTTATTCACCATTTCTTATTGTAAAGGTCTTTCTTGTGTTTTACTCTGTGCGCCAAACCAGGTTTAGTTCCTTTGTTTGCTGTCCTTTGGCGGGCTTCTGTACAGAAGCCCTCCTTAGGCGACTGAATGTCTGATGGAGACAGGATATGAGGGAGGGGTTAGAGACTCCCTGCACAGGGTCTCCTTGGAGACCCATGTCACACTCTGTATGATTGGCTAAGGTGACTGTCCCACCAGGACAGCCACCCTGCTGTGTGATTGACAGCCAGGCTGTGTGAATGGGGGAAAACTGCATAAAAAGCAGGTCTCTGGGACTAGGAAGGCAGAGTCGCCACTGGATCGAGAGAACCGAATAGAAGCTGAAAGAAGAGGACCACTACCACGACCGAACCTCCGGTGAAGTCCTGCTGCAGGTCCGAATCTCCAAACTTTGACGACAGAGAAGATCTGCAAGGAATCTTCTTCCCTTGAGCTGGTGGGACCAACCAGTTCGCCAAACACCAAGCAAGGCCCCCTCCCCTGGTCGAATTTGCTGTGCATCGCTGCAGTAAACCGGATAGCAAGGAGGCTCAGACCCTGTTCGGGTTTTAAGGAGCACACCTTTTATTTGTTGCTTTGCTCTGCTGCTGGTTCCTTCCATGGGCAGTGCAAGACCCCCCAGTCTTCCTCCTTTGTGTCAGCCCGACACTCGCTTCAGGAACCGTGAGCCTGCGGGATCTGCCAGGAACTTCTGCCTCAGCTACAGCCTTCTTCTTCATTTAAGGTACTGTTCAAACATGGTTGTTCGTTCCGTCCGACCGCAGTGAAAGTGTTTGAAATCTTTCGCCAATCCGAGGGCTTGTCCTTCTCTACTCTTTTAAGTAACTTTTCTTCTGACCATCTTCGGTTCGAACTCTTGGCAAAGACTTAACCGCAAACTACTCTGAACTGTGTGATCCTCTTCAAAGACTCTGAACCATTAACATTGGCCCAGGCCTATTGATTTGAATCCTCATTGTAGCAAGCCTTTTCTAGATTGCCCTGCCTATTTACTTGTTGGTGCTGCTTAATTTTGTATAACCTTGTCTTTCCCTCCCTTTTTAAATTACTGGCGTGCCATTTTGCTCACACTTCATTTTGAGCTTAACTTGTCCAGAATTCATCAGGTGTTGTGTAGTATATTAGGTGTGTGATTTTTCTGCTGCTTTACTTAGTGAATGTTTGAAAACTGATGTGTAAATAAATGTAATCAGTGTGTGTTTGAACCATAGTAAATTGCTGTCCTTTGTGTAACTTCTGATACTGCTCACTTTACTCTTGAGATAAGTCTGGCTGCTCAGCCATCGCTACCACTTTACTGTGTAGTATAGGTTTGTACTAAAGGTGAATTTGTACTGTCACTTGTAGTCTTAATTGTGTGTGGTGTTCCCAAAGGGTACTGCATATGCTTCTGCCTAACAAAATAGCATTGAGTGAATAAAAGTTAAGATAACATGCACTTATCAGTATGAATATGTGATAAAGATTAACTAACAAAATAGTAGTCATGTATTAAAGATGCAATATAAGTACAAAATACAGTTAATATATTCGTTTTAATAATCATGCTTATTTTTAATCCAGCATACCGAGAACTGAAAACCATTCATAGAATTCAGTGCAGAAGTAGCACATGCGCCTGGCGCAGAGAGGGAGCGTGCGCCACGCGCACGCCATGCACAGCGCAAAACAGCATTTTGGCGCACCATGTATTCATGGATTTCCCAAGCTATTTGCAGCTGTGGCAGCCCACACTACGGGGACCAACCAACACCCGTGACCATGCCCCGCAGGCAGCCCATCACCCATGACCATGCCCTGCAGGCAGCCCAAGCCACAGGGGACCACCCAACACCCGTGACCCTGCCCCGCAGGCAGCCCACACCACAGGGGACCACCCATCACACGTGACCATGCCTCGCAGGCAACCCATCACCCATGACCATGCCCCGCAGGTACCCTATGCCACGACGGATCACCCATCACCCGTGGCCATGTCCCATAGGCAGCCCATCACCCATGACCATGCCCCGCAGGCAGCCCATGCCACAGGGGTCCACCCAACACCCCTGACCATGACTCGCAGGCAGCCCATCACCCGTGACCATGCCCCTGCAGGCAGCCCATGCCACAGGGGACCAACCAACACCCGTGACCATGCCCCTCAGGCAGCCCATGCCACAGGGGACCACCCATCACCCGTGATCATGCCCCACAGGCAGCCCATCACCCGTGACCATGCCCGCAGGCAGCCCACACCACAGGGGACCACCCAACAACCGTGACCGTGCCCCACAGGCAGCCCACACCACAGGGAACCACCCATCACACGTGGCCATGCCCCGCAGGCAGCCCATCACCCATGACCATGCCCCGCAGGCACCCTATGCCATTACGGACCACCCATCACCCATGGCCATGCCCCATAAGCAGCCCATCACCCATGACCATGCCCCGCAGGCAGCCCATGCCACAGGGGACCACCCAACACCATTGACCATGACCCGCAGGCAGCCCATAACCCATGACCATGCCCCGCAGGTAACCCACGCCACAGGGGACCACCCAACACCCGTGACCATGCACCCGCAGGCAGCCCATACCACAGGGGACCACCCAACACCCGTGACCATGCCTGCAGGCAGCCCATGCCACAGGGGATCACCCAACACCTGTGACCATGCCTCGCAGGCAGCCCATGCCACAGGGGACCACCCAACACCCGTGATCATGCTCCACAGGCAGCCCATCACCCTTGACCTTTGCCCCGCAGGCAGCCCACATCACAGGGGACCACCCAAAACCCATGACCATGCCCCGCAGGCAGCCCATGACACAGGGGATCACCCAACACCTGTAACCATGCCCCGCAGGCTGCCCATCATCTGTGACCATGCCCCGCAGGCAGCCCACATCACAGGGTTACCACCCATCACCTGTGACCATTCCCAGCAGGCAGCCCATCACCCAGGACTATGCGCCGCAGGCAGCCCATGCTACAGGGGACACCCAATACCCCTGACTATACCCCGCAGGCAGCCCACACCACAGGGGACCACCCATCACCCGTGGCCATGCCCCGCAGGTCAGCCCATCACATGTGATCATGCCCCACAAGCAGCCCACACCACAGGGGACCACCCAACACCCTTGACCATGCCCTGCAGGCAGCCCATGCCACAGGGGACCACCCAACACCTGTGACCATTCCCCGCAGGCAGACCATGCCACAGGGGACCACCCAACACCAGTAACCATGGTCGCAGGCAGCCCACATGGCACCATACACCGCATTGAAGGCCCTGACTCATGTCCCCCACCAGTGACAGGCACCTGCAAGCAGGCCCGACTCATGTCCCCCACTAGTGACAGGCACCTGCAAGCAGGCCCCGACTCATGACCCCACCAGTGACGGCAACCCGCAAGCAGGCCCCGACTCATGACCCCCACCAGTGACAGGCACCTGCAAGCAGGCCCGACTCATGACCCCCACCATTGACGGGCACCTGCAAGCAGGCCCCGACTCATGTCCCCCACCAGTGTCGGGCAACTGCAAGCAGTCCCCGACTCATGACCCCCACCAGTGACGGGCACCTGCAAGCAGGCCCTGCTCATGACCCCCCCAACACATTGTCACAACATACATTCATGTAGCAAATGTCCACCAAAATGCCACCCCACGCTGCCCCCCCACAGTGCAACACCACACCCATCCATTGACCCCACTTCCCAGTACAAGCCCCATGGCATGTCATTCACAGAAGCACATATGCATGCACCCAAAGACATGCCAACATGGCCACACAGCAGTGACACATGACTGAGGCAATGACGACTGACACATGCACCAAACAAATGAGAGCAGACAACAGAAATATATGACTGCAGGGAAATAATTAATAAATGAAATTGACCAAAGGAAAAGCAAACATGACGATGAAAGAGAAATTAATGTAAATTGAATTGAAATGCAAAATCCAAAGGAACATGAGATCCAAAAAACGTGCAAATCCTTAAACTGGTCCTCGTCCAAAGTCAAATAATCCACATCCAAACGGTAAACCAAAAAAACACCATTCCTCCATGGGTAAGAAAAAAACACAAAATCCACAATACTCCAACTATGTACAAGGAAGTTTTGAAGGGTCCATGATCCCAACACAAAATGAAACTTCCAAAAAACCCTATAAAAATACAACTATATACAAAAAGTGGAGCAATGTCCATGGACTCCAAAGAAAAAAAGAAAAAGAAAGGAAGCCTAACCCTAAAGAACTATTTGCAATGGCAGCGGGCTAGTCCTATGGCTCACCGTTCTTACCAAGAGTTTTGGCCAGGGCATCACCAAACTCTGAGTCTATGGCCTAGAGGCGGTACTGTGCTCTATCCTCGAGGACTCGCAGGGACGTTGCCATGTTCTCCACCAACTCCCTGCAAGTCTTCTCAAGGAACTCCGCCCGCCTCTCTGCTCGCCGCATGGAGTTCTCCACCCTGACCATGGTGAGCCATGCCCTCTCTGCCCGCCACCTCTCTGCATCTATCTTCCGCCCCATCCGCTGCCACACGAAAGACACACTTTGTCCAGGGTCCTCCTGCTCTTCGGCCAATGCCTGCCCCTGTGATGTACTTGGCCCCGAGTCCTGACGCCTCCTACGTCGAGCCTGCTGCTGCCTTTTAGCTATCTGCCTATGCCACCAAGACTGCCTCCGGGAAGATGGCAACCCCCGGGGCCGTCGTGCACGTGCCCTGCTCGAAGGTGCCTGCACAACCTCCATTGCCAAGGGTCCTGTTGCTGGGGTGACCATTTCCGCTGAACCTCCGACTCCCGACTGTGGTAGGGATGGGATCTCCACCAGCCTGGCCGCGGTGGATATGGCAGGTCCACATTGGTCCCTGGTGACATCTGGGCCGGAAGATGGCATGGAGGATGACTGACACATAATGTGTGAAAGGGAGGAGGGGGTCGCAAGAGCGCCCAGCACATGGAGGAAACTCCTGACAATGAGCCGTCCTAGCCAGTTCATGATGGCACACACCTGTTCGTGATGACGGGCGTGGTCCTGCCAGGAATCATGCACATCATCGCGAATTACTTGTGTGCACATCGCAATACTGACTTGGACGGGCTCAACCCTGTCACGGATTTCCACGTCCACAGGTAGAGGAATGTCAGTTGACGTGGACCCTCCCCCTACATGTGGACGGCCTGGTCCGAGGCATCTGTGTCGATGCACAGTGATGCAGTCTCAGTATCAGGGACAGGAATAGGCACAGGCCCCTCCGTGGTGACCTGTGCTGCCTCCTGCCCCTGCCCCTGGACTACACCACTTTCACCGGTGGCATCACCCCCTTCAGGCCCCATATGTGGGTCTGATGCGGCTTCCTCCTCCTCCTCGACCACCACCAACCTGGATACCTCTTCACTGTCTTCCTACTGGATTTCCCCTGTGGGGGCTCACCTGCCCCTTCCACTGCCGAGGAGCCCACTTCCAACCTCGCCCTCTTGGGCATCCCCTCGGCAGCTGCGGCCGCGGACGCGGCATCAGTCCCCTCACTCCCGGAAGATGACATATGGTGGGATGGTGACTGGGCCTTGTGTCACCGGCTGGTAGAGGCATCCCTGCTGCTTTGCTCCACAGCGCTGTCTCCACCCTCTTCCTCAATCGCTGCTGTCGATACAGAGAGATTGAACACAAGCAAAAGGGTACCGAACAATAGTCTTCTAGACACAAAGCAATTGCACATGAGTGGCACTGTCAAACGTCTCTACCATCATCACCCTCCACAACACACGGGTCAGTGCAAGCAACAGACATCCACAAACAAGCATGGCACGTGCAACAGACATTTGCATCCATGCCCAAGGCACTGTGGAAACATCAGAAAGGGTGCTGAACCTTACATGCATCATGGACATGCCCATCAGATGCACAAACACCACCATACAGTCATGCATCTGGCCATTTCTACCTTCTGTCACAGAGCACTCATTGGCAACTGTGCCGCATCAATCTATCATGCTTCGAAGTGGACATGTGTCATGCATCCATAACGATTCCCAGTCACACACTCACCACTTAGACACACGCACATGTACACCATGCATGTCCATAAGGGAGACATAAACATCCATGTATCACACCAAAAACATGGCCGAGTACAGACACAGGCATGCAAACATGTGTGCTTCATCACATGCTGGTGCACATCATGCATTGCAACACAGACACCATTGATGTGGAACACACTTGACTGGACTCACATGCAGCACCGTCACATCCCTGCACCCGGACATCAATACATGGGGCATGCCAGACATATGGCCGAGGTGCCCATTCCTGCCATACCTCAACATGCAGTACATTGGATAAGAACACATGGACACTTACCACTTAACTCCGACATGTCTGCAACTGGAGGATCTGGTAGTGAAGTGCTGGGCGTGTGCGCTCCAGGACCCGCATCTGGATGCTGCTCAACTGGTCCCGGCGCCCCACTTCTCAACGAGCCGCAACGAGGCACCGGGCCTTGCTGTGGGTCCTGGACCTGAAGTCATCCCAGCATTTCAGGATGCCTTGGTAGTCGCGGGATGCCACCCCCACTGTGTTGATGGCATCCACGATGTCCGACCAGATCCTCCTCCATCCTTCCCTGTTGAGGCCCGATGACGAGAAGAGGGCATCATAATGCCCCAGTGAAGCTGACAGCCCTCTGCCTCTCTTACTGGGGGTTGCCACTAGCCCCAGATGGTGTTTGGTCTGACATGGCAAGCCCTGAGGCAGGTGTGGGTGGGCAACTGGGTCCCGGGGCTGGGCTGTGGAACGATGGTACAGCAGTCGAGAGTCTTCTGTATCAGCAGAGGTGGTTGCAGCACGAGGTCCTATGGCGATATCTTCTGTGCAGGCACCAAATAGCAGGGTAGGTTGGCAGCAGCTGGCTGGCAGCAGCAGATGGCTCGGGGCTTTGGGGGGGGCAGGTAAATGGCCTTCTAGGCAGGAGCGTGGTCATTCATGTTTAGTTGCATGGCCAGCTTGATGCAGAGTCACTACGCACGTGAAAAACAGCTCATTAGCGTGAAATTCGAGGAAAGGCCTTTAGAGCATAATCAGGCAAGTGATGTGACGCGCACGGACGTTGCCTTCAGCACAGTTTAAAGGTCCCCGTGGGACAGCAGTTTACTGTACGTGCTTTTCGTGGAGACCGACGCGTGTGTTTCTACTACTTGTGGGTTCACACATTACATCTTCACAGCGCTTAGAGTTCGTACTTCTTGTTTTGGAGGGGGAATTGCCTACGCGCACACCTGCATGTGTTTTTCTTTTCCACGCAAGGCAGACGTGAGTCGCACACGCTTATTTTTCTGACTGTGGTTCCCCATGTGTGTCGCATACACCATTTTTGAGGTTAGAGTAGCATGCATGTTCCATGCGTATGCGTTTTTTTGTGTCCCTGGGTGCCACGGCGTACTGCAGGAGGTTTGTTCCACACACGTGGGCTACGGGGGTTGCGTGCACTTTTGTTTTGTTTACTTGGGGTGCCTGAGCATTATGTGATCCGTCTTTATTCACCAGGGGTCACATACAGCCTTGCAGGAACACAGGGGTGTATCTACCATCACGTACCGTGCCCTCTTCACCCCAATTGCCCAGGAAAATTGTTGTGTGCACCTCCCATTGGCAATAATCCATCTGTGCCATGGTTGGGAGGCCACCAAAAGGTAAGGGCGGCAAAGCTGGGCTACCTCCCAGGGCAGGGCGTGGTGGGGCACATGGCCAGGGAGTCCAGGGAGGCCAAGGGGGATGCAGAGGGGGACGTTGCCAGGCTGCTCCACAGGACCAGGATGTCGAGCCACATGCTGGCACAGCCATTCCACCACCCCCAGAACCTCAGGGAGATGCTGCCGCTGCAGACATCCCCTGTGCCCATCTGACTCCACAGCAAGTGTCATCTGCTGGCACAGGCCACCAGGTAGTGGAAGCTGTAGGTACAGCTGCGGCAACCACCACCCATGCTCGTGGTCAGCCAGTGCAGGCTGCCATGGCACAGGAGGACTCCCAGGCAGATTTTCAGGTCAGGAAGGCCAAGTCATGTGTGCCTAAGGTAGCTGTGACCAAGGCACATGTATCTGGGGAAGTGGTGACATCTGCTGCCCCGAGCTGCCACCCCGACAGTGAGTCTGCCAGCCAGGACTGTGTTGGTCACAGCCCTTGGCTTTGAGGCAGTTGTGCCACTGGGTCCTGGCAACAGCATCCAGCAGCCAATTACACAATCCAGGCTGTCTGTCCTCGTGCCATTGACTACTCCCATTGGCCAGTCCACCGTCACCACTGCCCCTACTGACCAGAGCAGCAGTAGTCACGGTCCACACAACTGGCCAAGAGGAGGAAGTGTGCTTCTGCGCAAGAGGCTGGGACCCCAGACACGGCTCTGGCCTCCGGCACGGCAAGGAAGAAGCCTTTCAATAAAGAGGCACTGCACTTCCTTGTGGACTATGTGTCGGCACATGACCGCGATATGCTGATGGGCTCATGTTGCCATACTACGCCTGCCCAGCATCAGGTCCACTGGCAGCGCATTGCGGAAAGTGTATGTGCCATGGGATTTGAGAAGCGCACAGCTCATGATTGCTACAAGCTTTGAACTGACCTCTGACGCTGTGCAAAACATAAGCAGGCCTTTAATTACGCCTTGACTCTGGTGACTGGCAGTGGGCCACCACCAGAGGAGTATGAACTCACTCTGCACGAGGAAATTGCTGCAGAGTTCATGGATCAGGGACAAATCAAGGGAGTGGGAGAGATGCTGGATTATAACACAACATCCGGTGAGTCTTGATGCGTGCATGTCCAGCCCATTTGTGTTTTGCTTGTGTGATGTGATGTGTTCTGACTGCCAGTTCAGGCTATGTATTAATGAGTGCCATGTGTGACACATGCAATGCTTGACTGATGCGTGCTTGTCGTGATGCAGTCTGCATGCAGGCAATGTGCTGCACACGGGGGCAGTCCTCATCCCCACAGATTGTTTGTTTGTTTTTATTACTTATATTGCGCATCAGACCCAGGGGTAACCGGGTGCATTTTATAAGACAACTTAAAGCTTAGTTACAAGATCACATGGCAAATAGAGCAACAAGAAACATATAAAGTAATAATATACAACAAAATATACAGGAATATACAGCAGGCGAAAATGAGGGAGCATGTATTTACAGTCCTAATCAGAGACTCCTAGGGATTGAATAAGTCCAGGCAGTGGATAATCTATTGTGTGTCTGCATTTTTGATCCACGTTATGAGGTTGTGTCGGAAAGTGAGGTAGGGTTAGTCAGTCTTCATGGTGGATGGTAGGGAGTTTCAGAGTTGAGCTGCTTTCACCTGAAAGCTGCAGCCACCGACTTTAGTCAATTTAACTCTAGGTATAGATATGTTGTTGGAGTTAGCAGATCTGGTGAGATGCACCCTACTTACATGCAAGTCACTCGGCAGCCTCTCCTGTCCATGTACAACCTCACTGACATGTTTGCATATAGCCTGTGGTGTACTTCCACCCAACACTCGGCCTATGTCGTCACATGACTGACGGCTATGTGAGGTCACCCTGCAAGCTGCCCCTCCTCACGGGCATGCTTCCTTGCCTATTCGCCACCCTTCAGCTCACTGTCTCCATGGCACTGGTGATTTCCATGTTGGACTACTGGAAAGGCCTGTTCCCCTTTCCTGTGTACATGCACACTTCCCTGTGCAACCCTGCCATACCTGTACTGTGGGGTACATCCTTTGTCCTTGATGCAGGGTGTCTCACTTGGACCGTGCAGATGGCACAGGCTCAGAGTGGACATGAGTGTTCATTCATGGACCATTGCATTCCCTGCAATCCTCTATGGGTCCTTGGCAGGCTACTCATTGGACCACATCTCTGGTATTGAATCCGTCTCATGGTATTTGGTCATCCATATCATGCTTACTCAGGGTCACTTCCTCATCATGCACATGTTTAGGGTGTCCTTGTCTTTGTCGAGCACAGGCCCCCTCATTTACCGCCACCCTGCCTGTAGGTAACTGGTGTTGTGGCTTCTGCCTGTATAGATGTACTTGTGATGATTCCTCATATGTCCTGCTTTCTGTCCCCATCTCATCTGCTGTAGTCTCAGTTGACTGAGATGATGCAATTGACAACTGCCAACAATGTCTGCAACTTCACAGTACTGTGGTCAGCCATTCAGAGCCATGCACTGCCTCCCTGCCATTCCCCGGGGGGGAAGGTGGGGTTCAGTGCATCCCTACAACCCAGTGCCAACACTTTGCACATGATGACTACACTTGCCCTTACAGTGCCGTCATGTCACGAGATTGACATCACTATGTTTTAGGTTCTGTTGATAGTTGAAGACGTACACATGTGCTGCACTGCGCCCACACACTTCTGAGCCATGTTTCACCCTTCAACATGCCTATTCACTTGTGTGATGTCAAAGTGACCTGGCATGTATGTATCCATGTGCCTCCCTTAACTGTATTTCAATGCACTTGCGTTGTTGCATCCTGTGACACATGTAATTTTATTAATATTTATTTTCTTGTAGTGCATGTTGACATGCATTTTACATGTGTCAATGACAGTTCTATTTGACTTACTGCTGTGGCTATTTGTGAATTGTGCCATGGCTATGCTATGTGCCATCTCTTTGTTGCCATCTGTCATTTTTTTGCTAGGATCTATGCCTGCCAGTACGTTGTGTGTGATGCAGATGATATGCAACATGGAGTACATGTGTGGCCTTCACATTTGACACGCACCATGTCTGCTTTCAGGGTCCCCTTTCATTTCATTGCCACTGCACGCATGCCGGAGTTTGTGTTGTGTGCGATATGGCTGCTTCATGTGTTGGCTGTCAATAATGTGTTGTCTATGTGTGTGGTATTTGCTACTGTTTTGTGCGCTCCTGTGTTTTTTTTACATTTTGTTACAGGTGATGAGGCACTGGAAGCAGAGGAGGAGGAGATGGCAGACAGGGTGGCGTGTTCAGGTCAACAACCATGCACCAGTGGTGGTCGTGGCGTGGTAGGCTGCGAACATCCATTGGTGCTCCAGGTCATCCTGTCCAGGCCTGCCTCTGGGTATGGCTCTGAGGATCCCTTCGACTCTGATGTTAAATCGGATGCGCATCAATCCGTGCCGTCGACGGTGGGTGATTCTGCAGTGGACGCTGTTCTGTCTGCCACACCTGCAGTGGGCTTTGAGCCCTCAAGGGGCCAGTCAGTGTTAGAATGTTATGTTGTTATGTTATTTCATTTGTAAGGCGCCAAAGCTCGAAGGCATCCAGGCGCCGGAAGAAAGAAAGTAGGCCCTATCTAATACACATAAGTAGCTGGATCAGAATATTATGAGAAGAGGAAAGTCTTTAACTGTTTCCGAAACATCATAAGATTGTTTGTATTACGCAGAGACACCGGAAGGGCATTCCAGGCCTGTGCGGCCTGTACATGAAAGGCGCGGCCATTGCCACAAGCTCTTTTCACTCGATCTACGTGTAGAGAGCAGGTTTTAGCTGAGCGAAGAGATCTGCTAGGTACGTATATCTTCAACCTATTCTTGAGATATATGGGCGCATCACCATAGATACATTTATGGCAGGTTGTCAGGAGCTTGAATTGTATTCTAGCTGAAACTTGCAGCCAATGGAGACTCCTCCTAGCTACGGATGTAGGCTCTAAGCGCTTCATCAGAAAGACAATGCGTACTCCAGAGTTTTGAATCTTTTGGAGTCTTTGTAAGTCAACTTTCTTCGCCCCTCCCAAAAGAGTGTTACAATAGTCCACTCTAGGCAGTATTATGGCGCAGACTAATTTTTTTCGGTTTTCCTCTGAGACCAGCAGGGCCACTTGACGAAGCACTTTCAGATGATAGTTAGTGCTTTTCACAATGGCGTCAACGTGGGCCTTGTTGTCTAAACTGGCCTCCAAATAGGTGCCCAAGGTCTTAACCTTGGATACTACTGGTATCTGAAAGCCATCAACCTAAAAGCTGTTATACTGAGAACCCAACTTCTCTCTGGCTTGTCTGGGACCATATAGCATTAGTTCTGTCTTGGTGGCGTTAAGGCAGAGCCAATTTGTTGTCATCCAGCTTTTTACCATTTGGTAGACCCAGTCTAAGTTTTGTTGGTCCTTACTACGGTCTCCATTGACCTCCAGTGCCAACTGGAAGTCGTCTGCATAATTGCAGAAAAAGAGGTCTGAATTCTCAAGATCCCTGCATAAAGGAATGATATAAATGTTAAAGAGCAAGGGGGAGAGGCAAGCCCCCTGAGGGACTCCACAGATGGTGATCTCAGCATCAGAATCACTCTCACCCCAATGCACTCGAGAACTACATCCCTCAAGGAATGACTTGAGCCAGGTTATTGCCTCCACTGAGAGGCCTCCATCCGTAGACATGCGGTCTAACAGAATCTTATGATCAAGCAAGTCAAAAGCTGCCGAAAGATCGAGTAGCATCAGCAGTCCCGACTTGCCAGATTCCAGTCCAGATAGCATGTGTGTCTGCAGATCCAACAAGGCACTCTCATTGCCATGGAAACTACGGAACCCTGACTGTTTGGTATGAAAGATATTTCTTTCTGCCACATGTGCCTGCAGTTGTAACGTGGCCACTTAATCCACAAGTTTTAGGAAGAAAAGGGTGTTAGTGATTGGTCTGAGGTTTGCGGCATGTCTGCCTCTGGTGGTTACAGGGACAGGGTCACGCTCCACACTAGTTGCTCCTGTTCCTGGGGGAACAGATCAACAGAGGAATGCAGTCCTGCAGCCACAGGCAGTGCCAGCACAGCAAAGACCACGTCTCCTTGGGCCCAACAGGTGTGGTGTCCACCAAGGCGGTGGCCTGTGTGCCACCGAGGAACATTGGGTGGGAGAATGCCATGTATGCCATTGCACAGCAACATGGGGGAGTGCTTGAGATGTTGGCTCTAGGCATGGAACGTGTGGCTGATTCCATTCTCCCCCCTGATAGGCAGGTGGAGTTCCAGCAGCAGGCAACACAGTCCATGTGCCGCTCACTCAAGCTGGGCACGGCGGCCTCCAACAGGGCCCGCCGGGCTGAACTGGTGGCTCTGCACTCAGAAATTGCTGCTGAGCGACAGGTCCACAGGGAAGCCCTGAGGGACGATAACATCTCCCTTAGAAGTCCTCTGACTGCTCTAATTATGAACACTTTTTGGGCTCCACAATTTCAGTGTGGAGGCTGATCCTTATCTTGGTACCATTTAATGGGTGACCTCAGAGGACAAATTTCACAGGAGGTTCCTCATAGGATATGGGGACTTCTGTCCTTAGGCATGGGGTGTATGGGACTGCTGCCCATTTCAGAGATGATTTTGTTGTTTCAAAGGAACTTGGGGCCACATTTCAGAGAGGAACTATTTTTTCTTTTATTGACCTTCATAAGAAGTGTGTGGTCCCTGAGTCGTAGATCACTTGATGATTCTTTAAGAACGATAGAATATTCATAGAAGAGATTTAAAAACACTGAACTTCATCTATAGTAGAGAGTTTTATATGGTTTAGTTCACGGGGTATCCCAGGTTGGTTTCTGGGATATCCTTAGTTATAAAATGGTCGACCGGTTTCGATGAAAAATATTGATCATCTTCTTCAGGACCGTGATTTTGGCTTGTCTCAATGAGATCAAGGGTTGGGGAGGGTCGCAGGCACCTTCATCCCATTTACCAAAGAGAAATAAGACTGGGTTGGGTTATAGGTCTTGAGGTCACAGTGATTCTATTTTTCAGTCTTATTCTAGAATACTTTCTAATGCTTTTAACCAATTGAATGGCTAGTTTTTAGTTAAAAAGAGCTGTCGATTGGCTATTTTGGCTATATAGACACATCTATTGGCTGCTGGTAATTACCTTGTATAAAGGCGCTGTCAGCCGAGTCTTAGGAAGTTTTTTGGCTTAGGTCATGTGTATCCCGAGTCCTGCAAGACATTAACATGGCGTTTTTTAAGAAAATGCCCACATGAGACCTCGTAGTACTACATTCACAAGTGGGTCGTAATGGGAGCATTGGGATGACATCCTACATTGTCTCGCGCAGTCTATTAAGTGGTCGTGTGCTGGCAGTCAGATGCTGGTGTGCGCCCTATTGTCTGCACTAGGTCTGGTTCCGTTCGCGTGCTTGGCCGTATGTGTCGGCTCGCGGTGCAATGCGAGGAATCAGTTCCTATACAGAAGCGCCGCCACGGTTCCATGTGCGGGTGCCGTGGGATAATCTAGCTGCTGGCGTTCATGCGCAGTGAGAGAGTGTATATACATATACAGGGAGCGCTGGCGTGCGCCCGGACGCTTGGGATTGGAGAAATTAGTTCTTCTTTCAATCGCGTGCACGGCTGCCAAAGCGGCAGCTCGCGATCAAGCGCGAGGAATCTTAGTTCTGACAATGTGTACAATCCATAATTGTCGACGCGTAGCTCGCGTTTGAATGGGAGATGTTGTTTTTGTATGGGAACGGACACCACTCACCGTGTGTTACGAGCGGCTGCTTGTGTCTGCGGTACTCATTGTCAGAACTAAGATTCCTCACGCTTGATCGCGAGCTGCCACTTTGGCAGCCGCGTACGCAAATTGAAGAAGAACTAGTTTCTCCAATCCCAAGCGTCCGGGCGCACACCAGCACTCCCTGTATATGTATATACACTCTCTCACCGCGCATGCACGCCAGCAGCTAGATTATCCAACGGCACCCACACATGGAACCGTGGCGGCGCTTCTGCATAGGAACTGATTCCTCGCGTTGCAACACGAGCCGACACATACGGCCACGCAAGCGAACGGAACCAGACCTAGCGCAGACAATAGGGCGCCCAAAACGGAGATAGAACCGAGCTAAAAGATAAGAAGGCGCACAAACATGAAAGAACAGCAGCGCAGTGGTGCTTAGAAATGGAGTCTCGTGGTCTATCAATGCTCAACGGCCACACTATTGGGGACATTCCTGCATGCCCTACTTGGAGAAGACTTGATCAGGCATCAGTACTTGACTATATATTCGTTTCTGAAAACATCCACAAACGGACAAAAAAAATTGAAGTCATCAAAATGAAGCATAGTGACCCCGATATGGTTCAATTCATATTTGAACTGCCTATTCCGTGTAACAAGGAAAATTGGGGCTTTGCGGTTACTGCTGGTTCCAATAGGATTCGTTTAAATTTGTTGGATACAGAAGTTATTGCCATTACACACAATTTCCAACATGGCTCAAAAGCTCTTGAATACCGAGACCTCCTGTGCGACTACGAAGAACAGAAACGTAACACACATCGCAAGGGGTTTCGAGCAAAACACAAATTTGATATGGCTGTTATGCAACGAAAAAGAGCCATGCGACAAGAACTAAGGGCCATAAAAAACACAAGCAGTTTAACTAAAATGGAGTGTAAACTAATGATTAAACAAAGATATCGGAATTGGCACAAATCACATGCCGCAATTCTGGTGCAAAATGACTCCGAAATTATGTTACAGAAAATGTCTGGTAAAAAATCAGCTGAGTACTGGAGATTGATAAACAACAGCTTGGCGCCTCAACATGCACTACAAGCCAACGCAGTCTTGGAAGAAAAGTGGATCGAATTCTACTCGAATCTATATGCTAAAGATCCATCTTCCACAGTCTGGGTATACACAGCGCTAAAGAAATGGGATTTGGTGTTTGAGCGTCTTGACATACTTAATGTAATTAAAAATGTGCATGACTCTAGAGCACCCGGGCCAGATGGCTTAACCAACTTCACACTCAAGAAAAACCCAGAACTATGGACAGACTTCTGTGTAACACTGTTCGAAAGGGTTATTAAGAACTGTTCAACCCCGAAGTCATGGAAAAATGCGGTGGTGGTACCTATCTTTAAAAAAGGGGACCAAACTAATCCTAGAAACTATAGGCCTATAGCGCTACTTGATGTTTTGGGGAAAGTCTATGCAAGCCTTCTACAACAAAAACTCCTTAAATGGGCCATATCCTCAAAACACGTAGATCCCAGACAAGCGGGCTTTGTAAAAGGAGTAGGATGTGGGTTAAATTTGCTACTGCTAAATCTGCTAAAAATGGATGCATTGAAGTCAAACACAAAAATATACACGGCACTAATAGACCTGTCACAGGCGTTTGACAGCATAGACAGGGAGCTGCTGTGGGAAAAACTTAAGAGGTGGAACTGTCCTTTGAGTCTAGTGGATGCAATCCGTGAGTTACACACAGGCACTTCTATTAAGATTCGGTTGGATGAGAAAGGCACGTTGTCTGCTGATATTGCTACATATAAGGGCGTGAAGCAAGGCTGCCCATTAGCAGCAATTATTTTCAATCTCTTTATCTCAGATATAAAGCAAGCGTTCAACGGTGTAGTTACCTTTCCTCCAAAACTTTATGGAACCCAAATAGAATATTTGGCCTATGCTGATGATCTCATTTTGGTGGACTTAACGCCGATTGGGCTCCAGCGAAAACTCAATTGTCTTGAGCACTATACAACAGAAAACGGCCTTAAAATCAACAAAGAAAAAAGTGAAATTCTGATTTTGGAAAAGCTACAGGGAAACAAAGGTAAAAAAGGAAAATTTTGCTGGCGAATTGCAAATGAGGACCTACAAATCGTAAAGAGCTCGACCTACCTGGGCATGAAAATTAGCGCCAGCAGAACAGACGAACCGTGGTCCATTGCTGCAAAAAGCAAGTGTCGGCAGCTGGCGTGCCAGGCGCAATTAATTAATAAGAAATTTGGCAAATTTTCGTTAAAACCAGTCATCTTATTTTATGAGCAAAAAGCGGTACCTATACTTATATACGGCGGAGAAAACGCATTTGGTTGCGCAGAGGACTTGTGGAAATCCCTAGAAAACATCTTTTGGTCCCGTGTCTTGCAGCTTCCAAAGGGTACATCAACAACATGCCTACGGTATGATCTAGGGCTCATATCAATCAAAGCAAGAGTTACATGGAACCTCCTAAGTATATATAGAAAAACGATGGTCAAAACTCCGGTGCCGCAATTTGAATTACTACATAAGTCTGACAAAGACAGAATCACTTCCACCTTGTTTGATTGGAATGTCCTCTGCAAGGCTCTACTAGAGGAGTATGGCATTAATCTCTCATTGTTAATAGAGAATCCAGTCATGGCTAAAACGACAATCTGGAGAACTGACTGGATATCAACCTGTGATTTAAGAGCGAACTCAACTCTAATGTGTGAGGTACCGGGGGAAGCAAAAGCCTACGGTCAGCGACACACATATCTAACCTGCTTACCGGATCAATACTCAAGAGCTTTGTATATGAAATTCAGAATGAATTTGTTCTTAACGAAAGAACGTTTGGCTACATGGACAAAGTATGCTAACATTGATCCAGTATGCAGATTCTGTAAAAAGAGCAATGAATCCATCAAACATTTAGTCATGAGTTGTCTTGCTTTTGAACACCAAAGAGAAAGACAATTTCTCGAGCATCAATTCATGAATACAGAGGATTGGTGGAAGGCACTGTTTGAGGGGAACAACAGAGCAGTTCTATTTGCTCTAATAAATTTCCTTCGATTGTTGAAAAATATTTTAGATATAGAGAATGAGAAACTGGGTTTACAAAAGTAAGAAAATTGTTACGGAGTAGGAACCTGGCTTATGTGTGTGAAATTAAGAGGTTTCAAATTGATGAAGGGAACTAGTAATTGAAAGGAGAGACTGGAAGATTGTAATGTGTGTGTTTTTTTAAAGGTTTGAATAAACCAAATAAAAAAAAAAAAAAAAAAAAAAAAAAAAATAGGGCGCACACCAGCGTTCTGAGTGCAGGCACACAACCACTTAATAGACTGCGCGAGAGAATGTAGGATGTCAACCCAATGCCCCCATTACGACCCACTTGTGAATGTAGTACTACGAGGTCCCGTGTGGGAATTTTCCTAAAAAACGCCTTTTCAATGTCTTGCAGGACTCGGGATACACATGACCTAAGACGAAAAACTTCCTAAGACCCGGCTGACAGCGCCTATATACAAGGTAATTACCAGCAGCCAATAGATGTGTCTATATAGCCAAAATAGCCAATCGACTGCTCTTTTTAACTAAAAACTAGCCATTTAATTGGTTAAAAGCATTAGAAAGTATTCTAGAATAAGACTGAAAAATAGAATCACTGTGACCTCAAGACCTATAACCCAACCCAGTTTTATTTCTCTTAGGTAAATGGGATGAAGGTGCCTGCGACCCTCCCCAACCCTTGATCTCTTTGAGACAAGCCAAAACCACGGTCCTGAAGAAGATGATCAATATTTTTCATCGAAACAGGTCGACCATTTTATAACTAAGGATATCCCAGAAACCAACCCGGGATACCCCGTGAACTAAACCATATAAAACTCTCTACTATGGATGAAGTTCAGTGTTTTTAAATCTCTTCTATGAATATTCTATCGTTCTTAAAGAATCATCAAGTGATCTACGACTTGGGGACCACACACTTCTTATGAAGGTCAATAAAAGAAAAAATAGTTCCTCTCTGAAATGTGGCCCCAAGTTCCTTTGAAACAACAAAATCATCTCTGAAATGGGCAGCAGTCCCATACACCCCATGCCTAAGGACAGAAGCCCCCATATGCTATGAGGAACCTCCTGTGAAATTTGTCCTCTGAGGTCACCCATTAAATGGTACCAAAATAAGGATCCGCCTCCACACTGAAATTGCGGAGCCCAAAAAGTGTTCATGTGTGTTAAAACATAGTTTCAAATAACACTTCGGGAAAAACTTCAAAGTTCAATTCATCGCCTCCCTGAATGTGATCCAGTGCTCTCATTATGAGCCAGGGGACATGGGCAGAACAGAGGATGGAGCTGCTGGATGACACCATCTTGGCTGAACTCCATGCAAGCCGGGAGGAAGTCCGCCTGTCACGTGAGGCCTCGCTGGCAGAACTCTGTGTTACATGTGAGTTCTTGCAGGAGGAACTCCATGTTACACGTGAGGTGCTGCATGGCAACCTCCCTGCCATATTCCTGCAGAACCAGGCTCACCAGGCCCGCATGCTTGCTGCCGTGGAGGGGCTTGCTGGGGCTATGCATGGTCAGGCACCTGTGCCACACGCACCTCCTGATGTACAACCAGGGGGTGATGACGACGACGTATCTCTCACTCAGGTCGGGACGTGAAGAACATGAGCCCATGCAGGATTTTCTTTTTAGTCTCAACATCATCGCATGTGGGTGTTGAGGTGCACCCTGTACCTCCCCCCTCCTGTGTGCCCAACCTTCCCCCGGGTCCACTATGGCCATTTTTATTTTTTGTCTATTGTGCATTTATGTTACAGTGTGGTGCTATGTGGCATCCGATGGCATCCACTGTGTGTTGCGGCTGGTCCCATACAGGCTTGTCTCGTGGTTGTGTTTGTGGCCTGGTGTCCGGACACATATGCCACTCCTGCTTCCCCTTTCCGTGGGCTCTCAAGGATCGCACCGTGTGACAGTAACTTACACAGAGACATTGGACTTCCGTCATATATGTGGCCAGTCTGAAGTCCAACTTGTGCATACACCCCTAGCGGGGATTCATGATGGTTTCTCCAGTGCATGGTTGGACTGCATTTTGGTGAGTATATTGTTGACTGTGCATGATTTAATTTTACTTATTCATGTATTGCCTTGACTGTATACATTTTTGATGCACTTAATGCTGTATTCGGTCCCATGCCCCCTTTAGCTGTCAAAGCCACTCTCATGATGGTAGGGGGACATGTGGTGGCAATGTCACATTGAGGCACTTGTGCTATGGTGTTTCCTCAATCTCTGACATTGTCACTATTGGGTCCTGTGTTCATGTTATGTTCTGCTGGTAAATTGATAGTCCTGTGTTGGTTTTGCTTATGATGTGTCACAGGATTGGCAATATATTTCCGTTGCAGATGTGTCCACAATGGAGTGGTTCACATGGGAGATGTACGCAACACTGAAGGTTCATGCATTTCCGATGCTAACATGAATTGAATAGCCCTGCAAACACACCCCCACAACACACACAATGCACCCCCAACCCCACCCCCAGCCTCCACCCAAACATCCACCCACGCACACACTACTTGCCTTCTGAGACATGCTGTGGCCCTGCTGCACAAGTTCACATTGACTTTCGTGATCGTGAACTGGCGCCGCAGGCTTATTTTTTGCTTTGTTTTTGTATGCAGCTGCAGGCGTTTCCAGGCCGCAAACACCACTCACTGTACTGTGTTGTGTAGTTAGCGGGGTGTTGTGGGGGACAACACCGCAGCACCCGCATTTTCTTTTCTTTTTTGTGATTCCCTTAAATGCATACCACCAAAGGTTCAAGGTTTTGGTGTTCACACCTTTGGTGGCATGCATTTACGTATTTACGTACTTTTAGTATAGGTTGGATATTTTTCTCACTCTTTTTTTCAGAGTCCATGGGGGTCATTACCAGTTTGGAGGTAGCCATGGTACTATTAGTGCCATGGCTGCCTCCAAAGTCATGTCCGGGTCCTGGTTCCTTGAATGGGGACTTACCGGGTCACTCCAACCTTGGAGGACCCGGTAACTCCCCATTCAAAATACCCATCCCCCGTTCCCATTCGAGCCCCCATAGGGCTCAATGGGAATGAGGAGGGAGCTAATAACGGGCCGCAAGCGGACCAGGGAGCTAAGCGGACCAGGGAGCTAATAATGGGCCCGTTAATAACGGAACCGTTATTAGCTCCCTGGTCCGCTTGTGGGACCCGCAAAGGACGTCTGGTCTGACCAGACATTCTGAGAGGGTCCCACGAGGGATCCTCATAATGCGGCATTAAGGGGGTAACGGCACCGGCATCCTTACTGGTGCCATTAACCCCTCACTGCCGCACTCGTAATGATCCCCCATGTCTGAGGGGATTGTCTGTGGCCTGTTTCCATTTGTGACGGTGCACTTTGTGACAGTTGTGTCATGTGTGTTGATCATTTTATTGTAGTTTTCACATTGCATGCCATGGTATGGTGTGTGCGATGGGTGATATGGGGTTGAGGGAGGTTTACGTGACATACCAGCATTTGAATGTGATATTTTGCATGGGGGGTGGAATCTGTAGCTTGCATGTGTACCTTTTGGTCACACGGGATTGTGTTTGCTTAAGTAGCTAGGGATGCACTCAATGCTGCAATTCCAAGGACACATTCCCAGGGTGTTAAGGTTGTGACAGTTGACTGTCCCTTTGTCATCATCGATTGTCATCTGGAATGTGCCAGGCCTGTGTGCACTCCGCAGGGGTGGGGGTTTAGGTGACAAATGTAGCCACAAGCTGGATACGCGCTGCCTCGCCACGTGCCCATACCCTCCCATGCACAGGGTTGTGCATGTGGTTAGGGATGTGGGGCACCACCATGTCCACCGGTACGCCCGCAATCGGAGCCGATAGTTGCGCGTTGTCATGATCTGTGTTGAATCATCTGAAGCCATTAAAGTCAGTGGATGACAAACTTCCTGTCCCCTGTTCATTTTCTTGACACAAGAGATTTTAAGGTAGGCAGTAGAGAGTACATAGAACTGGCATATGTTTTCACAAAATAATCTCTATATTTTAACAAGCAAATTGTATAGTATAAATACATACCAGCAGTTAGACATGAATGAACCGTCGGTAAAGTTCAATGTAGGTGGCAGGGAATATAGTGTATACTTATTAGATATAAAGGCACCGTTTTGTAGCAGGGAAACCCACCTGGTTGTTGCATCAGTCGAAGAACCAAAGCACTCTTCATCACTTGTAACTCACCACCTCCCAGGCCAGCCATGAGGACCGCAACCCACAGGTGGGCACATACATGGAATCCGGTCCTGGCTTGCCTCTGATATGACTATAACCAGGGACTAGGGGTCCACAAGCCTAAAGTGTTTGACTGAAATCGTTGCTTGGCTTGTTAAAAAATATATTTTGAATCAGCTCGAAAAGACCGATACGTTTTCAAGCTGACTCACAAGTTGATTGTAACTGACTTGCAAAATACTTGAATCGACTCATATGCTGCTTGAACAAGCTTGGATATTTAAAGTAAACAAGGCAGAGACATATCATCCATTGACAATACTAGATGCCACGCGATTCAGGCTTTAGGGTCACACTGTGTGAAGTCGTCTCGGGGTCATTAAGTGTGCCTTCTAGGGACTTTAGTACTAGCTGGAGCCGATTCAACACAATCGGAGCCAATAGTCACGCGTTGTCATGATCTGTGTTGAATCATCTGAAGCCATTAAAGTCAGTGGATGACAAACTTCCTGTCCCCTGTTCATTTTCTTGACACAAGAAGTGGCTGCGAGAAGGGAGATGTAGAGAGTGCTGGCTATCTCATGGAAACGGGAGTCGCAGAGTGAGAGAGGAACAAGAGAGAGAAAGAAAGGGAGCCAGAACATTTAAAATAAGGGGGCTTACAGCTGGCCTGTAAGTCAAGTGTCAATCCCTAAACCTGACATTGTGATCTTGTCATCTGTGAAAGCCTTGCGATTAAAAGGCTTGTCGTATATAGGGTGCACAATTTGCGGGTACCAGTGGGGCCAGGTCCGTCCCACTTAGTTACCAACTGCACCCTGAGAGACCTCATATAGAGACACCCATTTTGTTTCCCTTCATGTTGTCGTGCAGCAGACCCATCAACTGCTGTCACTAGCAAGAGGAGGGGGCTGTAGCTTGCATGGGAGCCCCCAGTCGTCCCTTCTATGACACCAGCCACATGAAACATCAACTATCCTGGGATTTTAGGTCTTGTCGTGCAGCATATACCATGCAAAGAAGTCTGGGGGCAGTGATTCCACTGCATCAGATGGGGAAATGTTGGGGTGGCACACCTGCAGAAATGCCATGCTTCCACTTGAAATGCCCTTGCAATGCCAGCCGAGTAAGGCACTCTCACTCACATCCCCACTCTCTTTAGTGTCACCGTTTTTTTCACCATCATTTTATGTACCCTTAAAAATATGCAGAAATATACACCCTGAAATATACCGTACATAAAATAATAAATAAAAGCCCTCCCAAAATAAAACCATACAATCTTTAAATCATCTGAACTTTGGGAGATTATCTTTTTACTTTATTCTGAGGGAACAGAAAAAAAGCAGAGGCGGAAGATAACATTCAGTGAATATACCTTCGGAGAAAGCAAACACATTTGCGCTTATTCTGGAAGGATAGAACATTTAGCTGACTGACCGTTCAAGTGTGTTAAAACATAGTTTCAAATAACACTTCGGGAAAAACTTCAAAGTTCAATTCATCGCCTCCCTGAATGTGATCCAGTGCTCTCATTATGAGCCAGGGGACATGGGCAGAACAGAGGATGGAGCTGCTGGATGACACCATCTTGGCTGAACTCCATGCAAGCTCGGAGGAAGTCCGCCTGTCACGTGAGGCCTCGCTGGCAGAACTCTGTGTTACATGTGAGTTCTTGCAGGAGGAACTCCATGTTACACGTGAGGTGCTGCATGGCAACCTCCCTGCCATATTCCTGCAGAACCAGGCTCACCAGGCCCGCATGCTTGCTGCCGTGGAGGGGCTTGCTGGGGCTATGCATGGTCAGGCACCTGTGCCACACGCACCTCCTGATGTACAACCAGGGGGTGATGACGACGACGTATCTCTCACTCAGGTCGGGACGTGAAGAACATGAGCCCATGCAGGATTTTCTTTTTAGTCTCAACATCATCGCATGTGGGTGTTGAGGTGCACCCTGTACCTCCCCCCTCCTGTGTGCCCAACCTTCCCCCGGGTCCACTATGGCCATTTTTATTTTTTGTCTATTGTGCATTTATGTTACAGTGTGGTGCTATGTGGCATCCGATGGCATCCACTGTGTGTTGCGGCTGGTCCCATACAGGCTTGTCTCGTGGTTGTGTTTGTGGCCTGGTGTCCGGACACATATGCCACTCCTGCTTCCCCTTTCCGTGGGCTCTCAAGGATCGCACCGTGTGACAGTAACTTACACAGAGACATTGGACTTCCGTCATATATGTGGCCAGTCTGAAGTCCAACTTGTGCATACACCCCTAGCGGGGATTCATGATGGTTTCTCCAGTGCATGGTTGGACTGCATTTTGGTGAGTATATTGTTGACTGTGCATGATTTAATTTTACTTATTCATGTATTGCCTTGACTGTATACATTTTTGATGCACTTAATGCTGTATTCGGTCCCATGCCCCCTTTAGCTGTCAAAGCCACTCTCATGATGGTAGGGGGACATGTGGTGGCAATGTCACATTGAGGCACTTGTGCTATGGTGTTTCCTCAATCTCTGACATTGTCACTATTGGGTCCTGTGTTCATGTTATGTTCTGCTGGTAAATTGATAGTCCTGTGTTGGTTTTGCTTATGATGTGTCACAGGATTGGCAATATATTTCCGTTGCAGATGTGTCCACAATGGAGTGGTTCACATGGGAGATGTACGCAACACTGAAGGTTCATGCATTTCCGATGCTAACATGAATTGAATAGCCCTGCAAACACACCCCCACAACACACACAACGCACCCCCAACCCCACCCCCAGCCTCCACCCAAACATCCACCCACGCACACACTACTTGCCTTCTGAGACATGCTGTGGCCCTGCTGCAAAAGTTCACATTGACTTTCGTGATCGTGAACTGGCGCCGCAGGCTTATTTTTTGCTCTGTTTTTGTATGCAGCTGCAGGCGTTTCCAGGCCGCAAACACCACTCACTGTACTATGTTGTGTAGTTAGCGGGGTGTTGTGGGGGACAACACCGCAGCACCCGCATTTTCTTTTCTTTTTTGTGATTCCCTTAAATGCATACCACCAAAGGTTCAAGGTTTTGGTGTTCACACCTTTGGTGGCATGCATTTACGTATTTACGTACTTTTAGTATAGGTTGGATATTTTTCTCACTCTTTTTTTCAGAGTCCATGGGGGTCATTACCAGTTTGGAGGTAGTCATGGTACTATTAGCGCCATGGCTGCCTCCAAAGTCATGTCCGGGTCCTGGTTCCAACCTTGGAGGACCCGGTAACTCCCCATTCAAAATACCCATCCCCCGTTCCCATTCGAGCCCCCATAGGGCTCAATGGGAATGAGGAGGGAGCTAATAACGGGCCGCAAGCGGACCAGGGAGCTAAGCGGACCAGGGAGCTAATAATGGGCCCGTTAATAACGGGACCGTTATTAGCTCCCTGGTCCGCTTGTGGGACCCGCAAAGGACGTCTGGTCTGACCAGACGTTCTGAGAGGGTCCCACGAGGGATCCTCATAATGCGGCATTAAGGGGGTAACAGCACCGGCATCCTTACTGGTGCCGTTAACCCCTTACTGCCGCACTCGTAATGATCCCCCATGTCTGAGGGGATTGTCTGTGGCCTGTTCCCATTTGTGACGGTGCACTTTGTGACAGTTGTGTCATGTGTGTTGATCATTTTATTGTAGTTTTCACATTGCATGCCATGGTATGGTGTGTGCGATGGGTGATATGGGGTTGAGGGAGGTTTACGTGACATACCAGCATTTGAATGTGATATTTTGCATGGGGGGGTGGAATCTGTAGCTTGCATGTGTACCTTTTGGTCACACGGGATTGTGTTTGCTTAAGTGGCTAGGGATGCACTCAATGCTGCAATTCCAAGGACACATTCCCAGGGTGTTACGGTTGTGACAGTTGACTGTCCCTTTGTCATCATCGATTGTCATCTGGAATGTGCCAGGCCAGGGGTGGGGGTTTAGGTGACAAATGTAGCCACAAGCTGGGTACGCGCTGCCTCGCCACGTGCCCATACCCTCCCATGCACAGGGTTGTGCATGTGGTTAGGGATGTGGGGCACCACCATGTCCACTGGTACGCCCGCCGGGTTGCAACGTTGTGCAGGACACATGCTGCCACAATGATCCTGCACACTACTGGGGGCACATATAGTAGCTGCCCACCAGAGCAGTCAAGGGAGCGGAAATGTGACTTGAGCATCCCGAATGTGCTCTCCACTATTCCTCGGGTTGAAATATGGGCTTCATTGTATCTTACCTGGGGTGGTGTGGTAGGGTTCCGTATTGACTTCATCATGTAGGTGCTCAGAGGGTAGGCCCTGCCCCCTGGGGAGGTGATAATGGTTGTCATTATTTGGGTTTGTATATTTGTCTGTGTGTGACATGCATGCATGTGCACCGGCCTTTGTACTCACCAATGAGCCATGTGTTGCCATGCCTCCCAGCTTCCAGGTCCCGGTGTAGGGCTGACATTCTGAATATGAAATTGTCATGGGTGGACCCGAGATAGTTTGCATAGACAGAGGTGATGATTCCCTTGGCATCACATACAACATGCACGTTGAAAGAATGCCAGTGCTTGCGTTTGCGATAAATGTGTTCAGTGACCCTAGGTGGATTTAGGGCCACATGGGTGCAATCATTGGCACCAAGCATTTTGGGGAAGTGTGCCACCCCATAAAAGTCCTGGACCACGGCCTGTCTGTCTGCGGGTGTTCTGGGTATGTATATATGTGCCTACGGACTGAGGGGCGTGCAGTCATGATTGCCAACACCTGGTGTCGGCAGCGTGACTGCGTGGCTGTGAGACACCCCCAACTACGGCAGTTGTCTGCTGAAATGACCCAGTGGCCAAAAAATGCAGGACATTGAGCACTGTTTCCAAGGAGCTCGGTGCTTGGGAGCACAAGGTGGGTGATGTGAGGTCATACTCCCACTCAGTGACCAGGTCTAGGATGATATGAGGTGGAAACATATACCTGCCATAGACCTGGTCATCAGGCATCCCAAAAAGGCTGGTCCTGGATAAGAAAATGCGGTGCCTGGCTATCCTCCTCCTCCTGCGGTGTCCCACGATCACTGCTGCTAGAAATGGGACATTCATCGTAGCTGTATATGCTTGTTTGTGCGCATGTTTATGCTGCGCAGGGGCGCTTGGGCCTGCTTTCGTGTCGCCAACGTGTTTCCGACTTTGCGTGTCTTTTGGCGTGCGTGGGTTTGCCTTGTTCAATTCCATGAATATGTGTTGTTAGCGCGCGTGTGGGAGTTGCAGGGAATTCACTGCTGAACTTCCCCCGTTACGCCCACATCTTTGCGTGTTGTTCCCCATTCCACGTGTTCCGCCCCCTTTTTAGGTGTGTGCGCTGGAGATTGTGCGTCTTCATTGGGCGACTTGCGCACAGATTTTGGGATCTCGCAGTGACGTGTGCGCCACACGCGAATTTGGGCAGGTGCCAGGTAAACCAGGCGCAGTGCCTTCCATGAATCGGGAAACGGGCGCATGCGGGTGCTTCACACACGTGTGCTGCGTTTTTCACGCTTGCGCCACACATTTCGGCGCACAATCATTCCATGAATCACCCCGTATATTATTACAAAATCTAATAAATATTGCCACTAATTACCAATATGAACAAAGCATTATGAAATAGTAATAGGTGAAATACCAAAAATAAAAACAAAATATGTATCTGAATGAATGGGCAAGATGAAAAAGAAATACATAAAAATAGTAATACAAATTCCAAGTTATGTTAATCAAGCTCACTTTAAAACATGACAAATGGATCATAAAACGTAATAGTACATCTTGTTCTTATATTAAGTCACACAAGCTCATAACCCAGCGTGTCAGGTCTGTGATTCGGAACATGCTCCCATTGACCCTGTAAAAGACTGGAGGGGGTATCTGTACTTCTGCCCACTATATAGTTAGTGTAGCAACGGAGAGCACCCCAGCTAAGGCTCTCAATTGGTAGAATGCAAGAGCAACTAAGACTGAGACTCAAGGGAGGTGGTGCAGGATGGTTTGTAGGTACAGTGAGTCACCAAGCTCCCACAAAGGAATGTCCACACACAATGTCAGGTGCAACTCTTGTTGTTTTATTTAGGTAATTAAACTTAATATATATTAAGTTCTAGGTGGTACTACTGTTACCTTTAAATTCTATTGTAATGCAGCAACTGCTGACAATTATTAAAAAGCATTTACATTATTAGGCAAGCTTAACCTCATAAAATGTTACTGTGGAAAGGCAGGTAATAATTAAAACATAGGCAGAATGCTTTATTTAGGATAAAAATGCAATACCGTGAGAATGCTCCCACCTGGGCAACCTGTAAGGAAAAGGTAAGGTTTACTTTATGTTGTATGGCCCAGTCCAAATATGTTCATTAATAGTCTGTTTCTCTTTCTACAGTACCTGGGAAGCCAGGGGGAGGCCAGGTTCCAAGATGAACCTGAGACCACTGGATGAATCATGAGGATGGAAGATGCTCTTCCTCGTTACACTACCTTGGTTGTCTTGGAAGGTGAAGTGATGGAATTTCTCGGTTTCACTTGATTATGCCCCTCGAGGATGTACCCTGCCCCCTTGGGAGAATGAGTCAATGGAACATCGCGGTTGAGCAGGAAAAGGGAACAATGCAGTGTTGCAAAGGCAGCAATGCTGGTCTGTCTCGGTAGTCTCAGATAATGGGTTGTTACACCAGCTGGGGATGTCCTACGGAGATGAAACTTGCTGTGGACCTTGACAAGGCTTGGATGAAGAAAGATGATTCCATTGGTGGTCAAAATCAATCACTTACGATGGTGACGGGTGCAGTGGCAGAAGTAGGGGTCAGGATTCGGTATTTTGCAGTTGGCACCTTTCGGGTCTTCGGTGCTGCAGCTGCAGCATGAATGACAGGCTGACTTCTGGTGACTTGGACTTGACCGGTGGACCAGACTGCAGATCCTCACCAAGTCTGGGTCCTCTGGAAACTCTCTTCTGTGTTTGCTGGTGGGAAACACACAGGCTGGCTTTCCTCTGCAGGCGGCAACCCTAGACCTTCTCCGGTGTGGAAAAGTGGGCTGATATAGTGGCCTCAGTGCCACTTGCAGATTTCTTTGAATAGTTGTACCCCCTCTTCTGAACGATGCTCAGCAACTTAGCTTTCAGTGGTCACAAGCACTCCTCCCGACCCTGGGTGACACAGTTGAATTTCCCGGCTTTAAAATGTTCAGGCACTACTCTTCTGGACCTATGATGATCCATTCTTTGGATGGCCAGTACACAGGACTGGCTTCCAGGACACTCTGGGTGAAGAGCAGCAGTTGCATGATGTCCTCTCGTAGCTATGGGAAAAGGTTGACAATCCAGGTTCTCTCTGGTTCAGTCATCAAATCAGCAAAGCAGCCTTTGGATTACTTGAATAGTTGCAGCAGCAGACTTCTTCCTCCAGATGGATTCCAGGATACAAGCTTCTTACTTCGGTTTTAACTTTCAGCTTCTGAACAGCTTCAAGTTTCAAGCTTCTGACAAGGGGGTGTTTGAGGGGTCCCTAGTTATACACAGATATTCTCCAATCACAAAGGCAGAGCAAGGCTCAGCCAGACAATCAGACACAGTCATACACATGTATGCATCACCCAAACCGGCTCACAGGCATTCAGGCCATTCACCGAAAACCAGACATCCACAACTGAGCATGTGGATTGGGGGCAACTCCCCAGCCTTTCAGAGCACTACACTGCATGTATTCCAATTTCAGCCAGGGCTGGCTCAGGCCTTTTGTCACAAAATCAACACTAGACACCCAAAACACAGAATTCATATTGACACCTCACCTCACTCCATTCATTCAGACTCCACCCCAAGAGTGGACCCGTGACAAACAGCCTTTGGGAAGGCTGCCAGGGGATGCTAGCAGGAGGCAGTTTGGCAGGAGGCAGCCCATATGTGGACCTTTCACCCAAAAGCCATTGAGGGAAAGGGGACATAGCCAGGGCCTCTCCAGACTTTGAGAAGCAAGGAAGAGAGGCAAAGAAAACCAAAAGGCCACCAGTGGCCATCTTGGCTTTTCGAAGGAATCCAATGATTCATATGGCATGGCCTGGGTATCCCAAAAAGGAAGGATACCCAAATCCACTCTCAGGTCAGCATGTAGCTGCCACCAGCCCATACCGTTCTCTGTGGGTAATACAAATGTGCCCCAAAACATACACTAGGGGTAGAAGAGTGTACCCCTACTCATGGGTGCTAAGGGTATACCATGGTGTACTGTTCACGAAAAGGTAAAGATGAAGGGCTGCAGCGCCAAGAGTCCAAACTGGACTCCTGTGCAGAGGTCACGCAGAAAACACACCTGGAGAAGTAGTGTGAAAAGGATGAGGTGGCCCGGTCCCAGCAAACACATTTCCAACATCACAGCCCCCCAGAACAGACAGAACACACTGTCAAGAGTTTAAAAAGCAAATTGAAACAATGGCTTTGAAAACAAAATATTTAATGAAAGGATCTTCACACATTAATCAGCTAGCATTTCAGACTCCCGCCCCATCAAGGCTGAAGCACATGCTTGGGGTAGCTGATGCTACTGTTGTTAGGGAGAATTGCCTAGCACTTCGGTGTTGGACTTCCCTTGTGGGTGAGACTAGACTGATGTGCAAATGGATATTTCTCCTCTGTGAAGGGTCAGTGAGCTAAAACGTGCATGTGGTGGAAGACAATCCATAAAATAGGCTATTTGAATTATAATCACTGTCAGTAGAGGGGCTCCAACACTCCTGTACAATAAAAGAGTCGATGGCCCCTATTTTTCAACTTCTGATGGAGGTCAAAGACTGGCTTGTGGGACTGAAACATGTGGGGCAGCATTATTATTTTGTGAAATGTGAAGAACAGCGTTTTTCTTGCCCTATTGGTAATACTTTTCATAATATGTGTTTTTGTACAATTATTTATATGATGAATTTGTATTATATTTTTAACATGTAACTAATCATGTTTGATGAGTTGGACAATCTTTAGAATATTGTTTGTAAAATAATATGTTTTGTGTGACTCCTGTATAGTTCTTTTATATTGTGATTCACCTGTGAGTATGTGTACTCGCAATCAATGTTTTTTTTTTCCTCCAAAATGTTTCAATCTATGCAAATGAAATGATGTGAAAGTGCCAGTTCTTCTAACGTTCTTCTATAGCTTTCATAGCCAACAATGATAAGCAATCGGCAACAGATAATTGTATGTGTTTAGAAATAATAGCATTATGAGAGGCAGCTGGTAACACAATGAGGTTGAAAGAACTCTAGAAGTTATTTCAGACATGATATTAATAACATTCACAGAAGAGGGACACACCTAGACACTTCCTCAACTGAGAGGGGTATTTATGTGTCTTTGCTTGGATTGAGACACTCAGCTTGACTGTGCATTTGACTCAGCAGTGATTTTATTTCTCCTGGTACATCACAAATAATGGATGTATAACTCATGTTACTTCTAGTGTAGTTTGTGCAGTAGGCCTGTGAAGTGTTCCTTGGTTGGCATGGCCTTATATTCTCTAACAAGTGTGCTGAGTTAACAGGAATCACAGCAATGAACCTGATAAGTCTTTGTTTTCCAAGACTACATATTTCCCCTGGACAATTCTAAACACTTGCTGTAAGCGGGAAGACTGCAATCTATCAGCTTTGTCTATCATGAAGTCCTTCCTAAATCCCTCTTGTTTTGCCTTTTCCTGTATCAGCTTGAGAAGCCAACACATGATTTTTCCTTTGATGGGCATTCATAATATGTTTTTCTGTAAGGTAGTGCCTTCACATGTGCATAAAGACAATTACATTAAAAGCAAATGTTTATGGAGGATCTTTCCTGGGAGGAAAAGGATAGTGTGGGAGAACTGGGCATTTTCATTTGTGTATGTGTTTGTGTCTCACTCTGGTCAGTCAGCTAAATGTTCTATCCTTCCTGAATAAGCGCAAATGTGTTTGCTTTCTCCGAAGGTATATTGAATCAATGTTATCTTCCGCCTCTGCTTTTTTTCTATTCCCTCAGAATAAAGTAACAAGATAATCTCCCAAAGTTCAGATGATTTAAAGATTGTATGGTTTTATTTTGGGAGGGCTTTTATTTATTATTTTATGTACGGTATATTTCAGGGTGTATTTTTCTGTATATTTTTAAGGGTCCATAAAATGATGGTGAAAAAAACGGTGATACTAAAGAGAGTGGGGATGTGAGTGAGAGTGTCTTACTCGGCTGGCATTGCAAGGGCATTTCAAGTGGAAGCATGGCATTTCTGCAGGTGTGCCACCCCAACATTTCCCCATCTGATGCAGTGGAATCACTGCCCCCAGACTTCTTTGCATGGTATATGCTGCACGACAAGACCTAAAATCCCAGGATAGTTGGTGTTTCATGTGGCTGGTGTCATAGAAGGGACGACTGGGGGCTCCCATGCAAGCTACAGCCCCCTCCTCTTGCTAGTGACAGCAGTTGATGGGTCTGCTGCACGACAACATGAAGGGAAACAAAATGGGTGTCTCTATATGAGGTCTCTCAGGGTGCAGTTGGTAAGTAAGTGGGACGGACCTGGCCCCACTGGTACCTGCGAATTGTGCACCCTATATACGACAAGCCTTTTAATCGCAAGGCTCTCACAGATGACAAGATCACAATGTCAGGTTTAGGGATTGACACTTGACTTACAGGCCAGCTTTAAGCCCCCTTATTTTAAATGTTCTGGCTCCCTTTCTTTCTCTCTCTTGTTCCTCTCTCACTCTGCGACTCCCCGTTTCCATGAGCTAGACAGCACTCTCTACCTCTCCCTTCTCACAGCCACTTCTTGTGTCAAGAAAATGAACAGGGGACAGGAAGTTTGTCATCCACTGACTTTAATGGCTTCAGATGATTCAACACAGATCATGACAGCGGGTGACTATTGGCTCCGATTGTGTTGAATCGGCTCCAGCTAGTACTAAAGTCCCTAGAAGGCACACTTAATGACCCTGAGACGACTTCACACAGTGTGACCCTAAAGCCTGAATCGCGTGGCATCTAGTATTGTCAATGGATGATATGTCTCTGCCTTGTTTACTATAAATATCCAAGCTGGTTCAAGGAGCATATGAGTCGATTCAAGTATTTTGCAAGTCAGTTACAATGAACTTGTGAGTCAGCTTGAAAACGTATCGTCTTTTCGAGCCGATTCAAAATATATTTTTTAACAAGCCAAGCAACGATTTCAGTCAAACACTTTAGGCTTGTCGACCCTTAGTCACTGGTTATAGTCATATCAGAGGCAAGCCAGGACCGGATTCCATGTATGTGTCCACCTGTGGCTTGCGGTCCTCATGGCTGGCTTGCGGTCCTCATGGCTGGCCTGGGAGGTGGTGAGTTACAAGTGATGAAGAGTGCTTTGGTTCTTCGACTGATGCAACAACCAGGTGGGTTTCCCTGCTACAAAACGGTGCCTTTATATCTAATAAGTATACGCTATATTCCCTGCCACCTACATTGAAGACGGTTCATTTATGTCCAACTGCTGGTATGTATTTATACTATACAATTTGCTTGTTAAAATATAGAGATTATTTTGTGAAAACATATGCCAGTTCTATGTACTCTCTACTGCCTACCTTAAAACCAATGTTACTTGTAGTGTACCTTTTCATTCCCAGTCTCCTGCCTATTGATTTAATGGAGATAAATGTCATACACGGGAGATTATTTTGTTTACGGTGCAAATCGCATGCAGGGGACCACATTCACTTGCACATGTGTGCTGTTGGCTACCCCTGCATGCGTGTTTCATCATTTGAAAGTCAGAGTTAAAAACTAAAGAGCTAAACAAACCAAAATCCCTTTTACTCTTTACTTTGACTTTCTGCTTTGCAAAAAAGTAAACCTCCCATAAACATTACACTTTGCAAGCTGTGTTTACTAATGGATTCCTGTGGAATCGGACTGCTCATTAGCAGGTGCTAATGCGAGGTGGATTCCATAGTAAACCTTTTCTTTTACACCGACATGAAAATCCGATGCAGGCATAAACTGAAGTGTTTACGGAAGACCGAGGAGGAAAGCACTCCATGTCCTTTCTCTACATTGTGTCAGCACAAAAATGGGGCAGAGCGGAAAATGGAAGTCCAAAAGCAATACACCTTTCTTTCACGGCCACCATTCTGCTCCACCTAGTACAAAATGACCCGCATAATGACTGAATGAAATATTTTAAAATATGACATGTAAGATTTGCCTTAGATAGTTGTCTTTATTTTTGTGTATTTTTATTGCATGCTTCCACCTGAAAGGGTACATTTTTTCAAAACGACGTATAGAGTTGTGCACAAATCTTTATACAATGACACTGGGGATCCTTTTGCACTCCACTTTAGTTGAGCATACATCCATTGCCCTGGGCGGTACAAAGCTTTGCTTTTTTGGGCGTGTTGTACCATTCAAACAAATGTGAGGTTGAGATGGCTTTTAGTTGCTAGCTCTGCTGCCGAGCTGACGCTAATTGTGGCTATTAGACATGTGCTTGGTTGTAACTGCCCTTGCTACACATATGTGGAAAGCAGTGAATGATGTCTTATTTAAATCATTAAGATGTATGTAGATGATGCATCTAGCACGAACCTAGCAACAACAAAAAAAGCATCAGAGCACCGTACAGGTAGCATTCCCAAGTGGGCTTGAATGTCCAAGTATGGGAGACCATTTCCTTTTATCGGCTGGCCTGTAGGCCTCAGCAAACATCTGATATAAAAGACAACTGTTATTACTTCAGCTATAAGCACTGGTGATTCAATTGTATTGCACAAGGTCTTTGATTTTGTGCTCACGGACATGATGCATATTGAACAGCTCGTTATCGTTTGCCACCTTTGCACGTGATATTATTTAAAGCATCATCTCGTGGGCAGAAATACGGATGTTTCCATAAAGAATGCTCAGCCCATGAGGGCAAACAGGTTCTATGTTTCTTAAGAACAAATCTTAAATAGAAGCCTGATGAATATTTATTGCAGAAATATGAAATATCCGAAGGCAGACGCTTGCTGTTTTCAACACACTCTAATGATGTGTCTGAGTTTGAAAAGCTGTGAACAACACGCTTTCACGAGAACCCATATTTAAATTGTCACATTTCTAGCCCATAACCGTCCAGTTTCATTTGTTCAGAATGCGCAGTGCCTTATTCGTTTTGATGAATGTAAATGGACAGTGAATCTGCAAAGTATAGCATGGCCTCCCAGGTGCATCAGGTGCAATGACTGCGTCTCATGGGCTCAGAAGAAAGGGTTTCTGAATAACCTGATATGCTTTTCATTAAAAATGTTTTCAGCTACGCGGCAAAAGGTGCCTTTGACAGCACCAGACATCATGCAAATGCTCCTGGGTCTGCCTTGTGGAAAAACAGGTCTCAAGTTACTATACTTACACCTTGCTTCATTGCACTCTTTTAATATTCCTTCCCCTGCAACCATCGCTCACACACACACACGATAATGAGTTATGAAAATGTTTACAATTTAAGCAGGGCGTCACATCACAACGCATGCCACATGTTGCCCTAATACAATCCTAATGCGTTAACTTGAGTTAATGCAGTCCCTTAGTGATTTACAGGAAACAATGAGCAGACACTTGAGTTGTAAGAAAACACAATTTTAATGCCAGTTAGAGCAAAAGAAAGAATGTCCTGGAGGTCAGTCTCGTAAGACAGAAAGACTGAGCGACTCTCAACACGCCCACTTTGCATTACAGTATTTAAGGATCTCAACCACAAGATTAACATACAATACAAAATATCAGTTGTTTTACAAGCCCCTCCGCCCTATTGTCTAACACCTTCATGAGTTCCTAAACACAATATATATTCTGGCATTTCATTGGTTTGTGCAATCCCAGTGTCGCAATGAGGGCATCCTCCTGCAAATGCCCTAATTGCATAATCAGCAGAAACAGTGAAACTTACCCTCTGTAGCAACACATTTGAAACAGTGAGCTTCTGTCCCATGGGACCGGTCATCTGGCTTGGCAACCTCTCGTTCTCAGGCTTTGTAGCCCCTCAAACAGTAACATGCATGTTCTAACTATCTTAGTGTAACATATCGCTGTCTCCAGCACTCAGTCTTCTGGACAAGGCCTGCTATGTCTTGGGAAGCAGGTGGCGTCATGAGAAGCGTAGCTAAGGCACCTGCTCTTGAGGAATAATTCTCATATGTGTGTGTGTTTCAACATCACCTTATCAGGTATCCAGAAGTGCTAGACTTGATCGGGGGCATTAGAACTACATCCTGGGCTAACGTGTTGGCATCATTTCTACATGAGGTCTTTGCTCACACTAGAAGAACTGCCATTCAGTGATTCGCGTCTATGTCTGCTTTGTGACAAGGACAGCAACTATCATTGTGTGTGAGACTCGATGTCCTGGGAACAGCTTCATGAAAGAAACAGTCAGGGTTATTTTTTAAGACGGCAGCTAGTGCCCTCCTTTTCAACCTCTATATGTTCACCCTCCCACGAATAATCCGCTCGCACAATATCCTGTGCTACAACTATGCCAATGACACCCAACTAATCATAAAACTCCTTAATTCAAATCCCAACTGCCAATCGGACTTCGCTGCCTGCCTCCTTGACATAGATCACTGGATGACCACAAACCACATCCTGTTAAACCCCTCCAAAATTGAAATCCTGGAGTGTGGCAACCTCAAACTTCTTCCACACCCCCTACCCTGGCCATCTGCCATGGGCAATTACCCGACAACTTCAAACTCAGTAAAAAACCTTTGATGCACTCTCGACTCTGACCTAACCCTCCCGCTCCAAGTCAACAATGTCTCTAAGTCTTGCCACTACCACCTCAAAATTCTTAGGCGCATTTTTCCATACCTCTCCTTTCCCAACAGACTCTCTGCGGTCCAATCAATTGTTATGTCAAGACTTGACTATGCTAACCTCCTCTACCTCGGAGTTCATGCGTATCACCTGACTAAACTACAAAGAGCACAAAATGCCGCAGCCAAACTGCTACTAGCCCTTGTCCCAAGAGACCACATCTCCCCAGCTCTCAAAACTTTGCGCTGGCTTCCGGTTGCCCAGAGGGTGACCTTCAAAACCTTATGGATCTCTCACCGAGCAATGCATAAAACCGGACCTCAATATCTTCAGGACAAACTAAAATCCTACCATCCACCACGCACTCTAAGATCAAGCTCTGCGCGCCTCCTAGTGATGCCAAAAACCAACTCAGTCAGGTTAGGTGGATCATCATTCTCAGCCCTGGCCCCCACTCTGTGGAACTCACTTCCACCCCACATCCGACTCACCGAAGACCTCATGTCTTTCCGCAAATTACTGAAAATGTGACTCTTCCCCTAGAAATCGAATGTTAACTCAAAAAGTATAACAGCAACAATAAACAGTAGCCCATGGTTGCTGTATCAAAAAAATAATCCAGCACGAAGACCCCATCGATAAAAATGGAAAACTAAACCGCTAATGTAAATTAAAACGCATGAACTGAATTGGAATGAATGAAGTGGATGAAAGGAACAAAGTGGATGAAAGGAATAAAGTAGATGCAGTGGGTGAAACAAATGCAGTGGATGAAATGGATGAAATGAATGCAACAGTTGAAACCGATGATGCAGATGAATCGGATGCAGCAGGCGTAACGGATGAAGCAAATGGAAGGGACGAAGCGGATGGAACGGATGAACTGGAAGGAATGGATGAACTGGATGGAACGGATGAAGAGGATGAACGGATGAAGTGGATGGAATGGATGAAGTGGATGGAACGGATGAAATGGATGGAACGGATGACGTGGATGAACGGATGAAGTGGATGGAACGAATGAAGTGAATGAATCGGATGAAGTGAATGGAACGGAAGAAGTCAATGGAACCAATGAAGTATATAGAACGAAGGAAGTGGATGGAAGGATAAAGTAGATGGAGCGTTTAAAGCGGATGGAATGGATGGAGCAGATGAAGTGGATGGAACGGATGGAACACATGAAGTGGATGGAACGGATGAAGTGGATGGAACGGATGAAGTGGATGGAAGGATGAAGTAGATGGAGCGAATAACGTGGATGGAACAGATGGAGCAGATGAAGCAGATGGAATGAATGAAATGGATGAAGTGGATCGAACGGACAAAGTAGATAGAACGGATAAAGTAGATGTAACGGACGAAGGGGATGTAATGGACGAAGTGGATCTAATGGATGAAGTGGATGAACGGAAGAATTGGATGGAACCAATGAAATGGATAGAACGAAGGAAGTGGATGGAAGGATAAACTAGATGGAGTGATTAAAGCGGATGGAATGGATGGAGCAGATAAAGTGGATGGAATGGATGAAGTGGATGGAAGGATGAAGTAGATGGAGCAAATAAAGTGGATGGAACGATTGAAGCAGACGAAGTGGATGGAACGGATGGAACGGATGAAGTGGATCGAACTGTCAAAGTAGAACGGATAAAGTAGATGGAACGGACGAAGTGGATGTAATGGACAAAGTGGATGTAATGGATGAAGTGAATGGAACGGATGAAGTGGATGGATCAGATGATGCGGGGATGGAACAGATGAAGTGGATGGATCAGATGATGCGGATGGAATGGTTGAAGTGGATGGAATGGTTGAAGCAGATGAAATGGTTGAGGCGGATGAAGCGGGTGGAATGGTTGAAGCAGATGAAACGATTGAAGTGGATGAAACGGCTGAAGCGTATGAAATGGTTGAAGTGGATGAAACGGTTGAAGCAGATGGAACGGAACAAGTGGAGGGAACAGACCAAATGGATGGAACGGGCAAATTAAACGAATGGAAAAAAGAGTAACTTTTAACAATTGGAACAGATCTAATAGACTAAATGGATGGAGTGGATAAAACTGATACAGAAGACTGTACAGGTGGAGTGGATGAAACAAATAGAGCAGAGGGAACAGCTGTTGTGGATCGTGCTGGCGGAGTAGATGAATAGATGAAATGAATGGAACAGGTAAAGTGGATGTGACAGGTAGAATGGATGGAAGTGATGAAGTGGATGGAACAGATGGAATAGATGAACAGATGGAGTGTATGGAACAGATTGTGTGGATGGAGCTGAAGGAGTGGATGCACAGATGGAATGGATGGAACCGATGGAGTGGATGGAACTGAAGGAGTGGATGGAACAGAAGGAGTGGATGGAACTGAAGGAGTCGAATGAAAAGTTGGAATGGATAGAAAGGATAGAGAAGATGGAACAAATGGAGGGGATTGGAGTGGATGGAACAGATGAAGTGGATGGAACGGATGAAGTGGATGGATCAGACGAAGTGGATGGATCGGATGAAGTGGATGGATCAGATGAAGTGAATGGAACAGATGGAGTGGATGGAACAGATGGAATGGATAGATCGGATGGAGTGGATGGAACGGATGGAGTGGATGGAACAGATGGAGTGGACGGAACGGATGGGGTGGATGGAGTGGATGGAACGAATTGAGTGGATGGACCGGATGAAGTAGATGTAGTGGATGGATCTGAAGGATTGGATGGAGTGGATGAATCGGATGGACTAGATGGATCGGATGGAATGGATCAGATCGAGTGGATTGATCAAATGGAGTTATGGAACGGATGAAACGGATGGAATGGAAGGAGTGGATGGAGTAGATGGAGTGGATGGAATGGACGGAGGGGATGGAACTGAAACCACCATATTCACACTAACCCGCTTACTCTCTCCTGTACACCACCACTCAACTAGAACACAGTGATACTATGACACATTCGGTATAGCTGTTCTCATAATAACACCTGCCTCTTACTCCTCAACATCCTAATTATGTACAGCTAACTGAGCACACACCACTAGCCTAAGCATCTCCTCAGGCCTAACGCTGCCAGCAATCAGTCTGGGTGTCAACCCTCCAGAATGGACACATATTCCTGACCTCCCAACCAACACACCTACTGATAAGAAGCAGCTATCATGCAAGTGCCACACCAGCTGCACACATATCCAGTTCACCCGCGCACCTTATGACTCTCTCTCTCTCTCTCCACTAACTTGAACTATGGTTCCCGAGGGCGTTCAACCTACCAGCGCTTTGAGATCATGCCAATGATACATAAGGTGCTATACAAATGCAAAGTAACATAACAAAGTAACATAACATGTCCTGCTCTGGCATCATTGCATTCTCTGAAAGGGAGCAATACTGCAATTTGATTTGAGCAAATGACAGAACAGAATATTCAGAAATGGGCCTTGTGTCAAGAAAGGCAAACCTATAACCTTAATTTCAGTATCTACTTCTGAAACAGCAAACAGTCATCTTTGTGTTAACCATTATGCTTAATGTGATCGCATGGTATTCTTTATAGTGTTTAAGAAGGATAATGAAAACGCCCAGAGGGCCTGGTGTAACAAAATGGCCTAACCTTGGCCAGCTTGTCAGAGCTCATTCTGTGGGTAAAATTCATAGCACCTGTACTTCATGTTGCGCTTTGTGTGTTGATAATGCATCCCTATCTCTACATCCACCCCTCTAGCTGATTTATCAACAACTCTAGCTTATTTCTCATCATATCTAAAGGATCAACTGGCACCCACACTTTCTTAACATTTAGAGGATCCCTGTTATACTCTTCATGGTTGAATGGCAAGAAAAAACAATCCCCATATCCGGCACAATCAACGTATATTTCTATGTAATTCGCAATATTGTGTGGAAAAAAGTGTGCACGGTGTCCCAAATGCGGAGTTCTATCCTAACCATATTCTGCTTGTCGGAGTTGAGATGTACAGGACTCCCTTCTTGTTTTTCAGCATTGTCCAAGAGAGGGGTGTCTTTAATAGGCTGCAGTGGAAGTGGCATTGTCATGGCCTTACCAATTGTTTTCTTAGAGCATCGTGTGATCAGTTGACAATCTGCAATAGAGTACAAAACCAGCATATGAATCAGTAATTTAATTTAAACAGTAGTCATCCAGGATGATACTCAAGAAAACATAGACATCAGCCATTCATTTGCTGTAGCCCCACCCTCCATTTCCATGGTAGCATGCAATTTGTTCAGTGTGTCTATTGCTAGGGTAAGTGACCCGTTGTACGTACCAATTAGGGCCAACACTGCAGGACCATCCGAAGTCTCGTACTTCTAAACCCGCCTCCAAATCTGCTCCCTCGCCTCCTCTGAACACTACATCTTCCTCTCTGAAAACCTACCATATCCCTTCTCATGTCTCTCGGTCCCTCTGCCCATCCTTGAAAAGGGCCTTGCTCTGGCTGCCCCCAGTAATGGGTAGGGTCATGCTCGGGTTGCCCCCCAACACTGATGATTACGACCCATTCCACACTCATCTTTGCTAAGTTCTTCTGTACCAACGTTGCCTCCGCCCTCTGTGTTTACTCCTCTTTCCTTCTCTTGTTTCTGCCTGCTATAATGTACTATGTGAGCCTGTATTTCTGGCTTTCCCTTCGCTTGCAACCCAACAATCTTGTTTAAATATGCTTGCATGCCTGTGGGGAGCCCCCTGTGTAGGACGTGATAAAAAAAATAATAATATCATTATCCCATCCTTCCCCTGTGTTTGTCTTCCATATGTCCTGTATCTGCTGTATGTATGCTGCAGGGTCCGAATCTCCCTTCAGTGTGCGGGCCATGATCGAATGCATGCCGGGTGTATCGAGGTACATGTTCCTTAACACTTTCCACACATTTGCCCTACAGTTATTAAACTGGGCACCATCATGTGCAATGTCATTCAATTTCATTCCGGCATACCCCGCCTTTCTCCAGAGCTCGTCCGCTTGGTCCCATAGCAGGGAGGCGAACACGCTTTTCATGTCCCCCACAGCCAGAGTGATACCCGCTGTTTTTTATCGAGGGAGAAAATCCACTTGCCCATTCCTGCAGTGAATGAGGCTGTGACTTCATTAAGTTCTGGCGATCCATGTGCGGCCATGGTATGTACTGCAGTCCCCAGACCCCTTCTGAAGCATTGACAATTGTGTTCCCTGTGACTTGGGTTGGGCGGCCCGCACTGGCCTCCTTGATTTAACTGTACTTTTTGACTGACAATAAAGGTCCGCAAGGACTAAAAGTTCAAAAAATGCTATCATCAAAGATTCGAAAACCAAAAGTTTGAACCGTTGGTGGTAGCATTACAGGTAAATAAAAATAAAATAAAAAAGACTGCAGGGGCTGGGTGGGTGTCCCCCGCAAAAACCCGCTCGCTATACTGTGTGGTAAAATGAGTGGGGTGTTGCGGGGGACACCCCCGCAGTACACCCACAAAACAAAACAATAAAGAACAAAAACGGGGGCTGCGTTTAGTGAGCGGGGGATGCTGGGGAAACCCCTGCACCCCCAGTAGTATGTACGTGTTTTCGCATGAGAGTTCACACCTTTCTCATGCGAACGTTCTGACCGCGGTAAAATCAGCCGCGGTCAGATCACTTAGATCCGTTTTAACTAGGGCAATTTGACCAGTCTAAGCCTTGGCCTGTATGGCACTTCCTCCTCCTCGAATTCCCTCACTGTTACGTTGCCCTCTTCTTGTGCCTCGTAACCTCTTTCTCTACACACGTGATTATTCACATTCTGCAACCCCTCACTTGCCTATGCTATCGATATCCTTGAGGGTCGCAATTGGGGGGTCTCTACTTATTTCCCATCAATCTTAAAGAGCATCTGTCCTGACGGCCACTGATCAGATCATATAGTCGTGCACTGTCCCTCTTCTCATCCCTGCCGTATACTCTTCGTCTGCACTACTCGTGATAGTTCCTTTTCTGCTTTCTGCGCTGTATCTCTAGCTGTCAGCGAGCCTTACTTTAAATATCTGCAATTATTAAATCCCTGGCTGTTCTCCCCATCGTCCCTGGTGTTGCCCTTCCCCCACAACTAATGTAAAATATTGCAGCTCCTACTGTAATCAACTACCTTCACTGCTGTAATCTACATGAATTTCTAGAACCACAGTACTGGTTTTAGGAATTCATGCAGATTACGGCAGTGAATGTAGTTGATTACATCAGGAGGTGAAATATTTCACATTGGTTGCACATCATATAATTTGTGAAGTGCTGTATTGATTGTTTTGCACATCAGTACATTTTGTACATGGTTATGTCTTTTTAACCATTAATAATCGTGAAAAGTACTACATTGCATGATTTTCACAGTGGACACATTTTGCACAGTTGTTTGTCTTTAAGAGTAGGATTTCGATGTTAGAAGTAGGAATCTTTGATTTTTAGCATGTGTTCTATGTATTATTTATTATTTGATGGCACATCCAGCACTCTATTGTAATGCTAATCGTGTGCACAGCATGATGACTTGATTACATTATAATCAAGTACACAATAACATATTGAGTATGCATTACATTGATTAAAATGAACATTGATTTAGGCCAAAATGTATGAATTCATTATTTGGAGTCAGGTTGTTTAATTGATTCATTCTAGTGAAAGAAAAGAATGCACTGTCAGAGAAAATAAGCCCTCTGTGGCCGGAAGTTAAAATACTTAGAATATTTGGACAGTGTTTTATTTGCTAGAAACAACTCCATGAACTTGAGTTATTATCACTAGTAGACATCACTATGGAGTACACTATAAGGAATACATGTCAAAAGATGACCATACACTTCTTTCACAGAGTGTAATGCGTAATGTGACTGTACCCCCGTCGATGATGTGGTCTAATCCTCTCGAATATTCATAAATCCATAAAGAGGTGAAGAATTGCCTCACAAAGTCAATAGTGGTCTATTGGGCACATGATTCCAATTTCACTCATCTAGACAAATTAGAGTAAAATGGAATGTCCTTGTTGTTTATTGAGGTGCGTACAGTATGTAATGAAGTACGGATGCTGTACACTGATAGACAATTGTATAAGGATTACCGAGGTGCACTTGGTGTATATTTAGAAGCATACAGTAAATAATGAAATGTGTAAAATGCGTACTAGAAATTTAATTTGCATTGTATTCAAATCTTACTGTTCGTCCCTCTCTCGGTTTATATAGGCATTGAAAAAATATTTGTGAAAGGGATGTTATGGTTACAGTGCAAAACACCAATCCCCAGAAATGTACCACTTATGGTTCCTAAAGTTACCATAACTTGGTCACTGCCTATGGCTATACCCAGTGCACAATGTGCCCAAGGAAAATCCTTCAATCCTTCAAACAACACTTCAAATGTCTCTAACGTCACCAATGTTCCCAACGGGCAAGGCCTGTGCCCATGTAAGGGGAATGCTCACACAGCCCCAATGATACCATGCCCTGCATACAATTATCATGGTGCATAGAGGTTCAGCATGCTCTGGAATATCCTAGGTACCCCGTGTGTCCACTGGGCATAGACATTGACACTATGCATAGGCGTTGCAACACACAGTGGACCCGTTGCCTTTGGACATTCTGTAGGCTTCTCCTTTAGCCCCACTGTGAGTACTTGCAATGGGGAATGTGCAAATTCACAGTAGCCCCTTTTGCCTAGGCACCCCTAAACCACCATTGGTCATTTTGCTCATGGCATGCTTTTTGGCCATGCTCTGGGCACCACCAAGCCAATCTCTGTGACCACTGGGTATGACTTGTGGTCAAAACAAATGGACAGTTTTCATTGGCATGGTCTTCAAACATGCCTGAGGGATTTGTTACATTGACAATTGTAGGGGCTTCTACTAGCCCCGCAGACTTGATATGTGGATTTCAGCCAGGTAGACAAATTTCAGCCTGGCCCAAGCAAGTGAAGGCCCAGCTGAAGCCCACAAACCCAGCTTGAAATCATGGATCTGGACGTCATTAGGTAGAATGCCCAAAGTTTTGCCGAAGAGATAGCCCCCGTTGTTATTTGCTGCCTTTTCTGGGTTTTGTACCTAACCTTCCCCCCCAAGTTGGGCTTAATCCAAAGCCCGACTGAGATTGTGGGTCTGTTCCAATGTGTTCTGTGTTATTAGTGCTAAGGCAGTGATACTCGAAATGTACTCCTTAATGTCACAGAGTGGGTATCCCTTTTAATTAGTCATGAGGCTAAGCTGGTGGTGGCTTCTGCCTATGTAATACAGTTTGACATGGCGGAATCTAATCTACCCGGTCTGGGTCCTTTTGGACCCTCTTCTCTGCTTCACCAAAACAGTAGTTGTCTTTGTTCACCTTAAAGACCAGAGGGGTCACATGACCACCCCTTGTATCTCTCTGTGTGCATGCGAGAGGAGGTGGTCATCTTTGCACACTTGATGCTTAGGTGACTGGCCTGAAACCAGTTCTGATTGGCATATGCAGATACCTGTCTGAGATATTGCTGGTTAACTTCCTTTGTGTGAGAGCCCTTCTTGAATGCATGGGTGTGTTTAGAAAGATGGACTGCCATTTGCTGAGCACCCATAGTTTCCCTTTCAGTGTGAATATTTGGTACAGCTCAGCTATTAGATAGTAGGTAATACATCTGTGTAAGTTTAAATTACAGCTATTCAACCTAGTGGATAACTCCTGCTTTATTCAGGTTTCCACCGCCTAAAGATTTCCTCCACAGACTGGACCAGGTAATTTACATTCCAGGCCCAGTTAAAGATAACATTAAATTATATGAAGAACCTGAGCAATGATAGCTTACTCTTCCTTTTGCTTCTTTTGTATGAACAGTCACAGCTTCAAATACAGATTGTTGTTCTCACTGTCAACAAGAGTTGTACTTTATACCAACTGATGCCATTGCGGAATGTCTTGTTTTTTATTGTAACACCAAATATATAGTGACATATCTCCTGAAGAAAGTTCCAAGAGCAACGTATGAGAACTGAAACATGTGGAGTTCCCTTACCCTGGCATGAAGTAACCAGGGCAAAGTATATATCCCAATAAAAGGGCCGTGACTATATGAAGACGGCAAATGCCCCTACAATAGTCAATAAACTAAATGATGTGAACAGTACATACACTACCTGACCTAATTTAGGTATATGTGTCACGATCAAATTGTCTGTTTTTAGACAGTGTTTTAGTATTCAACACTTTGTGCGACAACAGATAGCTACTGATGTCTTATGATTTTTAAACTTTGAATAATTTTGAATAAATTATCTATTTTGTATAATGAAACAGTATCGATTTAATGTGTAGCTACTGTGAATGTTGATTAAAGCGAACTACTTCCTGTGTACAAGATATGTACGTGGTCTTGCAGGACAAAGGGTGCTATTATCAGCAATATACATGCACCAGATAGGCGATGCTATAAAAACAAACATGTCATCCTTATGGTGAAGGTCTAGAAATTGGTTTGTTCAGATGGGGTATTGTAAAACCTAGGCAATCACCTCCAATGATGAGCATAAACTGTTAGTCCAAGAGATGAATAAATATCAGAATTTGGAACCAAAGCATTCATGCTTGTATCCTGGCTTCGCCAGCATACAATACAGTGATCCTGATCAATCATCTTATATTTCGTACATTATTGTACTGTCTTCTGTAAAGTTTGCCTTCTCGCATGCTGGTGGCTTCGTTTAGCCCATTGCTTGATCTTTCTTCTTATGTAGGCCATTTGAGTGGAAGGGGTGGTGGACAGAAGGGAGCAGACCAAATGGTGAAGGACACGGGCAAGCATATTTTAAAGTCTGCTCATTTGACACTAAAAACGCTTTGCATTTTTGTAAAAGTCAAAGGTTTTTTACACGTTTATAAATGACAATTTGACAAGCCAGTATTTTGGAAGTATGTAAAGCTTTAAAATACAAAAAAGACAATTCAGATTAAATCTGTGAAATCACATTGATTAGTATGCTGGTACTTATATACTTCTCTTGGGTGTGCAGTCATTTTTTCAACAAAAAAAATGTCGAAAGACAATAATGTCGAAAAAAAAAAGTCGAATTCCTTTTTTTTAATTATATATTTATTTTGGGGTCCGGGAATAAAAAAAGGGGTAAAATAAATAAATAAATAAAAAAGGGGGTTGAGGGGGGAACCCCCCATTTCGAATAAAAAACGTCATTAAAAAAAAGTGACATTTTTTCTAAAACATTTTTTCGAAAAAATGACTTCCGACATTTTTCATTTCGAAAAAATGACTATGAACCCTTCTCTTGATGATGGAGAGAATGAAGCTAGAATTATTCTATGTTACACCCTTTTATAATATTTTGTTTTTAAAAATTGTCATGTTTGTTAATGTGATTAGTGTACTTTCCAATTCAGTTTTATAAAATGAGATTATTTTAGTTCATGGTAAGAACTGGTAATGAAAGTGTTCAAATGCAGAAATTGCAGAGTTGGCACACATCCCAGATTCAGCCCTTAACCAGTTTGTGTAGTGCTGGGCATCTGATTTAATCTTGTATTGCCTAGCCTCTCGAAATTGCCAGTCACTAAACCTTTCAAAATTCTCAGCCCTTCAGAGCCATTTCCTTCTCAGGGTATGATCTTCAAAACAGACTCACTCATGGTTTCACTGGCTATAGTGTTGCTTCCACTATAATAGTGAGCATTGATATTTTGCACACCACAGGCACTTTATTCTTTTGATCTCTAATGGCAACACTATTTGAAAACCATGCCCCATTTATAATCTCAATCTGTCTGCATACTGACACCTTCCTGATAGCTTGTAATCTGCATTCACTATCCATGCTATGCTATGCGTAGCTTTCTACTTCCTACCAATTGGTCTGCTCTATCCATGCTTGAGCATGTTTGCATTCTGTGATGCAGCACATTTGAGTTCTGTGTCTATTCTGGGTTACATGTACCTTTTACATCCAGTCCTGCATTAATACTACAGCCTGCATATCTTCCCGGATTCTATTGACAAAAAGTCTCCTGTATCTATGCTAGAACAGAAGTAACCTCTTCGTAGACTGATAATGTTGGCCTTCAAATGGTACTTGTTTATCAGCCTGATTAGAGCAAGAATGAAGAGGGTAAGGGACTTAAAGGGAGTAAACATTCTTATTTTTAATGCTGTGAGCCAGCATATCAACCTGTGGGTTGTGATTGTGGCAGGGGGGCACGAGGCAGATATTCTTGATCACTTAATTCCTTTGGTTTTGTGGAGGGGGCCCCAAAGATGTCCGTGCCCGGGGCCCCAAAAGTGCTTAACATGATCCTGGCAGTTAGATGTGGTGACTAGAATGCACACGTTTCATCAGAGGAAGCAACCATTGTATATTTCTTCACATTAACCTTGTATAATTACTTTAGGATGATGGTCATACTATCTTGTAGAAATAAAAGAGCCCAACCCTAAAATATGGTGAACGTTTCAAAAAGGAAACTGGTTTGTTGGGAAAATCAACGTTTCATGCTGCACTCTTGCAGCCAAAGAAATACTAGTGCATCAAAATGGAGCTGTGATGACTACTGGGGTTTTAGTAGTGATACAACACACCCTAGGGTACTTGTACTCTGTGGTTACCTGAGCAAGACACATCACACACATAATTCCAGAAAGAAGCAGTGACCAGGGAGAATATTGTGTTGAAGAACTTGCCTATTGGGCATAAGTGGATTGGAAAACCATTGAAGAACTTGCTATTGAGCATAAGTGGATTGGAAAACAATTTTCACATGATGGAACTGAACTTCTCAATATTGCATTCAAAACAGTCTTTAGTGACAGTATTACGAAAGATGTTGGTCAGCTCATTGTTCCTGATATTAGATGCTAGGATTAGTTTGAAACATAGGGACCTATCTCAGCAACTAGCACAATGAATGTATAGGGTCTTATCAAGAAGAACATCTAAATATCGGTTCAAGCACAGAGATAAACATTTTTTTTTAAATAAAACCAGTTGGTACAGTTAAAGAGTTAAGAAAAGACACATCACTATTTCCCCAACAAATTGTTGTAAACAGATTGCAATGTCAAGTAGATTTATGTGAAACATTAAGGCTCTATGAATTGTCTGCTGTACCGTGAGCAATGATCAATGATGATGGGAATATGAATCCTTGCCAGCAAGAAAGCAAACTGATCAATATCCTGATGCTGTTACCACCACCTTCATAAAGGAGCAGCACAAACAGCAAACAAACAACTCCAGCAACAGCAAAGATCGCTAATCCACGTGCAAGGAGCTTATCTCTTGCAATTGTTGATGGCAGGGCAGATGGTCAAGCTCTGGGTAATTCAGACAGCATTCAGACTTAGAAAGATCTTGCTGAAGCATTCACCCAAACCTTTTCTTTAATATGACTGTGTGTATAAAGTGGCAGACGTAGCATTTGACACATAAAAGAGTAGGACAAGGTAAAAGAGGCTTACGGGAATTATGACAACTCTCTCGAAAATGAGGGACAGCACAAACATGTCTAACATTATTATGAATGGGCCCCTTTCACACATGTTCAGTGCCTTGCACCAACAATCCACTCACTCCGGAAGAGGGGATATCCTGTGCTTGTCATTTATACATATATTTCAAAGATTTTAAAACCATAGTTACTGAACTGAACGCCACTTATTAAAAATCCCTCTTTTTCCACAAGTTAGAAAGTCCCCTCCAAAAAGTTGTTTTAATGAATGTCAACATTCCATAACGTACCCACACTCTGTGTAAATTATTAAAAATTCCTTAATTAACACACGTAAAATGCATATAAGGTCTCTTTAACAAATTTATATTTAGAAGTGCACATTGATATGTGTTGCTCAGAACAGCAAATCCTGGGGACAAAAGTTATGGCTGTGGAGCCTGGGACCTGGTGTTTGCCCATGCACCAGGCCCCACCAAGCCACCTGAATGAGCAAATGGAGCTGGCCATAGTGGCCGCATTAATCCAATAAACGGTTTGTGGGAAACTGGCCACACACTGCACCCATGCACAGCAACCACTTAGTTTCAGGAAAAATATATATGTTTTACTTGTTATACATTTACACACAAGTTGCCACTTGCCACCCTATAATGAAACCGAAACCTGTTGGCCATTGCGTTTGCCAAAATTCTAAGGATAAAAACCTTTGACTCATTAGACACACCTGCATGACATTTCTCAGACATATTGATTAGGCTGGGCTCGCCAATATTAAACGATTTTGTGCAAATCTGTCTAATGGTTAAAACCTTTCAAAGTGTAAAGGAAGTTGTGCTTTTTACCTGCTGCATTGGTTTTCCCATGGGAAAAAGTGCAGTTTTTAGACAGACTCCCCCAGTCTAAACCATTTGAGGGTTTTTCGCCAAGTTTGTTTCAAACGTGTTGCAAAGTGTGGGAGGAATTCCTTTGTTAGTCTGGTGAAAATCCATACAGTAGTTTTATTTTTTTCAATTTGGTTCCAAAGTCACCAAAACCATTTCCATATTCTGCTAGATGCATTAGTAGCTAGGATCCAATAATGTTCACAAAGAAAATGAAGTGTGATTGAATACCATGTGGAGCAGGTGTGAAACCCCGAGCTTTTTTGATTGTTGTGAATATAAAATGATGTAGGCAATTTGGTTTCTGAAAGAGATATAGGCTAACCAGATGCCACATAGTGCATCCATGTGTATTCACTGCACCAGTCTCCTGAAATCTTCTGTTCCTGCTATTCAGTGGAACAAGGCAAGTTCAAAGGTCACATGTTCATTCTTGACAGTTTCTGGGCACAAAGTCCTCACAAGCAGAGGTAGCATTTTAAAGGATGCACCTCTCATCTGATTTGGAATTGTCTGTCTTGATCAGTCTGGTGGAAGGGTAATCCCTAATGATAAATCATAACTGGTTGTGATATGGTGACTGATAATAGTGTACAATTATGAAGAAAAAAAGCAATCTGATATCATGCAAGCATCAACTCTCTGAGCACAGGCCACCTATGTCAGGGCAATGTGTATTCATGTCTAACCTGGCTATTTCAACTGCTGCCAATTGAGACAATAGCCAGGATGCTGCCTCTATTGATTCCCACAAAGGAAGAGTAACACCTTCCCCCAAGGCCCAGGACCTCTCAACAGGAGGTTCAAAGGCACTGTATGACATAACTAAGCCATCCGCTACCCAGGGAGGTGCACACCAGAGTTCCTTTGAAGTCATCAGGCATGTAAAAGGGGTGGAGTTAGGATTGCAAGAGAGGGAACGTAGGACAGAAGACAGGTCTCACCGCTTTGTTTTTCAGGCAGGGCTCTCTTCCCTTAATGTATTGCAGTCAAGGCACTCTGGGTATGATGTCAGAAGACAAGGGCTACTTCTTACAACAACAGGGATTGGACTCCTTACAGCTGGCTTGCTTTGGACCAATCCCCTGTGACATGTTGCCTTTATAAGGAAGGTGTCTCCCACTCCTTCTTTGATTAATCTCAGAACATATAACACAATAAGGTTAGCGGCTTTCCCTCCCTCTAAAGATAATTATTTTGCAACCTAGAGAAATACTGGCGGTGGTATAAAGTCACTGCACAAAAAAGGCATTGACACAAATTGGATTGACATCCCCAATCACATGAAAGAATGGTTTTAAAGTGAAGGCGTTGCTTAAAGAGAATGAATTCTCCCGTGAAATCATATGCTCTGTCCTGATGAAGGCACAAATACATTTGTAGAAGAGAGCACTGCTGGATGGGCAGACCTAATAAAAAAGGGCCAAAACACACAGTTTTGACACAGATATCCTTAATGAATGTGAATTGGGCAAGTAACATTTCCCATTTGAGAGTATCTGGACTTATGCCTCCATTGTGAACAATGCTTTGAGCTTTGAGCTCCCTGCTAAATAAGGGGTAAACAGTGGGAACAGTATATAGAGTATTATCCGAGTGGATAAATACCTCTGGAAATCAGATCTTGTGGAGTGCCAACACTGGAGGTAGAGTTGAAAGAGGATTGCAGTGCTTTGATGAATAAGTCAACCGAGTAGATTAACTCCAACATTCAGGGCAGACCTATAGATACACACTTAATCCTAATGGACTGTATAGTTCTGTGGGTGGGTCTCATAAACAAATCCATTGAGGCGGATTGTGAGGTGGTGATCTTTAATCACCCAGGCATAACTAACTGTGTGGTTGCCTCGAAAATTAGGTCTCCCAGGCCCAAGCGCTACGCATGGATGGCGTTGCTGAACTATTTCTATCCTTGTAGACGGGTGTTGGGGCAATGTTGCACCAGAAGGGTCCAATTCGACACATCCCACATGGCTGTCTGAGGCATGCTCGATTGCCATCCCTGCAGTTGCTCGGGTTCCTTGAGGACCCGGGGTCAATTAGAGGGGTTGCAGAGGTAGAGTGGATAAAGAACATAATATAGTGTCATCACTGAATCGGTTTGCCTGTCTTAGTGAAATGGATGACATTGAATAACTCTCGCAATCAGGTATGAGTGCTTGTCATACCTCTGGTGCCCCCACAGGTATTCCCCTTGGTTTCCCGAATACAATAACACAAGCTGAGCAAATTACAATTTTGTCATGCAATATGGCATGGTTAAAGCAAGGCTAGCATGCTTGGAGACACAGTCGCTATTTGAAGAGATGGACATCATTCTCCTCCAAGAGACGTGGTTGCCCAAATCAATAGGAGGGGGTGGAACTATGGAGGTTTGCACACTCTGGTAAAATCCAATTTGGAGAGTAGGCTAGTTGTATTGAAGTCCCCATCCTCTTATTTTGGTGGTCAGAATTCTTAAACCTGGTACGTACAAAGTATTGATTGTCAACTTCTATAATAGTTTGCACAGGCAATATGAGAACTGTTTGCATGTCCTAGTTTCAGTATCAGAGGATGTTATTCCCCAGATATCCTTGAAAAATGTTTGCTTGGTGTTAGGGGGTGACTTCAATGTGAAGTTGGGAGGAGGGCCAGGTAACATGCTGTATGATGATATGGAGGATGTGGTGGCGGGTATTTCACCCTCGATCATGATGGATTCCAGACTATGTGCAGAAGGGCAGTGGTTATGCCACTATCTGTATGACTGGGGGGTGCACACTGTAAATGGACGCTTTCCTGTTGATATCCCAGGCAGGTTAACTTTTTCTTCAGCGCTGGGCAGCTCCACCATTGATTATTTTTGTGTCCCAATCAAATTGTGGGGGTGAATTGATAGGATTTAAAGTGGTGGATTATATCTGCAGTGACCACTTTCCTATTAGGCTCGACATTAGATTGGTACACAAGGATGTTACCCCATCGGCATGTCTATTTGTCAGATGTTTCTTTGAACGCCCCCGGATGTAGGCTCAGGTGGAACCGTGACAGGAAGGAAGAATTATTGTGGAAGACTATTCAATCCAGTCCACACAAACTGGAGAATTTGTTGTCTGGGACTGGGGAACAGAACTTTATCTTGAAAGAGTTTTTGTTGTTAGTTTCCAATTTGTGTTCTGTGTTATCCCATGCAGCGGGCATAAGAATGGGATCAATGAAAGCTGGTTGGTTCAACTCTGAATGCATCAAAGCCAAATCACACCTATTGAGAATTCCTGTGGCCTCCAAAAATTCTATAATCTGTGCAAGGTTCCTTTATAAGAAGGTTGTGGCCAGGAGGAAAAGAGATATGGAAGATGAGGCATATGGGACACATGGGTTAGAGCTTCTATGGACAACAATGCAAAACTCTTCTCGGAAAATGCAAATCATGGTCCGTTTTATGAATGTAATCAGAAAATCCAAGTCTCCAATGTATGAGATAAGGCTTGGCTGGACCATTTTTCATCCTTATATAGTGTATGCAATGGGACAGTGGATAGCCCTGCTACCCTTGGTAGTATGGGGAATTTGGCGGAAGGGCAAAAGAACGAAAGGACACAGCTTGCACACCAAGTTAACTCAAAAGATTGTAATGGGTATTTAGTGAGGTGCAGAGGAGAAAAGCACTGCCCTGACACTAGGCAATAGTACAAAACAAGTGAAAGGAAGTGTCCACGGGCTGTTGATCACTCGCGTCCCCTGCACACTCTAATTATTGCCAATGGCAAACAATTATTCAGAATACTTATGTAGTTCCCTTGGAGATCTCGTTTAGTGTTATATTTGTAATCCGAGTTGCATTGCAAAACAGAGAAAGTAATACAAATTTACTTGGAATAGCTGGCTAATGTGTCACCAGAAAAGGTTATCTTTATCTATAGGTTTACTTGTGATGCTTAATACGTTTTCTTAGTACATATAGACAATAATCATACAATCACTTGGTGATGAATTTCAGTAAATTAAAGGGTATTCAATTTATCAATGCATGCCAGTCTGTATTCAACAATTATTACCAATTGTTGATCATCATATAGTGCCATGTCTTCAATTAAACAATATATACATTTTAGGTACAGTAGATGCCTAACTACTGTTCAGATAGCTCAACGTGTTTTGGGAAAATATTTCCCTTCTTCAGCAGCAAAAATGTTCTATGTTATCAACTTTCAAGATTTCAAAATTTCAATATCTCATATCTGCATAATCTGAATTCTTCCCGGCACTCTGTTCCACACTAGGGAGAAAGTCACAGACAAATGGGAACACGTTTTAGTGTGCTGTTCAGCAGTTATGATATATGTACAGATATGTCGTATTTACAACACAAAATAAATGGCTACCTCTCATTGGTGCCCTTTTGGTACCTCTTTGGTACGGGTAGTGGAAAAATTGGTATGAAGTTCCCCTCTGGTATGGTAATTAGGTCCCAGATATAAACTGGAGCTGAAGAATTCTATAGAGAAAGAAAGAAATATATATATATATATATATATATATATATATATATATATATATATATATATATATATATATATATATATATATGTATTACATGGCCACGGTAGTGGCCATGTAGTTATGGTTAAGTTGCTGTTTCCATAGGAAGAGCACTTTTTGGGCAGCTTATAACTTCGCTCTCCCTGGACGGATCCTCACCAAACTTTGCAAAAAAAAGTAGTTGGGTCACTCTGAATTTTTTTTGCAAAGTTTGGTGAGGATTCGTCCAGGGGGGGAAAAGTTATAGGGGGGGTCCCAAAACTTTTTTTTCCCATAGACTGAATGGGAAAAAACTTTGCGCACGGCTACAGCCCGAACCATTGGACGGATTTACACCAAATTTGCGGCAGGAGTGGCAGCCTGGTCCCAAAAGCGTGCTTTTGTAAATTTGGTGTAAATCTGTCCAGTAGTTCTTTTAAAAATGACCAAAATGTAAGGCAAAAAAATTAGTGATATCTGCGTTCGCTTCGCAGACGGACTTCCCTGTTCGCTCCGCGGACAGCACCCCGATTGGCCCATGGCCTTGCGTCATGTCCGTGGACATGCGACGTGTTCGCTGATTGGACGGCGAGGGGTGTGGAGCGTGTCAGATTTTCTGTGGCGCCCGCCATCTTGTATTCGCAGTCGACCGCGTACAGCGCAGTGAAACGTGGATAAAAAATTGTATTTAGTGCCGTGTGTTGGTGTGTAAGAGTGTTTGGGGAGGGTGGGGGAGTATGAGATAGGTTCAATGTTTTGTTTTTTTATGTGCTAGACGTTTTTGTTGCGTTCGATTTTTCCGCGGAGAACATGGCTGAGAACGTTGTTTGTATTGTTCGTTGTCAGGGTGAAAGTGTTTTAAGAGCACTCCTTTTGTCCGCTAATAGTACAATTTCCTAGGGGTGTCAACTGACTTTTTGTCCACTAAAGAAACAATAAATCCGGCTGGTGTGCGCCGACATTATGTGATAATCCTATGACTGGCGCTTTTGACCTGGCTGACTTGCTTTTGCAACACTAAATCATATCTCCCGCCCCTAAGCCTGATATTATCATAGCATTCATATTCCCCGCCTCTCTCCGTGACGTTACAGGGTGCGTAATGAAACGCGCCCAGTCGTCTCCAGTACTACGCAACTTTACACAGAACCCGGAAGACAACACACATTATGTCACAACACAGCGCGCCACAATTCGGAATATGAAACTGTGATTTAAAAGCAAACAGCAAGATTGTAAATGTTGTAAAGTACATTTATTTGACATCAAATGTTTCGAGAATATTCAGCAATTTGCATTTGTCTTTGTTGTCGATCCGCAAAAGTTCATGTTGAGACACACGATGTTCCTTTGCGGTACAGAGAGTGTTAGATCAGCTTACAACTCAGTGCGCCACAATTCGGAATATGAAACTGTGGTTTAAAAGTAAACAGCAGGATTGTACATTTGGTAAAGTACATTTATTTCACATGAAATGTTTAGTGAATATTCAGGGATTTGCTTTTGTCTCTGTTGTCGATCAGCAAAAGTTTATTTGGATCCACGCGTTGTTCCTTTGCGGTAGATAGGCTGTTGGTTTATGATAATAGCAGTAAATGGTCGCTCTGATAATCGGAAGGTTGCTCCAACAACGAGCCATTAGACCACCCTATTGGTTGGTATGTTGTTTGTAGCCGCTAGTACTGCGTAAGGGCATATTGGTCCTTTGCGATTGTCCCATAAAATGGTGAGGGTCATGAAGTTGCATATTTGGACCTGCACCTGGCAGTTGAAGACCCCATCCGCTGGAGTCTGTAAATCGTGACATAGGCAAAATGGAGCCACATACCTGTTTTAAAAAACATAAATTAGTCTCACCAGCCGATCTTCATTAAAAATCATAATTTTATTTATTAGGGCGTGAAAATATTTGCTATCGAAGATAGTGCAACAGAGTATGTTAATAATAAAATAATAATATTTTCCCATTCATATAGTGCTAAGAATAGTGAGGTAGCTAAGCGGTGCTTATTATTAACCACGGTGTGTGGTGCTCATTTATCGACCACGGAAGGATGAAAGGCTGAGTTTGGCCTTGCCGGGATTCAAACTTGCGTTAGCAAGCTGTGCACGGATGTCAAAGCGAGCGCTGTACTCGCTGTGCCACTTGACAGGCTACAGTGAAGTGGCACAGCGAGTAGAGCGCTTGACCGCCTATAGACCGGTTAAATTATTTCTATTAACCCACCCTGTGTCGTCTGCCTTTTTCAGAGCCCTCTAAACGACAGGGGATCAATTCGGCGGTGATAGTGCGCGGTAGAAAACATTATGCCACTTTCAACTAACAAGTTCAACTTGAGCGGTCTTTAATGCTACGCTATTGTAATTATATTTGGTATAAAGTAATCTAAAGGGTTACTTACAGTACAATTGCAATTTCCATTGTCTACGAGTGGTGCAGTCCCAAAATATGACTCCGCGTGTGCCAACGATCTTTCGCATAGTGATATAATATATAAAAGTGGTTTCGTTTCAGAAATTTCATCTTTATCTTCTCTTACGTTTTAGCAACACTCCTTCAAGAGAAGTCTTTCATCACAATCTCTGTCTGTCAAGGTCAAAACACAATACAGCCTTATAGTCCGCTTCGTGAGCCTCTCCGGGGCCCGAGAAAAAAATGAAAGCAGCTGACCTTCACTGTGAACGAGCATAAATTCTTACTTTGCAACATTCTGTGTAAAGCCATCTGTAGAAGTTGTGGAAGCAGCTGACCTTCACTGTGAACGAGCATAAATTCTTACTTTGCAACATTCTGTGTAAAGCCATCTGTAGAAGTTGCCATGTTTGTATATTGTTTGCATGATATTAAAAAAAGTTTGTTTAAAGGACGTTATGGTTCTAAGTACAGTCGAAAGACCCCTGAAAATCGCAAGTTATGGTAAGCTTTGAAAAATAACTGGCGCCACCACCGTGCACTGCTAAGACTAACACCCAGGACATCAAAGATGACATCGCAAATGTCATTGATGAAATCACTGATGACATCACGTGTGTATGTACTTTTCATGGAATTTGTGTACTAGGGATTTTTATTATCATGTTGCGAAAAAAGTGTCAAGGATATTGCAGTAAATATCATACCGTTATTAGTGCTGTGAACGATGCATTGATATAAATAGCATTGTATTATGGGATTCTATCTAGTATACTCAGCTACTAATGTGGAAACATAGCATTGTGTGCAGAGTACAAGATGAAAGTATAATATGTGTAATGTTAATATGTTGAATAATGAAATAATAATTGTCCTGAAATGTTCGAAAAATCACAAAATGGGATTGTTCTGAGGACGTTATTCGTATTGTGTGATTGCTTAGCTGTATGCAATGAGGGAATGGCACAGAGAGAAAAGTGGACGCCGTCCGCGGACACCGCGGCTGTTCGTGGACAGGGCCTGCTACATCCGGGTTTTTCCAGGAAATCCAACATGGAAAGAAGACTATACGGATCAGCCAATCAGATGTCGAGATTGTGGATTTCTGTTGAAAGAGACTGTGTGTGGTGAAGAAGGCAGAAGTGGAGAAAGTCAGGATGTTGGTGCTCGGAGATATGTTTGTGCATGGTTTAAAGCAGTACGCTGAATGCAGGCATGTTGCAAAGAACTTTGATGTGAAAGGAGTGGAGGTGGTGTGGAGCAGTGTGCCTGATTGCAATGTACAGGGAATTGTACAAGTTTGTGAGGATATGGCCACGATGAACAGTCCGCATGTGGTAGTTTTGCACTATGGTGCTTTCCATTTGGGCAACGTCAGTGCCCCTACTTTGTTGGCTGATTTGGAACGCTTGGTTCAAGCAGTAATGAAGATCCTTCCAAATGCAAAAGTAATTTTTTCTGGATTACTACCTAGGGCAATATGGGACAATAGTTCAGTTTTTTGTGCTCAGCAAAATATTGCTAGGTGTGTCATCAACCGAGGCATGTGTGTCTTCATGCTTATAGCTGGTATGTTCTTCTGTAACAATGAGAATATTGATGCCAGTAATGCTGTTAATTTTAAAGAAGATGGCATGTCTTTATCTTTTACGGGAAATGCCTTTCTATTTTGGAATGTAAGGGTTGCTTTGGAGAAGGTTATGTGAAGATTTTAGGAGTAAAGTAAGAAAAAAAAACAAGAAAAAAATACAAAATAACAGGTGTCTGTGAAGCATCTGTAAAAAAAAAAAAAAACACAGCTCTTTTCAGAGCCAAATTCAAAGGGGAAATGGGGCACACTATTTAAATTTACATTCACCATGCACAGATTTTCGATGTGTCCACGGACATGGCGGTAGTCCGCGGACATGAAAATCACTACGAGGGGGTTAGTATGTTCTATGTCACATGTATATAAAGTCAGGGATATTATGGTTAAGTTGTGCTACTAAAAACCTATGAAATTCAGTGAAAAAACTTTGTTTAAGGGACGTTATGGTTAAGTTGCGCTACTAAAAACCTATGAAATTCAGTGAAAAAACTTTGTTAAAGGGACGTTATGGCTCAAAGTAAAACCGAAAAACCCCTGAAATTCGGCAGTTATGATAACATAAGCAACCATAACTCGCACCACCGTGCACTGCTAACACTAACACCCAGGACATCAAAGATGACATCACAAATGTCATTGATGACATCACTGATGACATCACATGGCTGGCTCTCCCTTTTTATCCTTTACTGACATTTCGAAGCCACATAGTTTTCTTCAGTAACAGTCAGGAAGTAAACATTGCAAATGTACTATATTTGTAGACTTAGGGTCCCGTCACATCATATGAAACATATACATAGCGGAAGATACAGGCTTGAAAGAGAGCAATCCTTTTTGTGCATGAAGATAATCATTATGGTTATCAGCACTTTCTCATAGTTTTATTTTTATTACTCTACCTTCCCTCTATATGCTCATATTTGTATACATTATACTCACTCTCCATAGAGTGAATGGTTTTTTGCAAAGTTTGGTGAGGATTCGTCCAGGGGGGCAAAGTTATAGGGGGGGGGGTCCCAAAACTTTTTTTTTCCCATAGACTGAATGGGAAAAAAATTTTGCTCGCGCCTACAGCCCAGACCGCTGGACGGATTTCCACTAAATTTGGACCAGGAGCAGCGGCTTGGTCCCGAAAGCGTGCTTTTGCAAATTTAGTGAAAATCCATCCAGCAGTTTTTTTTAAACCGACCAAAAAGTAGGTAAAAAAAATTAGTGATATCTGTGGTTGGTTTGCGGACACACTTCCCTGTTCGCTCGGCGGAAACAGTCCTGATTGGCCGATCGTCTTGCGTGATGTTCGGTGACATGCAAAGTGTTCGCTGATTGGACGGCGTGGAGTGTGAAGCGCGTCAGATTTTTTGGTAGCGCCCGCCATCTTGGATTCGCGGACGTCCCCGGACAGCGCGGTGAAACTTTGTTCAAAATGTGTATTTTGTAGAGTGTATTGGTGTGTAGGAGTGTTTGGGGAGGGTGGGAGTGTATGAGATAGGATGAAAGTTGTGTTTTTTATGTGTTAGATGTTCTTTTTGTGGTCGATTTGTTTGCGGACATCAAGGGTGTTCTGAAATGTTCTAAATAAACTGACTGGGGGGTGTTCTAAGGACTCAATATGTGTCCATTTTGTTCGCAAGCAAAGTGAAACTGTTCTAAGAACACTCGTGGTGTCCGGGGAGTGTTCGTAGGGGGTGTCCTGAGGACGCTGTCCGTATTGTTCTCTGTCAAGTTGAATGTGTTCTAAGAACATGCGCAGTGTCCTGAAATGTTCACAAATAAACAAAATGGGGGTGTTCTGAAGACGTTTTTGAGAACACTCCCGGTGTCCTGAAATGTTTGTAGGGGGTGTTCTGAGGACTCTGTCCGTATTGTTCTCTGTCAAGTTGAATGTGCTCTAAGAACACTCACGGTGTCCTGAAATGTTCACAAATAAACAAAATGGGGGTGTTCTGAAGACGCTTCTAAGAACACTTGCGGTGTCCGGGGAGTGTTCGTAGGGGGTGTCCTGAGGACGCTGTCCGTATTGTTCTCTGTCAATTTGAATGTGTCCTAAGAACACTTGCGGTGTCCTGAAATATTCGCAAATAAACAAAATGGGGGTGTTCTGAAGACGCTTATAAGAACACTCGCGGTGTCTGGGGAGTGTTCGTAGGGGGTGTCCTGAGGACGCTGTCCGTATTGTTCTCTGTCAAGTTGAATGTGTCCTAAGAACACTCGCGGTGTACTGAAATGTTCGCAAATAAACAAGATGGTGGTGTTCTGAAGACGCTTCTAAGAACACTCTCGGTGTCCGGGGAGTGTTCCTAGGGGGTGTCCTGAGGACGCTGTCCGTATTGTTCTCTGTCAAGTTGAATATGTCCTAAGAACACTCGCGGTGTCCTGAAATGTTCGCAAATAAACAAAATGGGGGTGTTCTGAAGACGCTTCTAAGAACACTCGCGGTGTCCGGGGAGTGTTCGTAGGGGGTGTCCTGAGGACGCTGTCCGTATTGTTCTTTGTCAAGTTGAATGTGTCCTAAGAACACTCGCAGTGTCCTGAAATGTTCGCAAATAAACAAGATGGTGGTGTCCTGAAGACGCTTCTAAGAACACTCCCGGTGTCCGGTGAGTGTTCGTACGGGGTGTCCTGAGGACGCTGTCCGTATTGTTCTTTGTCAAGTTGAATGTGTCCTAAGAAAACTTGCGGTGTCCTGAAATGTTCACAAATAAACAAGATGGTGGTGTTCTGAAGACGCTTCTAAGAACACTCCCGGTGTCCTGGAATGTTCGTAGGGGGTGTCCTTAGGACGCTGTCCGTATTGTTCGTTGTTAAGTTGAAAGTGTTCTAAGAACTATCGCGTTGTTCTGAAATGTTCGTAGGGGGTGTCCTGAAAACGGTGTCCGTATTGTTCGCTGGCAAGTTCAAAGTGTTCTAAGAACACTCACATTGTTCGCGGACATTAAAAGTTTCCCATAGATCATAGTTGAAATGTTTGACTCTATGGATGTGATATGCTGCGGTGTTGTTGCCAGGGCATAGAGTCTTGGGTGCATGGCCATTTGGCCATGCACCCAAGATTGTATGCCCTGGCAACAACCACCGCACCATATCACATTCATATTTGCTTATAACTTTGGGTAAAAACAAATGTATAAGGAACAAAGGTATTAGATACTATGGATGTGATATGCTGCTATGGTTGTCCTTGTTATTGTATACTTACTGTTTGGTCTAGTAATGGGAGTCCATGTTTTTCTTCTTAATTTCTGTGATAAAAGAAAATAGCATGTTAGTATTAGTATTTTGTAATGACTTATTACATTGTATATGCAATATACTTTTATTTTTTTTCGACCCTTATATTTAGTAGAGTACAAATTAGAGTACCGTGCAATTTGCTCAGTTTCTGTATGTGTTGCTAAAATCATTGGGTCTGTGGGAGAAAAAAAATCCATGTTGGATTAAAAAAAAAACCTTTTTCTGTTATGCTACAGTTTATTTGTTTGTTTGTTTGCAGTGTACACTTGTTGTTTCTGGATAATGCTTTATACTTTGCTTTGTTGTATTTTTTTTGGAGCAGTAACAGATTCTTCATTTGTTTGATATTATAAAATTTTGGAGCAGTTAGATACCAATTGGCGTATTCTAACTGTCTATTTTTTTAATATATTTTAGTGGTTTTGATTTATCTATTTGGATATTGTTAAATTTTGGGACAGTTAGATACCAATTGACGTATACTAACTGTGTATTTCTTGGCCTAATTTAGTGGTATTCATTTATCTGATTAGTTGTTGTAGAATCTTTGAGCTGTTAGATAGCTTTTGGAGTATTCTAACAGTTTATATTATTTTAACACAAATTTATAATTTTGGGACAGTTAGATACCAATTGGCGTATTCTAACTGTGTATTCTTTGGTCTAATTTAGTGGTATTCATTTATCTGATTAGTTGTTGTAGAATCTTTGAGCAGTTAGATAGCTTTTGGAGTATTCTAACAGTTTATATTTTTTTAACACAAATTTATTTAAAGGTTTAAATACAGTTTATTTATCAAATTTTGGTTTTAAGAACATCAAATAAGCGTTTGTAAGATTTGCTGGTAATCTCTGCTTTAGAGTAATGGTACTATCATTACATTCAAACCATCTCAGTGTAGTGCCCTGAATTGGTTGTGGCTCCTGCGTGGTAGATTATACCGATTGTTGTGAAGGTTTTCTTACCAAGTGATATTTGACCATGTGTGAATCCAGTCAGCTTGCAGTTGTTTTTGGTACCATCTGCATTGTAACGTAGAAGCATTAGTATTACGTATTTACTATGTGTTTGTATTACTAACGTGGAGCGATTATATGAATTGCAGGTAGAGCATAATATACCATGGTTTGTATTTTGTACAAGTTGCTGAAATGGAATGGATTCACAGTTTGGTATTGATATATATATGAAGCGTTCATTGGGGATTTCTTCTTGTGTCACATTGTTGCAGAGAGTGCATGTATGTTTCCACATGTATGAAATCTGAAAGATTTCATTTATAGGTATGTTTTTGTTTTCCAGTACTTGTAGTAAGTACATTAGAAATTCTTGTGGATCTTCCTGTGAGTTTATAGTGAATTTCACCATTCCAGCACAGTAGTCCAAATGTCGTCTTATTCCAAAAACACTATATGTGTTGTCAGGATTGTTTGCTGCATTTCTGTGAAGTACTAACATTTGCAAACACAATGGGTCTGTAATGTGTAAGTAAATGTTGTCAACAATTGGTGGTAATTGAAATAGAATATTCATTGCTACATTTGCATAGCAACTTACACCAACTATATTTGAGAATTTAAATGGTCCAGGTAGTTCTGTATATAATTGCTTTTTTTGGAGTTTGTCTTCCTTCTTTAAAGAAGTACCTGGTTTACTTTCTCTAATTGATTCTTTTTTGTTTGTGGTACTTGATGAAGTATTAGTTTCTTTTACTCTCTTTGGAGGATTTGCAGTGACGTCATGTTGCATTTCTGTTTGATTTAGTTTTCTTTTACAATGTTTTAGTTTTTGTGGAACAGAATATGTGTTTAGATGGGGAGTGTATAGTGAGCGAAGTCTATTATATTCTAAAATGCAAGGAATATCAGCGTTTACTTTATTTGCATCAAAGTTGATTAGAAATAGACCGTCAAGTGTACGTAAGCGTGATAGTGCTACGTAGCTCCTGCCTTCTTTAAAGACTGTGTTACCAATATCTATCATTGCTTTGTCTAGTGTAAGACCTTGTGATTTATGAATCGTGACTGCATATGCAAGAGTTAGAGAAAATTGTTCTCTGCGTACATACATATCTTTGAAGAGAAGGAATCTAGCTGTTGAGCATACTATCCGTTTTACTTCTGAAAGTTTGTCAAAGAGTATATTGACAAACTGAATTTTGTTGTCACGTGGGTATGTTTGAAAGCCAACAACTGTACCCAGTGCTCCATTAACTAGTCCTTGGTCCACGTCAAGGTTACGTTTAAGCATTACTCTGCAATTTAAGAATAATTTTAACATCTTTTCTAAGCCTGCTGTGTTTGAGATTGATTTTTCTAAATTATTTAGTCTTGTTGTGGCTTGGTCACACATGGGTAATGTCATACCATGTACATCTAGTTTGTCTGTGGCGCTAATTTCCATTATTGGTTGCATTTCTAGCATTATTTCATTGAATTTGAAACAGCTTGCAAGAGTTGGCATTAAGGCCATACAATTGACATTTTTGTGGGCTAATTGTTCCATAACATCTGTAGCACATGCATTATCTCCATAAAGTGCATTAATGTGCCGGATTTTCAATGTTGCTTCTGCTTCTTTAGAAAGTATACCAACTCTCAAACTTTTTAAAATGTTGGCATAAGTTAGATCTGCAGATTGGCGCATGTTTTCTGTTAATTCTCTGTATTGGAAATGTTGCCAAAGGTTGACATTTCCAATGCTGCCAACAGTTTTACGGCAGGGTTTGTGCCCTAATGTTTTAAAAATAGGTTCACCTTTTACTGGTGTTAATTGAAGCAGATCTCCAAAAACAATAATGTGTTTTCCTGCAAAGAGCTCTTCATAGTCTGTTTTGAGTACTTCTTGTAATCTGAGGTGAATCAAAGCTAACATCAGGTTGGAGACCATGCTCACTTCATCTATTAGTAGCATTTTCATTTGTTTCAATACTCTGCGTAATTCCATTGCAGCTTCTGCAGAAAGTTTGTAATAGTCTAATTTGTTCTGGTGTTCTACTGGTAATAGTAGTAATCGGTGTAATGTAACACCACCTATGTTGTAGGCAGCTAAACCTGTGGGGGCAGTGACAACAGCTGACAGTTTGTTGTTTGTCAATTGTTGAAGGAACTTACTAATGATTTTGATTAGGAATGTTTTGCCAGAACCAGCTTCACCACTGACGTACAGTAGTATAGGTTTATAATTATGGCAGGAACATTCTTTATTTTCATGTTTTACACCATGTGCAATTTGTTTTGTTACTTCTTGAAAAATGCTACTTTGCTCATTGTTTAGTTTTGATTGTAGTATAGTTGTCTTCCTTATCTTCATACTGACACATGGTGTTTTCTACTTCTATCATAGCTAATTCTGCCTCATTTGTTATTAGTGGGTCTCCCAGTGGTTCTTGGCTTCCTGTTACAGAAGGTTGACTACTGTCAGAAGTATCCTTATCTAGTTGGGCTTGGAGTTCTTCATGTTGCTGTTCATTGTGCAACATTGTTTTGTACTGTGTAAAGTTTACATCAGTTATAGTGCTTTCATTTGCTTTGAAAGCATCCTCATATGAGTCATAGTTATCTAGTAATTGTTCTTCTTTTCTCCATGGTTTGAAGAGTTGTAGCAGGGACATGTAATATACTTCTTTATGTTGAGGAGTCTTTAATGACAATTTGATATGATTAATTAAATTTGGTTTAGTGAGTTTAACTAAGCTGCCTTCACAGTCTGTCACTCTATATTTACCTTTTTTTTCATCAGGTTTCATATTATTTTTGTATGTGTAGTTTTGGGCTATTTGGTATAGACACATGTGTTCCAAAGTATTACTTATGTTTGGGTAGTATGTGTCCAATAAATTGTTTTTTAAAATGTCTTGGCTGTTGGGATCATGTTTGGCTATTGTTTCTATATCTTCATATGATTTTAGAACTCTGTTTCTAGATTGAGCTGGACCAAGACTTAGCCATAGTATATTTTCAGATTTACCATACAATGAAGTACCAGTTAAACGATCAGCTGCTTCATAAGATCCACATTCTCTATGGGTGAGCATTTTTATGCCCAAGCTGTATAATTTCTGAGATACTGTTTTATCTGATGACAGGTCATTCCAGAGGTCTTGGAGCTCTGTCTTTTCTGCTTTAGTTAAGTATGCTGTGACATATCGTGCAACTGCAGCAGAATTGTCTGCAATGTACTGCACATCTATGTTTGCATTCCATAAGTGGGCAATGATTGCATTATAATCATTGATATATTTTTCTTCTTCTTTTCTTTTTATGTAATATGTATTTGTAGGTGACTTACCTTTAACACTATGTCTAACTGAAGACATGAGGTTGTTTACTTGACCTGTATTTGTAACTGGTCTAGGGAAACCAAATCGGCATTTGGTGTAGTATTTGCCTTTGTTTTTGTATTTGCGACGACAATATTTTCCACATTTGTGTCTTTGAAATTGTAAAATTTGTGCACGAAGATCACTATTTGTGGCTTCTGATGGAATTTCACAAGTAACATATTTTTCAATAAACTGTAAAACAGTGGCATCACTGTCTTGACCAAATTTAGGAGCATCTTTGATCCATAAAAGCATGTGGATATGTGGTGCTCCTCTGTCTTGGTATTCTTTTCTCCAAAAGAAGTGTTGCACTTCTCCAAGGGGAGGAACAGTTTTATTACAAATAACATGTAGCATAGCAATGAAGCGATGGTGAAAATATCTTGAAACATTAACAGGATCCAAAGAACAAAGTTCTCCAGGTGTTAGAATATCTATGTTTGTTTTGTTTTTATCTGATATGCGTAGGAAATCATGTAAATCTTCCCATGCATATTCTGCACAAATTAATGTAACAAACCAAGTGGGTGGGCCAAGGTTTCTGATCATACAACGTACATCTCCATGACGTCGAAACCAGTACTCTTTAGTACCATGCATATTTGCTAATAGATTTGTAATATTTGATTGTAAAACCTCATCCTTTTGTTGCACTTTCTCTAATAATTGTGTAGCTGTCATATTTTGAAAGTGTGATCCTGATTTTAATATGTGTGCAACTCCGTAACATAAAGTTGCTAGTTCAATTTCAAAGAGTAGGTACAATATGTATTCCACATTTTGTCTAAATCTGGGATCTTCAGAATACATCCGTAATGAGCGGTATTCTGAAGCTGATATTTGAATAGGTCTATCATCATACCTTCCTCCTTTGCCAGTAGGAAAGAGTAGAGGAAAAGCATGTGCTTCTATACTTTTCTCCCATATACTAATTGGCGATCCTTTTGTTTGACGCATTTGGTAAGTTTCTAGTACATCTTGTACGGTGTCATTACAGTGCAAAGGATGAATTGTATAATGGTCTAAAGTATTTGATATTGTAGCAGGATCTAGTAGCTCAAATTGACCAGCTTCTTGTGTTTCTTGAATTATTTCAGTTGTATCTTTCAAGTTTTCTTCAATATTAATTTCTTTGTAATATTCATTATTCTCTTTAAGATATTGGAAGGCTTGTCTAACTTTATATAAATCTACCAGCTGTTGCCATATTTTTTTGTCTTTTGTAGGTACTCCATTTACCAATATAATTAAAGATTGCTGCATTGGACGTTGCACTCCTAGAGTATGCACATTTTCTTTTAGATTTAATGGTAAATAAACTATTTTTCCACGAATGCCTTTTACCAATTCAGAGGGAGGTAATGTTGCTGTTTTTGGTTGAAGGCATATTATTGCTTGAAATGGGTGTACTGTTAGAATTATGATGCTCTCATATAAATGAAGTTGTTGTAGAGGTTTTGGTACTGGGTATAATTCCAAATTATTTGTGATAGAACGTAAAGGAGTTTGGTTGTTGTCAAGTTTTGTAGTCCAATAACTGCAAAGTATTAAGGGCTCAGTTATTTCATATTTGTTTTCTGCTAGAAGGTAGAGAGCTAATTCAAACCATTTAGACTCTTCATTGTCTTCTATTTTGTATGATAGGTCCACAGTTTTTGTGTTACTTTTATAAAAAATTCTACGGCAACATACACATACATGGTTTGGTACTTCAGCTGATGTACTTTTAAATTTTAGTATTTCTTTTTTTATGTGTTTAGCAAAAGGTTGCCATGTGTAGAATTGTTGCTTAATTGGTTTAAAGCTATTTCATTCTGTAAATGGCTTTCACTTCCAAAATATTTTTTCTGGATATAGTGAATTTCTTCAAGAAGGTCTTTTGCTGTACTATGTAGAAGGATGTTATTTAACTTTGCTAGTGCTAAAGCAGGACTTTTAGCATAGTACAGTTTATAGACTAGATTTCTTATAGTTGAATGATGTGTTGATATCCTTTTGATATCATGCAAAGTGGTTTTACAAGTAGGTCCTGTAATGCAGGCCAATGAATGTCCTTGTAGTCCTGTGTACTTGCGCACTGGACAGGTATCTATATTTTGCAGTAATTTAATTTTGATTTTGTCTTTGCTTTTTACATATCTATTGAGGAATTGGTGTAAAGATTTGAAACATTGTTTGGGAATGTTACACATTGATGTGCATGGCCATTTGTACACTAGATGTTCTGATTCAGTTGAATGGAGGGGTAATTCTAAGTTTTCAGGGCATATTTTTGTAAGGAGTACTTCTTGTTCGATTATGGTATTATTCACTTTTTCATAACCTCGACCACTGCTATTTATGGCAATTGTATTCATTTGCTTTTGTTTGTACGCTTCTTCATTAAAATATGGTTCTGTGCTCGTAGTGTGATTCCATTCACCTCCGCAGATACTTAAGAAGTTCTTTCTGTTGACATTTCGCTTATTGAGAAGTCTTTTTTGTAATTTAGTTATTAGTTTTGTTAGTGTTTTCATTTTGTTTAACAGTAAAATAAATAAATTTCTTTTGAGAAGAATTGCACTGTCCATCAATGCTTCTAAGATTAATTTCCTACGATAAGTTTTAAGCTTTGAACCTGATTTCTCTCCTGTTTTTATAAGATTTTGAAGGACTTTGTGACGGTATATTTTGGCTAAAATACCTTTCTTGGTATGCTTACTTTGCACTATATTAAAATTTGAAGAAGTAGTTTTATCTGTACTGATAGCTGATTTTCAGTTAATTGTTTTTTGGTTTGTTTTACATTTTGATAGAGGAAGCGAAGTTGTTGTACTTGAAACTCCTTGTGTTTCACTAAATGATTGTATTAGCTGTTTTGTTTCAACTTTTTTTACAAATTCTGCTAGAGATGGATGCTTATGTTGGACACCTTTATTTTCATTTGCTCTAATTTTGCGTTGCTTTCTACAGAGTTGTCTTTTGGTAGGCATTCTTTAGGGTCTGTTGAAAAAAATAAAGAAGATATGGGTTGGGGTGTTCTGGAATGTATGTGTGCTGTGTGCATGAGTGTTTGAGTAAGATGATAAAGATGTATGTAATGGTGTGTGATTGTGCATTGGGAACTAAAACTAGTAGAGATAGGTATTCTTGAATTTATGTGTTACTAAACTGGGGTTCAGATGACAAAAAAAAGTAAGCTAGTGGTGTGGAAAAGTACAAATAGTAAATCTAATGTATACAATTAAAACAGTTGTTTGTTCTATAATATGAAAATTGTAGTGGTTCAGTTGGCTAATTTGTGTGTCCAAAAATAGAAATTTGTGGGCCATTCTGGCTGTAAATCCCTGTTTAAGACATGGACATTTTTGGACAAAATGGTACAAAATCTCTATTTTTAGAAACCGAAATAGCTCGTATTAACGTTATAGTATATTTGATTAATAATACAAATATTATGGTGATATTTTACTTACTTTTTATTTAAATTAACAGTTAACTTCTAAGTTTTTCTTTCTTCTTCGAATTCGTTCTGCTTCTTTTCAGGAAACTGGTCTTCACTGCAATTGTAAAAGCTTCAAATTAGTAACTTTGTTTGCATATAGCACTGTTTTTAATTTAGATATTGATTTTTTTAATTGAAATCATAAGTGCCTTCTTTAAAACCATTAAACTAATTTATTTACATAAGATACATTGCATCAATTCAGTACGTATGATATGTTCTTAATGAACAAATTGTATTGAATGACTAACTGTAGCAAAAAAAAAATATCTTTACTATGTCTTGTGAAATTTATAATATATTAGTGAATACCACTATTTCTGTAAGTAAACTGTTCTAGGTAATAGCGCCTCAATATCATGTCTAATTTAAAGTAATTAAGTAAATAAATAAATGAAAACAAAAAATATGAAATTGTATAAGTATTTTTATAAAGGTTTAAACATAGATTGTGTTTGCATGCAATTTTGTTTGAATATATGTAGTCTATATATTTCATTTAAAAATTTTTAGTTTAACATGATTTGAGTGTGTGTGTATAAAGAAAGTAAAAAGTATAAAGGTGTATAAGTGATAGTAGGATTTTAGGAAATTGAAAAAAGTACAGTAAATTCATTTTACAGATTTTACAAGGTAAAAGTCTGTTTGAAAATGTGTTCATCTACCATAGCTCTCAACTCACACGCTTTTGGCGGGTGTCACACTCCTTGTAAAGGGCAGACTCACCCTCCAAGCCTCCTGCACGCCCATTCATTCCAATGGGCGTCTCACCCGCCAAAAACAAAATCGGGTGATTTCAGCCGCCTGTAAAACAAAAATGGTTGAGGGCTATGTCATCTACTATACAGAAAATATGCATACCTGAAGTTTGTGTTCATGCATATGGATATGCATGGAGCTGCAAGTAGAAATCTTGAAGACTTGTACAGTATTTCTTGTAGATGCTGCTTGCCAATGTTATGACACTTGTACTCAGAGAGATTCAGAGTACATTTGCAGTGCTGATCTATGATGATGCAGTTAGATGTAGAGGTCTTGAATGTGATTGGTGCATGGTCATGTGATGTTTGAGGTACATCCAATGAGGGAATGGCAGAGAGAGTGTAGTGGAAATGGTAGAAGGGCTGTTCATGTTACGATATGTCCGCGGACATGGCGGTAGTTCGCGGACATCGGGAGTTACATCCGGGGATTTTTGGGTTCAGAAGTCATGCAAATGAGAATAAGCACTGAAAGGGATTGGTCTGGAAAGTTTGGTGGGTGTGTTGTGCCAGGAGAGATTTTCTCAGATACTCTTTTTGCTGAGAGAACAAAAGATAGCTATGGCTGTGTGTTTCAGAAAACAGATTGTTTGGATTTTAGGAGATTCATGGATACATTGGTTGAAGGTGCATGCAGAAACCTGTGGAGTAGCTGTAGATCTTGGATTCCCACATGTGGAAGTACACTGGCATGGAGACCTCTCTGTGCTACTTTGGAGACAGAGCAACATCCAGACATAATTGTAATTCATTGTGGAGGGAACAGTTTAGGACATGTGACTGGAATTTTTTTGCAATTTGCTATGAAAGAAGGACTGAGGAAGGTTATGGACATGTTTCCTAATTCTCAAGTGATATTTTCACGGATTGCGCAGAGACAAATGTGGCTTCGTTCTTCTTCATTTGGTCCACAAATGGAAAATCAAGGCGCAATGTTAATAAGGCTGTTTTTGGCTTTCTAAGAGATTTTGGCATGTCTTCTTTTCACAATGAAAATATTATGTTTTGTAGTACATACATTTTTTGCAGAGATGGAGTCCATCTTACTTATGCTGGCAATCAGATTTTTCTGAGAAATGTACAAAATGCATTGCGACCTTTTTTGGAATTACAACAACGATTTTGAAGTAGATGTTAAGCATTTACAATTTTTGACTTACAAACACCACCCAAAGGCTCTTTTCAGAACCACCACTTCTTTCCAGAGAAAATTACAATGTTTGTGATGGAGTAGCAACCCAATTTTTTTAATGTTCGCGAACTGTCCACGGACTTCTAAAAAATACAAAGAGCCCTGCTTCATTTATTTTCACTTCTATTTTTTAACTGGGAAAGGCGGCTCTGAAAAGAGCCTTATTTTTTTTTTATTTTTGTAATTTTGTATTTTTTTGGGTTTTTCAGACACAACACACTAGGAGAGGAGGGTAAAGGAGGGTAAAGGGGGGGGACACCAACCACAGGGATAAGAAAGGGCGAGCTGAGAGAGGAAGATGTAGAGTGGGTTTTATTTGGGTAGTGAGCAGGTCTTCTCGTGCTCTGAGACGATAGTCTCAAAAGCACTCCAAAGTCGCTCCCCCCTGCAGAGTACTGTGTCACAGTACATACATACAACTGTGACCCTCGAAAGGTAAGGGTCATCAGTATTCTGTATGGCCTGTGAGGCAGCTTGAGAAAGACGCTGTCCCACAGAGGTGGTCCTTGTGGTGACAGGATCAGAAACAGAGGATGAAGTAGAGGAAATCAACCTGCTACGTTCTTCGCAAGGTACAACCCTGCGAATAGCCCCAGAGTGAAATGACCTCAAGTGTTGCTTCATAGTAGTGTTCCGAAAGCTGTAGTTACCGTGCTTCCCGCGACTGAGTATCATTTTGCACTCATTGCAGGTAACATGGTTCGCACGAGCCTTAGAACCATTCCCATGAATGGTAAATAACCGCCACACCCAAGACTCACGCCTAGTGCGGGTAGTAGGGATTTCCTCTACCTCATTCTCATCATCCTCTTCTTCCTCCTCCGCATCCTCAGTCCTGTTCCCCTCTTCAGGCTCTTGGGGAGGTGGTGGTGGTGGAGGGGGTGGTGGTGGTGCTGAAGCAGGTGCAGCACCAAGTGGCAGTTCAGCAGCCAAGGATGCCATGTCGATGATGGTGTAGTCTGCAGGTGGCAGCAAAAATCACTGTGTTCTGAAGAATAGCAAGAAACACAATGGGAATAAGCTTTTGGACGTGGTCTTTTATAGGGGTGCTTGTGCGCGGTCCGCGGACATGCGCACTGTGCGCGGACAGATCGAACACAAAAAAGGATCGGAAAGTTTCAAAAGGTATATAGAAACTCAAGATTGCTATGTGGGACTTGTGGCATGGTGAAATTTTATTGAAAAATATTATGGATTAACTGAAAATGTACTTTTAAATTGTTCGGGGACATGAACAGTGTCCGCATCTCAGGACACACGATGAGCGTGGCGCGGTCATATGATCTGTTTGCGAACTAGTCTGCGAAGGAAGCGCCTTTCCGCAGGACACCAAGTGCACGGAGATCGGTTAGCGCATGCGCATTGATGTCCTACGGACACTGTTCGGGTTCTGAAGTAATTAAAAGTGCGTCACACGTGAAACGAACATTTCAGGACACCGCGTGTGTTCTTAGAACAGTTTAAACTTGGTAGCGAACAGTAAGTGTTCTTCAGGACACGTATAATTTAGTTTATGTACGAACATTTCAGGACACCAATTGTGTTCTTAGAACACTTTCAATTGGGTAGTGAACACTACGAACAGTTGTACTGTTGTTCAGGACACAACATTTTCGTTTATTTACGAACATTTCAGGACACCAATTGTGTTCTTAGGACAGTTTTAAGTTGATAGCGAACATTACGGACGGATATAGTGTTCTTTAGAACACTTTAATTTTTGTTTCTTTACGAACATTTCAGGACACTACGAGTGTTCTTAGGACATTTTCAACTTGCATGAGAACATTACGGACAGATGTAGTGTCCTCAGGACAGTTACATTTTCGTTGCTTTACGAACATTTCCGAACAACCGCGGTGTCCGTGGACACCTAAATTGGTTTTATCACAAGGAACTGAAAGTAATTACAACACAATATAAGAAAAGTAACTTTATTTCATATATATATACAATTATGACTGGGAAGGTGGGGCAGAAACGGAAACAAAAACAGGAGAATTAGGGATTTCTAGATAACTGGGATCAGGTGAAGAAGGGAAGGAAATCTCATCGAAACGCTTTGGTCCATAGACAGGGTTTGGGGTTAACTTCGTGGGATAGGGTGAGGGGGGACAAGTGCAGGTTGGACAATGGTGTGCTGTTGGGGGTTTCACATAATTTTCCACAAAAATTTTCAAATCCATAAAATTTTGCATAAGGTCGTCCGGATTTCCACCAAATTTGGTCCAGGAGCAGCGGATTGGTCCCGAAAGCGTGCTTTTGCAAATTTGGTGAAAATCCATCCAGTAGTTTTTTTTAAAATGACCAAAAGTAGGTAAAAAAAAATTAGTGATATCTGTGTTCGGTTCGCGGACACACTTCCCTGTTCGCTCTGCGGCCAGTGTCCTGATTGGTCAATCGTCTTGCGTGATGTTCGCGGACATGCAACGTGTTCGCTGATTGGACGGCGTGGAGCGTGAAGCGCGTCAGATTTTTCGGTAGCGCCCGCCATCTTGGATTCGCGGAGGTCCGCGGACAGCGCGATGAAACTTTGTTCAAAATGTGTATTTTGTAGAGTGTGTTGGTGTGTAGGAGTGTTTGGGGAGGGTGGGAGTGTATGAGATAGGATGAAAGTTGTGTTTTTTATGTGTTAGACGTTCTTTTTGTGTTCGATTTGTTTGCGGACATCACGGGTGTTCTGAAATGTTCTAAATAAACTGACTGGGGGGTGTTTTAAGAACTCAATATTTGTCCGTTTTGTTCGCAAGCAAAGTGAAACTGTTCTAAGAACACTCACGGTGTCCGGGGAGTGTTCGTAGGGGGTGTCCTGAGGACGCTGTCCGTATTGTTCTCTGTCAAGTTGAATGTGTTCTAAGAACTCCCGCGGTGTCCTGAAATGTTCGCAAATAAACAAAATGGGGGTGTTCTGAAGACGTTTTTGAGAACACTCCCGGTGTCCTGAAATGTTCGTAGGGGGTGTCCTGAGGACGCTGTCCATATTGTTCTCTGTCAAGTTGAATGTGTTCTAAGAACACCCGCGGTGTCCTGAAATGTTCGCACATAAACAAAATGGGGGTGTTCTGAAGACGCTTCTAAGAACACTCGCCGTGTCCGGGGAGTGTTCGTAGGGGGTGTCCTGAGGAGGCTGTCCGTATTGTTCTCTGTCAAGTTGAATGTGTCCTAAGAACACTCGCGGTGTCCTGAAATGTTCACAAATAAACAAAATGGGGGTGTTCTGAAGACGCTTCTAAGAACACTTGCGGTGTCCGGGGAGTGTTCGTAGGGGGTGTCCTGAGGACGCTGTCCGTATTGTTCTTTGTCAAGTTGAATGTGTCCTAAGAACACTCGCGGTGTCCTGAAATGTTCGCAAATAAACAAAATGGGGGTGTTCTGAAGATGTTTTTGAGAACACTCCCGGTGTCCTGAAATGTTCGTAGGGGGTGTCCTGAGGACGCTGTCCGTATTGTTCTCTGTGAAGTTGAATGTGTTCTAAGAACACCCGCGGTGTCCTGAAATGTTCACAAATAAACAAAATGGGGTTGTTCTGAAGACGCTTCTAAGAACACTCGCGGTGTCCGGGGAGTGTTCGTAGGGGGTGTCCTGAGGATGCTGTCCGTATTGTTCTCTGTCAAGTTGAATGTGTCCTGAGAACACTCGCGGTGTCCTGAAATGTTTGCAAATAAACAAGATGGTGGTGTTCTGAAGACGCTTCTAAGAACACTTGTGGTGTCCGGGGAGTGTTCGTAGGGGGTGTCCTGAGGACGCTGTCCGTATTGTTCTCTGTCAAGTTGAATATGTCCTAAGAACACTCGCGGTGTCCTGAAATGTTCGCAAATAAACAAGATGGTGGTGTTCTGAAGAAGCTTCTAAGAACACTCCCGGTGTCCTGGAATGTTCGTAGGGGATGTTCTGAGGACGCTGTCCGTATTGTTCTCTGTCAAGTTGAATGTGTTCTAAGAACACTCGCGGTGTCCAGAAATGTTCGCAAATAAACAAGATGGTGGTGTTCTGAAGACGCTTCTAAGAACACTCGCGGTGTCCGGGGAGTGTTCATAGGGGGTGTCCTGAGGACGCTGTCCGTATTGTTCTCTGTCAAGTTGAATGTGTTCTAAGAACACCTGCGGTGTCCTGAAATGTTCACAAATTAAGAAAATGGGGGTGTTCTGAAGACGTTTTTGAGAACACTCCCGGTGTCCTGGAATGTTCGTAGGGGGTGTCCTTAGGACGCTGTCCGTATTGTTCGTTGTTAAGTTGAAAGTGTTCTAAGAACTATCGCGTTGTTCTGAAATGTTCGTAGGGAGTGTCCTGAAAATGGTGTCCATATTGTTCGCTGGCAAGTTCAAAGTGTTCTAAGAACACTCACATTGTTCGCGGACATTAAAAGTTTCCCATAGCTCAGAGTTGAAATGTTTGACTCTATGGATGTGATATGCTGCGGTGGTTGTTGCCAAGGCAAAGAGTCTTGGGTGCATGGCCAAATGGCCAAATGGCCATGCACCCAAGACTCTATGCCCTGGCAACAACCACCGCAGCATATCACATTCATATTTGCTTATAGCTTTGGGTGAAAAACAAATGTATAAGGAACAAAGGTATTAGATACTATGGATGTGATATGCTGCTATGGTTGTCCTTATTATTGTGTCGCTGGCAAGTTCAAAGTGTTCTAAGCACACTCACATTGTTCGCAGACATTAAAAGTTTCCCATAGATCATAGTTGAAATGTTTGACTCTATGGATGTGATATGCTGCGGTGGTTGTTGCCAGGGCATAGAGTCTTGGGTGCATGGCCATCTGGCCATGCACCCAAGACTCTATGCCCTGGCAACAACCACCGCAGCATATCACATTCATATTTGCTTATAACTTTTGGTGAAAAACAAATGTATAAGGAACAAAGGTATTAGATACTATGGATGTGATATGCTGCTATGGTTGTCCTTATTATTGTGTCGCTGGCAAGTTCAAAGTGTTCTAAGAACACTCACATTGTTCGTGGACATTAAAAGTTTCCCATAGATCATAGTTGAAATGTTTGACTCTATGGATGTGATATTCTGCGGTGGTTGTTGCCAGGGCATAGAGTCTTGGGTGCATGGCCATTTGGCCATGCACCCAAGACTCTATGCCCTGGCAACAACCACCACAGCATATCACATTCATATTTGCTTATAACTTTGGGTGAAAAACAAATGTATAAGGAACAAAGGTATTAGTTACTATGGATGTGATATGCTGCTATGGTTGTCCTTATTATTGTATACTTACTGTTTGGTCTAGTAATGGGAGTCCATGTTTTTCTTCTTCATTTCTGTGATAAAACAAAATAGCATGTTAGTATTAGTATTTTGTAATGACTTATTACATTGTATAAGCAATATACTTTTATTTTTTTTCGACCCTCATATTTAGTAGAGTACAAATCAGAGTACTGTGCAATTTGCTCAGTTTCTGTATTTGTTGCTAAAATCATTGGGTCTGTGGGAGAAAAAAAATCCATGTTGGATTAAAAAAAAAACCTTTTTCTGTTATGCTACAGTTTATTTGTTTGTTTGTTTTCAGTGTTCACTTGTTGTTTCTGGCTAATGCTTTATACTTTGCTTTGTTGTATTTTTTTGGAGCAGTAACAGATTCTTCATTTCTTTTGATATTATAAAATTTTGGAGCAGTTAGATACCAATTGGCGTATTCTAACTGTCTATTTTTTAAATATATTTTAGTGGTTTTGATTTATCTATTTGGATATTGTTAAATTTTTGGACAGTTAGATACCAATTGGCGTATTCTAACTGTGTATTTTTCGGCCTAATTTAGTGGTATTCATTTATCTGATTAGTTGTTGTAGAATCTTTGAGCTGTTAGATAGCTTTTGGAGTATTCTAACAGTTTATATTATTTTAACACAAATTAATAATTTTGGGACAGTTAGATACCAATTGGCGTATTCTAACTGTGTATTTTTTTGATCTAATTTAGTGGTATTCATTTATCTGATTAGTTGTAGAATCTTTGAGCAGTTAGATAGCTTTTGGAGTATTCTAACAGTTTATATTTTTTTAACATAAATTTACTTGAAGGTTTAAATACAGTTTATTTATCAAATTTTGGTTTTAAGAACATCAAATAAGCATTTGTAAGATTTGCTGGTAATCTCTGCTTTAGAGTAATGGTACTATCATTACCTTCAAACCATCCACATTTCTTTTTTATATATGCCGTGTAGTGCCATGAATTGGTTGTGGCTCCTGCGTGGTAGATTATACCTATTGTTGTGAAGGTTTTCTTACCAAGTGATATTTGACTATGTGTGAATCCAGTCAGCTTGCAGTTGTTTTTGGTACCATCTGCATTGCAACGTAGAAGCATTAGTATTACGTATTTACTATGTGTTGTATTACTAACGTGGAGCGATTATCTGAATTGCAGGTAGAGCATAATGTACCAATTGTTGCATTTTGTACAAGTTGCTGAAATGGAATGGATTCACAATTTGGTATTGATATATATATATGAAGCGTTCATTGGGAATTTCTTCTTGTGTCACATTGTTGCACAGAGTGCATGTATGTTTCCACATGTATGAAATCTGGAAGATTTCATTTATAGGTATGTTTTTGTTTTCCAGTACTAATAGTAAGTACATTAGAAATTCTTGTGGATCTTCCTGTGAGTTTATAGTGAATTTCACCATTCCAGCACATTAGTCCAATTGTTGTCTTATTCCAAAAACACTATATGTGTTGTCAGGATTGTTTGCTGCATTTCTGTGAAGTACTAACATTTGCAAACACAAAGGGTCTGTACTGTGTAAGTAAATGTTGTCAACAATTGGTGGTAATTGAAATAGAATATTCATTGCTACATTTGCATAGCAACTTACACCAACTATATTTGAGAATTTAAATGGTCCAGGTAGTTCTGTATCTAACTGCCTTATTTGAAGTTTGTCTTCCTTCTTTAAAGAAGTACCTGGTTTACTTTCTCTAATTGATTCTTTTTTGTTTGTGGTACTTGATGAAGTATTAGTTTCTTTTACTCTCTTTGGAGGATTTGCAGTGACGTCCTGTTGCATTTCTGTTTGATTTAATTTTCTTTTACAACGTTTTAGTTTTTGTGGAACAGAATATGTGTTTAGATGGGGAGTGTATAGTGAGCGAAGTCTATTATATTCTAAAATGCAAGGAATATCAGCGTTTACTTTACTTGCATCAAAGTTGATTAGAAATAGACCGTCAAGTGTACGTAAGCGTGATAGTGCTACGTAGCTCATGCCTTCTTTAAAGACTGTGTTACCAATATCTATCATAGCTTTGTCTAGGGTAAGACCTTGTGCTTTATGAATCGTGACTGCGTATGCAAGAGTTAGAGAAAATTGTTCTCTGCGTACATACATATCTTTGAAGAGAAGGAATCTAGCTGTTGAGCGTCCTATCCGTTTTACTTATGAAAGTTTGTCAAAGAGTATATTGACAAACTGAATTTTGTTGTCACGTGGGTATGTTTGAAAGCCAACAACTGTACCCAGTGCTCCATTAACTAGTCCTTGGTCCACGTCAAGGTTACGTTTAAGCATTACTCTGCAATTTAAGGATGATTTTAACATCTTTTCTAAGCCTGCTGTGTTTGTGATTGATTTTTCTAAATTATTTAGTCTTGTTGTGGCTTGGTCACACATGGGTAGTGTCATACCATGTACATCTAGTTTGTCTGTGGCGCTAATTTCCAATATTGGTTGCAGTTCTTTACTTAACATTATTTCTTTGAATTTGAGACAGCTTGCAAGAGTTGGCATTAAGGCCATACAATTGACATTTTTGTTGGCTAATTGTTCCATACCATCTGTAGCACATGCATTATCGCCATGAAGTGCATTAATGTGCTGGGTTTTCAATGTTGCTTCTGCTTCTTTAGAAAGTATACCAACTCTCAAACTTTTTAAAATGTTGGCATAAGTTAGATCTGCAGATTGGCGCATGTTTTCTGTTAATTCTCTGTATTGGAAATGTTGCCAAAGGTTGACATTTCCAATGCTGCCAACATTTTTACGGCAGAGTTTGTGCCCTAATGTTTTAAAAATAGGTTCACCTTTTACTGGTGTTAATTGAAGCAGATCTCCAAAAACAATAATGTGTTTTCCTGCAAAGAGCTCTTCAAAGTCTGTTTTGAGTACTTCTTGTAATCTGAGGTGAATCAAAGCTAACATCAGGTTGGAGACCATGCTCCCTTCATCTATTAGTAGCATTTTCATTTGTTTCAATACTCTGCGTAATTCCATTGCAGCTTCTGCAGAAAGTTTGTAATAGTCTAATTTGTTTTGGTGTTCTACTCGCAGGAGTAGTAATCGGTGTAAAGTGACAACACCTATGTTGAAGGCAGCTAAACCTGTGGGAGCAGTGACAACAGCTGACAGTTTGTTGTTTGTCAATTGTTGAAGGAATTTACTGATGATTTTGATTAGGAATGTTTTGCCAGAACCAACTTCACCACTGACGTACAATAGTATAGGTTTGTAATTTTGGCAGGTGCATTCTTTGTTTTCATGTTGTACACCATGTGCAATTTCTTTTGTTACTTCTTGAAAAATGCTACGTTGCTCATTGTTTAGTTTTGATTGTAGTATAGTTAAGTCTTCCTTATCTTCATACTGACACATGGTGTTTTCTACTTCTATCATAGCTAATTCTGCCTCATTTGTTATTAGTGGTTCTCCCAGTGGTTCTTGGCTTCCTGTTACAGAAGGTTGACTACTGTCAGGAGTATCCTTATCTAGTTGGGCTTGGAGTTCTTCTTCATGTTGCTGTTCATTGTGCAACATTGTTTTGTACTGTGTAAAGTTTACATCAGTTATAGTGCTTTCATTTGCTTTGAAAGCATCCTCATATGAGTCATAGTTATCTAGTAATTGTTCTTCTTTTCTCCATGGTTTGAAGAGTTGTAGCAGGGACATGTAATATACTTCTTTATGTTGAAGAGTCTTCAATGACAATTTGATATGATTAATTAAATTTGGTTTAGTGAGTTTAACTAAGCTGCCTTCACAGTCTGTCACTCTATATTTACCTTTTTTTTCATCAGGTTTCATATTATTTTTGTATGTGTAGTTTTGGGCTATTTGGTATAGACACATGTTTTCCAAAGTATTACTTCTGTTTGGGTAGTATGTGTCCAATAAATTGTTTTTTAAAATGTCTTGGCTGTTGGGATCATGTTTGGCTATTGTCTCTATATCTTCATATGATTTTAGAACTCTTTTTCTAGATTTAGCTGGACCAAGACTTAGCCATACTATATTTTCAGATTTACCATACATTGAAGTACCAGTTAAACGATCAGTTGCTTCATAAGATCCACATTCTCTATGGGTGAGCATTGGTATGCCCAAGCTGTATAATTTCTGAGATACTGTTTTATCTGATGACAGGTCATTCAAGAGGTCTTGGAGCTCTGTCTTTTCTGCTTTAGTTAAGTATGCTGTGACATATCGTGCAACTGCAGTAGAATTGTCTGCAATGTAATGCACATCTATGTTTGCATTCCATAATTGGGCAATGATTGCATTATAATCATTGATATATTTTTCTTCTTCTTTTCTTTTTATGTAATATGCATTTTTAGGTGACTTACCTTTAACACTATGTCTAACTGAAGACATGAGGTTCTTTACTTGACCTGTATTTGGAACTGGTCTAGGGAAACCAAATCGGCATTTGGTGTAGTATTTGCCTTTGTTTTTGTATTTGCGACGACAATATTTTCCACATTTGTGTCTTTGAAATTGTAAAGTTTGTGCATGAAGATCACTATTTGTGGCTTCTGATGGAATTTCACAAGTGACATATTTTTCAATAAACTGTAAAACAGTGTCATCACTGTCTTGACCAAATTTAGGAGCATCTTTGATCCATAAAAGCATGTGGATATGTGGTGCTCCTCTGGCTTGGTATTCTTTTCTCCAAAAGAAGTGTTGCACTTCTCCAAGGGGAGGAACAGTTTTATTACAAATAAAATGTAGCATAGCAATGAAGCGATGGTGAAAATATCTTGAAACATTAACAGGATCCAAAGAACAAAGTTCTCCAGGTGTTAGAATATCTATGTTTGTTTTGTTTTTATTTGATATGCGTAGGAAATCATGTAAATATTCCCATGCATATTCTGCACAACTTATTGTAACAAACCAAGTGGGTGGGCCAAGGTTTCTGATCATACAACGTACATCTCCATGACGTCGAAACCAGTACTCGTTAGTACCACGCATATTTGCTAATAGATTTGTAATATTTGATTGTAAAACCTCATCCTTTTGTTGCACTTTCTCTAATAATTGTGTAGCTGTCATATTTTGAAAGTGTGATCCTGATTTTAATATGTGTGCAACTCCGTAACATAAAGTTGCTAGTTCACTTTCAAAGAGTAGGTGGAATATGTATTCCACATTTTGTCTAAATCTGGGATCTTCAGAATACATCCGTAATGAGCGGTATTCTGAAGCTGATATTTGAATAGGTCTATCATCATACCTTCCTCATTTGCCAGTAGGAAAGAGTAGAGGAAAAGCACGTGCTTCTATACTTTTTTCCCATATACTGATTGGCGATCCCTTTGTTTGACGCATTTGGTAATTTTCCAGTACATCTTGGACGGTGTCAGTACAGTGCAAAGGATGAATTGTATAATGGTCTAAAGTATTTGATATTGTAGCAGGATCTAGTAGCTCAAATTGACCAGCTTCTTGTGTTTCCTGAATTATTTCAGTTGTATCTTTCAAGTTTTCTTCAATATTAATTTCTTTGTAATATTCATTATTCTCTTTAAGATATTGGAAGGCTTGTCTAACTTTATATAAATCTACCAGCTGTTGCCATATTTTTTTGTCTTTTGTAGGTACTCCATTTACTAATATAATTAAAGATTGCTGCATTGGACGTTGCCCTCCTAGAGTATGCACATTTTCTTTTAGATTTAATGGTAAATAAACTACTTTTCCTTTTACCAATTCAGAGGGAGGTAATTTTGCTGTTTTTGGTTGAAGGCGTATTATTGCTTGAAATGGGTGTACTGTTGAATTATGATGCTCTCATATAAATTAAGTTGTTGTAGAGGTTTTGGTACTGGGTATAATTCCAAATTATTTGTGATAGAACGTGAAGGAGTTTGGTTGTTGTCAAGTTTTGTAGTGCAATAACTGCAAAGTATTAAGGGCTCAGTTATTTCATATTTGTTTTCTGCTACAAGGTAGAGAGCTAATTCAAACCATTTAGAATCTTCATTGTCTTCTAATTTGTATGATAGGTCCACAGTTTTTGTGTTAGTTTTATAAAAAATTCTATGGCAACATACACATACATGGTTTGGTACTTCAGCTGATGTACTTTTAAATTTTAGTATTTCTTTTTTGTATATGTTTAGCAAAAGGTTGCCATGTGTAGAATTGTTGCTTAATTGGTTTAAAGCTATTTCATTCTGTAAATGGCTTTCACTTCCAAAATATTTTTTCTGGATATAGTGAATTTCTTCAAGTAGGTCTTTTGCTGTACCATGTAGAAGGATGTTATTTAACTTTGCTAGTGCTAAAGCAGGACTTTTAGCATAGTACAGTTTATAGACTAGATTTCTTATAGTTGAATGATGTGTTGATATCATTTTGATATCATGGAAAGTGGTTTTACAAGTAGGTCCTGTAATGCAGGCCAATGAATGTCCTTGTAGTCCTGTGTACTTGCGCACTGGACAGGTATCTATATTTTGCAGTAATTAAATTTTGCCTTTGCTTTTTACATATTTATTGAGGAATTGGCATAAAGATTTGAAACATTGTTTGGGAATGTTACACATTGACGTGCATGGCCATTTGTACACTAGACGTTCTGATTCAGTTGAATGGAGGGGTAATTCTAAGTTTTCAGGGCATATTTTTGTAAGAAGTACTTCTTGTTCCATTATGGTATTATTCACTTTTTCATAACCTCGACCACTGCTATGTATGGCAATTGTATTCGTTTGCTTTTGTTTGTACGCTTCTTCATTAAAATAAGGTTCCGTGCTTGTAGTGTGATTCCATTCACCTTCGCTGATACTTAAGAAGTTCTTTCTGTTGATATTTCGCTTATTGAGAAGTCTTTTTTGTAATTTAGTTATTAGTTTTGTTAGTGGTTTCATTTTGTTTAACAGTAAAATAAATACATTTCTTTTGAGAAGAATTGCACTGTCCATCAATGCTTCTAAGATTAATTTCCTACGATAGGTTTTAAGCTTTGAACCTGAGTTCTCTCCTGTTTTTATAAGATTTTGAAGGACTTTGTGACGGTATATTTTGGCTAAAATACTTTTCTTGGTATGCTTACTTTGCACTATATTAAAATTTGAAGAAGTATTTTTATCTGTACTGATAGCTGATTTTCTGTTAATTGTTTTTTGGTTTGTTTTACATTTTGATAGAGGAAGCGAAGTTGTTGTACTTGAAACTTCTTGTGTTTCACTAAATGATTGTATTAGCTGTTTTGTTTCAACTTTTTTTTACAAATTCTGCTAGAGATGGATGCTTTTGTTGGACACCTTTATTTTCATTTGATCTACTTTTGCGTTGCTTTCTACGGACTTGACTTTTGGTAGGCATTCATTAGGGTCTGTTGAAAAAAATAATAATAAAGAAGTTATGGGTTGGGGTGTTCTGGAATGTATGTGTGCATGAGTGTTTGAGTAAGATGATAAAGATGTATGTAATGGTGTGTGATTGTGCATTGGGGACTAAAACTAGTAGGGATAGGTATTCTTGAATTTATGTGTTACTAAACTGGGGTTCAGATGACAAAAAAAGTAAGCTAGTGGTGTGGAAAAGTACAAATATTAAATCTAATGTATACAATTAAAACAGTTGTTTGTTCTATAATATGAAAATTGTAGTGGTTCAGTTGGGTAATTTGTGTGTCCAAAAATAGAAATTTGTGGGCCATTCTGGCTGTAAATCGCTGTTTAAGACATGGACATTTTTAGATAAAATGGTACAAAATCTCTTTTTTTAGAAACCGAAATAGCTCGTATTAGCGTTATAGTATATTTGATTAATAATACAAATATTATGGTGATATTTTACTTACTTTTTTTTTAAATTAACAGGTAACTTCTTAGTTTTTCTTTCTTCTTCGAATTCGGCTGCTTCTTTTCAGGAAACTGGTCTTCACTGCAATTGTAAAAGCTTCAAATTAGTAACTTTGTTTGTATATAGCACTGTTTTTAATTTAGATATTGATTTTATTTTTTTAATTGAAATCCTCAGTGCCTTCTGTAAAACCATTAAACTAATTTATTTACATAAGATACATTGCATCAGTTCAGTACATATGATATGTTCTTAATGAACAAATTGTATTGAATGACTAACTGTAGCAAAAAAAAATATCTTTACTATGTCTTGTGAAATTTATAATATATTAGTGAATACCACTATTTCTGTAAGTAAACTGTTCTAGGTAATAGCACCTCAATGTCATGTCTAATTTAAAGTAATTAAGTAAATAAATAAATAAAAACAAAAAATATGAAATTGTATAAGTATTTTTATAAAGGTTTAAACATAGATTGTGTTTGCATGCAATTTTGTTTGAATATATGTAGTCTATATATTTCATTTAAAAAATGTTAGTTTAACATGATTTGAGTGTGTGTGTATAAAGAAAGTAAATAGTACAAAGGTTTATAAGTGATAGTTGATTTTAGGAAATTGAAAAAAGTACAGTAAATTCATTTTACAGATTTTACAAGGTTAAAGTCTGTTTGAAAATGTGTTCATCTACTATACAGAAAATATGCATACCTGAAGTTTGTGTTCATGCATATGGATATGCATGGAGCTGCAAGTAGAAATCTTGAAGACTTGTACAGCATTTCTGGTAGATGATGCTTGCCAATGATATGACACTTGTATTCAGAGAGATTCAGAGTACATTTGCAGTGCTGATTTATGATGATGCAGTTAGATGTAGAGGTCTTGAATGTGATTGGTGCATGGTCATGTGATTTTTGAGGTACATCCAATAAGGGAATGGCAGAGAGAGTGTAGTGGAAATGGTAGAAGGGCTGTTCATGTTACGATATGTCCGCGGACATGTCGGTAGTTCGCGGACATCGGGAGTTACATCCGGGGATTTTTGGGTTCAGAAGTCATGCAAATGAGAATAAGCATTGAAAGGGATTGGTCAGGAAAGTTTGGTGGGTGTGTTGTGCCAGGAGAGATTTTCTCAGATACTCTTTTTGCTGAGAGAACAAAAGATAGCTATGGCTGTGTGTTTCAGAAAACAGATTGTTTGGATTTTAGGATATTCGTGGATACATTGGTTGAAGGTGCATGCAGAAAGCTGTGGAGTAGCTGTAGATCTTGGATTCCCACATGTGGAAGTACACTGGCATGGAGTACGTGGAATGAAGTGGTTGGAATTGCTACCTCTCTGTGCTACTTTGGAGACAGAGCAACATCCAGACATAATTGTAATTCATTGTGGAGGGAACAGTTTAGGACATGTGACTGGAATTTCTTTGCAATTTGCTATGAAAGAAGGACTTAGGAAGGTTATGGACATGTTTCCTAATTCTCAAGTGATATTTTCACGGATTGCGCAGAGACAAATGTGGCTTTGTTCTTCTTCATTTGGTCCACAAATGGAAAAAGCAAGGCGCAATGTTAATAAGGCTGTTTGTGCCTTTCTAAGAGATTTTGGCATGTCTTCTTTTCACAATGAAAATATTATGTTTTGTAGTACATACATTTTTCGCAGAGATGGAGTCCATCTTACTTATGCTGGCAATCAGATTTTTCTGAGAAATGTACAAAATGCATTGCGACCTTTTTTGGAATTACAACAACAATTTTGAAGTAGATGTTAAGCATTTACAATTTTTGACTTACAAACACCACCCAAAGGCTCTTTTCAGAGCCACCACTTCTTTCCAGAGAAAATTACAATGTTTGTGATGGAGTAGCAACCCAATTTTTTTAATGTTCGCGAACTGTCCACAGACTTCAAAAAAATACAAAGAGCCCTGCTTCATTTATTTTCACTTCTATTTTTTAACTGGGAAAGGTGGCTCTGAAAAGAGCCTTATTTTTTTTGATTTTTGTAATTTTGTATTTTATTGGGTTTTTCAGACACGACACACTAGGAGAGGAGGGTAAAGGAGGGTAAAGGGGGCACACCAACCACAGGGATAAGAAAGGGCGAGCTGAGAGAGGAAGATGTAGAGTGGGTTTTATTTGGGTAGTGAGCAGGTCTTCTCGTGCTCTGAGACGATAGTCTCAAGAGCACTCCGAAGTCGCTCCCCCCTGCAGAGTACTGTGTCACAGTACATACATACAACTGTGACCCTCGAAAGGTAAGGGTCATCAGCATTCTGTATGGCCTGTGAGGCAGCTTGAGGAAGACGCTGTCCCACAGAGGTGGTCCTTGTGGTGACAGGATCAGAACAGAGGATGAAGTAGAGGAAATCAACCTGCTACGTTCTTCGCAAGGTACAACCCTGCGAATAGCCCTAGAGTGAAATGACCTCAGGTGTCGCTTCATAGTAGTGGTCCCAAAGCTGTACTTACCGTGCTTCCCACGACTGAGTATCATTTTGCACTCATTGCAGGTAACACGGTTCGCACGAGCCTGAGGAACATTACCATGAATGGTAAATAACCGCCACACCCAAGACTCACGCCTAGTGCGGGTAGTAGGGTTTTCCTCTACCTCATTCTCATCATCCTCTTCTTCCTCCTCCGCATCCTTACTCCTGTTCCCCTCTTCAGGCCCTTGGGGAGGTGGTGGTGGTGGAGGGGGTGGGGGTGGTGCTGAAGAGGTGCAGCACCAAGTGGCAGTTCAGCAGCCAAGGATGCCATCTCGATGACGGTGTAGTCTGCAGGTGGCAGCAAAAATCACTGTGTTCTGAAGAATAGCCAGAAACACAATGGGAATAAGCTCTTGGGCGTGGTCTTTTATAAGGGTGCTTGTGTGCGGTTTGCGGACATGCGTACTGTCCGCGGACAGATCGAACACAAAAAAAGGATCAGAAAGTTTCAAAAGGTATATAGAAACTCAAGATTGCTATGTGGGACTTGTGCCATGGTGAGATTTTATTGAAAAATATTATGCATTAACTGAAAATGTACTTTTAAATTGTTCGGGGACACGAACAGTGCCCGCATTTCAGGACACACGATGAGCGTGGGTGCGGTCATATGATCCGTTCGTGAACTAGTCCGCGAAGGAAGCGCCTGTCCGCAGGACACCAAGTGCACAGAGATTGGTTAGCGCATGCGCATTGATGTCCTACGGACACTGTTCGGGTTCTGAAGTGATTAAAAGTGCGTCACACATGAAACGAACATTTCAGGACACCGCGTGTGTTCTTAGAACAGTTTAAACTTGGTAGCGAACAGTAAGGACAGATATAGTGTTCTTCAGGACACGTGTAATTTCGTTTATGTACGAACATTTCAGGACACCAATTGTGTTCTTAGAACAGTTTCAATTGGGTATCGAACACTACGAACAGGTATAGTGTTCTTCAGGACACCTCCATTTTCGTTTACATACGAACATTTCAGGACACCAATAGCTTTCTTAGAACAGTTTGAACTTGCTAGCGAACAGTACCGGACAGGTATAGTGTTCTTTAGGACACTTTAACTTTTGTTTGTTTACAAACAATTCAGGACACCGCGTGTGTTCTTAGTACAGTTTCATGTTGCTAGCAAACACTACTAACAGTTGTACTGTTGTTCAGGACACATCATTTTTGTTTATTTACAAACATTTCAGGACACCAATTGTGTTCTTAGGACAGTTTTAAGTTGATAGGGAACATTACGGACAGATATAGTGTTCTTTAGAACACTTTAATTTTTGTTTCTTTATGAACATTTCAGGACAGTTTCAACTTGCTAGCGAACAGTACGAACAGGTGTGGTGTTCTTCAGGACACCTCCATTTTCATTTATGTACAAACATTTCAGAACACTTGCACTGTCCGCGGACACTTTTATTGTTTTTTTAAAAAAAAAAAACGGAAACTATTCACAATACAATATAAAAATTAAACTTTATTTAACATATATTAATAATTTATGACAGAGAAGGTGAGGCAGAAACAGAAACAGAAACAAAAACAGGAGAATTTGGGGTTTCAACATAATTGGTATTAGGTGAAGAAGGGTTGGAAGTCTCATCAAAATGTTTTGGATTATGGAGAGGGTTTGGAGATAATTGACTGGGATATGGTGGGGAGGGCCAAGTACATGTGGGGCAATGGTACGAGGTTTTTGGTTTGAAATGATTTTCTACAAAACTTTTTAAATTATTAAAATTAGCCAACAATACATCCATTTTTTCTTCTATATTGTGAAGACTGTTATCCATAACAGGGTTTTCTGAAGTTTTTTCTATTTTGGTATGCTCTGTACAAAAAAATAATATATATGTTAAATGTATATAAAAAAATAATAAATAAATGATTTATATTATAAAGTGTTTACCATTAGTTTCACTATCTTGTGACATTTCTTCATGTGGGAAATTGTCCTCTAGCCATTCCAGAGTACTAGACATTTCTGTGAGAAAAAAAAAAGATAATATATTTTTTAATCTAATACAGAAAGTTTATAAATATATGAGTAAAATGAAGTACACTTACTATTTCTGGTAAGATAAGTCCTATGTATTCAGTGGGTCTGGTCTTGTTCTCAGTTCTGTTGTGTCTGTGAGGTAATTATGTTGGAAGCCAATTTATCTTCTTGTGGTATATTCCATTTCAGAACATATTGTATTTAAATGAATGGTTAGTGTGTTACATATATGGGTTACATTTCTTATGTATTACTATATATAATGTGTTTGTGTGCTGCTTTTTGAATTTGTTAAATGTTCCTATATTATGATATAACAATCAAACATACCCCCCCACCGCCCCCCACAGTTTTTAGGGAGTGGTACTGTTCTCCGAACATGTCCACGAACATTAAATAAGTTCACGGACATCAAGTTCATAAGAAGAGATCTAGTCAGTTCTATATGACATGTATAAAAAGTCAAAGTCATTATTGTTAAGTTGTGCTACTAAAAACTATGAAATTCAGTGAAAAAAGTTTGTTAAAGGGACGTTATGGTTAAGTTGCGCTACTAAAAACCTATGGTAAGCTAAGCAACCATAACTCGGCCACCACCGTGCACTGCTAAGACTAACACCCAGGACATCAAAGATGACATCACAAATGTCATTTCACTGATGACATCACATGTGTATGTACTCTCATGAAATATGTGTAGAAGGGATTCTTATTATGTTGCGAAAAAAGTGTCAAGAATCATTGCAAGAAATATACCTTAATAAGTGCATTGAACGATGCATTGATATAAATAGCATCCTATTATGGGGTTGTATCTAGTATACTAAGCTACTCATACAGAAACATAACATTGTGTGCAGCGTACAAGATGAAGGTATGATATTCGTAATGTTAATATGTTGAATAATGAAATGATAATTGTTTTCTTAATAGATTTTTGTGTACTGTGAAATATGTAATAAGTAGCTAATAAAACCCATGTATTACATAATTGCATTACTATAGACAAATCACAAAGACACAAGAACACATACCAATATGGGTATATACAGGGAAAGTGAAGTTAGCAAAAAAGCACAAGTAGTAGTAGAAACAATTCATAACTTAACTGATTAGTTTCATGCAAATAAATGATTGCTCTGTTTCAAAGCTGCTATTTACCCTATGTATATGTATCACTTGATGTGATTGGACCCTAAGGAAAGTAGTGTGAGTACAATGTATACAAATATGACCATATACAGGGAAAGTACAGCCATAAAAAAAAACAACAGAACTATCAGAAAGTGCTCATAAGTCTAGTGATTATCTTTATGCACAAAAAGGATTGCTGTCTTTCAAGCTTGTGTTTTCCCATATGTATATGTTTCATATGATGTGACTGTACTCTAAGGGAATTACTTTAAGAACCTACTAGAAGGATACGTCTACAAATAAAATAAAATTCTTAGTTTCTGACTGTTACTGAAGAAAACCATGTGGCCTAGATATGTCAGCAAAAGAAAAAATAGTGAGCCAGACATGTGATGTCATCAGTGATGTCATCAATGACATTTGTGATGTTATCTTTGATGTCCTGGGTGTTAGTCTTAGCAGTGCACGGTGGTGGAGCGAGTTATGGTTGCTTAGCTTACCATAACTGTCGACTTTCAAGTGTTTTTCGGTTTTACTTGGAACCATAACGTCCCTTTAACAAAGTTTTTTCACTGAATTTCATAGGTTTTTAGTAACGCAACTTAACCATAACGTCCCTTTAACAAAGTTTTCTTCACTGAATATATATATATATGTTTATGTGTTAAAGTCTGACATTTTTTTTTTAAATAAAATGTTTTTGGAACAGAAGCGATTTTCTGGGCAGTAGGCCCGGATATCTTAAAAAGCACTATTCTAATTTCCTAGTATCAGGATCCTGTACATAAAGAAAGTATAACACTCACCCCTACTTGTGGAAGAAGTTTGGGTATCCAGTAGAGGGCTCATACCCAATTGGACGGACGAAGCAGTGTTTGTCAAATATAGGGCAATCCCTTCTAGTCTTTATACATTGCCTGCAGGAAGAAAGGGTAATGAAATCAACCCTTGTAGTGCCCATACAATATGGAAGAAGGATGAAGTCCAGAATGGACAACACAAGACCCTCTGGCCTTAATATAATCTTAGGTATCTTACCTCATGATAAGTAAATGTTGCAGGAAGATGTCCATGAGTGTGAATGAACGCGGGCAGTACTATATCTGAATCTCAAAATGGCGCCAGTGCACGTCAGCGCGATGACATCAAATGTAAACATCCGACGTCATCACGTGCCGCGCATCACATATATATATATTTATTTCTCTATAGAATTCTTCAGCTCCTAATTACCATACCAGAGGGGAACTCCATACCAATTTTTCCACTACCTGTACCAAAGAGGTACCAAAAGGACACCAATGAGAGGTAGCCATTTATTTTGTGTTGTAAATATGACAGATCTGTACATATATCATAACTGCTGAACAGCACACTAAAAAGTGTTCCCATTTGTCTGTGATTTTCTCCCTAGTGTGGAACAGAGTGCCGGGAAGAATTCAGATTATGCAGATATGAGATATTGAAATTTGGAAATCTTGAAAGTTGATAACATAGAACATTTTTGCTCCTGAAGAAGGGAAATCCTTTCCCGAAACGCCTTGAGCTATCTGAACAGTAGTTAGGCCTCTACTGTACCTAAAATGTATATATTGTTTAATTGAAGACATGGCACTATATGATGATCAACAATTGGTAATATTGCTGAATACAGACTGGCATGCATTGATACATTGAATACCCTTTTATTTACTGAAATTCATCACCAAGTGATTGTATGATTATTGTCTATATGTACTAAGAAAACGTATAAAGCATCACAAGTAAACCTATAGATAAAGATAAGCTTTTTCTGGTGACACATTAGCCAGCTATTCCAAGTACATTTGTATTACTTTCTCTGTTTTGCAATGCAACTGAGATTACAAATATAACACTAAATGAGATCTCCAAGGGAACTACATAAGTATTCTGAATGAATTTGGTGGAAAGGGGCAATGATGCAAGGATTGTATTTACGGTGGAAGAAAAAGCCAATTGGTTGTCAGCAATGTAATCGGGCACCTGGACCAGACAATGTTCTGGATGATTTGTTTGTCATGGCTCTGGATCTGTGGGCCCGGGACTGACCCAGGGGTTTAATGCTCTCTGTGCTGGGGGTGCAGTATGCACAGTCTCATCTTGTGCCACCATCCAGCCAGTACACAAAAAGGGACCACAGGAAGCTCCAGCCTCATACAGGCCTATATCATTACTGAACTCTCTCTTCAAAATGTTTGGCTGTGCTATTCTCGCTAGGCTAGAGGAGTGGGTTGCGAGCAGACGGGTTCTCTCATTGGTGCAGTTGGGATTCCGGCCGGGTCTAGGTACGGTCGAGCAGTCCCTTAATCTTTATATGGTGATTGCTCATTCTATCTACATAAAGGGGGAATAAATTTACTTGGCTTTCATGTATCGGAGTAAAGCTCTTGACAAGGTCAATCATGCCAGGTTATGGGGCATGCTTGGATTTATGAATTGTCCCCCAGTTCTGGTGAGTCTCATGGCCAAACTGCATGACTCGACACAGGCCTGTCCCAGGAGTGGTGCCAATGGGAGATGTATGGGTTCTTTTTCAGTGGAGTTAGGGGTGCGCCAGGGCTGTGCAATGACCCCCTTCTCTTCTGTTTGTATATCAATGGTCTGTATGAACATGTATTGAGATGCTCACCTGACGTTCCCAGGATGGGTGGCCAGTCCTTGCCGGTCTTGCTGGACGTGAATGACACTGTTTTGATGGCACACACCCTGAGAGCTTTACAGAGGCTCATTTCTGACTATGTTTGTTTTGTGGACAGCCTGGACCTGGTGGTAAATGATGAGATGTCAGCTGTGATGGCCTGTTGTAGGGCAAGGCACTTTGTGAATTTTAGGGAAATATATTGTAAGGTTGCTGTGAGTCCCAGAGTTCACAATTTCGACTATTTTGGGGTAAGGTTGTCTTCAAACCTTAGACCTATTCCCCTTGTGAGCAGACTGACTGATTTAAGCAGGCAATGGAAGGGGTCATCACATCTATGGGCATGTTTAGAGCCAGCCCAATTGATTTGCTGTTGAAGTTGTATAATGGTAAAGTGGCCTTGGTCACTAGTTGGGATTGAGCTCTGCGGATACACCAATGTTAACTCCATCCAAGAGAATAAGTTGTAAAGAAAATTCTGGGCCTGCCGTCCTCAGCTCCGAATTTTGGTGTACACTTAGATCTGGGTTGTAAACTAGTTGGTGAAGTGATCTCTTTTTAGCCCGCTCTTCACTGGCTCAGGTTATGGGGTAGTGAGAAAACAGACCGTGCCCATGAGCTGATCAACTTTATGATTGCTACAGACATCTGTGGAAAGGTTCCGTGGCTGTGTTACATTAGGAAAAAAATGAAGGGATTCAACATCACACATTTGTTACCTCCTCTAAATGTCTTATCTCGAGGTGAAGTAAGATTGCTGGCCAGCCGTTTTTATGAGTATGTTGGGGCAAAGAGAGAAAGCACTGACATGCTGAAACCGAAGAACAGAGGGTTAATGACTTCCATGTCTCCTGGCATACTGACATATTTATTGTGGTCTGAGTCCCCAACACAGCGTGTCCTCATAACAAGAGTTCGACTGGTTTTTGCTACGGGCGGTGGTGGAAGCATGGTCTGGGGATGGTGCCAATTAGTCTTGCACTCCATGCGATGCACCATATGAGGACCTTGTCCACCTGATATTTTTTTGTCCTGCATATGCAAGAGAAAGAGGCTCTTGATACGGCCTTTGTTTCGTGAACTGGGTTTTGCCCAATTTCATCCTGCACTGACCTATTTATTATGGTCTGAATCTCCAAACGTGGGATGGTCTCTTTTAACCTATCTGAAATCAGCACTTTATACTAGAAAGTGTTTGCTTAGGAGTATGACATCATATGAGGATGTGTATGGTTGTTAAACATTTCATGATATGGCAATTCGTATGGTTTTCAAATATTTTATTCACGTTATTTGCACTTATATGTATCTCATCTTAACTTTGTGTACTGTTTTTATGGAATGTTTTGTACATCTCCGAAATAAACATAATTATGATGAATCATGTTTTGATTGTGTTCTAAATGTGCGTGTAGTTTATGATGAAAATAAAATGTGTTTTTATTGTTAAGAAGGGTGAAGCTATTTTTGGGTGGTGGCTTTACACGACCGGCAGTATTTCTCTAGATTGCAAAATAATGATCTCAGGAGGGAGGTTAAGCCTGTAACCATATTGTGTTATATGATGTGAAATGCCCCTAGTGGAAACAGGCTCCCATAGAACAATAAAAAAGTAGGGGGGATCCATATGCTGTTTAGTTCATCTCTGAACATTCACAAGCACAAAATAATTCATCTGGACCTCTATTGGGAATATTGTCTTTCCTAGTGTTCTCTACCAGGGAGGTGAAGACTGAAGTGATCCAAGGTGGAGGAATTCTCTGCACCCTAACCATCCCAGAGTACATTGTGGTGAACTGCTGCTGCACCAAGGCATCTCTGGGCTGCACTGGAATCAGGATCCTGTCATTGGAGGATAGGTAAACCCTGTAGGGCAAGCCAACCTACCTGGAATGGGATTACCTCAGAAGGACCCACCTTATCATTGAGTCCCATTCTCGGGGATCTTCAGAAACCTAGAATCCCAGGTGCAGCTGGAATCCTTTTTTCTAATCTCGAGGCTCTGATGAAATGACTTCTTCTCTGCACGAGCTTAAGGATCAATAGTGGCTAAACAGCCTTCTCTGTGCCCACACTTCTACAAACTATCAGTGATCCCAATCATAAAGGTAAAACAGGTACAGCTAAAAGATATACCTCCTTCACCATTTGGAGTAACGCCGGGCAGAGAAAAGGCTATACTCTTAAAGGGGTGTGAATGTCATCCAGTGACATCCCAAACAGCAATAGTGCAGCGTTCCAATCCAATCAAGGTTCTATCAAAATATAAATACTTTACTAAACAAATCCAATGTACAAATAAATATTGCAAACATTTTAAAAACACACCCTGCAAAATAAGACAGAGAAATGACATGCAAAACTGTTGATACTTTGTTTTGGGGAGAGGAGGCAAGAAATGCAACAATGGTTAAAAAAAAGATATGTTCTTAAAGAAAAAGGCGCATAAAGGTGGCTTGCTAGTCTCTAGGGAACGAAGAGTGGACAAGGTGGGCAGAGCCTTTCAAAGGTACCTTATTCTGTTCCTTGGTCTATGTGATGGGGTCAAACTAAGCATAAAGGTGGATTGTGTTGAGGGACCAGATTCAGGTATGCTGAGTCATACTGGTCCAAGAAACGAGCTGGCGCCCAAATGGATTGAAACAGGAGATCGGGGCATTTTGAGTGGAGTGTTCAGGTTATGCAATTTAGAAGGCTACCCCAGGTCGTTTTGAGTATCGAGTCAGTTCAGACGCTTGGTAACCGCTGTTTCAGGTGAGCGTTTGAAATGATGCTCCAGTGTCAAGGTCCGTCAGTTAAAAATGGTGACTTGGAAGATCTGATGCAGGGTTACAAGAGGCAGTGGTTTGAGTTTATCCGCAGTAGTGAGTTGACTGTTCAAGCCAAACAAGTGATCAGCTCCAATGGGTAATGTGCAGTGCTGAGACGGTTTGATGGATACAAAACAACAGTGTTTCAAAGTTCAATGAAGTGCCAAAAGCAGCAACAGCAGTTCCCTCATTTTTGAGTTTGGTGAACGTAGTTTGAATGTAGTGTGTCCGATTCAATTTGGTGCAAAAAGGCTCCTGGTTGTTCTGGCCCTCCAGATTATTTGAGACCCACTGCAGGGATTCTAGAACAGGGTGTGTCCTTTCAGGCTCTACTTTCCAAGCCAAGGTTTGGAAGCAGAGTGGCAGGTCCAGGTCCTCAGCAAAGTCTCCCCTAATGCCCCGCATGAGTGGGTAGGCAGCAGAGCATGCCTCTACCCTAGAGCACATCCTTCCTAATATAAATGGCTGTGGGCTTTGTAAAGATGACAAAGAGGTCCAAATGAGTTCTTGCTTATATCCTGGATGTGCCAAAAGTGAATCAAAGAAGGATCTGGAGACCCCCTTTTTATAGGCAGAGGGTTACAGGGATTGGTGGAATCCAATCCCTTATCCTTCAGATAAGTGCCCCAGGAAATGCGGGAACAGGAAGAAGAGAAAGGATAACTTAAAGTAAGATGGTAGAACCCTTCTCCTAACTGATCAGTGTTCTCTTGCCGTCCTAACTCTGCCCACTTCTTAGCCTGCAACTTCAAACCCTCTATGTTGTGCAACCCTCTATTGTGAGGCAGCTTTTTGACATGTACCTAGCACTTTGATGCTAGGCTCTCGTTTGTCTCCAGCTGAGAGATTCCAGGCCTGGGAAGAGGGTGTTACCTTCCCCCCTAGAGAGTTAAGAGAGGTCCACATCCTGTCCTATTTTTTCATTCAGCTTGAAATCAACACTGGTATGCTAATAATCAGATGCAGCTTCAATCATTTTGTGAACCTTCAGCCGCCATACCCCAACTCAGCTATGGCTTATGTTTATAGATTAAATTGCCACCAGAATGAGTGATCATCATAATTATGTAGTTTTAGAACAGAGGTTCATATTTTAAATGCTGCAGTGGCTTTGCTGTTTCAGCAGCTGTCAGACTGGGAAACTGGGATCTTTGAACCTCTTCTGTAACACTGTAGAGTAGGTGCTGCAGATAGAGAGACTGATATAGCAGGGCATATGTGTCACTATACTTTTGGCATGGAATTTTGTGGCTTGGGGTCTTTTTTACTTTTATGCCCTTGTCCAAATCCTTCTCCCAGACACCTTCAAACCATGCTCAAAATCTTCGAGCTGGCACAGTACCCACAGTGCTGTTTTTAGTACTACAATTTCAGACCACTTGCTGTAAATTGAGTTATCCAGATGCTGGTTTGATCGATTCTTGCAGGATGTCTCGAGCAACCCATTGGCAGGCTCAACCGTTGTGCGACCAACCGACTGAAGTGCCGACTCAACCAGCTGAAAATGCATCAAAACCGTTGTGAATTCTGATGCAACCCAGCAGAAACCATTGTCTTGGCATCGACTAGACAGCCGATCTGTTGTAGAGCTTGTTTTGCCTTTCCAAATGCTGACTTGACCCTTCGTGTGTCTACGCCATCAGACGAAATGAATGCCTGTCAGAAGGATTGCATTGACTCTCGATATTGGCTAAACCACAGGTAAACTGCCAAAAATTGTGGCACTATGCTGTCAAGCCCTCTAGGACAAGGCTAAGTGTTAAGAGTTGTCAAATGTCTCAGGACTCTGTCTTTACAACAGGATGTGTGCAATAAAAAGAGATATCCACATTCATTCGATATAAGAGTGGTGCAGTCAAATTGAGATAAACAGAAAAATATCAGGACTCTAAGGGAAAGGGGCCTTCACTTGGTTGACTATCTAAAGGCAAAACAAAATATCTGCAAAAGCATGACAATGTAGTGAAATCTATAAAGTATGATATATTTATGAGGGACAATCAAACAATGTTGAGTTTCTTTTAACTTCTGATTCCAGACAATTTTTGGAATGTAGTAATAACATCCTGCGTGACATGTTGCATATGACGGGGGATGTAATACCAGAATTTGCCTGGATCCGTTTTTATTAAGAAATTTAAGTTGCCCTCAGCCTTTATAGCACTTCACGATCCTACGAAAGGCCCAATTATCCCGGGTGCTTGACCATTGAATATTGAAGATCTGATATGGGCAATTAGCAAACTCATGCCTTCAAGGGCCCCAGGTCCGGACAGCCCACCACCCTTTATATTGAAAAAGGATCCATGCATGTGGACTAGAATTTGAAAACCTTATTTTCATGGTATTTAGAGAACACACATCATCCCTCTATTTTGGATACAGTCCACGATTACAACGATCTATAAAAACAGGGATATGGCCGATCCCACCAATTATAGGCTGATTGCCCTGATTGATTCCATGAGTAAAGTATTTGCTTTACTTATTCTCAGGGATCTTAACAGAGATCTGGATCAATTTGCTATTCTGTCACGATTCCAAATGGGCTTTAGGAAAAACATGGGTACCCCTCTTAATGCCACTATTTTGGCACATTTGCTACACAAATCAAAACATGCAGGCACTGTCTAAATGGCCTCGATGGACATGTCTTCAGCTTTTGACTATGTGGTACGTGCCAAGCTGTGGACTAAGTTAACAAACTTTAATGTTTCACCCAAACTAGTAGAATTGATTGCACGTTTACATCAGAATTCGACCCTGACGATTTGTTTGAAACAGGAAGCGGCGGTGTTAAAATCTATTCCAGCTAACATTGGTTTAAGACTAGGTTGCATCTTGACCCCAACCCTCTTCAATGTCTATCTCAGTGATATTGAGAATCTGTGGAATGCCAGTGACATTTCTCCCTTGAGTCTTGGACATCTGTGGATTCACTGGCCTTCCTTACCGGATGACCTCATATTTTTTGACAGGACCCTGTGGGGTCTACAACAAAAGCTGAACATATTTTATTCCTATGCCTTAAGGAATAACCTTCAGGCTAATGGAAGCAAAACCACAGTTGTAATATTTTGTAACAGGAAGCCTAAAACAATGTTGTGGTCTTTGGGTGAAGAGAGAGGAGAGCTGACTGCCATCATGCGTTATTTGGGTTATACCCTTTGTAACACTGATTCCCTGGATGAGTGGAAGACCATACTGAAATTAAGGCTCTTTTCCTTAATGTCACAGATGAAACGTTTCTATGTGAAAGTGTGTACATGTTCCATTCTACCGGTTCTAAAATATTATCTGTCTAAAATGTTTCCAATTCTGTTGTATGGACTAGATATATCCCTTATAGATATTGGCATGCACTTGGATTCTCTACAGGGGCAGATTTGGAAAAAAAATGTGGGGCTTGCTTAGTCCATACCCAATTCAATAATCCGGCATGAATTAGAGTAGAATTCATTTCTCTCCAGTCCCGCTAACACTGGAGAAAGTTGCAAAATGATGCTAAATGTTTTTCTCTGCTGGATAATTCTCTGGCTTAATACAGAGATATCCCTTAAGTCCAAAGCTTCAGACCCTAAAAAGTCAACCCGGAGCACTGAAGTTGTGAGAACTATTAAGAACACTCTGCTCAAACCACTAACCCTCGAGGAAGCCTAGCCTCAGAATTCATGTGATATTTCATACATGTCCAATAATTGCTCTGTCTGATTATATGTCACACAAAATACGTTGCAGGAAATATTTAGGCCGGATTTAGGCTTATTCTCTCACTGCACACCGGTCGTTTAGCACTAAGGATTTAAAGTGCAACATTGTTATACTCTGTTTTAATTTTGTTTCACCTTTGTATATATGTGTCACTGTAAATTGCTCACTACACACCTGTATTATATAATGTGGTTCCTTTCACTACAAAAATTGTTTTTCCATTAGAGTTGGTTGCATATGGTCATACTTCTTTTCAGCAAGTATAGAGCCTTAATAAATAGTGGCATCTGCATGATTTGTAAGTAAGGATATAGACCACAACCATTTGTAGAGTCATGTGAAGATTTCCCCAGTAGTCCCCTTGTCTAAACATCTAGTCTTGACTCAATACGTGACAAGGAATGAACAAGTGTATGCCCCCATTAAAATTAGGAGGGCTAACATAGAATTGGCTAAATGGGAGAGGGGACAACTTTTTCCTGTTGACATTTGGATAATTCCCTATATGCAGACCTACACGATTTATTGGAAGACTCTTCTGTGAACTCCACAAAAGCCTTCAAAAAGCTGATGCATAATTTGCTCGAGTGCATTGCTTCACGTGATGAGGAGATAATGAATCGTCCTGATGCTGTTGAAGCTAAACTATTCAGGGAGGATTCAAGATTTATTCTGGAGAATATCTCTGCTTACTCCACTTTCTTTTTTCTGAGCATGCCAAGTTTCTTCTGAAAAAAGATCAATTTTCTGTATATATGAAACGTTTTCCATGTAATAAATTGCATACACTATATTTATGTTGTAGGCTCAACCAAATTCACATGAGAGAAAGGACAAAAAATTGGGTAACAGGACCAATTAATGCAACTTTTCATTTTTGTTGCTTTTGTCACTCAATGGAACCAGAAACTCTACAACATTGGTTGCTAGACTGTCAGGCACTAGCCAACATTAGAGTTTCTTCTTTTCCTAAAGTTTTGATTCTGACTATTCCAAGATATTGTTTTGGTCCAGATTAATGTGGGGTGAAAATGTGTCTTTAATAATTGCCCTGGGTTGTTTTATAAATGGGCTTACAGCATGAGTTGAATTAAGTTGTATTTGTATGTAAAGGTATTTTGGATATTTGAATTAGATTGTACAAAAAATTGGTTTTCTTTTTGTTTCATTTAAAGTGTTTGGATCTGTGCAATGATTTATGTAAACCGTGTCACAATAAAAAAAGAAGAAAACAAGTGTTAAGAGGTCCTGTACCCTGGACCATTTTCTTGGTGCACAGTCACTTTTAAGCCCACTTTTCCACTTTGATCTTTTACACATATGATTTTTGGACGGTCATATTGTTGTCATTTCTTGTCTGACCACCCCTGCTCAATTATCCAGAGTGCCATACACACTAGCCTGCATAATCAGTGTTCTCTTTACATGGGTGGGTTTTTGCTCGTGTTTTTAATTTGTTCTCTGCAAATATTGTTTGATTAAAAATCTATATTTTTACAGAAACCTGATTGAACATTCCCTTATTTTGAAAACATCACACTATTGTCAGCATGTAGAGATTGCACGTTTGTGTATATATGGTTGTGTATTCATTATATATACATATCTTTGAGAAGGTCCAGAGGTATACAGTTGGTCATTGTGAGTGTGGGGGGGTCTGTGTTTTTGTGTGTGTGTGTGTGTGTGTGTGTGTGTGTGTGTGTGTGTGTGTGTGTGTGTGTGTGTGTAAGTGTGTACATTTGTGTTTATACTGGATCCACCACCACCATTATAGTCCCCCGGAGTGTGAAGCTTGTTCTAGTTCATGCCTAGTGAAGCCCCTGACTGGATGCCTAGTGCTGGAGTCTTTGCAGGAAAAATAAAGAGTTAAGGTGAGGAAATAGTTTTGAGTGGGATGAATAGAAAGTGTGATATGTATATCAGAAAGATAAGAGAGACAGTTATAGACAAAGCATGTGTGCATGAAAGCTCCAGCATGTAATGAGGACATGGAACTCTTATTTAAGGGGATGTGGGCGAATGGAAATAGCATAGAGATATACCAGCAGATTTTGTACTTCATTAAGTGCTAGTCATAATGGTGTGTATGGTTGTGTGACAGACTCAGGATGAGCTCAAATATGCCCATGGAGTGTGCTAGCTTGATGCAAGGAGGGGAATGAAATGTCTTCCACCATAATCATCCAGGTGAAACCCTGACATTCCTGAGGCCAGTCTGCTAAAATGATTAAGAGTTGAGGGAGTGGGAAGAAAACTGTGGTGGGCAAGTGATAACATATACATGAACTGTAGACTGCTACGATAGCTGCTTGGAGATCCAAAACCAACTAGTCCCTGTGATTTCTAAAATTGCGAACCACCCATACTGTTCACATCTGAGGGACTGCCATTGATTTGGTTCCTTTGAGTTAGAATCATGTGTGAAAGCAGAGTTTACCCCAAAGCAGAAATGTCAAGCACCATGGGCCTCTGAGCTCTAAAGCCCTCTATGCAGAACCCTTTGTTAGAAATGGAATATGATTAAAAACCTAGCAAGTAGGGAAACCAAATTGATCTTCGTCCGTCTTCACCATTGAGGTACAACACATTATCCGTGTAGTGCAATATGCTCTTAAGTTTATTTTCGACGTCTAATGATTCTTCTGTATGGAATCCCACCAGCATTTATGCATTTTTTTCTCTGCAAGGAACATAAGGCACACGCTACCTATATCACCATGCATGTTCTCCCATGGCAGATATCTACTACTACAAAAAAGCGGGGAATCCGGCCTCTCCTGAGGACTGTGGAGGATTCCCTAGGTGTATCACCCAATCTAACTGCCTTTTCTCTGTCACTGACCGAGAATGCGTTACAACCCTTTTTATTCACAACTGTATGAATTAAATTAATATACATGCAATGCACAAATTCAACTTCAAATTGCATAAAGACAAACTTTATGTATGTTTCACTTTCTGTTGTCTGCCTATTTACATTCTTCACCATATTTTAAATACCAACCCAATGGCATCTATCCACACTCCTGATATCCACCTATTGTGTACACATAATAAACCTGGAGGACAATAGTTCCTGTAATCAAACCTTATTACTTCCTGTGAGGACCATGTTAGTCGTAGTACAGCCCGGCGTGTTTCATTATATAACAGCATTATAGGAACGTCTTCCTGAGGCAACAGGCAGTGACAAAAAGGTAAATGCATAGTTAAAGGTGTAACACTTCTGTAAAATCAAACACATGTCTGTAGGAAAATGAGCACCTCATTCATTTCAACATGTACCTGGCAGAATGATCAGGACCTTATTGGGGTTGTAGTCTTCTATTCAAAACAAGGCACATATGTTGGATGAGGATACACTTAATGTGCGTTCTCCAACTTCATGGGAGGAAATAAAAGAAACATGCATTGCAGTGCACAGGGACGTCATTTCACCAACATGCCATGGGTAGCGGAGGTACTATCACACGTCCCTTGACCTCTGATATCACAGGAAGTGCTGCCATTTGACCCCACACCCAAGTGACATCATGGGAAGTGATGGCACTCAACCTTGCATCCCTCGACAAAACAGGAAGTGGCAGCAAATAGCATTGCTCCTCAGTGCACCAAGAAAAATATGGTTACAATATCACTTTAATATGATCTACATTTCATACAAGAATGGATCACCTTGTGTAGTGTTAACTTCAGTGTGTGTATGTCCATATTACTAAATTACTGTGAATGTAAGCGGACGTCCAGCACAACAACTTTACATCACTCGGGCTAAGCTGTAAAATAAAACTCTCGAAGAGGCCTAAACCCCAACGCGCAGACATCCAGTGCCTGCCAAGTGTCTGGCCTCAGACTGGAAACAGCAACTGACCATCACAAGTCCACCCTGAAGACAATCAGAGGCTGCTTTTGTGAGCACTGCAGCCGACTAGTCTTTCAAGTCTCTGCTTATCCGGATCCACGGTGGGCCGATATTTAGTGAGTTGGGAAACCATTCAGCACATATGTGAATATTTTTCGCTTCACCAAACATCACCAAGACACTAAACATATCATTAATAAAGCAAGAACTGAGAATGATGGGGCAGCCTATTGGGCCCAGTATATTGGACGTACCATGCAGTCATTATGATGCAAAGAGATTTCAAATGTGGTGACTGGACCAAAATATTAGACAATCAGCACTCCGACCAATGATGCTCCGGCTTAATCATGAGAGAATAACACTAAGACATGAACACTGCGGAAGGCTGTCACTAAAGCGCATTTCAATACTTGTCAAAATGTAGTTATATTGAATTAAGCATAAGAAACATAAACGTATTTTGATAAAAACGTTTCACTTTAATTTCTTCGAGCAGCGAAAACCAGAACTAAGGGTCTGTGAGGCTACATCCAATGTTTAGTAGTATTGATCATTGGCTTTAGTGAATATGTATTCCCGAGGTATGTAGTGTGTAAAATCTTTCTTGCAAGATGTGGAGCAGCGACACTAGCTGAGTTGAGAGATGGCTGTTGGAAGTAAGGCGAGTTTACCTTCAGATGCGGGAGAATTCGTTTTTTTGAATGTGCAGAAAATGTATTTGTTTCCTGCTCACCTGGGATGCACGGTTGAAATGGGAAGGGAGGTGGGGCAATGCACAGTTGTCCATGTGCCGACAGGACACTGGGGCGGTGAGTGTAATGTGGGTGAGATAAATATGCATGGTCTGCCCTTGTGTGAATGCAATGCGCTGGATCAGAGGCAGGGAGAAAGAAGCTGCAATCACAACACAGCAACGCTTCAGCAGAATGGGTTTTCCCTGCATGCTTACTTAGTGTTAAGCGTGTGGTGCGTTGTTAGGAGCGGGAGGCATTAATAAATATATGAATGCCTTTACATTAATTACATTCTCTGTCAGCACATCTCTGAAAGTGCCCTCCTGTTATGTGTGGCGCTGGCAAGTACAGCCAGTACTGTTTTTTTCAGCTGATAGCTTTTTTTCGATTCTGGCCACTTTCTCTTTTCGTATGCCAGTCGGACCGTCCAAATCACAATTTGCGAAGCCATTCTGGCTCTAAGAAATAATACCAGACTTGGCAGCAACAACACCATTACACTTACCTTCTTGCCAGCATCAGCAGACCTATAAGATGGCCGACTCATTACTGGCGGCGAGCTGGAAGCCGCTCTGCCCATTTAGAGTCTCATGTGACGAGGCATGAGCTCTGTAGCATAGGCACTTTGTCACAACACCCAAACAGCCACTAACCCGTCACCACTGACAGCAGCCAAGCCCAACATCCCACAAATACATAAAAAAAAATATATATAATGATTTGGGGTCGCAAGAAAGATCAGCGAGTTAGCCACTGCGGCCGCAGTGGTCGCAGCTGTGAACCATGGCGACCCCCAAATGATGTCCCTGTCAGTGCACATCTACTGACCTTGTTCTCAGAGTTTTTATTTAAATGTTTTCAAGTGGAGGAATTGTTCTTTTTTTATGTGACTGATCTGATCCGGGGTCTAAATATTCTCTGATGTTATAGATAAGCTGACCTGGATAATGAGGAATAAAAGACTTCTAGGAATCACTCAGGTTGTTTATGCAATATTTCATTTTTGTACGCTCCTATTATACTGAGATATTTACCAAGTATCATACATAAACTGTAGACATTTGGGGGATTCATGGGGCCTCATTACGACCCGGGAGGTAAGGGATTACCGGTACCGGTAAGGGCACCGGTACCAGTAATCCCTTACCGCCCTATTACGAGTTCCCTTTGCGGAAGGACGGGACCCGCAAAGGGACTTTAGAGGTAATAACGGTACCACAATTTGCGGTACCGTTATTACCGCCTTCCCCATTCCCATTGAGCCCTATGGGGGCTAAAATGGGAATGGGGAAGGGCCATGGTGAATGGGGAATTACCGCCCCCTCCAACCTTGGAATGGGGTGGTAATTGCTGCATTCACCATGGCGGAATCGGTAAGGTTTTGGAGCCAACCATGGCGCTAATAGCGCCATGGTTACCTCCAGGGTCGTAATGAGGCCCATGGTCTTTCGTTGGGTTAGAATCAAGGCATGGGTGAAAGCCAAGAGTGCCCCAAGGCACAGTGTGCCTTGGCGCGCTAGAGTCCTCTATGCAGAACCCTTGTGTGTTAAGTGGATATGATAAATATCCTTGCAAGTAGCTTGGGAAACCAAATAGATCTGTGTCTGTCTTTGCCATTGAGGTACAACACATTATCCGTGCAGTGCAATGAATTTTAGTCTTTTCTTGACTTCAAATGATAGTACTTTATGTGTTTCCACCAGCATGTATGCATGTGTTTGTTCACGGAACAGAAGGAACAGACTACATATCCCATCATGCATGGTCACCCATAGTAGATACCACATGAGAAGCTGAGCCAGCTAATCAGTACCTAGCCTTGTGGTACAGTCTCTGGAGGCTTAGGGCCTGATTTACATACATGTTTTCACTGGGACTTTTTCATGTTAAAACATTTGTGTAGATCAGGCCCTTAGTGTCCATTATTTTGCCATTTACAAACTCAAAAACATTTTGTTAACAGACACTATTTTGCAAAGGTCAGTCCCTTCAATGTGCTCATGCATTGTGCTCCACAAGAACCAGAAGGAATACCAAAGGGGTGTGATCAGCATCATGTGAAAGACAACACAAGGTCAAAAATAAAATCAAGATACATAGCATGCAAATACTTTCTAAAATCAGCCGCAAACCGTACAAGCATAAAGCCCATTTTGTCATGTGGTATAGGAGCTACTTTTGCCAAGTACATATCACGTACATATAACATAAACTGTTCAAGTGCTGTCCAGCGTTCTTGACAAACTGCAACATATAATATACATCCATATCCAACTGGCACGTACCACCCATGGGCCAGTGATGAGATCATAGTGTCCGATTTCTTGTAGTGTGGGTTGGGTGCACGCTCACTGCAGTTTTACAATGAGCATGTACATTGGCATGGACCTGGCATATGTGCTTTCACTCTCTGAGAGATCAATGCTAACCCTGATTCACACTTCAGACACAGCCAACCGAAAGGCAGCTCACTTCCCCAATGCCCACCAAGCAAACTGAAGCACAGCACCCACTGGGATGGTTTGTGTGGGACTCTTCACCCAAAGGGTATTTTTATTACCCATTCCTCTTTTTTGTAATAACGCTCTCTTTATCTTTGTCTCTCTTCATCTGTCAAAAGTCTGCCTGTGGGTCTTGTCACCACTCCAACTAAGTGAGATGTTCTACTGTACCAACTAGGGTCATGGATCTAGCAGCATTTGATAGTTTAAGCTGCCCAGCATGTTTACTTTCTTGTCTTCAGGTCTTGGGTTTACAGTTTTATGGCACATGCTTTCCTGTGATTCTGCTGAAGATTCTGGTGGCATATCATGAGTTTGTCTATCCACGGGAACATGTGGTTACCTGATGGGCACAACTTATATCACGCATTTTTTGGGGATTTAGACACATAAAACATTAGTGAGTTGACCAGCTTGTGACCCTAAAAGAAAACTTCAACATAAGTCAAAGTGTCCAAAGTTCTTTCTTTTTACCTGTGACTGCGATTTCTCATTGTGACTAAAGCTTGCAGCTAAGTGGTGGGACGGAATGCTGGCCCTGATGCTGTGTTTGTCCAAAGGGCTACCATATGACACAATATAAAATATAAGAACCTTACCGCCAGAAAATGTATTCATTTCCTGGGCTTCTGGAGATCTCTGTTTCCTGGCGAGCTAATATTACATTGCATTCCTGTAGCAGCTTCAGTGATGATAAGGGTCCTTGAGATGCAGAATCTGGAGGGCCATCAGAGGTCAAAAGATGAAAAAATAATGATTAGCACCCGAATGGGGGGGGGGTCATCCAATCAGGTGGCTAGGAACGCAGGCTTCTACCACCGTTGTAAACCTGCTTTCCAAGCCGCCTGATGGCCGGCTCCCCGCCGCCATCTTCCCCCCTCACACCGTCCACTTTTTTAGATTTGTTAATCCCCCGCCCCCAACTTACCTTTTGTGGCTGCGGCATTCGCTGTCGCAGTCACACCTTCCTCTCTACGCAGAACAGCCACAATGGAAAAGGAAGAGGGGCTCCGCATGGAGCTCCGCCCTCCATTTCCATGGTGGCCTTGCTTTGTACAACGAGATGCTGCGCGCGCCCTGTTGTAGGAAGGAAAACACTTTTTTTATAACTCCAGGTTGCCGCTCTGGTAACCCGGAGTGCTAATGGCCTTAACACCCAGTCCGGTCCTCTGAATCAGGTGGTAACTGTACAAAAGAAGTTTGTTGCTGATGGGGAGCTTTGGACTTTTACTGTGCACAGTGAACAATGGAGCGTGTGATGCTGATTCAGCGATGGCAGCAGATCATCAGATGTATCAATACAAGGCATCAACTTTCTTTGTAGAAAGACCTTAAGATGTGTGCAGCCTACACTGTGTGGCCCTCTCACAACTCTGATCTGTCCCATTGTCAGTGCCCTTGTGTCTTGGCTCCCTCACCTCAGTTTTTCAGTTCGCAGTAGGGTCACATGTGTGTACATGCCACCTGTCCATTCTGCACACTCTCTCGCCAGAGGGATCTGCTGCTGCTCTGCTTTTCCACTCTAACTGCGCCTCTCGGGTACAGGCAGCACATAGCATTCAGAGAAGGGTAGCAGTGGGGATTTTACAGCTAAGCAAAGAAACAAATTCCCTTTAGGAGTGAAAGAGGAAGCAGGACAAGGAGTGATCACTCATGTAAAGTGTGTGCACTCAATGGGCCTGATTTACAAAATCACTGTCCAGCACGCAAAACTACTTTTGTCAATTCATGGAACCAATTTTGCATGCATTTCTGAACCTTGCATGGACTGTACGCAGGTCCGTCATGGATTTGCGTGCAATTGAGCGCTTTGCGCGACACTCCACGCAAAGTGTGTTATGAAATAAATACGGGGTGGGACATGCATATTCCTCATTTTCCCAGCAAAATGAGGAAGAACGTGGGCATGTTGAGGGATGGGCCACAGAGTGTAATCGCACACCCAGTCAAGCTTAAACCAAACAGAATTCATGCAAGCCAGCGTGCAACCTCATGTCAGGAAAGGTTATATGCAAACCTTGTGCACTACCGCCACATGATAGGAGGCACAGAGCACTCTGTGCATAGGATCCAACATGCAGAAGTAATTTATGGGTGACGGCACGTAGGTGAGCTGCCATTTGAAGTTAGGGTTGGACATATGCAGATTAGTGGGGTGCAGTGGTCATTTACGGGGGTTCACACACAGATGTACCGGGGGCCGACTTGAGTTACGTCACATGTAATGCATTTTTTGGGGTGCAGTTTGGAGTTACTGGGGACCGTATGCAATGTCACTGTGGTGCTGCCTTGATTCTGGGGGGACGACATGCAGTATTGACTGGGTGCATAATGGCAGGGATGCGGACTGCGCAAAGGTTGCTAAATGTGCTGGATTGGCTTTGCGTGGGGGCGTGTCGTGGGCGTTCCAGCCGCTACTTGCGCTTCGGGTTATTTTGGGACTGAAATTCAATGAATACACAGAATTTGCATAACATGCTGTTGTGTGCAGGTACCCGCAAAGTGATGTTACGCCCAGAGTACTCTGTGGGGTCTATTCGCTATTTCTATGAATCAGGCCCAATAACGGCAGTTACTGACCACATTTTAAGTGTTCTGATTGGAGGTCTACTCTGCAAAGATAGTATACTTTACCATTACTACCTACACAATATACTACTTTATCTTGAACAGACATAGCAACAAACGATCATTACTTTTAGTAATGTTATTAATATATCTTTTCTAAGTTGGTTGTTTTCTTTTTCATGTCACAGTAATTATTGTAAAAGATAAACACTGGTACATCGTTTATTTTAATTTGCATTTGTTTTTCTTATTGGCTATCTTTGAAAGCATTTTGTTTTCTACAATTTACCTTACCTACGACAAGTTGTAATCTGGTAACATCAATTTTCTTCTACTATGTTTTTTTTTCCTCCAATGTTTAATTAATCATGTCATACATTAGAAGTGTGCACAATTTAAGTGAAATTAACTGTTTGAAGCAACTTTTCCTGAAGTGTAAAAGTAAGGTGTAAATCATAGTCTGTTTATGCCTTTATTTTACACACTGGGAGATTTTGATTCCATTTGGAGGCAAAATAGGATGATGGAACACAGTTACTGTTATCAACAAAAACTCCGGCTCTGCCTTCAAACAACCACACAATTGTTTAACCAGCGTATTCTCATAGAATCTGCCTGTTTTTTAACACATGCTTAAAAATAAACTAGATTCCAGAGAATTCCCATTTAAATTTTATCAGCCAGGCAGGTTACAGTTAAACCTTTTGTATACCCAGTGAAAAAATATGGTGTTTTACACTTTTTTACACCCTATTTTGCAACTGACTGAAATTGCCTGGAGGGGATCTAATAATATGTAAATGTTAATGTTGTCGGCCCCGCCCCATGCAATTAGCAATGTTTCTAAAATAACCCCTGTGTTCTTATTTTAAAAGTCTGCTATTCTCATGTCGTTTAACATGTTCATTTCAAAACCGATTCTAGAAAGCGTATGTGCTTGGTGACGTGGAATGAACTAAATGGTACTGACCTTGGTACTCTCACTCGACCTCCGAGACAGCATTTATAACGCTACACTGGAGGAAATTGCTTCAAAATCTATAATCGTCACTCTAAGAGCCATTTATCGATGAAAGGTAAGGCAGATACATGGGTGTGTGGGAGTAATAGTTTTGAATGAGACTGTATTTCAGGTTAAATGAAAGGAGCTGAAAGCTAAAGATTGAAGCATGTCGATTGGTCATCAATTCTACAAAGTTGCTTCTAGGACCACTACGAATGTTTTTTCATATCCTGTTATCCTAAGAGGCTGCAACTTCTAAAGAGAAGTATAGGGGAAAACACTCTGAGGGCCCCCATCTTGGCGAAGTGAGCGTGCTAAATAGCACGACTCACTGCGCCATTTCTTGACGCCCAGGCACCACTGCTATTCTCATGTGGGCCTGGGCGTCTTCGCAAAGTACCACAGTGCTTTTGCTGTAATTCTCCTGTTTCTAATAGAAACAGGTGGATTGCAGAATCTCGGCAGCATTTTCATTAAATAAGGAGGAAATCGTTATTTAACGAAAATGTTGCCGAGAACACAGTTCCTATACACCAAAGTGAGCAGCTTCAACATTGCAGGATATTGAAGCTGCTTACTGTGGTGTATAGGAAAGTGTACATATATACCCGTGTGTTGTTTATGAACACTTTTATGTACACCAAAGAGAGCAGCTTCAATGTTGCAGCAAAGTTAAAGCTGCTTGCTTTGGTGTACATGAAAGTGTCCATATACAACACGGGTGTATGGAAACTTCCATTTACACCAAACAAGACTTCTGTGGCACTCCTCCAGTTTAAAGGCACCAAAAGGGTACCGTAAATGTGCGCTAGTTTAGCGCACATATTAAACTGGAGGAGTGCCACAAGAATAGGATTCCAAAAATCCAGTTTACGAATGTGGCAGTTGCTAGGTTGGTTTCCAACCCATCCTAGCTCCGCCACATGTATTCTGAAAGTGGTGCATTCCTTCCGATTTCGGAAGAATACGCCACCTTCAGAATAGGTCTTAAGTACTGAAAAGGTCGTTAAGCCTTTTAACGTCCTTTTCGGTACTTACCACCTACATGAGAATCGGGCCCTGAGCAGGTATGTGACAGATGCCTTAGGATTGGTGCATGTGCTGCTGCATAGAAATCACCTTGGTGCGTGTTTGGCGGGGTGGTAAGAAAGTGATGATTATAGCATAACCAACACTTTTTTGTGTTATTGGAATTACCTCTACACTTACTACATCGTCACACAAAGCCGGAGGTGAAAATTCCACTTTACTTCTAATATCCATTGCTATTACCAGCGTGGTAATTCTGCAAAAAGCCTTACAGACTCCAAAAATGAGCAGTAGCACCACCTTTCTACCCCTTGTAATTCCAAGGGAAGCACACAGGACTGAGTGATGCTAATGGTAAATGTCTTTGGCAGTAACTCAGAAAATTTACCCAGGTTTGTCGCCAAACTCGTAAGGCGGCCTAATCATTTTATAGATTACCCAACATATTTGAAAATGTTAAAAAGACCAAAAATCGAGATTGGGATTGGAAGTCTTTTTTGTGCCCCAAACTCACCCTAAATGCCTAATTATCTAGGCTTTTCCCTAACACACCTTTATTCAAAGACTATTATGTATCGGATTCTTAAAAAGGTTCCCTACTTATGTGACAAATCTGCTCATCTAAGTAGAAAAAGTAAAAACATTTTGCACTTTAGCCCGTTCTTGAGTTGAAACACTTTGCGTGCGTGCACATGCAGATTAGGTTTAGCACACATTTTTTCATTTGAACCTAGACTGCCTCAGGGACGTAATTTCACCAAAATGCCAGGGGTAGCGGAAGTGACATCACACAACCTTGACCTCTGATGACCTCACCGGAAGGGATATAATTTGACCCCAGCCCGAACTGACATCACAGGAAGCGATGGAGCGCAACTTTTCACCCCTTGACAAAACAGGAATTGGCATCACATAGCATTGTTTATAAGTACACTACTAAAAATATGGTTACGATATCACTGTAAAGTGATATAAATTTCATACAAGAATGTATCACTATATGTATCGTTAATAGTAGTGCTTATAGACCCATATTACCAAAATTACATTGAATGCAAACAGACTTGCAAGGCCAAATGATATGATGTGTTATTATATAGCACTCACGCTTAAGTGCTTCATATAGAACAAATATTCATACAATATCACCCAACCTGTGCTGGAACTCATTTATCAACCTCAGCATGATCAAAGGCTGAGTTGACCTTGCCGGGAGTCGAACCTGCAAATCGCAGCAGCCAGCACTCAACCCCCTGAGGTATCTTACCAACTATAGCTTTCTGAAAAACGAGCCACTCCAGAAACAAAGAGCCACATCCTGCTGGCCACAGCCCATGAGCCTCAATTTTAAAAAATGTTTAGGGGTAGCAAGGGAGACCACAGGGGTAGCAAGCGAGACCTCAGGGGTCATAGTTGCAACACCTAGCGACTCCTAAATGACGTCCATGGACTGACTCTCTTTTGACAGTTTCAGGTGCAACGAAATTGAGCGGGCTGCAGCGTGGGCTGCTTCCTGCTGTGAGGTGGAGGAATTCGGCAAGGGCGAATGAGTGTGCGAGCAAAGGAGGGGATCCGTAGTGCTGCTGCCATCGCCATGCTCTTGATTCTGAAGTCCTAAGCGCTTCAACTGTTAGCAAGTTATTGAATTTGGACCAGGGACTTCCTGTTTCATTATCGGCTACTGGTACAACCCAACAAGTGGGCAATACAGCGACTACTGCATCAATTAATGGAACCAATAAGATGAAACAGCTCCTGAGGGTAATAGCAGAAATAGCCATTGACTGTAATAAATCTGCTTCTTCGGAAATAACTGCACATCATGGACATGTAACCTGTAGTGTAAGCATCCGGTATGTGCTAAACTTGCCACCTGCTGTGCTACATATAGTGGCTGCAATTATTGGGGTTACACCACTATCATCAGGAGGGACTGTATATATATGGTTTCTTTGATAAACAAGGCATCCCATTGGATCAATTCCCGTATAATTGGACCTAATATTAACCCACGAGAGATTTGCATGGCAAGAAGAGTTGGTTGGATGGGACATCTACAAAAAATTACTTGAGGGAGATTGCATTGTCATTATGTATGTATTTATTTATTTCATTTATAAAGCACACATCAGCCCATAGGCACTGAGGTGTGGTAACACAGATAAGGTCAGGAATTTACATAGTTAAATGGGCACATATATACAACAGGCTGAACTGACAATAATGAGGATCATGTGTGAATAGTTTAGTCAAACAGCCAGGTTTTGAGGGCTTTGCAGAAGTCTTTTTTTGTACCTCAAACTCATACTAAAGGCCTGTTTATCTAGGTTTTTCCCTAAAAAAACCTTTATCCAAAGACTATGGATCTGATTCTACAAAAGGTTACCTACTTTTGTAACCCATCTGCTCATCTAAGTAGAGAAAGTAAAAAACTTTTTTAAAAATCCACTTTGGCCCGTTCTTGATTTGGAACACTTTAGCCCTGATTCATGGAAGTGTTTTATAATAGTGCAATCCCATAGGAAAACGTTCCATGAATCAGGCCCAAATATTTGTGTGCATGCACATGCAGATTAGCCTTAGCACACATTTTTTCATTTGAACGTAGTCTTCCTCTCTCTTGACAGTTTCAGGTGCAAGGAAAGGAAGCGGGCTGCGGCGTGGGCTGTTTGCTGCTGTGACGTGGAGGATGTCAGCAAGGGCGAGTGAGTGGGCGAGGAAAGGAGTGGCTCCGTAGTGCTGCTGCCATCACCGTGCTCACGATTCTGAAGTCCTAAACGCACCTTTCCAAACAAAGAGGGTTGCAGTTCGGGCTGTTTCGCCACTGTTTGCAGCGGAGAGTATGGAGGAGATTGGCCTCTGCTTTGAATCCCATAGTAGGGCGAATTCTCAGCCGGGGGAAGGTGGGAAGGTTCTGCTCTGAGTATGGGTGTCAGGGAGTTCCATTGTCTCGCCACAATGTAGGGTAGGCTGGCACTACCTCCTTTGACACATATGACTCTGGAAAGGACGAGTCAGTGGGAGTAAAGTGTTCTGGTAGGTCTGAATGAGCCTGCTATAAATATCTTCTGGGAAAGAATGGGGGGCTGTGTTGGTGATGCACTTGTGAGTGATGGACTGTGTTTTGAATAGAACACGTTATTTCATGGGAAGCCAGTGGGCTTCTTGCCTCGCTGCAGAGATATGTTCTCTTTTGGGGATGCTGAGGGCTGATTGGAGTGCATTGTTTTGCATGATTTGCAATTTCAGTACATTTTTGCCTGATGTTCCCTTGAAGAGGACCTTGCAGTAGTCACGTCGTGAGCCTATTACTGCTCCAGCAATGATGAGGCAGTTGTCGTGGACAAGAATGGTTTGGATACATCCAATTGTTTGGTCGAGTAGGCTGCCGAGGATGCAATAGCGCTGACTTGACGTGACATAGAGACGGCGGTGTCTAGGTAGACACCAAGGTTCTTGACTGAGGATGATACAGGAATCTCTATGTTGTCTATGGTGAATGCAGTGTATCGACTGTTGATTTATTTATTTTTTTAAGTTTCCTGGGTCCCTAACAAAATGATTTCCGTTTTGTCTCCATTGAGGCAAAGCCAGTTGGCTTCCACCAGGTCTGAATGGTGGAGTAGGCTGAATTAAAGGCTTTGGCGTCTGTTTCATAGCTACCGTTGAGGAGGAGGAGAACTTGAGTATCATCAGTATAGTTGGTGTAGGCTATACCATTGGTGTCCAGGATGTCGAACAGTTTTCTAGTAAAGATGTTATAGAGTGTGGGGGAGATAATGGAGGCCTGCGGCACTCCACAATGGATGGTAGCGGGGGTAGTGCATGCCTGTTCTGAGAACACCCTCAAAGCTCTTCAATCTAGGAGGGAGGCGATCCATGCTGTAGCTTTGGGTGAGAATTGAGCCAAAGTTGTGAGGTGGTGACAAAGGGTTTTGTGATCCGCTAGATCAAACACAACTGTTAGGTCCAAGAGAAGAAGCAGAGTCGGCTTGCCTACATCCTTAATCTCATCCGTCTGGTTTTTAAGTCAAGCAGTGCTGATTCAGTGCCATGGCCGGGGCAAAAGTCAGATTGACATAGTCCCAGGATGTGATTGGTTTCAAGGAAGTGTTGGACCTACAGATATACCACCTTGTCAAGAATTGTTATTAGCATCTTCTAATATTGCAACCTTCTAATATTGCTACCTAAGTGTTGAACTGTAATTTGAGAAATGCTTTCACACATAGGGTGATGAAAATGGTTTCTTTAGTTTTCTTTTATTCTTCCAATTGTATTCCCAATATATCTAGGATGGGCAGTGAACTAAGTGGTACTACCCTTAAGGGATCTCACAGGAACCTATTGAATCCAGAAAATATGATGGCAGCCTATTTTCCTATTGGATACCAACTTTAAAATATTTGGCAGGGTCCTGCTGGACAATTGGAGCATTGGTTACTGAGAATAATATTTTTGCAGGGGTTCAGTTAGGTTTTCGTCCGGGTCTGGGCATAAGCAAGCAAGCACTCAACCTTTTTTTAATAAGCCTTTATTGACCTCAGCACAGCCTTTGACAAAGTTAATAGATCTAAACACTGTCATGTGTGCAGGTCCTTGAATTGCCCAAACAATATTTCAAACATTCTGATAAATATATATTTGGACACTTACTGGCTGATGTTAGGCAGAATCATATGCAGTACCCTTTGGGAACATCACACACAATTAAGACTACAAGTGACAGTACAAATTCACCTTTGGTACAAGCCTGTACTACACAGTAAAGTGGTAGCGATGGCTTAGCAGCCAGACTTATCTTAAGAGTAAAGTGAGCAGTACCAATAGTTACACAAAGAACAGCAATTACTCTGGTTCAAACAAACAATGACTCAAGATTTCTGAGTAAAAGAATATACATTTATTTACGCATCAGTTATAAAACATTTCACTATTATCAAGCAGTTGAGAAATCACAATCTTAATACACTACACCACATACAATAGATTCTGGACAAGTTAAGCTCAAACTGAAGTGTGAGCAAAATGGCACTCAAGTAATTTAAAAGGGAGGGAAAGACAACGTTAGACAGAAGTTGAGCATCACCAACAAGTAAGTAAGCAGGGCAATCTAGAAAAAGAAACTACAGTGAGGAAATCAAATCAAGGGGCCTGGGCCAAAGTCAATGGACCAAAGTCTTTGCAGAGGATCACACAGTTCAGAGTAGTTCACGGTTAAGTCTTTGCCAAGATTTCAGAACGAAGATAGTCAGACGAAAAGTTACTTTAAAGAATAGAGAAGGATAAGTCCTCGGATTGGCAAACGATTTCAATCACTTTACCATGGTCTGACGGAACGAACGACCGGATTTGAACAGTAACTTAAATGGAGAAGAAGGCTGTAGCTGAGGGGACGTTCCTGGCAGGTCCTGCAGGCTCACGGTTCCTGAAGCAACTGTCGGATTGACACGAAGTAGGAAGACTGGAGTGTCCTGCACTGCCCAGGGAAGAAAGCAGCAGCAGAGAAAAGCAACAAATAAAAGGTGCGCTCCTTAAAACCCAAGCAGGGTCCGTTCCTCCTGGCTATCCGGTTCACTGTAGGAGGGAGGCCTGGCTTGCAGTTTGATGAACTGGTTGTTCCCACCAGCTCAAGGGGAGAAGATTACTTGCAGATCTTCCCCGTATTCGAAGTTTGTAGATTCTGACCCGCAGCAGGGCTTCACCGGGAGGTTCAGTCGTGGTAGAGGTCCTCTTCTGTCAGCTTCTCTTCGGTTCTCTCGATCCAGTGGCAACTCTGCCTTCTCAGTCCCAGAGACCTGCTTTTTATGCAGTTTCCCCCATTCACACAGCCTGGCTGTCAATCACACAGCAGGGTGGCTGTCCTGCCAAGACAGTCACCACAGTCAATCATACCAGAGTGAGACATGGGTCTCCAATGAGACCCTGTGCAGGGAGTCTCAAACCCCTCCCTCACATCCTGTCCCCCTCAGACATTTAGGGCCTAAGGAGGGCTTCTGTGTAGAAGACCGCCAAAAGTCTGCAAACAAAGGAGCCAAACCTGGTTTGGCGCGCAGAGTGGAACACAAGAAAGACTTTTTCAAAAAGAAATGGCGAATAAACCCAGCCGGAACCGCATAAAAGTAAATATAGTCCAGCGGGTTTAAGTTCGAGGCTACTAAAATAGCCTAAAACAATACCAAGGCTATTTAAAATAACCGCGATAGGAAAAATAGGGTAGTTACCACTGCCACCAGCCAAATCTTAATGAAAAGGGAACAAAACAATTTTCCATGAGAAACAGACAAAAAGGGTTAACTTTTAACCCTTTCCAGAACTCTATGTAAGATAGTTTGTACTGGGTCTGTGAGTTTAAAAAGACTAATAAAGTCAATGGCAACTTTACATGTTCTGGGAGACAGTAGTTAGTCCCAGAAAATGGAGTTTAAAGTGGGAAGTCTGAAAAAGACAAACCTGTGTCACTGCACTGAAGGTGCTGTGTAACACACAGTAAATGGAGAATGCTACGGAGTAGATGAAGCTCCACAGTCTATGAACACAAAAATGTTAAACACACACAGCAAAACACATGTAAGAGTGGGAAAAAGGCTCACACTCTTACCAGGTGAAAAAATAAATCCTAGAAATCCAGCAAAGCTGCTGAGGGACTCAGTAGGTAAGGGAAATTAGCCATTCTGGAGAAGGAATTCTCCCTAACACTCGCCCAACCCAGACTAAGGGACAGGAGGATTTAATCCACTCCTGGATGACCCTCTTCACTCTAGTTGGTTCTAAACATCCTAGAGAGACCATCAGCATTTTGGTGGTGACATCCTGCTCTGTGCTCAATGGAGAAATCAAACCCTTGCAGGCATATTGACCATCTTAGAAGTCTTGGGATTTCCCCTTTCATTTGCATTAACCATCTCAAGGGTTGGTGGTCTGTTTGAATCACAAAGGTAGATCCATACAAGTATGGTCTAAACTTCTTCAAAGACCACACAATGGCAAAACATTCACGCTCTATGGTTGCCCACCTTGTTTCTGCTTCCTTCAGGTTCCTATTGATGAAGCAAATGGGGTGCTCCCAACCTCTCTCATCCAGTTGACTAAGGACTGCACCTACACCTATAGGTGTAGAGGAGTATTGGGTGCATCTGTCTGCACAATGAACGGTTGGTGATAATGAGGCGTGCTTAGGACTTGAGCTTGACAAGGGGCTTTCGTCAGGTTTTCAAAGGCGCGAGTGCATTCCTCATTCCATCTAACCTTTTTAGGGAATTTTGGAGAGGAGATTACGTTCAAAGGAAAAGCTATCAGCACATAGTTCTCTATGAAATTCCTGTAGTACCCAGTGAGACCTAGGAAGGCTCTCACTTGGGTTTGAGTAGTAGGGCTGGCCCAGTTTTGTACAGCTTGTACTTTTGCTAGGCAATGGCCTTATTTTACCTCCTCCTACCTCATGACCATAGTAGACCACTTTGCTCTGACCAATTTGACATTTGCTTGCCTTTATGGTCAGATGGGCCTACTCAAGAGCCTGCACAACATATCCTAAGTGATCAACATGTTCTTTCCAAGTAGGGCTGAACACTGCAATGTCATCCAAGTATGCCATGCAGAAGTCCTCCATCCCATTCAGAACTTGATTGACCATTCTTTGGAATGTAGCAGGTGCATTCTTTAATCCAAAAGGCATAACCCTAAACTGGTAGAGGTCTTCTGGGGTTGAGAATGCAGTTTTCTCCTTGGCATGGTCCGTCAGGGCTATTTGCCAATAGCCTGATGTCAGATCACATGTACTGAGGTACTTGGCTGCACCAAGTTTATCCACCAGTTCATCTGTCCTTGGCAAAGGATGGGCATCAGTCTTAGTGACTGCATTTAGAGCTCTATAGTCCACACATAATCTGAACTCCTTGGATCCTGCCTTTAGTACTAGAACAACTGGACTAGACCATGGATTTGTAGAGGGCTCTATAACCCTGAGATCAAGCATCTTGTTGACCTCTCCTTTGATGTGGGATCTCACATTTTCTGACATTCTGTAACCTCTGCTTTTCACAGGTAAACAGTCACCAGTGAGAATATCATGCTGGCCCCAAGGGGTCAAGCCTGGTGAAAGTGAAAACAGGGAGGCAAACTGTTTAACAGAACATTGCACTCCTCCTGTTGTTCAGGTGTCAGTTGAGAAGAGAGATTGACTTGTATGTTCTCATCCAAAGGTTGGCCTCTGAGAAGGTCAGGAAGAGGGTCACTCTCCTCTTCCTCTTGAGCTGACGCTAGAAGCAAAGCTCCCATTTCTGGTCTCGAGACATATGCCTTTAAATGGTTGGTGTGAAAGACTCTGGGGGCTTCCTTGGGTCTGCCTAAGTACCCCAGATAGTTCACCTCTCCAAGTTTGCCCACAACCTTGAAGGGTCGTATCCATTTGTCCTGCAAGGCCCTCTGCCTTGTTGGCACCATAACTAGTACAAGCTGGTCTTGAGTAAACTCAACCATGCTGGCCTTCTGGTAATGCCAATGTTTGACCAGAGCAAGACCTGCTTTTAAGTTATCACTAGCTTCTGCCATAATGTGTGACATTCTCATCTGGAGACCTATCACATAGTCAGTGACTCTGACTGGCTTGGAGGAAGGAGCACTCTCCAACCCCTCCTTAATCAGGACCAATGGATCTCTGACTGGATGGCCATAGAGAAGTTCAAAGGGACTGTAACCAACTCCCTCCTGAGGGGCTTCTCTATAAGCAAAGCGAAGGCATGGAAGTAGAAGGTCCCACTTTCTTTTAAGGAGTTCCTCTAAAGCACCTATCATGTTCTTCATAGTACTATTAAACCTCTCTACCAATCCTTTTGTCTGTGGATGGTAGGCTGTAGAGAACTTGTAAGTGACACCACAGTTTTTCCACATGGCTTGCATGTAGTGGGACATAAAATTGGATCCCCTGTCGGATATCACTTCCTTAGGAAACCCTACTCTAGTAAACATACCAAGTAGAGCCTTAGCCACAGCCTGACCTGAGCCGTAACAGTCCCATAGGTATGGCATCAGGATACCTAGTAGCATGGTCTACTACAACCAGGGTAAACCTGTTTCCAGAAGATGTGGGAGGGTCAAGGGGACCAACAATGTTGATGCCCACCCTCTCAAAGGGAACTCCCACCACTGGTAGAGGCACCAAGGGTGCCACATTCTTGGCTCCACTCTTGCCAGAGGTTTGGCAAGTGTGACAGCTCCTACAGAATTTGTCAACCTCTGAACCCATTTTAGGCCAGTAGAAGTATAAGGAGAGCCTTTCCTTGGTCTTTTTGAAACCCAAATGACCAGCCAAATGTATCTCATGGGCCAACTGTAGGAACTGGAGTCTGTTTTGTACGGGCAATACAAATCTTTTGCAGTCCCCAGGGATAGACTCAGTCGGTTCACTGTAGAAGATGCCTTCTTCCCAGCTCAACATATGCTTCCCAACTTCTTGCCCATCAAGTTGAAAAGCTGCCTGTTGATGAAGACCGTCAAGAGTAGCACACTCTCTTTGTCCTCTGCTGAAGTCTGCCCTGTTGGGTCCACCTTCTGCCAGTAAAGACTGCAGCTCGGGATGGTCAACAGGATCATTCATTCTGCACACTAACAGGTATTTTGACAGTCATATCATTACACTGGATGAGAGCTGGTAACTGGGGAAGCATTTGCATAGGGCCTCCAGCTAACTTGGTGAGGCATTTGGGTGCCTTAGCAACATCCTCTAACTTGAAAAATGATTCATCCACCACAGTTATGCTGGCTCCAGTGTCTCTAATGGCAGGAGTCTCCTGGCCATTCACAAGAACACTATCTTTATAAAACTCTTTAGTTTTATCTGGTATGGAATTATACACATCTAAATTTGGTTGTTCCCACAAACCCAGGCACACTAAAGAAACACTAGCTGAGACTCTCATGGGTTTATCAGCCAGTTTGTGAAGGTTTCCGCTTGCCATAGGTACTTCCTCCTCTGGGGAGAAGGCTAAGGAGACAGTGGGGACCCTGAAGGTTTACCCTTTCACATGATCAGTTGACCCACAAACATAACATTTCCCAAATGTTTTAACGAATGGGGGCTTGTTCTGACCTCCATCTGGTTTGGGTCCAGATGGTGCACTAGCCTGATTTGGTTTCCCTTGTGGTTTACCCTTATGTTGCTGTTTGGGGCCCTCTTTTGGATTGGAGGTATTTGCATTCTCCTTGCTATCTTTCTTTGGCTGCCTTCCCTCATCCTTCTTCTGAGTTGCCCCAGAATCCTTGTGAGTAGCCCTGTTGGCAACCCACAAGTCAGCAGCCTTAGCTAACTTCTTTGGATCTATCTTCTTAGAATCAGCCAAATGCTGTCTGAGCTCAGGAGAGCAGGCATCATAAATTGACTCCAACATAACAAGATTTCTCATACCTTCATAAGTGTTCACTTTGTAACCCTTAACCCAACCATTTAAGTTTTTCAAACATTCACGTACCCAGGTAGTCCAAGGGGTACTATCATGCTTTTTGAGGGTCCTAAACCTCTACTGGGAAGGGGTCTTCCCAAATCTAGCAATTAAAGCTACCTTCACACACTCATAATCCATCCTATCCACCTCCCCCAACTCCATCACAACATCAAATGCAACAGTGGGTAGCCTAGAGAAGAGCCAGGGAAGCAACTGATTCCCTGTAATGTCTCGAATCCTATGCTTATATTCAAACATTGGCCCTCATTCCGAGCTTGGAGGTAAGTACCGGGCTTTACCGGCATGGAGCAAAGAACGAGTCTGATCTGGTCACAGACCGCTAATTGCGGCGCATTACGACATTGCGGGCATGGGCTTTGCGCCATGCCGGTAAAGCACCTAGCGGCATGCCGCAAAAGGACCCGGAAAACCCCCTACCAGCATGATGCGTGCCGTACTTAACAATATCGCCATGGAATCAGCGATGTCCGTAAATAACGTTGGCCGTAAATTATGGCTACCGTAAATTACGGCGACCGTTAAATAACAGAACCGGAAATATCGTCATCGCACAGGAATGGGAAGGAGCGCGGCGGTCATCTTTAAAAACACAATCGACTGCCAGCCTCATCAGGCAGCACCCTTGGGAGCATTCTGAACCCTGGACAAGGCCATCACACCCTGCAGGAATGCCAAAAGCCCCAAAGAAGACGGCAGACCGGCTCCACAAGCAGTGATTTAGCCCAGATGAGTTGCAGGTAATGGTAGACACACTTGAGGAGCACGCTGACATCGTGTTCAGCTGGGACATGTGCCGAGAGCCGGTGCTCCGGAAAAAGAACATCTGGGCACTAGTCGCAAGCGGTGGGATGACCTGCGGTTGAGGGTGCATCCTCTCCGCCAACCGCAGTTAGGCAATGCAGACCGGAGGGGGCAAACGTTCCCCCATGAAACTGATGGCATGGGAGGAGAAATGTGCTGGACTGATTGGAACGGAATCCATAGAGGGTGTCAGCGAAATGGAGTGTGGGGCACCGTCGTCCGCTGATGGAGGTGAGTGTCCAAAGTCAACATTGCCAATGCCAATTACATGATATATACACTCCAAAGGGCCGTCCACGGCACCTTGTCATGGTGCCCACCCCCCCATCCAAATCATGCTGAACCAACTGCCACCCAAGCTAGGCCCAAGTGCAAGGTCATAACGCACATCTCACACAGTGCACAAACTGGCACATCCCATGATGCACACTGTGCAGCTGGGTGGCCAGTGTGCGAGTCAGACTGCACAGTTCCAGGCCAGGATGAGTGACTCCGACACCTACATACATATCATCATGATTATAAAGTAGTGCTGTTGCATACCCAAAAGGCCACAAACCCCAAATGACTGAAATGTGAATGTAGCCATTAATGTCATTAGCGTCTAAAACAATCACTCATGCCGTCCCTCTTTTCTACCCCCACAGGCAGTGACCATGAGAGCGAGGAGCCTGAGACCAGCCATCCCACCACCTCCAGGGGCAAAGGCAGAGTCCGCCGTATACCAGCCCGGAAGGACACAACCCACCCCGGCTCCTCAAAGGCCCATGGAGGGTGCACCCCCCCCATCCCTCCCTGCATCGGCGCAAGGTACATTGACCACCCCAAGGTCAGAGGAGTCCAGCATTGCTGAGGAGGTGGCAGCCACGGCCCTCCTTGAAACCGTGGACAGCTACCTTGTCCATCTGTGGAGTGTCAGAGGAGGACTCATACCCCACCATCCACACTCCAGAGCCCAGCAATTACCCCCAGGTGTCGTGCAGCGACTCAGGGGAGCCTGAAACACCTGGCCAATGTGCACGTGGTGAAGCACAGGAAGACGCCAATCCCGTGCCCAGTCCCCCAGTCGAAGCCCTGTCAGGGCATGTAAACCCAATCCCCTGCAGGGATGACACCCCGACAAATGATGCACAGCTCACTGCCCTCATCACTGAGCTGATGGAAGGCAACCGCCAGAGCAGGGTGGAGTGGATTGACGAACTAAGGGCAATGCGTCAGGTGGTGACGGACAGTACAAACTGCCTTTGCGAAGTCCTCGGACGCATTGAAGATGCCCTTGAGGCTGCGCCTCTTACTCAGCCGGCTCAGCAAGAGGACACCCCCTCACCCAGTCGCTCAACCCCGGCAAGCCCACTGTGACATTCTCTACATTCACAGCGCCGCCGGGACATGCCTCCCCCGGACCCCGGGAGCATGGAGTAGTTAGCATAGCTGCCACATGTGGCCTTGATGGACACCATGGGAGTTGGAGGGGAGGGGGGTGGTGGGTGAGGGTGTGTTGGGGAGTTGGGGGGGAGGGGAGTGGTGGGTGAGGGTGTGTTGGGGAGTTGGGGGGAGGGGGGGGGAAAGGGGGTGGTGGTACATTTTCAATACACCGTTTGTGTCGCAAAGTTGAGCCTGTGTGGACATTCATCATTGAGCATGTGTATTATGATATCTGACAGTGCATGGTGTACAGGTATCCCCACACCCAGTGCCCTATGTGCCCATGTCATGCCACCCTCTGCTGACTTGTTTTGGTGTTGATGTCCAATCAATGTTTGCCACACAACATGTACCTCCTGTGCACCGGCACCATGATGCTGCCCTGCCCCTTCCTCCTGCTCCTACACTCCATCTTCATCTGGTGTTAGCAATCCCATGTCAGGAGACAGGGCCACGTTCCAAGAGATGAACATTTTGTTCAGCATTACACATGACATGGGGGTCTTGGACACCGACGCATTGCAGTAGATGGGTGCCCCACCCGACCAGCTTAGGCAACTCATATGTGCCTTCTACAAGCAAAGTGCCTGCTTCATCTCCACACATGCACGGGTATGGGCAGTATTGTAGGCCTCCTCGGGCCTGTTCTGTGGGTTCTGACAGGGGTTCTGTACCATGGTGTCAAGGGACAGCCACCATCACCTGCATGTGTAGGCAATGACGGTAAGTGTTTGGAGTGTCATGGTGGAGACCTGAACTTTTCTTACATGGCAGCAGGTCGTTAATGGACATACGCACATGTCCATGGATGCATTTACTCCAATAATGGCCCCGATATGTGTCCTGTGCAATGAAATGATGTAGGGGGGAGCGCCTTCGACATGGTCTATGAACTATGGCACGCACATCTTGTGGTACAAGCATCGTTTATGCATGCAGCAGTCTTGAGGTTAGATCCATGAAGTGCTGTGTACTGTGTGATTCCATAGTTGGGTGTGTTGGCTGTAGTCAGTGGAATATTCATCATACTGCACTGATCCGTACTATGGTGACTTACACCACTCCTATGTGTGTGCCGAACCGGTGATGCGGTGTGGTATCCCTGCTGGCCTCAGTTCAATCTACTCCCAGGGATGACTCTCCGGTGTGGTGATACGCTGGAGGCAGCCACATAGTGCATATGCAGTGTGTCTTCCTATATGCCCTTACTGTGTGTGATGGCCACCAATGAGTGGTGCATGTGTTGTGGGTTGTGGCCTTGTCACATGTTGGTCATGTAGTGTGAGGTGTGTGCCTTACTACATCAATGTGGGTATCTGTATTCATTTGCCGTTACACTGGCTCTGTGGCACAGTGTTTGGTGGGGTGCACATCGTGCACTGGCGTCAATATTTCATCCTGGTTTGCTTATTCAGGCACCCACCTCATGACACCGATGCACTGGCATGACACAGTCAGACAACTCACCAAGCATCCAAGCACGTCGTCCTGCATGTCGCCCCATGTGGCAGGGTAGCGTGGGGTTCAGCTAGGCCATTGAGTCATGAGTTGGTCCTGGATGTCGGGCCCACCCATGTGTGATGATCTAGCTTGCGTTACATACCGTCTGCATGTTGGTGGAGTGGTATTGCTTGCGGTTGGGATACGCCACCTCCATGCTATGCAGGTCCGCCTAATCCACGTGGGTGCAGTCAAAGGCACTTATGCAATTTGGCATGCCTGCCAATGCATGGGAGGCAACATTTGTGTCGTATATCTCCTGGGTAGTCTATGGTAGGGATTTGTAGTCCCTTGTGTGCTTGAGGAGTTGATCCAGCACTTGGTACTCTGTCCGTGAAATGAACAGTTGTGATATGCCATGCTTGGGCCCCACTGTGTGCTGGTAGGTGCCTGTGGCATGGAGGTGGGGCACAGGCACCACCTTCAGTTGAGGGGGGATAGCGGTGTGCATTTCTATGATGCTCACTATCTCGTCATTTCTCAGGCCAACTATGGTGGTGATGGTGTCACAGTCAAGCTGGTACAGGGTGTGGATCTGCTCAGGGGTTAGCTTGAGGGACCGGACCTGGTGAGTGGGAATGGGGACTGCTAGGGTGGTGACGGTGGCTGCACTGCTGCTGCATGCTGGGCCTGTCTCACCCTCCTTCTCCTCCTGTGTCTCCTCTGTGGTGGGGCCTGGTGTTGTTGGTGTTGTTATTGTAGTTGTGCCCTTGCAAGCAGGGCCTCCTGCTTCATGTACTGCTACCACTATTGGTATCATCTTGATGTGGGAGGGGGTGTGGTGTGTGGGTGTCGTCCTTTTCTGCTGTGGTAGACTCCATTGGCTACACCTGTGCTGATTATGTGGACCTGTGGCTCTGGGAACTACTGCTCAGGGTTCTTTACACCTTCTCTGAGATGCCTGTATGTACTCCATGCCGGTAAGGTACTTAACGGGCTTGAGGAGGCCGTTATTTACGTGTGCGCGTTCCTTGTGATCAGCTCTGGTTTGCGCCAGGCCGCTAATATCGGCATGGTGTGTTGCGCGCGCGACCTAAGATCGCTATTTACTGCATCGTACTTTACGGTGCCGTAAATAGAGGTCTGGTTGGTCAGAATAGGCCGTAGCGGTAAAGGATGCCGTTAATCACTTACCGGCATCCTTTTTCCCTTACCTCCACGCTCGGAATGACCCCCATTGACAACCAATCCAAAATATCAAGCTTAACCTCATACATACCCACCATTTCTTTAGGCTTACAGGGTCTCTTAGGACTGGAAGACCTAGAAGATTCTGGGTGAGCAGCATTTTCCAAAGACATTTTCATTTCTAAGGCATGGTTCATCTCCATTTCTCTGAGCTTAAGTTCTTGATGCTTTTGTTCAGGTTGAGCATTTACATGTTTAAACTCCAATTCAAGCCTCATCTTTTCTAGAGCAATGAATTCAGGACTGAGTGTCAGATCTGTAGGGGTCCCAGTGGACAAAGGTTGAGGTTGCTGAGCAGGTAAAGGAGCAGTGAGGCCTACATTGTGGGAAACACCTGTTGCATCTAACTCATCAATAATAGACACATTATCATCCTCATCATTTTACACATTTGCTGAGGGGTTTGGTATTTCAGACCCACCCTCCAGACTTTGTTTCTCTAACAACCTTTCAATCAATTCCGACTTTATGCCTTTAACAGAGATTCCTTTCTCTAGACAGATTTTTCAGATAATCCACAGTGTAACTAAGAGGGTCTCCTGACTGTAGCTTTCCATATCAGACATGAATAATATTGCGTTTTAGTGATGTTTAGCTTTGTGGTTAGTTGATTCAAGGTAATAGCAGCACTCCAAGTGTAATTACTATACTTGATCCTCACCGCTGTACACCAGTGTTAGGCAGAATCATACGCAGTACCCTTTGGGAACACCACACACAATTAAGACTAAAAGTGACAGTACAAATTCACCTTTGGTACAAGCCTGTACTACACAGTAAAGTGTTAGCGATGGCTGAGCAGCCAGACTTATCTCAAGAGTAAAGTGAGCAGTACAAATAGTTACACAAAGGACAGCAATTACTGTGGTTCAAACAAACACTGACTCAAGGATTCTGAATAAAAGATTTTACATTTATTTACACATCAGTTATAAAGCACTTCACTATTATCAAGCAGTTGAGAAATCACAATCTAAATACACTACACACCCAATAGATTCTGGAGAAGTTAAGCTCAAAATGAAGTGTGAGTAAAATGGCACTCCAGTAATTTAAAAGGGAGGGAAAGACAAAGTTAGACAGAACTTGACCAGCACCAACAAGTAAGTAAGCAGGGCAATCAAGAAAAAGAAACTATAGTGAGGAAGTCAAATCAAGAGGCCCGGGCCAAAGTCAATGGACCAAAGTCTTTGCAGAGGATCACACAGTTCAGAGTAGTTTGCGGTTCAGTCTTTGCCAAGAGTTCAGAACAAAGTTGGTCGGACGAAAAGTTACTTTAAAGAATAGAGAAGGACAAGCCCTCGGATTGGCATAAGATTTCAAACACTTTTACCGTGTTCGGATGGAACGAACAACCGGATTTGAACAGTACCTAAAATGGAGAAGAAGGCTGTATCTGAGGAGGGCGTTCCCGGCAGGTCCTGCAGGCTCACGGTTCCTGAAGTGACTTTCGGACTGACAGGAAGTAGGAAGACTGGAGGCTCCTGCACTGCCCAGGGAAGAAACCAGCAGCAGAGCAAAGCAACAAATAAAAGGTGCTTTCCTTAAAACACAAGCAGGTTCTGTTCCTCCTGGCTATCCGGTTCACTGTAGCTGTGCACAGCAAATTCGACCAGCGGAGGGAGGCCTGGCTTTCAGTTTGGCAAACTGGTTGTTCCCACCAGCTCAAAGGGAGAAGGTTCCTAGCAGATCTTCCCTGTCGTCGAAGTTTGAAGATTCGGACCCGCAGCAGGGCTTCACCGGGAGGTTCAGTCGTGGTAGAGGTCCTCTTCTGTCAGCTTCTCTTCGGTCCAGTGGCGACTCTGCATTCTCAGACCCAGAGACCTGCTTTTTCTGCAGTTTTCCCCCATTCGTACAGCCTGGCTGTCAATCACACAGCAGGGTGGCTGTCCCGCCGGGACAGTCACCACAGCCAATCATACCAGAGTGCGACATGGGTCACCAAGGAGACCCTGTGCAGGGAGTCTCAAACCCCTCCCTCACATCCTGACCCCCTCAGACATTCAGGCGCCTAAGGAGGGCTTCTGTGCAGAAGCCCGCCGAAGGTCAGCAAACAAAGGAACGAAACCTGGTTTGGCGCGCAGAGTAACACACAAGAAAAACTTTTTCAAAAAGAAATGGCGAATAAACCCAGCCGGAACCGTATAAAAGTAAATATGGTCCAGTGGGTTTAAGTTCAATGCTACTAAGATAGCCTAAAACAATACCGAGGCTAGTTAAAATAACAGCAGTAGGAAAAAATAGGGTAGTTACCATTGCCACCAGCCAAATCTTAATGAAAAGGAACAAAACATTGTTCCATGAGAAACAGACAAAAAGGGATAACTATTAACCCTTTCCAGAACTCTATGTAAGATAGTTTGTACTGGGTCTGTGAGTTTAAAAAGACTAATAAAGTCAATGGCAACTTTACATGTTCTGGGGAACAGTAGTCAGTCCCAGAAAATGGAGTTTAAAGTGGGAAGTCTGAAAAAGACAACCCTGTGTCACTGCACTGAAGGTGCTGTGTAACACACAGGCCCTCATTACGACCTTGGCGGAGAACCATGGTGCTATTAGCACCATGGTCCATGGCGCTAAGTTGCCAACTCCGCCATGGTGGTTGGCGGACTTACCGCCCCATTCCGACCTTGGCGGGGCGGTAAGTCCCCAATCCCCATTTACCCTTCCCCATTCCCATTTTTGCCCCATAGGGCATAATGGGAGTGGGGAAGGCGTTAATTACGCCACCGTAAATTACGGTGGCGTAATTAACAACAAGGTCCCTTAGCGCCATGGATTTTAACGCCTGCAAAAAGCAGGCGTTAAAATCACCATGGCGCTACGGGAACTCGTACTCAGGCGGTAAGGGTCGGCGAAGTTTACGCCGGCGTAAACCCCTTACCGCCTGGGTCGTAATGAGGGCCACAGTAAAATGAGGATGCCTATAGAGTAGGTGAAGTTCCACAGACTATGAACACAAAACATGTTAAACACACACAGCAAAACACATGTAAAAGTGGGAAAAATTCTCACACTCTTACCAGGTGAAAAAAAGGAATCCTAGAAATCCAGCAAAGCTGCTGAGGTACTCAGTAGGTACGGGAAATTAGCCATTCTGGAGAATTCTCCTTAATACTTGATTCATGGAATTATTTGCTTGAAAAATGCAGATTTGAGTGCCTCTCTGCCCAAAAATCCCCAATACTTCAATCAGGGATTTTCGGGCAGAAAGGTGTGCAAATCTGCGTTTTTCACGCAAATTATTCCATGAATCGGGCTGTAAAGCTTATGTTAGACATGGAGCAAATGGCCATTGCACTCCTTAATTTAGAACATCGGCAGGGTTATGTCAAGGATGCACTCTGGCTCCATTAATGTGTTCCTTATTTATAAACGGTTTGTATAAGGTCCTTGTGGATAGTGGCATGGATGCACCATAGACTGGGAATACGTTTTATACCTGTCCTTGACAACACTGTGTTAATTGCTCAGACTCAACGAGCCTTGCAGCAACTAATCAATGAATACACCACTTTTATGAATTCTCTAGATCTTCATGTGAACTCTAAGAAGTCTTCAACAATGGTCAGTTGTTTAAAGAATAGAGATTATAAAATACCCCAGATGCGAAGTAACCAATACCCAATCCCGCAGGTGACAGAATTTGATTACTTTGCCATTAGATTATCAACAACTCATCAGGGGGCTCACATATTGCCAAGCAAACATTGAGAAAGAAACAAAGTCTTGGGGGTATTGCAAATTTACCAGAATGAGTAGATCACAAACCAATTAAACAATCTATCACAATTTAAATCTCTTGCTCTTTATGGGGCCACTCTGTGGAGAATGTCGAATTTGTCCTCATTACATGCGTGTGAGAACAACTTTCTTAACACTTTGTGGAGTCTTCCACAATCTGCACCCAACTATTCTGTCCATTCAGAGCTAGGCATCCACCATTTGGAAGATGATCTGAGGCTGGAGCGGGTCCTTCACTGGATACCCGTCTGTTCAAACCCCAAAGAAATCCTAATGCAATTCATTTGTATTAATATCTGGAACAAATCTGGTGTTCTAGATATCCCCTGGTGGAAGCATTTCAAGCACTCCTTAAAAATAATGCTACACCCCATTTTGTCACTCCAGAATTATTAGATCTCCCAACAAGGTAGCAGTATCTAATCAACGTACAACCTTTTATTACGAGCAGCGTGAGAGCACAGAATTGCAGAAAATGTCGATTCGAAAATACGTATTGCTTGCTTCAAACAAAATCATGCTGCTATGAGGCAACATGCAGAAAGATAGACGCCTTATTACAAGGGCTTGTTTTAAATGCTTAACTCTTAGGGTGATAACAGAAAATTGGACAGGCAATGACCGGGATGTAGCGTGCTATATATGTTCTGCTTTATCAGAAGACTTATTACATTGTATATTCTTCTGTACGGCATATGAACAGGTTAGAGCAGGAACGATAGCACCCATCCTAAAAGAGGGCTGACTTCACACAATGCTGCCTGGCTCTTTGCTACTTACTAAGAGCTGAAACACTACCAACAGGCTGGGCATTATTATCGTACCTTAGACAAGCTCTAAGAATTAGGAATATGATATGATATGATATTTTATTTGTATCGCGCTCATACACAAGTGTTTCAGAGGGCATCGAGGCACGGAAGGGGAACAAGGGAGGACAAAACAACGATCTTACCATGCCCATTGACATTGAGAATTCGCAAGTGCTTGGGAGAGGGACAGGGAAAGTGCAAGAGGCAGGGGAGGAGTGGAAAGTGCTGAGCAAGGGATAAAACAACAACTGGTAGTGCAGCCAGCAAGGTGGCAAGTGCAAGGTTAAAGCGCAGACAAGGGGAGTCTAATAAGTGCAGGTAAGGGGACTGTAGGGTTACAGGTACAGACCCAAGTGAAAGTTTTGCCAGAAGGCAGTGCAGGTGTGTGGTTGGGCGGGCAGGGACATGGGCCCGAAAATCAGAGGGTAACCAGGTGCACAGTGCCGGAATGACATAGAAAAGGAATAACATAATATAACCAATGCCTAACCCAATTTTGATTGATTTTATCATTGATTGATTTTATCAATGTTTTATATCCTGTATGTATGATTGTTTTTAATGATTTGTATCACACGTCATTTTGTCTGTTTTCTGGAATCTTTTTCAGAAAAACAAAATATCGACATTTGCAAGCAGCCAAGAATCCATTAATTACCCTCCCTGTGCCATGCCCACAATAGAATCACTTGTGAATTGCATGAGCACTGAAAAAGCTGCACTTCAGAGGACATACTCATTTAGTGCAGTCAGCGGAAATGCACACTCTAATCCACATCAGAGGAGGCATGGCCCACGCCATCCACCCATGTGCTTGAAGAGGGTGAATGTCTTGCTGTGCAGTTGTATGGTGTGCACTATCATATGCACCAGGGGGAACTCTGGTACGATATATTTGCTTGCATCTGGGCCCGCCTACTCGATGAAGGTCCTCCTTGTGGATGGCCTGCTGATTGCAGATTGAGGATAGCAGATTGCTTTTCACATTCTGTTGCCAGCTGGTTTGATAAAGGAATGAAGGAAACTAGATGACTATGGAACCTGTCTTGCTCCTTCGAGACCCTGTCACTGTCCCTAACACCCGACAATATATAAAGGGAATTAAGCACATGAGCATAACTGATCCAGCAGATAGACCCTGCCAACAAATTGCAGTATCATCAGGCCAATTGCAAAATAAGTAAGCAGCCTATCCACATCACCCAGATATGATTATTTGCTTTCAGCTGGTACACTTGTGCAAAGACTTTTGAATTCTGAAAACCACGTCAGGCTCCACCTCTGGGAATGGATCTATTAGGGAATTGCTTGTGCAAATAGCCGACCTATACACATTGACAGTACGGAACCAAAAGGCAGATTAGAACTTGGCTAACAAATGTACTAACTGAATAACCTCTGCTTGAAAGGCATGAAGAGGTTTCCGCGTACACAAGCGAACTCAGGCCACCCAAGCAGAATTTTAGGCCTTAAATAATGGTGTCTTTATCAGGGATTTCCAGGCATGCCTGTTATATATGGGCTGTCAGCATTATGGGGATGTTCTGTAGTTGCTATGAATTTGTTGTGCATCCCATCCTCGTCGCCATTGTTGAGAAGTAAACCACACCAGGTAGGTTCTGATTTTAAGATCCGGGAGGAAGTGTGGCAGAAGGATGATCCTAGCTTAGACGAAGTCATAAATATTGCCAAGAGAGTAGAGCATACTATGCAATGTGTGGCGGAGTTAAGCACCAGAGAAGTAAAGTCCTTGCAGGCCACTGAAATTTTGAAGATTGGTGAGGGTAAAAAGGGTAGTGTTAAGGAAAAAAGGAAATCGAAAAACAAATCCATAGCAACTACAGAACATCCCCATAATGCTGACAGCCCATATATAACAATGCCGAGATGGTAAATAATGCAATGTGTGTAAGCAGGCACAACTATTCTCTTTACTGTAGTTGCTTAACATTCTAAACAAGTATGTGGTGAACGCCAGAAGCATGAAATGTACTGTTTAAGGAATCAAAACTATCAATACCAACCAATGGAACACCACCAGAACTGGTGACACCTAGGTACTATATAACACTGCAATTCACTGAAATACAATAATAATAATGAATCTGAAGATGTTTTTTTCATTGTCTTGGTGACATCTTTAGTGATGCTGTGTCTTTGTCATTACTTGAGTGCTGGGGCCTCATTACGGCTTTGGCATGGCTGCCACCAAAACCGGGTCCAGTTTCCCTGAATGGGGAATTACCGGGCCTTTCCGAGTTCGGAGGGCCCGGTAATTCCCCCTACAGGGAACCCGGGTCCAGACCTTTCCCATTCCCATTTGAGCCCCGATAGGGCTCAATGGGAATGGGTGCAGGGAGCTAACAACGGGCCGATTACGACCGGCCCATTTTTAGCTCCCTGGTCCTCTCGCGGGACCCGGTAAGGATGCCTGGTTTTACCAGGCAATTACCTCGTAATTTTGTGGAATGGGTGTAATGGATCCGCCTCCATTAGCGGAGCCCGTTAACCCATTCCGCAAATCTTGTGATGACGCCCCTAGACTTGGAAGCCAATGCATTTCAAACTTCACGTCCATTATCAGGGATTATTCTGTCAATTATGGCAAAAGTGTCTCTGTTGAATACACCTTCCCTAGTGTCTTGGATCTGCCAGAGAAAAGTTCCAGGACAATAGAGAAGGTTTATTCACCAGAGACACTTGTGCCTTAATTGACAGAATTCGTCCTCATGGTGAACTTATGTAGGGTGAAGTCTGAAACACATTGAGCCCCCGCTCCAGGCAACCTCTCCACCAACTGCTTCTCTCGCCTTCACTCGTAGAACCTTGTTCCCGTTCTCAGCATAACATTCCTAGGTTGTCATGGTGTTCACAAACCCCCAGTTACATATTATACAACACATCTCATTTTCTTTTCTTTGGTTTCCTTAATTTGCCCCAATATGAAGTCCAACTTCACTACAAGGATAAAAACACTTCTTATCTACACTTTGACTGACTTACTCATGATCCATACTTGCCCTTTCTCCAACCTCACTGCATCCCTCAATACCTCCACTACCTTTGTGGCAGGACCATATCTAACATCCATCTTACCACTTTTCAATGCCATCTTCACCCCCACCACATCTCCTTCCCCAACAATCAATTTCTTCACACACTTAATTCTGTCATATCTTTTCTTAGGACTTAATTTGTTACATGACAACCTTTCCTTGATGTGTTCCTCATCCACAATCCTCCTTCCTGATCTCCTCACCCAGGGTGGACCTACCCTTGTATGACCCTTCCTTTCTCTCATCAAGTCAAATGGTACCACATCTGTCAATGCATGCAGTGTTAGTTTCAAACCCTTCACCCTTTCACTCATAGCTTTTCTTCAGCCAACCCCACAACTTTCCGCTAACCGCACACCATCCTTGAGACTCATATTGATCCTCTCAACTACTCCATTCGTTTGCGGATGTGCTAATGCTGTCCATTTGTACTTTATTCCATGTCTCTCGCAGAAACTCTTCATCCCTTCACCCACAAACAGTGTTCCATTGTCAGCCAGTTAAAATAATGTATTGAATTTCTTCCCTACTAAAAACCCTCTTCTAGAAACATCATTACACTTCATGCTGTCGTTTTCCACCACCTTTATTTCGACCCACCTAGAGAACACATCCACAAGTTTGAATATAAACTTCTTTGCCTGTGACTCATTCCCTATGGGTCCAAGTATATCCATCGCCACTTCTTCCCACACCCTCTAGGCAGCTCTGAGATTGACATAGGCTGCTCTTGATCACATAGCCCTTTCCCTGACCCTTTGCATACTACACATTCACTCAACTTATGTTTGACATATCTGTCTAGACCCGGACACCAACAACCTGTGTTAAGCACTGCTTTTGTCCTTGTCATCCCCATATGCACATCAGGGGATATACTGACCAATTTGTCTCTCAGTCCACAACTCTCCCTGAGTGATTAAGCACATCATTCTCTACACTGAGCTCATCACAAAACACCCAAACTGTCTTCAATTCTTCCTTGAAGTGCACCTTCCCAGGCCACCCTTTAATCATATGCCTTTTAACCTTTTTAGCGGTGGGATCATTTTCACACTCTGCTACCCATTCATCTCTACCCATGATTTCATCATGTATAACATCCACTTGCTCATTCCGCTCTTCCACTCCTTCTTCCCCCTTAGTCCCTGCTCGTACTCTCAATAAATGATCAGCAAGCATGTTTCTTCTCCCTGGTATAATTTCCATGTAAAAGACATGACACTGCAATTTTGTGACCCATCCTGCCAGTCTCCTTGATGCTTTATATATTGCTTTCCTCTAAAACAATACTTTAATGGACTTATGATCCATTCTCAAAGTGAATTGTGCACCCCATATACATTTTAGAATGGATTAACAGCCCACACACACACACTGCAGTGCTTTTGATAGTTATTATTATGTTTTGTTTGCATGGACCTAGCTTTGAGAAGCAAAAGAACACTTTTCAGAGGTATACTACAATACAGATACACAACAGAGCACTTTACAAAGGTATACAACAGTACAGATGCATAACAGCACTTTTCAGAGGAAACAGCAGAACAGATATATAGTGAGGGGTAGGAATAAGATGGGCACAGACGAGAGGTAGCAAATCAGGTGGCACAGGGGGCAACATGAAGGCCTAGTTGTTGAGGAGGAGATACTACTTGAAGAGGTGGGTCTTGAGTTCTTTTGTGAATTGAAGGAGTGTGGTGGCAAGTCTGCTGCTGATCGGGGGGAGGTTCCATAGTCTTGGGTCGAAGGCAGAGAATTCTTGTTTTCAGGTCCGTTCCTTTTTGCAGCAGCGGATTTCAAGTCTGCACGTGCCCTGGCTTCTGGTGGTGCACTGTTGCCAGAGATGCTGAAGTTCTCTGTGAGTTAACTGGGTGACCTGAGGATGACTGCCTTATAGTTGATGCAGCAAGACTTGAAGGTGATTCGTACATGCAGTGCGAGCCAGTGAAGGCCGAAGAGGGCCAGTATGATTTGTTTGTATCTGAATACACCCTTGATGAGGCGTGCAGCCGATTATAGAACTCTTCTCAGGGGCACAGGGGAGGATGATGGGAGGCCTTTGAAGAGGTCATTGCCCCCATCCAGGTGAGATAAGACTATTGATTGTATGGTGGATTTAAAGTTGTCTGGAGGGAGGAAGCAATTGACTTTTCGTAGGAGGGAGAGCTAATACCAAGCTGTCTGAGTCTGTGTGCATTGAAGGAGAGTTGTTTGTCGATGTGGAACTCGAGGGACTTGGCGCAGGAGATGAACTTGGGTGTGAAGCCCTCAGGGTTCATGGTTGATAGCCAGATCTGTTTGTCTGTGTGCTCAGTGTTGTTGGTGAGGAATAGGAATTTGGTCTTGGAGGGGTTGAGCTTCAAGCATGCACTGGACATCCAAGCCTGGATCAGCAAGAAGAAGGGTTTGAGCCTGTGGATGTCCTTGATGGAGTCATTCTTGAGGTATAGCTTTGTTCCATCAGCATATTGGTGGATGTGGATGTTGTGTGTGGCTAGGAGGGCTCCCAGCAGCTCCATGTATAGATTGAAGATCACTTGGGAGTGAATGGAACCATGTGGGACTCCACAGGTGAAAGGTAGCATTGGCAATCTAGAGGAATCCATCTGAACAAACTGATGGCAGTTGGCATGGTATGACTTGAATCAGCAGAGGACAAGATTGCTGATCCCCATGCACTGATGTAGGGTGTATGGTTGCCATCTGCATGCTGTATCTGGGTCTGAACCCAGATTGGTAGGTTTGGAGGAGATTGTTGGTGCCGATGTGTTGCTGCAATTGCACAGCTACCGCTTTCTTGATGATCTTATCTAGGAAGGAAAGATGGGTGATGGGGTGATAGTTACCTATGTTTTCAGGATACAGAGTGGGTTTCTTTAGTAGATGGAGGATTTGTTGTGTCTTTAGGGTCAATGCAAATTGTTTTCTTCTCTATCATAGAGCCTTTGTTCTGCTCCTTCCAAAACTCTCTTTGGTCTGTTGTTTTTCTGCAATAAAAATATTAAAACACAAAAACGATACAGAAATATCCAGAATTGTTTTCAGACAAAGTGGAGAACCTAACAGGTATGATGGATGACATATTTCATAAGAATGGGGGAGAACCTGTGGATGCCAAATTAAGCGATGTGGTGGCAAGTGAGTTGAAAAAAACTGTGTGATAATGGAATTATAGCACAAGTGCATGTTGTGGAATGGGTATCCCTGTTAGTGGTAGCAAAGAAGCTGAACAGTGATGCCAGATATGTGTAGATCTACAAAAAGTGAACCAAAATGTTGTGTTAGAACATCACTCATTACACAACATCAGTGAGATGTTAAGCTTAGTGGCGCACAGTAAAGTGTTCTCTAAGCTGGATCTTCCATCTGCATACCAACAAGTGGAGCTGCACCCACGGTCTCAAAAATGGAAAGCTTTTATTTTAGCTGAAGGGGTTTTTCAGTTTCAAAGTATGCATGCGTGCTGATGTGTGTGGCATCTGTCTTTCAAAAAGTTATGTACAAACATTTCAGAGAAATCAAAAATGTGTACTGTTTCCAGGACAACAAATTAGTGTGTGGGAGAGATGAGAAAGAACATGATGTATCATTGTAAAAAATGTTATGAGTATCCTTAGTTAGAAAAGCCTTACACTAAAAAAAGAGACGTATGTGTTTAGGAAGGAGGAAGTTTAGTATTGGGTGCATGGAATCTTCAAAAAAAGTGTAAAGCCCAAAGAGGAATGGAAGGTGGAAATGATCAAAAGGATTTAGTTACCAAAGTCAAAAGATGAACTCTGATTATTCTGTGGGTTAGTGGCTAGTGGGTTAGTGGAATGTTATCAAATCCTCGTAAGAAACTTCTCATGAGAAAGATGTTGAGAGATAAAGGAGAACTGAAGTGGAAAATGTGAAAGTGAGTTTGAAGCAATCAACAGGGAGACTGACTGAACAAAACCCTTGGGGCAGTTCAACACTAAGGGCAGCACAATCATTACCATGAATGCCAGTGATGTAGGACTTGGGCAAGTTTTGCCACAAAAGAATGAAACTGGTAGTAAAGTTATTATTTCACATGCATCCAGAGTTTTGAAAGGAGCAGAACACAGGTACTCTGTGATAGAGAAGGAAGTGCTGGGGTGTGTGTGGGCTGTTGATCGATTGCATACATTTGTTTGGGGGCAAACTTCAGATTGATTATTCGGAGCATGGAATCTCCAGGGAAGGGGTAAAGCCCAAAGAGGGGTTGGTGTGTACAATCAAAAGGATTAAGTCACCCAAGTCAAAGGATGAACAACTCAGATCATTCAAAAGATAATATAGGGATGGAAACATGGGGGAGAAATGGAGAAGCAATGAAGGGAGCATGGACAAAAATGCCTGCTTTCGATGTGGAAGTAAAGTGCAATTGGTGGGTGCACTGAAATTTCCTAGTAGGAAAGTTATGTGCAAAAAAATGCAATTGGTGGGTCACATTGACAGTTATTGCAAACATTAAAGTATTAGCAAAAAAAGCAAGCAGGGTTATGGTGTGTGATAATGGGCAGATAGATGGCACATCTGAAGCTAGCGAAAGTATTTGAGGAGCAGATATCTGCCCCATTAATGTGGTAGGAGAGACTGAGGAGAGTGATGATGAAAGCCCTATGGCGGAAGTGCAGTTGAATGGCAAGATAGTGCACATGATGGCAGATTCAGAAACAAAACTTTAATTGATATCACGTGAAGTGTGGGACGGTGTATTGTGAGGAAAGGTGATACTAGGTTCGCCCAAAGTGATTTACCAACATCACCCACTGCACACATGCAAATATAGAAAGTCTTTAGGCAGGAGCGTCAAAAGTGGAAACTTCTGTCAGGCCGCTTGATGCATGATACTTGACGCTTGATGGAGATTTGTTGTAGAGCCCTTTCCTCTAAGACAGTACTAGCAGCAGCAGCTGTTCCTGAGCACAATCATATGTCCCACGCTGTGCTCCTGAACTGGGACCAGCACTGGGACTGATTTGATTGGAAGTGGGACGGTGGATGGAGAGGCTGGGGCTAACCTTGAGCCTCTAGGGAGAACCAAGACCCACACAAATGAACTACTTCTACCCTCACCTGCCTCTGAGCACTAAAGAACTCTCCAGAAGCAGGTATTAGGCACTTGTGCTGTTGTTTGTGCAAAGGTACAGCTCCATACAGGTACTATGAAGTTATCTGCAGTTTAATTAGAACTCTGACATCTGTATTTAGATATTTGCCATTAACATTTACACTATAGTTTGTAACACACTTGGGGTCCGATTTACAAGTGTTTTAAAAAAGATTAATCCCATTCAAAAATGCTTTGTTAATCAGGCCCTTGAAGTCTATTTGAAACAAGTAGTCAGAGTTGAAGGCTCAAATAACAGATGTTGAGTCCAATTTGAGGGAAACCAAAGGCCTACTATCGGCCAACAGAGATGAGCCTGGAAAAGTTGGGAACGTTAGCAACAATAACAGAGATACTTTGCTGACACCTGCAGAAGTACCTTTGTCACTTAGTAGTGACCTAGGAGCACTTGTTGCTGATATTAATATTAAACCGAAGGTAAAAACCTTGGCTTTGTCAACTTTGTGAATGTTCAGACTAGACCTTATTATAGTCCGCGCTAAAACAAAAAAATGCACTTTTTGAAAATACCTTGTTGCACATGTCATAAATGGACTAGAAAAACTCTTAAATCACGGCACTGATTTGGATTACTTAGCCTTCTTGGACGTGATTTATTCTTATTATTTGAGATATGGTCTCTTCAATCTGAATTCAAAACATCATACACAGATTGACATAAGAATCACACAAACTTAAATTCCTATTGTCCAGCCTAATCCCGACACGTGTTTCTCCGTCTAAAATGTGACGGTTCCTCAGGGTTTTTTTTTACTGGCTGTAAATATTCATAAGATGATTAATGATGTTCTTGCTTGTAACTTAACACTTGTGCACTGAAATCGTTTGTATATTGAAATCATAGAACAATTTGAAAGTCAGATTGTGGTGCTTCACAGTTCCCAGAATGGTTCGTATAATCGGTGTCTCCATGAACCAATCAATATCGATATCTCTGTTTAAGTTTGGAGCCGCGATACGGATAGCATGTGTTGCGACCGTGCGATTGCCAAACAAACTGTGATCCACATGCTCGCCTTTGTCAACTTTGCACTTTCTCAGATTAATTTTCTTTCTTAGGGCTCTGCTTTCGTTATTGAATATTGAATATTTTTCAAAGCTGTGGGGACTCCAGGAGTTAACACCTCCATCCCTGTTTTCTGCTTTGGCTTCTACTTGTGTATGAAGTTATATTCTAATAAAGCCTCATCACACCTAGATACCACCTGAAGCTTCCTCAACCCAGCTTTGGGTGAGATATCCTTGTCGAGTCATGGTTGAAGTCCTGGCTTTAATGGTACTGTGACATCACCAAGTGTGTTGACAACACAGCGGCCAACACTTTCACAGAACTTGGCTTTACTCAAAGAGTGAACATACCAACTCATAATAAAGGGAGAACCCTTGACTGGGTGGCAGACTATAACTGCAAGGTTTCTATCGCTTCCATCTCACCACAAATCTGGACGGATCACTATCTGATATCTTTCACTCTTGCTAGCAAAAGACCCAATACACAGCCACCATGTGCCCTCCCCACACGCACCAGAAATAAGAAAAAGATCAAAGTAGACAAACTACTCCCCCGCATCCTGCCCACCCTCAACGCCCTACCTGACAACATGGATCCTAGCCGCCTAGTCAAAATATATAATAAAGTCATGATCAAATGTCTGGATAATATCACCCCGCTAAAACTTAGAAATAGTAAGCCTAAAAGCCACCACAACAACTGGTTTACCCCTCACTTAAAAAAACCTAAGACTAGCCAAGACACAATGTGAAACTGCCTGGAAACGTCATCCCACTATAGAAAATAAGCAAAAGCTAATCAATACTTCATCCTAATACAAAAAGGATATCACAGTGGCTAAACAAGAAACTTACAACAATAGAATCACGCAATAGAACTCCAGTATGAAGGAGCAATTCACTATCTTAAAAGAATTAGAAAACCCTATCACTTCCCAAGACAACTGTGTCAAAGACAGAACTTGGTGCTCGGACATTCAGCACGCGCAACAATATTTTGAACCTTCAAAACAAAATAGCTTTAAAGAAAGCGTCACTAAACTCTACTACCACTTCCACCAAAAGAGTAACACCAACAACACCCGAAATTGAACCTATCACCCAATTCCACTTTTCCAAAGTCTCTATTAAAGAAGTTGAGAAAGTTATACTAGGCCTTAAACCTTCTAATTGTAAGGGAGACCAATGCTCAGCACAATTGATTAAGGACACCGCTAGGGTACTAGCACTGTTCATCACTAAACTAATCAATGCCTCCTTCACATCTGGCATGATACCTAGTAACCTGAAGAAATCCTGGATACTCCTACTCCTCAAGAAGCAGACACTAGACCCTTCTATACCGAAAAACTACAGGCCCATCACCACTGTACCATTCCTGCTGAAAATTCTAGATAAGGTTGCATATATTCAAATTCAGAACTTCTTAGAACTTAATCAACTTTTAGGCATCCGTCAATCTGGTTTCCGGCCATTACATGGCACTGAAACAGCACTCATTGACCTTAAAGCCCAAATAGATAAATTAAGGGATAATGGAAAATCCGCATTACCCCTACTGCTCGACCTGGTGGTGGATTTTGACTTGGTGGAACACAATGTCCTATGTAGCCACTTAGATACAGCTACCGATTTCGCTAGCGAGGCAATAGCGTGGATACAATCATTCCTTAGTGACCAAACCATCAGGGTTTTTTCTCAGTCTGCTGCCGCAGACCCTATCCCTATCACCTGCAGGGTGCCCCAGGGCTCGTGTGTTTCCCCAACACTGTATAATATATTCACTAAGCCCCTGTTTGATGATTTAGACCATCTGGGTATCACCTACACTAATTATGCAGACGATACTCAGATCCTCCTACCACTCACAGGGGACTATAGCAAGGATTTAGCACTGGTGAATAGAATTTACAGCATCGTTTAGGCATGGATGGTCACTGATGGCCCCTGCCTGAACGATGACAAAACAGAGTTGCTTATTTTGGGAACCACATCTCTTCTCACCAAACTTGGCAAGGAATACTCCTCCTTCATTATTGATGGGAACCTTATTAAGGTTGCCAAAGAGGTTAAAACTTTAGGATTGTACCTAGACGCTAACTTAACATTCACCAAAAAGGTAAACACCATAGCCTCCTCAACAGCTTGCACATGTAAGCTAATTAGAGCTGGCAAACAATTAATTTCATCCAACAGTTGCATGATATTAGCCAGAGCCCTTATATTATCCAAATTAGACTACTGTAATGCCCTTTCTATCGGAACAACTAAACTTATTCTTGACAAAATGCAGACACTCCAAAATAATGCCCTTAGAGCAGCACTCAGTATCTTTAAAAGAGAACATATCTCTGAAACAAGAAGGTTGCACAAGTGGCTATCTACCCAAGAGAAAATTAAACTTAAATCTATGTCCCTCATCCATAAATGTCTAAACAATAAAGCTCCACAATATCTAATAGAAAGATTTTCCAGGAAGAATTCCACTAGACCTACAAGACTAGCGAATTGCTATTGCCTCCAAGTGCCTTGCTTTAAACTAACCACCATTGGGGGCACCAGCTTCCCAGTCAAAGCAGCCCAACTTTGGAACTCACTACCCGCCACACTTAGAATGGACAAAACTATCACCAAATTTAGGCTAAATCTGATCACATGGCTCCTAGAAAATGATGCTAAGTGAACCTGGAAATTGTAAATGACCTATCCTGTAAGTAACTGCACATCTTCTTGTATATTGATGATCTATTTATTCCTCATTACTGTATCGTTGCTACCTTTGCTCCTGTAGGTATCTTTTAGTGATGGCCCCCAGACCAACTGTTTCTCCTTTACCTTGTATCTAATACAACTAATGTATCTTGTGTACCAAGCTGCATGACTTCTTACCTTGCCTGCGCCGTGATACCTTTGGGTCTGGTGTGCATAATAAATATTAAACAAACAAACAGGAAGTGGCATTTCATGACTTTTCACCCATCACATCACACAATGGGACATAATTAAATGGAGAAACACTGGCAACTCTGATGAATTGCCATCTGGCAAGGGTGTGGAAGCCCTGTTTCTTTTAATTTTTATTAATGAAATTATGCAGGTAATTCCATCACTGAAAGGGTAATTTGCTGATCAAATTTCCCTATCATTAGCTCCATGCCAAAAGCATAGTGTGTAGTACATATGTCTCAACTCACATGCTTTTGGTGGGTGCCAACTGCACTGAAAACAGTTCACTCTTCCTACAAGCCCCCTACTCTCCCATTCACTTCAAACGGCTCTCTCCCACCATTTACAAAATGGTGTGTGTTTACCCACCCATGGGACAGAAACGTTTGAGAGCTGTGGTGTCCTGCTGCATCAGTATCCTTATCTGCAGTGCCTGCTCTAACAGTGGCACTTGGCAGGCTCAGAAGTCACAGGTGGCCATTTCACAGCTGCAGTGACAGCCAAGTCTCTGCAAGGCAGGGGTGCATTTAAGATATGAACCGCTATACCAACACTATGATGATTGTCAGTAGTCAAGGGGGAGTGAGCCGGGATTTGTGGTTGCAAAGCGATAGTGGAGAAAATGACAAACATTGGCAAACTTATTTGTCATAGAGATATCAAGGTGAAGCTTCATGAAGTTATCAATTGCAATTGTACATGAAACGGAGCCTGTAATAGTCACTCTAAATGTGTTGGAAATTTCATTTATTCTAGGAGAAATTACCAACTGTGCTGGAAATGAAACAACAAACATGCATACCAAAAACTAGCTGGTTAAATTAATTTGCAATTAAGGAATGTCATGATTTCATTTGTTTACAAGGAAAGAAGGACCTTTTCAGAGATTCTTGTAGCTTTCCTGCTCTAAAATATGAGTGTTTTTGTGATGTTGCTTAACAAGTTATTTGGTCAGCAACAAAATCAAATGAAGGCCCACGCGCACGTCCCCGAAGAACTTCTCCTACATGCTGCTGCCATGGACCATCTTCCTCTGCTACATGAGGGGGCCTGCCTGTGAGCCCAGCCAGGAGATGACAAAGATCTGCAGAGAGCCCCATTAAGCATTGGCCCCACCAACACTTTGCCTCCCTTCCCCAGTGTGGAGGCTACATCAGCAGTAGTCAGCAGCAGAGGTAAAATCATGGCATGCGTTGGCCAATAGCTATTGATAGAAGTAGCTACATACAGATTAAATATTGCACTGACATGGACAATTTTACATCTTGGGCAGTTAAGCAATTCCGTTTTTATGCCTTCAACATGCTGAAGTACTGTTGTCTTCAATGTGTTAATGGGAAAATCAATAAGGGCATACTTTCATAACAACGCTACTAACTCATTGTGCTAGATATGTGCACAGAAATTATTTTTCCTGTTAATTTTCTTTCTGTTCAAGTCTGCTACTCCATAATGGAGCACCAAATACAAGTACCTGAAACTGAAACCAAGCGTATTTCATGTCTTTTCGAATTTGTGTAGCACAGTGCAAACACAAATCTAGTATTATGGATTTCTTTGCAAAAACAACCAAGAAACCGAGCTTCAATTCAGACAGTCCTCCTGAGCTTAGTGTCTCCTGTCAAGGTGTTGCAGTGTCACATTCAGGGAGGAGCGTGCCTAGCGAAATACATATGCCAGTTTATACACAAACAGAAGCTGATCAAACGGTTGCTATTCTGCAAAAGGACACTCTCTTGGCCGAATGTTGGGACCTGAATCAGTCAACACATTCAAGGAAAAGAATCATTTGCTAAGTGCAGAAAATGGTCTTCTTTGGTGGACAATATGCCGTGAAGTTAAAATACTTGGAGTGTCAGTGTCTGAGGGAGTTAGGATTTACATGAGTCTCTGGGAATAAAGCTTGATGTGGAACAACAAAGGCTAGCAAGCTGACTTCTGTATGCAAAAAAATGTACAGGCACAGAGTCTCTGAATCACACAAGAAGGCATGTGCAATTTAAGCTGTGTGTAAGAAAGAGGTGCTATGGTCTGCCATTGTTGAGAAACAAAAACATTGTTTTGAATTAACAGTGAAGGTGTTTTGCACTTTTTATTTGTGTGCCAGAAGTAATTGTCCCTTTTTAGACTTTCCAGATCTAATTGGCTTGCAGGTTGCTAATAAAGAAGTCATGGGGGCTATTCTACATAGCCAATAAATGCAGCACAAATATCTGTTTGCATTACTTCTGAAATGCATAGGAAGCTGTGTTCAATTTTTATGAAATGGGCTTCATAAATGTCAATTTTTATTGATGAATCCACAACTGTTTAATATCATTCTGTTTGATTTGTTTATATTCGTGCTTAGATTGGTGCTAAAGAGCCAATCAGCTTTTTCCACCATGTGCTAGAATTGGCTAGAGGGGATGCACAGTCTATTGAAGCCTACAAACATGGGTTTTGCCACAAGTTCTTGCCAGAAAATCTAATAGGGGTATATAGTGATTGGGCATGCATTGTGAAATAGCATTGTTTGTCCCACTGCTTTGTGTTGAGCATGTCTGACACTGTTTGTACTGTCCCTGGTATGAAACACCTGACATTGTTTTTTTGAAAAACTGTATGGGGTCTACCACCAATCACCCAAACATCAATGTGAACTTTCAGAATGTGCAAAGGATTTGTAAGCCAAAATTCTTAGTATTGCAATATCTTTTGTATTAGGTGGATTGCTCCGAGACAGAGGGCTATTAGAGCAGAATGGAGTTATACCTGGCACTTCATATTAATTTCCTGAGGGCAAGCTCATGTACATCACGTGACAGCAAGCATTGTGTTGCATTCACTGGTCTCAATAAAATCATGACATCTGAGGATTTCCTTCTTAATTTTGTTAGTATTGCAGATGCCGTAAGTAAAGTTGGGGTTCTTTCTGAAGCTTTGCAGAGGGATGAAAGAAGTAAAGGGTCCTTCAAAGGCGTGACTATGAACTGGGAGTAGCCAAGAGGATAGCTCAGAATAAATCTGCCCCAATTCTACCAAAATCTGGCAGATAATAACTTTCACGATTATATTCCATGACTGCAAGTAATAGCCTGTCTAAAAGTCCTCGGGCTAATGAATGTAAGGCCCTTGTTGCCCAAATATATGTTCTTAATTCTCAGAATAGGCCCAGCAACATTGACAGTCCGTGGCTCAAAGGCAAATCCTGGAGATCCTGTGCAGGAGATTTTCTCTGAATCACATATTTTTTGGGGAAGGATTAGGGACGACATAGGCAATGGTGGGGTTGAAGTTCCCAAACAGCTGCAGCCCATACTGAGGGCAGTAAGCACCCTGCCAGCAGCATCTATTGGCTGTGAAAGGGGGTTCAGCACAATAAACTTGATCCTGTCACCTTTAAGGAATACTCTTAGCATTCGCCGTCTCTCCTCCTTAATGTTTATAAACCTCAGGGGTCCTCCTCTGCCACTTTGGGATCCTCTGCCACATGTGAACAGGTGGCTGTCTTCACTTCGCAATGCAGATGATAACAAGTCATGCAAAGTAGATCCTGCAATCCACTATACCAAAAGGTATGCAGATGTGTAGGAGGTTCTTTGATGCCAGCACTTGGCACCATGCAAAATTCCCTCATGAGGAGAAATGAGTGCATTTGAAGGCTGTTAAACTTTGATTTTGTGTACATTCAATAAAATAGGATGTAATGCCAAATGTGACAACTGCAGGAACATATGTATCTCTGTTAATAAGTTAATAATTCAGTTTGTAATCTTGTTGTTATTTTTGAGTCTTCATTATCTTTCTCTCCTCATATTCTCTATTTCTCATTCTTGTCGCTACGAACTATTTAATGCTCAAAACACTCATTGGTTTCTTAACTTTCCTTCAGCTAAGCTTCTCATCTCCTCTTTAGTCTTTTGTCATTTGTTTTTCTGTTCTTCTCTTCTTTTTGGTCTTCCTGCATCTCATCTTCCTCCTCTTTGCTCCATTTATCATTCTTCTATTCAAGTTCTCTGTAATCCTGCTCCTCAAGATTAAATCACTTCTGCTCTCCACTCCTTACATTGGCTTGCCTTTGGAAATCACATACTTTTTAATTTTCTGTGTATTGTTTTTAAGTGCCACTAGGGCCTCACCCCTTCTTATCTTTCTTCTCTCGTTTCTTTTTATTATCCAGCTTGTTCACTTCATTCTGATTCTCTTTCTGTTGACTGTTTCTCGTGCCCCATGCACTGCATCACATTTCCATTAATTTGCTCTTCTTGCCCCTACGACCTGGACTTCTCTTCCTCTTCATTCTATTTCTTCTTTTACTCTTTTCAAGTCCTGTTTCAGAACACATCTCCTTAATTGTTGATCTTTGCTTCTCTGATTATCTGTTCAAATTGTACCCTACAAAATAATGCTATCATTTTTTTTTCTCTTAGGTGAGTGGTTTTGCCTGCTGGACTGTAATAAATGCCATAGTGCCAATGTATGCATAAAGCCTTTTTTGGTGGGGTCGGGGGACAGTGCGATTTTGGGTGAAACAGAACATAGTTTGTATCAGTTGATGTTTTCTCTGGGCTTAGATACATCACAGGAAATGCAGTCTACTGTGGCCAGCTCTGTGCAGTACCCCGTAACAAGCACATACTGCAACTGATGTCACTTCTGGTGATGTAACTTCCTGTGATGTCACTACCATTGGCTATGCTAATGAGTCCCCCCACTTCTTTTTTTAGGACTTGACCTTTGATTTTAATATTTTCATTCCGCTTTAAGCTTCACTGGAACAATATCCACTGTCGTATGTCAGGCGTAAGTGCGCTGTATTGATGAACCATACAGAACTTTCACCCGTTTTTCCAAGAGGCAGAAGTACGATATGGAATCACTGGAAAGCTTAGTGAACACCATTTTCTATCATACATTAGGGATCACTTATTTAAACCAGTAAATGGTACTCTCTATGACTTGGCCTCTTTGTTTCCATTGTCCTTCCTCTTTGTGAAAAAGGAACATTTCCTTACACATTTTCCAGACATTCCTGAGTTTCAATGCACTTTTCCATTGTACAGTTATTCTAATTGTTAGCTGTGATTCTGCCACTGTGGTGCTTTTACATCACTTAACAGTGTGGTTGTGCAGTGGTGTACCTTTTCCTTAGGTCCCCAAATCACTCTTTTTGAGGTTTCTGCTAGACATGCACACCTACTTCTTTCTGATCTGATTTTTAAAAAATATATATTTTTGAATGCCTAGATGCTCAGTCGTGTTATGGAGAAAAAAACAGCCTTGCTTAATCGTGGAAATACAACATATATTTGAAAAGCCTCTCACAGAAACACATTTTTTAAGTAAAACGAAGGAAGATGGGATTCGTTGCCTGTAGCATTGATTCTACTGAGAATCCTTTCTTACCGCTGAGTGCACTGGTCCTGAAAGTGCTCTAAAGTAGAGCTAATGGCTGCAAATAGCTCTGGCGAGATTAAGCATGCCACTCGCAGTGATTTAGTGATCGTCTAAACAACTTGATAGACTAAATGTTCCCATCTATAAAGAATTAAGGACAAAGTCCACAGAGTCTGAAGCAGAAAGATTGTTATTGAATGCTGAACCGAAATGATTTAGGCTTTTTAATGCTTTTGATTGGCTCTTGAAATAAAAATTGCCACATTCGGTCAGACTGGTCTACAGAGGGAACGCACAATTGGATATATAATGAAGACTGCGCTTTGTGCCAAGACGTATTTGTCAGTACTTAATGCTCAATCCCACCGAACTGCCCGTGACAGCCTTCATTGTTTCCTGAGATGGTTTGTAAAGCAATAATTCTGGCGGAATGATAGGTGTCTGAGCCAATCATGCAGAGGCCAGACCTACGGGATCTGCAGATAGTTGAAAGAGTTTGTGCTCAGGTGCCTTCTCGAGAATAAAACCCTATACCTTCTATTAGTTTTACTTCTAACACTTGACGCCCACTTCTTTCCAGCTTTCTTCAGAGCTAGTTTATAATCCACTGCATCACTCCCCCACGAGAGTATATTTCTCATACTTCTGAGCTCATTTAATGCTTCATTTTAGAAATATCAGCAAAACTTGTGTACCCCATTTAATCAATGGAGACAAAGAATGTAAATTAGACATCACCAGCATGTCATAATGATTTTAAATTTAACCAGGGCCAATTCGGCCATATTCAGAAACAAAACAATATTAGGCTTTTCAGTGAAACTGAATTTTCATGAACATCAACAGTGGTTTGGAAAAATAGGTTCCACTGGTTAGGTCTTAAATAGAGTAAACAAGGCACGCTTGGTTTAATTTTTGAGATCAGTATTTTAACCAGAGGTAGAGAATGAGGTTGCTATACCAGTTAATAGGCTTTAGTTGAGGGAGAGGGAGGCATTCATTAGGATTCACTTGAGGGAGAGGTAGCATTAAAATGAAATTCAGTGGAAGGTGAGGTAGTAAACGGGAATAGGGTATGGCATCATTTTGTGACTATTGCATCCCAGTGACCACCTTGCATGGCATAAAGGCAGGTGCCATTTTTTGTCAGAGAGAGCAGACTAACACCCCATAATTGTGTGGAGGCAAGGGAGGCATTTAGACATTTAGTGGCTGTAATTGATTATGCCATCTTTTTGTGATGAAACAAAATGCTTGTTCCTTGTGAAGAAAATGTTTAAGACTTGGATAAGATCATATTCAGCAGGTGTAACTGAGAAGGCCATATTTTTATGAAGAGTTTATATACTTGTTGTGAATACAAAAATGTACACATCTTTGGAGATAAAAGAATACATTCAGTATTTATAATTAAGAGTGTAATCTTCTGTGGACAGACAAAATACAGGTTGAAGAAGAAAAGTCAATTATTTCTTTGGAGGGAGGAGAACATTATGTTCATTGACTGCAAGTCACTGTGCACTATTTTTGTGGACAATCAGAAAAACGTGTTGATAGAGGGAATTTAAAATCTACGAATGTTTTGAAGGCAAGGCAATGATTCAGAGTATTCCTCCCCCCTCCCTTTACTTATTCCCCCACCCAGCACTCTCTGAAATGTCATCAGGCCTAGTACGATAGTCGCTTGTTTTGTTCCTCCCCTTCCTTTCTGCACCCCTCTCCCTCACCTTTGGTTTTTCTCTTGCTCTACCAGAAATGTCGTCAGGCCTTGTACAGTAGTTGCCTGTCTGTTTCCATTTCCGTCACACTCTCCCGCTCCCTTCCTTATCTATGTCTTAGCTCTTGCACTATCTGAATTGTCGTCTGGCCGAGTACGATAGTTAATTTCACACCCTTACTGTTCATGGCCTGTAAGAATGTAATTGTGGCACTCTCTGTGTCTACTTTAACCCCACCCTTTCTCAGACCCATAGCATCAAAGGTCCTTTGGTATTCAGAACCCTGGTTTGGGGCTAATCCTTTTGTGGAGGGTGTGCTCATTCATTCCTGTTTCCCAGGATATCTCCTGCTTTCTTGCTAGAGAGAGGTGTTACCCGACCTCACAAAAGATCAAAAAAGACAACTGCCACTGACTCCTGACATGCTGGGTGCAGCACGGCAACCAATCTAGAGACAATGCACATAGTCTGTTCGCAGCTGGACTGGGCTCAAAGGGCTGATATAAATATGATACCAATTTGTTATGGCTTTAATAGTGAAGAGAAATATCATCCACCATACCTTCACTCAGATATGACTTATGTTTAAAGATTTTAACTGCAACCAGGATGGTGATTTCTTATAATACTGTACATTGAGAACAGGGGTGTATGTTCTAAATGCAGCCCTGGCACTGATGTGACTTGTCTGTCATTGCAGCTGTCAAGAGAGCACCGGTGACCTCTGAACTTGTTTTGTGCCACTGTAGAGCAGGTGCTGTAGATCAGGATATTGATGTTGCAGGTGGGCACAGATGTACACTTTGCTTTTGGCCTGGAGTCTGCTGAAAGGGGGGCCTGATAGGCCACCATTTCTTAAATAGAATTACTTGCCTCATTTTATTATTAATACAAATAAACATAAAAAAGACAGGGCTACTGCACCCTTGCTGGGAGGCAATCGTACACATTTGTAAAACATGGAAAATCATGCTCGACCATTTCTAAAGAATGTGGCGTACGCAAGAGCAGAATTGTATTTTGCCAATGCCTGAGAAACCTGAGCTTTGCCTGGAACAGCCAATTACATCAATTGACTCTTCTAAGCTTACCCCTGGTATTTAAACTAAAAAAGAGCTATGTCCTTTCCGACCCCTTTGTGCGAGCTGGTGTGCCTCCTAGAGATTTGCCTTGGTGTATAAGAGTAATTGAAGGTCAAACATATGAACCCATGGATTCTATAGATATGGCATTTCTGCCCATGAAGGCAGTGCAGTCAGTGGCAATTACTTCTTCAAGGAAGACTAGAGAAATCAGATCATGTTGTGTAGTGAAACATGTCAAGGGATTAAGACAAAGGCTTTGGCTTTACTCCTGGGATATTTCTTCAAGACTATGGTATTGTTTATAGATTCAGAAAACGATTTACCTCCTACTTTTCCTTTCCATCCTTAACTGAGGGAGGAAGAGCAGTTGCCTAAAAAGGACTGTGTTGGTTTATTTGCATAGGTGTGTATAGGTCCAAGTCATTTCAGGAGTAAGACACTCTCTTTGTAACCCTTATGACCGAAGTTCAGGGCCCAAACACATCCTTTACATTTCTAAGAAAATGTGTTAAATTCACTTTGTCCCTGCATTGTACCCTGATACTGCCACTTCCATAGAATATGCAATGGCAAAGCAATGGGCACCTCTGGGGTGGAGTTGCACTGTGCTCCAGTGTTAGATGTGTGTAGAGGGGCTACTGGGCCTTAACCACTGCTGCATCAGGTCGACCAAAATATCTAATACATTATGTAGTGACATGTTTCACTTATTATCAAAGTGATTCTATGATTATTAAATACATTATTGAGCAGTGTTTTCCAGAAGGAGAACATGCTTACAACTCTTGAACACTAGTATAGAGTTATTTGTTCCTAAACACAGAAATCCATGCAATCGGAACTCCCTTTGAATCCTCCAATCCCCAATAGAGTCCCTTGTTACTTCAAAATGGGGAGGAATCCCAACTGATGATTTGACAGATATACCTTTTTAACTGCGGTGGTAATGGTAAATCGGTTTAGTAGTACTACTGTTGTTAATCCCGCCAAACTCATAATGAGGGCTCAAGGACTTAAAAAAAGCCTTCCAAACTGTGCCAAGAAGTGGCCTGACCTGCGCTTTTTGTGGAAGCCCAAGCAGAACCTAACACTCCAATGAACACTTGAAAGCCAGAGTTACTGCTACTGTTCTGAAATGTGAAGTAAAAAGAAAACCAATTACACTCAGTCTTCTGATTTGTGAGACTAAATGTAAGCCGTGTTGAGCTATAAACATGGAGAAGAAATAGAAATAGAAACGTGTTTTACAGGCTCGCCAATTTGTGTTTTATTTGCCTCATTCGGGCTTATTGTGGGATTAGGCAGAGAGAAAACACCGGCAAAATAGTATTACAATTCAGGCATTATAAATGATGTATTGGCTTCTGGCAGTGGAGTTCACTGAAAGTAATCTAAAGGCGCGCCACATCATTCCGCCCGCGTGGCCTTCCTTTGCAGATTCTTCTCCAACGAAAGCTTCAAGTGTTGGAAGGCTCAGCCAAGCTACTATTTGTGTTCCCATATCTCGCCAGTGATATTGATGACGTAAAGAGAAACAATCGCTTTTTGCGTTGCCTAATAGTGAAGTATTGCACCTTTGCGAAAATAAATTGGACACGCATATTCCGTGTGTGTTTCAAGTGGTTTGTAAAAGTGTTTACTTCACCAAGGTCATGTTCTCTTCTTTACAAGTTGTTCTCTTGCAAGAGACCATATAACTACAGTTACTTAGGCTTTGTGTTGTTTCAGATCCAATTGTCATGCTATCAAAGTCACATTTAACATTGCGTAATGTTGACCCCATTCATAAGAAGGGCATGCCTGCATGCTAATGGCCGACAATGATATTACTATGAGGGATTTACATATTTTATCTCGGTGACAGACCTCCCATGAGTTACAACATAACCGCCAGGGCAGGCCTTCAAGAGACAAAACCCACGCAATTACCCCTAATGCCATTTCTCTCGTGGGCCACAGTGTGGGGTGTGAGAGTGCCCTTTGGGTTCTATACCCGCAATACTATACCATGTCCAGGGCTTGGCACCACTACTCAGACAGTCCACCGGGAATGGTATGTGATCATTTGCTGTGGGTACTGCCTAACCCAACAAAAGCATCCTAATACACAGTGCAAAGTCTGACAGTATGGACTTGATGATATTTATGTCAGGTCATAAGTGATGTCATCGGCGATTCCATAAGTGAGGTCATAAGCTGTGCAGTGCAATCAGGTGGTGAGCTGTGAATGTGTGCAGAACAATGACCATTATGTCACATTTTTCTTGGAATCTCTGGCTTTTCAAAGTTAATTATGTTTAATCTTGTTTCAGTGACCTTTTTTTGGTTAGGCATTGCTATATTTTTAACAAATAACCCTAGCCGAAGTGTTTTAATGGAATGGCATGTTCTCATGATTGGGTGCAAAGTCTTTATGTCCACTGGCATTCAGGCACAGCTGCTGGGCTGGCAAGGCACAGAGACCCAGAGTTCCCCTTATTGCTTAGTCAGTGACCATGACCTCTAGACACTGCATCCGTACCCTAGGGAGAGTGCACCCACCCGAAGTGCCTGCATGGCATCTTCTTTGGCTATGGCCTGCTGGCAGTTTTCCTGGTCCTGGGTGTAGTGACAAAACCAATGGAATTCAGCGAGTGTGGGCAGCGGAAAGCATCTCAACTCGGAGTTCCTCAGAGTTAAGATGGCCGTCACTTCACACACGCTTTAATTTCATGGCTTTTGTTGAGATAAATCATATCATATGAACTCTGTCTTAACTTAAGCCGTTATTTGAAGTGATGCTAAGACACCAGTTCAATGCAAAAAAGTAGAAATTCAGCAGGTGGTGAGTTAACTCTGAGCTGCCCAGTTGCACAGCCTATGAGCACACTGATGACATCACATATGACATCATATATGGCATGACATATCACACCACTTTAGGCATTACCTATGCCATCATCACCAGCATCACTGAGTACCTCATTGATGGCATCATTTTTAATCAATTGTGATATTGATGGTTTAGTTGGTAGCACAACTTACAACTGAAAGAGAAAGATGCAACGTGTAAATGAAAAATACTATACACACTTGAACATCTTAAGTCACGTGCTTTTTCATCTACTTCCTCATATTTCAAATTCATGGCAACCGTCCTGAGTCAGATGGTGATAGATAAGGATATACGAATGAAACAAATTCCAATGCAGTTATTTGATTTCAATCACTCTGTTCTTTAAAGTGGTACATTTTATATGAAACCATTTCTATTAAGATGAAAACTCAAACGATTTGAAAAGTGGTGCATCCTGCCTCCAGCATATGCGAAAAACTAGTCTGTATGGAAACAGTCACATGTATAAAAGCCCTCAACATATTGGTCCTCATTACGACCCTGGCGCTAAGTGGTTAACGGCACCGTAAAAGGCTGCTGCGCCGTTAACCACTTAGCGCCTTACTACGAGGTCCCTTTGCGGGACCCGACCTTAACGGCTGGTCTAAACCAGTCGTTAAAGTAGGGGACCTTAAAGGGACTCTTGAGGTAAGTATGGTACCGCAATTTGCGGTACCGTACTTACCGCCTTCCCCATTCCCATTATGCCCTATGGGGCAAAAATGGGAATGGGGAAGGGCCAATGTTCAATGGGGAATTACCGCCCCGCCAACCTTGGAATGGGGTGGTAATTCCCCATTGAACATTGGCGGACTCGTTACAATACCGGCAGCACCCATGGTTCTAATAGCGCCATGGGTTACCGCCAGCATTGTAATGAGGGCCATTATTTCAAAGGCTTGTGATGAAATGAAAAGATGAGCTTAGTGTAACAATAACTTTGCAGCATTCCAAAGAAGGATTGTAACATAAATGCAAGGTGACAGTTCACCAAATAGGTTTGTTTCTTTTATCAAAACCTTTCCTCCAAGGAGAACATTCCCTTACCCCATGCACACTGGTAAGGCTTCAGTAAGATGGCAGGAAAAGGAAATAGACTTTTAGTTTCATATTTTTGAGTGTAATAGATGATTAAGACAGTGGAAGATGGTGGCCGTGTGTTCTAAAACCTGCAATCGTTCTTTCTTGTAAAGGAAACTGGAGCTTTTCTGGACCTTGAAGTGCATTTTGAATAACTTGACATACTGCTTGCATAAACTACATGTCTAGTTGTAGAACGCTTCTCAAATGTTTTGAAGTAAAATACGTGAATTTGTTCATATTGACATTTACTTGGTAGTGAATGTATCAGTGATGTCCTTAGCAATGTAATCAATGTGCTCTTAATAACAGTGACGCCATCACTGTGCTCATGGACTGCGTAATGGGAACGCTCAAAGTTAAGGTGATGAAGACTCCAACACCTGCTGAACTTCAGGGGTTTTGTTGTGCTAAACTGGCACCTTAATGTCACTTCAACTAAAGTTTTTTCAATGAGTTTCAAGGTGTGTGTTATGTTATATATCACATCGCTTGGAATATTAAAGTTTTTCATTTTGATATAACGGTTTATGGGTGAAGTTATCAGTGTGTTTCTGAGCTACATATCATGAGCTTGTCCCCATATCGTATCTATGGACAATGGGATATTTCCTATGGCTATCGACAGTGGCGACTTTGCCCAAGACACGTCCATTTACCATGCCCCGTTCCTCTCTTTGCCACTTTATGGGGCAAAGGAGGAGGAACTAGGAAAAGGAAGAGGAAGATGAACAGTATCAATGATGCATGTGGAGGACTGTGGCGAGGCTGCATGTCAGGGACTGTGGCCAGGATGCACACTCGGGCCTGTGATGTGGATGCATGAAAGGGACTGAGGAGGATGCGCAGGAGGGTCTGCTGTGAGGATGAGCATGAAGGACTGCTGTGAGGATGCACGTTAGGTTCTGTGATGAGGAAGCACATGTAGCCTTTTGAGAAGGAAGAGTGAGGAGGAGTTAAAGTGTTACTGGGATGAGGAAGAGGCAGGGTTAATGAAATGGTTTACGAATGGGATACCTAGATGAGGGAGATAAAGGAAATGCAATGGGTTACTAATGACATACTGGGAATAGGAAGAGGGGGTGGGGTAATGGAGCAGTTTATTAAGGGGGTACTGGGACAAGGAAGAGTCAAGTGGGGTAATGCAATACATTACTATGGGGTACTGGAACGAGATAGAGTTAGGAATGGTAATGCAACAGATTATTAATGGGGTACTGGGGAGAGTAAGAATGAGGCAGGGATAATGTAATGGATTTTTAATTAAGTACTTGGACAATGGAGAGAGGTGATTGTAATGCAACAGATTTTTAACAGGGTACTTGGGTGAAAAGAGGAAGGCAGGGGTAATGCAACAGATTACTAATGGGGTTCCATGAAAAAGAAGGGAAAGGTGGGGTTAATGGCATACTCGGATAATGTAGAGAAAGCTGAGGTAATGTAACAGATTAATTATTAGGTACTGGGACGAGGACGAGAGCGGCAGAGATAATGGAGTACTGGGATGAGGAGTAGGGAGGTGGTGATGATGGAACCGATAACTAATGTGGTACTGGGATGAGGAAGAGGGAGGCGGGGGTAATGCAACTGGTTACATTGGGATACTGGGATGAGAAAGAGGGTGGTGGGGTAATGCACTCAATTACTCTTGGGCAGCATCTTAACTTGGCGTCCCTCCTTTTTCTCCCCCATCATGTCATTCTGTATCTGATTTTGAATTCCTTCTGAAATATTTTGTATGTGCTCATTGGTTTTGCAAACGGAGACATGGGGGGCACTGAGCTAACCAGCAACGTTCTCCTCAATCGCCTGAGCCTGCTCTATTTTTGTAAATGCATTTGATTTATCTATTGATTCGTGTTTTATCAACAAACCTTTCACAATTGAGTATAACTAAACAATTTACATTAAAAAACCTTATACAAATACTAATAAAATTACCATAATTATCCACACAAATATAACCAGTAAAACAATTTTCATTCTAAAATACATACTAAAAGCATCATAAAATCAGTCTAACAAAAATCATGTTCTTAGACTTTCTAAAAGATAAAAATACTATTGCAAGCAGATATCATTACATATCACAGATACAGCAGCATTTACCATAAAGTGCTCAATACAAGATAGTAACAGTTATCCTAAATAGCTCAATCTTCCACCCCTTCATGTGGAGCAAAACAACGTGCTAAGTGCTTATTCATTGCCTTTTCTTTTCATTTATCAGATTAAAAGGAGTGCATTTCTTGTCATAAGGGAAACATGGACCAGCAAGATTTGTAAAATACCAAGTGACGGGTGCAAAAGGTAATAACTTATTCAGAGCCAGATCTTATCTTACAGTACTTCCTAACTGCTGGCGGTTGCACACTGAGGAAGACTGGGTTGTCAATAAAAAAAAGGAATAATTAAATAGCCCTAAAAATTATATTAACATGTCTCATTACAGCTACAGACAACATATCCCCGGGATTTATTAGCAAATGGTGCCATATAGACTCCCCGGCCCAAATTCGAAATGTTGTCATATGCTGCCTGATGCTTCAGCATGAGTTACCATCAGAGCACTACACAAGATCATCAGATGTTTCACTGTCTCGATATCTGAATGACAAAAGCAACATACTCGCTCCTTTCCAATGAGTACCGCTCTTGCATGTTCTAGAAATGTGTTTTTGCAGATACGCTTGTAGCGTCTTCAAAGATTTTACGTTGCAGTTAAAATGGTCATAAACTTTATAGGTTGCAAGCACATTTCTATTTGCTATCCAATCTAAAGGGATAATTCATAGAAATCAGCGCATGAGTGGGGCACGCGGCTGGCGCACAGAGGGAACGTGCTCTAGTCTGCACCAGCCACGTGCGCCAAAACTCATTTCAGTGCACAGCGTATTCATGGATACTTACATCCATAACCAGCCATGGTGCAGAGTGGCACAGCGACCCTGCAGCAGTGCCAGTTACGCCCCCAACCCCGCCCTGCGCACCAAAAACATTTCACCAATCCCCTGCATGGCGCAAAGGCCAGTGGACCAGCATACAGCCCCCCAACCACGAAAAAAAGCGTGGAAAACTCCCAGCGCACCCCTCGGAATACACATACCCCACTCACGCTAGCGAAAACACGTGTGAAAGTCCACACGCACCTGCGGAGTACATGTACACCAGCAAAATCATGAGTGAAAGTCCATACACACTCCCGGAATACATGTACCCCGCTCGCGCCAGAGACATCGCGTGTGAAAGTTCACGCGCACACCTGGAATAAACGTACCCTGCTCGTGCTAGAGAAATCGCGTGTGAAAGTCCATTTGCACCCCCGGAATACACATACCCCACTCGCACAAGCAAAATTGTGTGTGAAAGTCCACATGCACCCCCGGAATACGCATACCCCGCTCGCGCTAGAGAAAACACATGTAAAAGTCCACGCGCACACGTGGAGTACATGGACGCCAGCAAAATCATGAGTGAAAGTCCAGGCGCACCCCCGGAATACACGTACCCCGCTCGCGCCAGCGACATCGTGTGTGAAAGTCCACGCGCACCCTCGGAATACACGTACCCTACTCGCACAAGCAAAATTGTGTGTGAAAGTCCACAATACGTATACCCTGCTCGTGCTAGCGAAAACACATGTAAAACTCCCCGCGCACACCCTGAATACACATACGCCAGCGAAATAGCATGTGAAAGTCCATGTGCACCCCCGGAATACACGTACCCCACTCACACCAGCGAAATCGTGTGTGAAAGTCCACGCACACCCCTGGAATACAGCAGGCCCCGACTCATGACCCCCACCCCCATTGATGGGCATCTGCCAGCAGGCTCCGACTCATGTCCCCCCACCCCCCCAACTACCCCCATTGACGGGCACCTGCCAGCAGGCCCCGACTCATGTCCCTCCACCCCCCTCACCCTCCCATTGACAGGCACCTGCCAGCAGGCCCCGACTCATGTCCCCCCCACACCCCAACCCCCCCATTGATAGGCACTTGCCAGCAGGCCCCGACTCATGTCCCCCCAAACCCCCAACCACCCCCATTGACGGGCACCTGCCAGCAGGCCCTGACTCATGTCCCCCCACCCCCAATCCCCCCATTGACAAGCACCTGCCAGCAGGCCCACTCATGCCCCCCACCCCTCAACCACCCGCATTGACGGGCACCTGCCGGGCAGGCCCCGACTCATGTCCGTCCACCCCCCCACCCACCTCCATGAAGGGGACCTGCCAGCAGGCCCCGACTCATGTCCCCCCACCCCCCCAACCACCCCCATTGACGGGCACCTGCCAGTAGGCCCCAACTCATGACCCCCCCCATTGACGGGCACCTGCCAGCAGGCCCCGACACATGGCCCACCAAACAACATGTCCTAACAAAACAGACCCATGGCCCTAATGCCAACCCAAATCCCCTTTCTCCCCAGTACAAGCAGGCAACCATCCACTGCACCCACTCTCAAATTACCCATGCCATGACAGTCTTAAAAGAACTACCATGGCCATGCATAAATGCACAACAGAGCCACACAGTGGCAACACATGACTGAGGCAATGTACATTGAGACAGGCACAAAACCAAGGATAGTAAACAACACCAATCATGAAGTTAAAATAAATGTATTGAAAACATAATGAAATAACATAATGAAAATAAAACTTGCAAATTAATAAATAATGAAAGCTATTACCAAAAAAAAGAAAATCCAATAAAAAAACAAAAATCCCCGGCATGAAAAAAGAAAAGTGGTCCATCGCCAATGTCAATATGAATCAAATAATAAAAAAAAAAGAACACCATTGATCCATGGGAATTGTAAAAAAAGAAAGTATTTACAAGTCTTCAACTATATGCAATCCAAGTCCAAAGGGTCCATGAACCCAAAACAAAAGGAAACCTACAAAAAAGTCCTATGAATAAAAAACTATATACATAAAGTGGAGCAAAGTCCATGAACTCCAAAAAAAAAGAAAAACAAAGGAAACCTAACCCTAAAGAACTATGTACAAAGGTGGCAGGCAAGTCCAATGGCTCACTTGTTGATGTTCCGGGTCAGGGCATCATCGAACTCCACGTCAATGTTCCGGAGGCGTGCCTCTTCCCTGGCCTCGAGGTCTCGCAGGGATGCAGCCATGGCCTCCTCCAACTCCCTGCGAGTTGCCTCGAGGCACTCAGCCCACCTCAATGCCCTGCACATGGAGTTCTCCACCCTGACCATAGTGAACCGTGCCTCCTCCGCCCGCCGCCGCTCCGCATCTATTTGCTGGCCCAACGGCTGCAACACGGAATACACTCCCAATCCAGGGTCCTCCTGCCCTCCGGCCGATCCCTGCCCCTGTGATGTTGTTGGCCCCGAGCCATCATCGCTCCCACCATGAGCCTGCTGCTGCTGTGCATGTGCCCTGCTTGTCGATGCCTGTATGTCCTCCTATTACTGGGGTCCAGTTGGTGGGGTGGACCTCTGACTCCCGACTGTGGCAGGGATGTGTCCTCCACCAGCCGGGCCGCTGGGTCAGGGGCAGCTCCACAGGGTGCCCAGGTGATATTTGGGCAGGAAGATGGCATGGAGGATGACTGGCGCATAGGGGGTTCAGTTGAGGAGGGGGTTGCTAGAAGATCCAGCACAAGGTGGAACCCAGCGGCGATGACTTGTCCTAGTAGGCTGACACGGTCAATGAGGTATTCGAAATGACGTTCATTGTCCACACGAGAACTCTGCACGTCATCTTGAATACCACATTGACGCATCACCACCCCAGCTAGGACAGGCTCAATCCGGTCATGGATTGCCACGTCCGCAGGGAGAGGAATGCCAGTTGTTGTTCACGCATCCCCTCCCTGAAAACGGGTCTGGACGAAGGTATCCCTGCTGGTGCGGTATGATGCTGTCACAGGATCGGGGACAGGATTACACACAGACACCTCTGCGGCTGCCTGTGCTGCCTCCTGTCCCTGCCCCTGGACTGCACCACTAGCACCAGTGGAATCCTCCCTCCAGGCCCCGTGCGTGGGCCTTCCACAGCCTCCTCCTCAACCAAAACCCCCACCAACCTGGATGGCTCTGTGCCATCTTCCTCCATAGGCCCCTGTGGGGGCTCAGCTGCCCCTACTGCTGCCGAGGAGTCCACCTCCAACCTCCGCCTCTTGGACCTTCCCTCGGCAGCTGCGCCCATGGACATAGCACCAGCCTCTTCACTCCCAGAAGAGATGACAACATGGGAGGAGAGCTGGGCCTTGCGTCTCCGGCTGGCGGTGGGATCCCTGCCTCTGTGCTCCACAGCACCGTCTCCGCCCTCTTCATCAGTCGACGCTGCAGACAGGGAGAGACAGAACACAGGCATCAGGGCACTGTACAAAGGTCAGAAACACATGTGATACCTCCACTCAGACAGACTTTGAGCCCAGGGATTATCCAGGCCCTTTTTTTGCTGAATTCCATTGACTGTGTTTTTTGCATGTTTATTCTGAGCCCATTTTCCTCACAGAGGTTGTCAGTTGTTTTTGAACACCCCAGGGTTTCCGCGAGAGGAGAACCGCGTCATCTGCAAACAGGAGGATAGGTATTGGCTTACGTGCAAGGGATGGATCATCGTTCTGCTCACCCACCAGACTGTCAATAATCCCATTGATAAACAGACAAAACAGGATGGGTGCAAGGGCACAACCTTGTCTAACACTCACCTGAATATTGATTCTTGCAGATGTTTTGCTGACTGTGAGTACCTAATTGTCACCCAATTATTGCTATATAGTGACTGTACACCTCTTGAAATACCCACTCGGATACCCTTGTCAATCAGCACATTCCACAATTTCGCTCTGAGTACACTGTCAAATGCAGTTTTCAAGTCTACGAATACTGCGTATATGTTCATTGATCTTAGTGCCAAATACTTGTCAAGGATCAACTGGAGCCTCACTACTTGGTCGACTGTGCTGATACCGTGTTGGAAGCCAGCCTGCACGTGGCGCAAAGCCCCGACTTCCGTGCTCAATGCCATTAAGTGCCCAAGGACCGCCTTGGCAAACACTTTGTCCCCTGCATCCAGAAGGGAGATGGGTCTGCAATTCGATGGACAGCTCCCATCCCCTTTTTTAAAGATGGGGACCACGATTGCTTGAGTCCACGAATAAGGGACCCTATTGGCTGCCAGTAAGACATTGTAGAACTTGTGCAGATATAGGATCCATATGGCACCTCCTGCCTGTAACACTCTGCGGGGCCCATTTCCAGGACTGGTGATTTTGTTTCTGCGATAATAGGGCAGCCACAATATCATATGTGGTCAGCATGACGGGGCAGTGTCCCCCTCCCCAGACATGCCAGAGGCAGTGTCATGGTCCAGGCAAGAGGCCTGGCTTGCTGCCTTGTAAAGGCTGCCAAAATGCTCGACTCAGGCTCCCTCTGGGATGCTTTCCATTGCTTGATTCTGGCTGCTGTTCTTCCCTCCTTCTACAAGGTGCCAAAAACATCTAGAGTTGCCAGAATTGGTGGCCCTCAGAAGATTGTTCCAGAATTTATCAGAGTATGCCGCCTTCTTGACCTTGAGGAAGTTGCGGTACAGTGCCCTTGCGGCAGTTAGAGTCGATGTTCACATCTTCCCCGCCTCTTAGCCAGCTCGATCAACGCCCTTTTAGCTGCACGGAACTCACCGTCATACCATAGGGTGGTACGATCTGCCCTTCTAGGTATCTGGGACTGTGGTCGACTCATACTTTTCTCTACGGCACTCATGACTCCTACATGCGCTTGGAGGAGTTTGTCAACATTGTTAACCTCACTGCTATAAAAAAGCTCAGGGAGAGGCAGAATGCTAGCGTATATACCTGGTAATTTAGTCTCTTGGTCTAGTAGGTGCTACTTACTGGGGCACCTGGCAATGCCCCTAAACTCGGTAAGGGTATTTTTCCGCCCCATGTGCTTCCATCCTTGCACCAAATTGTGAACCTAGTACAGAGACTACAATGGGATTGTGGTCACTTTCGGGCCTCTTTAGCACACAAAACCCTTGTAGGGGACCCCAGGATTCCACATTCACCAGGATCTAATCAATTAGACTTCACTTGGGATGCATACCAAAGGTTATACTTGCCAGGCAGTCGCTTGGGAATCTGCCATTACAAGCCCTGAGACCCAGCTGCAGGAACAAACTTGCTTCTTCCTGGGCAGGTCTGTAAATTCTCTTTGAATGTTCTGGTACCAAGTTCCCCACCCCGATCTCGCATCCTCCTCATCCTTGATCCCTACCATGATGTCGACTGGCTCAAATTGTAGATTCAGATCACCATAAATTATAATTTGTATCCAGCCAACGTGTCTTTCACTCCACTCGGTCACTCTTTCCTCCAAGAGTGACAACACAGGGTTGCTTGTGGTAGCGGCATGGCGATTGTACAAATTAATAATCAACAAGATAGACCCATCAGGACAACGTGTTTGAATGTCCACATAATCTCCATGAACAATGGGAGACATAAATATTGCTGAGAATATTTTTTACGTTAACCCACAGATTCAACCCACCGTGTGGGCGCCCTTTTTTCCCCTTTAAAGCTGATACATTGAATGTCTTGGGTCACCAGTGACCATATTTCTTGCAGTGCTATAATGCCATAGGAGAATACCAGAATACCAGATCCAGCCTCTCTGGATACTCCATGTACTTTTGTATGCCTGCTATATTCCACGATATCACCCTCATTGATTCCAATGACCGAGATATAGGGGATTGGGGTATCTGTGCAAACTTTAAGTCACAACAAGCATGTTTTTGATGTCATTTATTACTCAAGGTCACAGAGTTTATAGCCCCAGCTGCAGACTCTCTGTCCTACCAACTTCATTATAAGAACCTGCACCCAGTCTCAACAGACTAAGCCTCTCAGGAGGACCGTCTGCAGTGCACTTGCATGCCTGCGGGGTATACGTGGGGCCCCTTGAGTTGGCTTTGTCATGGGTCTTGGGTGTTTGTTTGTGGTATATTGTTACCTGGAAACCCAGCTCATACAACATGCTTGAACACAAATATAATAAGGTAGCCACCTCAGGAGATCCCAGCATAATTAAGGAATTTTGGGAGTTCGACACGTAGTATGTTGGCATTGGTAATGGCCATGAGGCCTGGGATCCGTATCCATAAGGCCAACAGAAAGGATATGTTTAGAAATGGCCTCTCAGCATTTGGACTTGATTGCTCAATTTTTACTAGGTTCCAAAACTGGAGCTGGGGTTCAGGGCCACGATCCTTATGACATGTGGCCAAGGTATTAGATGGTAGGGCCGGATTTGGAAAGGTAATGGCGGTGTCGGGTCATCCAGTCGCTGCAATGGGCCAGCTGGTACCGTGGGAGGGACCTGTGGCACTGATACGCAATGGTTTTGTATCTGACTCCTGTTGTTTGGCTCCATCTCAGCTGGTACTGGCGTGGGTGTTGCCACAGAGGCCGGAAGAAGGTGAAGCCAGGAGTCAATGGGCCCACGCAGTGCCACCTTCCTGGTTGTACCATCCCCCTGGTCCCTAGTGACCAGAATGTATCTAGATGTATTGATAGATGGCTCGGCAGCATCTATAGCTGGCAGGCTCAGTGGTGAAGCTAGATTCTTGTGCCGGTCTTTTGAGCATCATTTTTAGTCTTTCATACCATTAGAGGGCTATTCATTATTGACAATCCAGTTTGTAATGCTGCCAATGCATGCTCCTTGGATTCTGCAGTTATTGACACCGGGTCTGATGCAGTGGTTGGTAAGGTTCCAGGGGGACACTGGAACCTTCATGGGCCCTGTTCAGTTTGAGCAGCAGCTTGATGGTCGGTGTTTGCAGCGGCCTCTGGTGATGATGGTTGGGCTTCATATCTTTCTGGTACACCTGCCCTTGGTCGTATAGGGTGATTGTTGCAGTCCAATATGACTTCCACAACTTTTGCCAGAATCATTTTTGTCTCAAAATGATCCTCTGCCAGATGTGTGCATAGCACCAAAAGAGCATCTAGTTTGGACATGAGAACATTTGATGTTGATGCTCGTGGAGATGGAACTCTGGAGAGAAGCGTTGAGGATCTGGCAAATATGAAACTGTCAGCACCAGTGGCATGGTCTTGGTCTTCTTCACCATCACTAAATGGTCCCTCCATTGGTGGTTACCTAATCCCATGGTTAGGGCATGTAGATGAGTTAGTACCAATACTGCTATCCGGCTCTGTAGTAGGCGCCTGCTGTGCATTTCTGTGAAGTGTGCTACATACCTTTAGAAGGGATTCATTGTTGTTGATAAGTGGGGAATTGGGGGGGGGGGGGTGCTTTTCCCAGTAATGCCAGTGCCCACTCTACCCACTGCATCCTCTGCACCCACCAGCACCGGCAGTGAAGCTCATTAACTGGTGGGCCCCCTGCGTCTGCCACTATCGAGCTGAAGAAACTATTGATCTTGGGTTGCCTTTCCGGTTGTAGTAGATTGGCCTTTTTGGAGTGGAAGGATTTCTTGTGCAAGAGAACTACGGGGGCTTTTCCCCTTTCCAGACCTCCTGCTCTGTAGTCTATAACGATTATGCTCAGTGAACTTTGAGGACTTTGCAGACTTGACAGACGTCTTAGTCTTCATGACCCCACAGGCTCTCGCTGATGCGATTAGCAGAAATGTAGGAGGGATTTTATTTGTGCACGGTTAGTAGGATAATGGTAAAAATGGAAGTAGTCCAAAAGTGAACAGCCAAGGTGCAGCTCCTTCAATATCGATTACCAGTGCCCTGATGGAGATCCTATAACCGGACCCCCCTCAGTGCCCGGCCCTCCCTCACACAAAGACCAGGCCAATTTAAGAACAGTGACCAAAAGGGTGCAGTGGCACTCACTTTTGCCACCAATAAAAACAGGCATCTGGATTCAGAGGCAGTTTTGGAATTGAAGGTAGATTGAGGAGAAGTTGGAGGGAGTTAAAGGTAAGTTTGGCGGTTCTGTGAACGTTTTTATTTTATTTTTTATTTTTGTATGGTTTGAATTTTTAAAGGTTTTTCACCTTAGAACTTGTAATGCGGGGAATAGATGGGGAAGTATGGGGCAAAAATGCAGGTGCATATATCCGTTTTCTTTGTTTCACCGCACTTACACATACGCCCTAGCTGATCTTGCCCATCTGTTTTCGGGCTGCAGCTTACCGCTCACCAGTGGCTCCAGGCAGCAAGGCTCAGCAGGCTCTGGCTCAGCAGGCTTGGCAAGGTCAACAGGGTCAGCGTTATCCGCTCACTGACTTTCACTGATTTTCTCTCCCCACTCCTAATCTCAGGCAAGGCGAAAATCACTCCTTCACTCCGGCCTGCCACTCCAGCCAGTGCCCTTGCTCGCCTCACTTGCTCTGCCTCGATAAGAGGAATCCCGAGAACTGCTGACAACAGAGAAAAGGACCACACAATATGCAAGTTGTGCCAACTGTCATGAAAGGCATCTTCTTTGTGTCTTCTACCCAAAATAGTTCTCTGCATGGATGTTACTTTTCCAAGGAATTCTTTCCAGCCCTCTATATTCAAAGTTCTCATAAATTTCCAGTGTCCAATTACCAATTTCTTCCTAAGTAGGAATTTATTTTACCATAGGTTTCCACTGTGCATCTGGGTTTGCTGTTGTGTATGAATGTCATTTAGAAGCATTGTGATTGAGTTCCTTGATAGAGATGCTTTGTATTAGGTTGATCATATATGTAATGTCCAACTGATTGTGAGTGGTTTTCAACAGGTGTACACAATGTGGAGATATGTGCTCTATTTCTGTGATATCTCCAGCATTAATCGTAGTCTGGAAGATAGTGTGTACCTCTTTATGATCATACAAAGCATTCCTGTAGATTATCATCTGCTGGAACATAATCCTGTTTAATGGTAACTTTTGTACTTCACCAGAGAGGTTTGTCGTCTTTCACTTCGAGATTTCGAGCCCCATTTCCTTGACCCAGTCTGTTCTGCATTTATTAAAGTATTTCATGTTGTCATTGCTGATCCCTTTCCTAATCCACATGATAGAAAAAATACCACTTTCACCAGAGTTTACTCAGGAAATGATCGGGGCAAGCACTTTCTCATGGGCTGCATTTCTTGGAGAACATGTTCAGCTGATTTCGCTAGGTCCATGGAATTTCAGATATTGGTCTTGGGCAGATTCTTTTCAGTTCTTAGCTCCCAAAAACATTGCCATGTACCATTGTTGCTTTTAATGTCTCGTTATTGTCTGGTTTGAGCGTGACTGCAGATTCATTGTGCCTTTAATGCAACCCAATTTACTTCTTAGCAGTTGGTTGTAGGTCGATCCTAGGGCAGATTGATCACCATGGTCTAAAGAGCTGGATTCCGAGGACAAAGACCCTTCTTGTGACTTGATCGTTTTCACATTGCCTTGTCATGGAAGAGGCTTATCAGATACAGTCTACCAAGTCACAAGGAGGATCTTCATCCTTGGACCTGTCAAGCAGTGAGAGAAGTAGTCACCTCTTAAAAGCTCCAAGCACTAGGTCTACCAGCACTTCTGCAGAAACAGCTAGATGGCTTTGGTAACAGCTCCGAATGAACACAAATCTAGCTCTTTAAACCATAGTGATCAATCTGCTCTAGGACCAACCACTTTTTTAGAAGAGCATCCAGAGTTTGACGGGAGAAAAAAAACAACTGCCCAGCAAACAACCCCCTCACACATCGGCTGGTGCGGATTCACGCCCAGACTCTGTCTTTGGAATTTTTCTTTGTAGGGATGCCAAATACAGGTTTATTACAGGAGTGCGATTTCCACAAGTTTCTGCACAAACTGAAACTTGAAGTCTTATTTGCAGGAGCTGACTTACAGTCTTTTGAAAAAGAATATTCTAATGAATATTTGGAGTTTAAACCAAAAAGTATATTAAATAGGCTCACACTAGAGGATACATCAATAATACTTTGTACATGTGATGTGATAAGCCTATACACATCAATCCCTCATGGGGTACTTTTGACAGCGATGGAATCGTTTCTACTCCAACATTAGGATGCAGGAGTTGATAAAACCTTTCTCTTGACCATATTAAACTGCTGCTGAGCAACAATTTCTTATAGTTTAGAGAATTATTTTTCTTGCAGATAACTGGAACGTCTGTGGGAGCCAGTATGGCTTCCTGCTATGCTAATGTGTTTATGTACTTCTTTGAGTCTCACAATATGCTTTCATATGAAGTGACACAGACATAGTTAATATTCTATGTAAGGTATATAGATGACATTTTTGGAATATGCACCTGGGAACAGTCTGAGTTACTGATATTCCTGGAAGGTTTGAATCATCTCCATGATCACATTAAGTTTGCATGGAATGCGAACCAGGAGGCGATACACTATTTGGACACGAACATCTGAGATGTTGAGGGCAAATTGATATCGCAACTTTTTATGGAGCCAACAAGTACACTTAAAGGACTTCCTTACAGTCAGTTGATTCAACTTAAATGTATAATATCTGACCCTTTGGTCTATGCACAACAGAGTGAGAAGGTGTTAGACTGATTTGGAAGAGAATGTTCAAGGAAACAATTTTGACTACAGGAAAGCAGAGACTCTATTGCAGGATCTTCAAAAGATGGAGACACAATCTCTGCTATATGTACATAGTTTTTCCAATCAGTGTCGGAAAATTAGACAAAGTATCTCTAAACATTGGGACATATTACAGCATGACACATTGACAGACACTTTATTTGACACATGGCCTACTTTTGCATATATAAATGCCACCGCAGTATGAAATGTGTTAGTACATGCTGAATGTGATGACGCCCGTCTACCTTCAACTACCAAATTGGGGACTTACCCTTGTTAAAACCGCCAACATTGTAACAACTTGATAAGAGCTCCTTGTATTAGACATCCTTATGGTTTGAAAGTGGTTAAGCTGCTGAGATTTGCAACAGGTGATTCATCTAACATGGTTTATGCTTTATGCTGCCCATGTGGACTGTACTATGTGGGCTTGGCAGCAAGGAAAGTGAAAACCCAGTATACGGAACACAAATCCCAGATTCACAACAAGAATCCACGATCACCTGTGGCATCTCACTTTGAAGAGCAACCTCATACAGTGGAACAGATCATGTTTGTTGTCTTGGAACACGTGTCCCTACCCAAAATAGGAGGCAATATGATACAACATTTACATCAACGGGAGATGTATTGGATTGAAGCACTATCCTCATTGACACTCAAAGGCATGAATTTTGACTTTGATTCAAACTACTTTATTTGATTCTTTTCTTGAAGTACTTTACGTGGACTTATAGCAGTATTACCAACCAACTGGTACCGGGATCTTTGAGTCTGGAAATATGTTGATCTAATGCCATGTACGTCTTTGATTGAATAAGTTACCTGAGTTGCTTGACAATCATTGACAGTAGGGATTTTCTTTTATTGACTTTATCTTGTGGTCCCTCATTATTTGGGTTGGTTATCGGGTATTATAGTTGGTTTCCGTTTGGGGAGCACGTGCAGTATTTTTATCATTAATAATACTACAAATGGCAATGGGCCTCATTACGACCCAGGCGGTAAGTTACCGCCTGGGCCGTGACTTTACCACCATGGCGTAAACTACGTTTACGCCATGGTGGTTGGCGGACTTACCGCCCCATTCCGAGGTCGGCGGGGCGGTAAGTCCCCAATCCCCATTTACCCTTCCCCATTCCCATTTTTGCCCCATAGGGCATAATGGGAGTGGGGAAGGCGTTAATTATGCCACCGTAAATTACGGTGGCGTAATTAACTCCATGGTCCCTTAGCGCCATGGATTTTAACACCTGCTAAAAGCAGGTGTTAAAAGCGCCATGGCGCTAAGGGACCTCGTAGTTGGCGGTAAGGGGTCGGCGCAGCTAACGCTGGCGTTAACCCCTTACCGCCAGGGTCGTAATGAGGCCCAATGTCTTTGATTTAGCTGAATTATAGGACAGTGATTCCCTATCTAACTTGGGTACTTCTCTGAGGACTTACTCAAAAGTGCAGTCTGAAACTTTATTGGGGATAGTATGTTGACTCCTGTAAAGACCACTAACACTCTTGAATTGGCTCGCTACACTTTAAGATGGTGCACAGTTGTGACTGAATGCCTCTTCCAGGATGGCTGTACAGGGGCGCCCGCATTTGTGCATGTATCCGGTTGTTGTCCTGGAAGCTGTGGGAGATTTTTCACTTCTGAAGCAGGGTGGGTACACTGAGCAAGGAGGAAACGGTCTTGCTGAGATTGAACCAATCCACAAACCAATAACGTACTCATTTCTGAATTCCAGGTTTTTGTTCAGTGTGTTCATATATCTTGCAATGCTGAGTGGTCTCGCTGAGCACAAACGGTACCTGAGCTGCTTTTATTTGCAGTTACATGTGATTGTTGTGTTAAAGCTTTCATTACTATGGGGAAATTGAGTCTTTTTTTGTTTTATTTTGCAGATACTACTTTTTGTGAGGAACGCATTGGTACTTGATCCAATGGAATCATTGGGCAAATTGATGTTGTTACACTATTGATTGATGCTAGATCGTTATTATCAGATTAGGAAATAGAATTGTGTTGTAGGTGGGGGAGGGGGTGTAAATTATGCTTGCTTCTATGGTTATTTTATGAATATTTTATTTTTGATCTATTGTAGGATCTGATGAGGGTGTACCCCTGAAGATGGGACTGTGTCCCGAAACGCATAGGGTTGTATTTGAGAACTACTATCAGGAGCTACATATGTTTCCTTATCTGTTAGGATCCAAGCATTAAATTGTTGACGTTGGGTGTTGCAAATGCTTTTATGTTCGGGAGCGTCATTCGAACGCACCTCGTATTTTGAAAAAAATCACTATATGTCTTTATTCCTAATGCAGTTTTTCGAGTGCTAAGCGCACAGAGACTGTGTATATTTGCTGTCTTGGCTATGTTTAAGATCGTTTTGAAATCTGAATAGCCGAACACCTCCAGCTGTACACAACATTGCATGTACTAATTGCCATGCAAAACCTTTTTGCAGTGTGCTGTTGAGTTCTTGACAAATGCTTATCTAGACATCATTGTTTTCTAGATATCAGGGTAAGAGGGCATGCCCTTTTTTCAATATTGCACCTGTCTGTAGAATATTTGTTTTAAAATATAGAATGCTTTGTAGTAGATTGTAAAAGATGAAATACGTGAGTGCAGTCCGTCTTGTATTCTGTGTGAATATTGCTCAGTCCTTTAGTTACACTGGTGTTCTACCTTGCCTACCTGAAATAATCTGTGCAGGTCTGTGGGGTAATAAAGTGGGCACTCCTATTTGTGGGCTACTGGGACATAGGCCTCAATATCTCTAACCTGTCTAGGTGATGTATGAGTAACAGTGTGTGAGTTCTGCTTGTTTTTTCTCAGGCAGGGAAAGATAGGTGTTCCATTAACAGGCCTTTCAGAATCGAAGCCCAACAAGCTAGTGAAAAATAAATGTGCCTCTTGGTGGATCCCTTTATATAGAAATCCATTATATGGCCGCCATACCGAACATGAATGTGTACTTTTCAAATAGCAGCAGTTGGTTGTGGGTATGAGTTGGATATCTTGACAACTACTTTCCTTTCCTTTGGGTAGCCTTTATCTTTTCGGTGGTTACTTTGCTTCTTTGGGTCATTGATTTGGTCTTTTCTCCTAATTTAATTCTGGGACCTTGACTTTTAAGCTAAGTTATTACAAATGCATATTGCTGTAGGATCACTTGACACAAGAATGGCAGCACAGGAATATCCTGGAAGCAGAAGCATGACCCAAGAGAGAACGTTGACAGCACATTGACATCCATGCATCCATGAAAACAAGGCCATTCCCAAAACCACAAATATCAGCCATACAGCCAGTATCAGCAAAACCAAAGCAATTACCCATATAACACACACCTCTGTATAGTATAAGTATAATATAAGTCCTCTTCCTGCAGGCTTATAGGATCAACCGTATTATTCCACCCCCTCACCCATCCACCAATAATAGCACTTTCCTAAATATGTTGTGAACTTTATAAAGCTCCTTGAGTGTCGCCTGAGGCAGATAGGTAAAGGCGTCACTGTTAATATTAACCATACTCAATGTGCAGTGCAGGGCGAAGACTATGGTCAGATAGCAGATACACAGGAAGCAGTGACAGACCAGCACACTGTGCCTGCCACAGTCAGGGCTGGCCTTGATGGCTGCCTTAGGGAGAAACTGCATGTCAAAATAACAAGCTGCGGAGGTGGCAGAATAGTATTGGCAGCAACATGATCACAGAAACCACCATGAACAGTGCCAACGTGTGCCTGGTAGGACAATACATGGAGTGAACAATCTTGGAATGATGATAATGAGTGAGAGCCTGACGAAAAGAGAGATGTGGTAGAAATTACATGGACTATTAATGGGTAAGGAGAGTGTCACAGATGTTTACTTTTGTACCAAGGTCCCCACCCAGACCGTTTTTTCTTTTATTGAGTTTATTTCAAAAAGACAATCACTTAATACCCACAGAATATACACACAAAGCGGACAGCAAAATATGACACTTTATTTTAAACCACCTTTTCAAATACTATTCAAAAAATAGTTTCACCACCGCACCAAATACACACAAATATAGCGCATTGATGTTAGAAATTAATATTCTACCCCTTCAAATATGAGAGTCTAACCTATGTGGGTGTGTTTTTACCATTACTTATCGGTAACTTAATGCTCTGTTAAGGATGACCTATATATTTTCAGATGGCAAAAAAATTAATGTCACTATAACATTTGGAACATTCAAGATCCACTATAGCTACTTTTAAAGTTCCAATAATAGGGTTCTTCATCAAGAGTATTTGCCACTTACATCTTAAACCAGAGTATAAAGGGCAAAACATTATCCCAGCTTTCTGGCTAGCTGCACACAGTAAGCAAGCACTATAGTTATCTTTTTTCAGTTCTTACTTGTTCTGGTGGTCAAATGTCTAGCCAGCACTTCAACAACAGGATCTTATATTAACATTGTTCTATCCATTTCCGATAATACACTCTGCCCTGAAAAGATTTTCTTTCAATATATTCCTTTAAAGGACAATATAGTGACCTTCTTATAATGTCCAATAATCATTTAGAGTATTTTTCTTTTACAACCTCGAAATTATTTGTGTACGTCTTTTCTGGATTGGTCCATAATATCATTATGATAAAATACATTAATATTGCTCTCACGTACTTCAAGCATGGTCTCGTTACTCTTCCTGGGGACTGCACTAAATCCACCAGGACTGGTCTGTAGGGTTGCTCCACAACGTAACCCAAAAGAAAACAAGTTTCGGTCAAACGAGGCAATCGACCCTACACAGACCTTATTACATGTTCAAGGCAATAGTTGGAGTTACCAATCAGATCAGTAACAAGAACATAGGAATGTATTTTCCTGGCGTATTAAGTCTTCCATTGAATTGTGTCCTGATAGATCTGCACCCTGCAGTGTGGCACTCTTGCTAATCCCTTTAACTCTAAACCTTCTTTCTAGCTAAGGGATAGCATGATGTTATCAACACGTTCCTTCAATAACCCATTCCTGTTTATTCTCATTGCAAAGTAATCAAAACCTTCTCCAGATCTTATTCCATGACTATACAAGTTAAGATTTATTTACATTCTTTTTTTTTCACAACAGACAATTGCATTAATTGTCAATCAAAGATTTTTCCATTATACTTAGTGCAAATCAAATGGTTTCTGGAGGCCATTACCAGTACAAGATATTAAAATGGCATCATCTGCACAATAAAACTTCCATATGGATTGGCAAAGTTGTTTAGGGGCATCAGATGGTAGCTTTGAGATTTGCATAGCCATACCATCGATATATATATATATAAAGAAAACAGCAATTGGAATAATACTCAGCTGCAAAATGCTTAGTTTCATCTCCATGTTAACACCGTATCTTCACTACATTTCCTTTGGCCTGAGTAGTCACAAATTACATTATATAATTGTTTTTATACAATAGAGTAAAGTGCTTTAGCTATTTATTTGGCACTACAATGGGTTCAGGTACATCTGGCTGGCTCAGGTGTTCATGGGTTACAATTGCCCAGAAAGCTTTCTGGCAAATATCTCGTGTGGCTGCTAGCAGAACATCCTAATTGTTTTCCTCTGATGCTTTTTTCTTGCATGCATTTAGGGCGCATTATGTGTGTCTTGCACATTGTGTGTGACTCTTGTGATTGACAATCATTTCCAAAGCATTACATCGTGTTTTGCCATTTTAAACACCTTATAACATGGATTGTGTTTATTTATACTACTTCTGCATCCTTTACACTGCTTCCACAAATGGCTGTATTACATTGGTAAATCACCTCACTGATGATGCCCAACAAGGGTGAAACACGTGTATGGGGTTGCTGGTGGTACTCTCGTTCAGGTTGGAATTGCCATTGCATTTCGGTGCTGGACTGCCCCTGGGCAGGACAAAGACTGATATGCAAATGGATATTTCCCATCTGTGAAAGGCACAGTGAGTAAAAGCAGTGGCTGCAAACTCTCAAGTGGTTAATAACCACTGAACAGGTTATCAAGTCTGTTCTTTCGAGAGAGGGGCGCCCGCTACCTTTGCAAAACTATTTTTCAAGGAACCTGGGATTGGTAACCCTAGGTCTCCTGGGGGCAACCAGACGTGGTCTCTCTCTCACTGTGCTTAGAGAGGCATCAGCTTCACCTCACTGATGATCCCCAACAAGGGTGAAACACGTGTATGGGGTTGCTGGTGGTACTCTCGTTCAGGTTGGAATTGCCATTGCATTTCGGTGCTGGACTGCCCCTGGGCAGGACAAAGACTGATATGCAAATGGATATTTCCCATCTGTGAAAGGCACAGTGAGTAAAAGCAGTGGCTGCGAACTCTCAAGTGGTTAACAAGCACTGAACAGGTTATCAAGTCTGTTCTTTCGAGAGAGGGGCGCCCGCTACCTTTGCAAGACTATTTTTCAAGGAACCTGGGATTGGTAACCCTAGGTCTCCTGGGGGCAACCAGACGTGGTCTCCCTCTCACTGTGCTTAGAGAGGCATCAGCTTCACCTCACTGATGATCCCCAACAAGGGAGAAACACGTGTATGGGGTTGCTGGTGGTACTCTCGTTCAGGTTGGAATTGCCATTGCATTTCGGTGCTGGACTGCCCCTGGGCAGGACAAAGACTGATATGCAAATGGATATTTCCCATCTGTGAAAGGCACAGTGAGTAAAAGCAGTGGCTGCGAACTCTCAAGTAGTTAATAACCACTGAACAGGTTATCAAGTCTGTTCTTTCGAGAGAGGGGCGCCAGCTACCTATGCAAAATTACATTGGTAAATGTCTCATACCTTTCTGCGATATCTATTCTGGTTGAGTTTGGTTCTGACAAAATGTCAGTAAGTACTAGTCTTTGCTTATGTGATGTCTAGACTAAAGCATGTGCACTGCAGCTATTACAATCACTCCTTAAAGAAAGATAATCGCGCAGCTATCACCGCTGCTCCATATTTCAAAACTGCCCTCCGGAATTGACAGATCATTTTCTAATGGGGCCACACCTCTTGGCAAATGCTAGCAGGTGGTCTCTTTCCTAATACAATTGGCACCCATCATTTTCAAGGAGAGGGTGTCAAACACATCCTGCTCTCTCATGTACCCTAACTCAAAAACATGAAATCCGGAGCATCTCAAAATGTTGCCAAAAAAACAAAAAAAAAACATGAAGAGCAATAAATCCATAGATGCCCCTAGATTTCAGAGCCAAATGGGCCAAATGTACAGAAGGCATGAATGAATGCATTAATTAAATTAATTAATTGTATAGTACAGTGATGTCAAAATAATTGTCTCAAGGTGCTTCCTGCTTGAATGAGATGTCAAAAGTGATGGGTTGTCATCCGTGTTCTTCACGAATAGAGGTTGGTACAATTTCGACACATCTGGTCATAGTGGGTGAATGCAAAAGCCTATCCCCTGGGCTAATGCACTATGAAAAATCACCTCCTAATCAGCTGAACAACAGCACTATGAAATCAAATTCACTTCTCCCCAATCCATTTGCCTGTTTCCAGCACTATTTAAAATTAAATAAAAAACATACAAACATGAAGAAAAATAAATCCAAACCTTTTCCAATTTTCTAACAGGAACTTCCTGTCCTACGGAAGTCCAAAACCTTTGAAGCACTATAAATCCCCCCAAAAGTCCCCCTTTTAAGGAGATATGGAAACAATGATAAAATAGGAAAACACCAAAGCCCAAATGGGATTCCTATTTTTTATTTTGTATTTTATTTTTTATTTCATGTGCATATGGTCAATTAACCTTTCGCACTACATTAAGACCATAAAAAAATAAGATAAATTACATACACACAATTGTACACAATTACACACATTAAAAAGAAAACCTTATAACCATCATAAATAAACACAATAACAAATAAAAGACCTAACCACTTAATCTAAGTTTCACCTTTTCCCAAATATAATACGGCCCACAGTAAGGACAAGAGCTTCCGCCCTGTACAAAAGATTCCAAAATTGGTTGGACCATGTATTGCAGTATGGCACATACCCCCTATTATACATACGTTGGAGTCAGGAACACTGGGTCAGGACATATCGAGCTGTCTGTCTCGATTGCTTCACCACAAAGCCTACAGGTTCTAAAGTCACAGGGTATTCCTGTCCAGGCCCCAGTGTAAGACAACACTGGACGAATATCAAACCTAAGATATGGTAAAAATTGTACCAGTCCACGGGAACGATATTTAGTCAAATAGCTGCGTTGTACACATCTAGGACATAATTCCAGTAAATCAGTAGTTAAGGCACGATCATAGACTCGTGTTTTATCTTCAATTTTGGCTAAGTGATATTCAATCATTGAGGTAGGAACAACACTTAAACCAATGTCTGAAAAGTGGGTCATAACTGTTTTTACCAGCCCAGAGAACCAGCTGCTCCGTGAAGCCCGCCGTGCATGTTCGACTGAGCGATTCAGAATTTTTACTTCACTATTTACTTTCAGTGTAATTTTAGCCCAGAGCCTACAAACGGCACGTTTCCACAGTTAGGTCAAGGACTGTAGGCCAAGCTCCAGCCTGACTGCCTGCACAGGTAGCGAGCAAGGCAAGCCCATCAATGAGCGCAAAATCTTCCCCTCAAGCCGTTCTAACCAGCATACAGAACTCTCCGGGAGTATCTCCAATGCGTACATAGTTGCAGGGACAATACATTGTTTATAGGCCTTTAACTTAGCCTCTATTGACCCCCCGTTCAGTCTACTGATAATACTCCTGAGGGCAAGCCATTTAGTCCATACCTTTTTAGACAATGGGCCTCATTACGAGTTGGGCGCAAAGGGATACCGGGCACCGGTAAGGACACCGGTGCCGGTAATCCCTTTGCGCCCTATTCCGAGTTACCTTACCGGGTCCCTTCCTTAACGCCTGGTTTTACCGTTGTTAGTGCCTTCCCCCTTCCCATTGAGCCCTATGGGGGCTCAAATGGGAATGGGGAATGGCTTTTTAAATGTGACTTACTGGTCCCGCAAAGGTCGGAATAGACCGGTAAGTCCCCATTGAACGAGGGCAGACTCGGTACCGGTATTGGAGGTAGTCATGGCGCTAATAGTGCCATGATTACCTCCAAACCCGGAATGATGCCCAATATCTCCCGTATGTGACTGATCTTTTGGATGCCTTGATTATCACACCCAGATATTTGTATTCACCGACTTGTTCCCAAGGCTGACCGTCTATTTTCCAGACAAAATTGGGAGCGCTGTACGCTCGCTCTCCCAACAATGCTGATCAACAGAACAAACTTAAGAGCCCCCTCCTCAGTCAGATTAGAATGGATTAAGTGCCAACATTTCTAAGTGTCTTGTTCTTGGATGAGTTTCTACACAATCATCCAAGCAGAGCTGGCCTTAATATGATGATGTTTCTAAGCTAGCCCTTATATTGACCGTTCAAGACAGAAATGTCTTGGTTTATCACTGCAAGACTAAAGTGAGTATGGCTTTTAACCAAGCGAATGCCAGCCCCAAACTCTCTCTTCTTACTAGCTATAATGGCATCATAGGAAATTCCCAATTCTTTGGTTCTACGCCTATCAATGGAAGGCCTATAAAGTTGTGGCATGTATCTAGTGACTAAAGTATCAAGCTGCCACCCACAAGAGAGCAAGATCTGTAACCCCCTTGCCTCCACCCTAGAAAATGTATCATTTAATATTCTGATGTGGCCCATCGTCCAGCATAATCTAGTTCCCTGGACATTAACTGTAGGGTTACATACTAACTGCTGGGCAACATTAGACTTAGTGGTCTGTAAGGCTAAATTTAAAATGGCATGGTCACTCATACGGACTGGCATAATTAGCAGCGAAGGGGACAGTTTACATATCAGACCATTCGCAAACATAAAGTCCAGGGAATCTACTATTAGACCACGTGTGAAATACATCTTTCAAAGTCGGATACTGGACCTGTAGATCAAATTCGACCAAAAGGGCCCACCAGTTACAACCAGGATTACAATGCTTTGTTCTAGTTTCTACGTTACTGGTAGGTCTATCCAGCCCATGATCATAACAGTCCACATTGAAATCCCCAGCCACCAAAACCCTACCCTTTGGATGCCACAATAGCCATTGTCGAAGGACACTGATAACGAGCTCTTTCAGCCTTTTAGTCTGCTTACCACCGGGAAGGTCATACAAAGTAATTATTAACAAGTGCCCACCCCCAAAGGGCAGCCCAACAATTTCAACACAAAGCAAATAATCTTTAAGCCCCACAATTTTGATCTCTTTAGCTGCATAGATAATTTTGACACCCACACATAAACCACCCACGGGATGGCCAGCCTTAGGGATCAGAGACAGAAGAAAGAACATGGCATAACCATCCAGATCAAAACTAGTAATAAGCCATGTCTTGTGTAATAGGAACATTTTATTTAACTTCATAAGGTCTAATGCAGCCCTATTATACATAAATAAACGGTGAACTCGCGAATTCCAAGACATGACCTTACAGGTGGCATTTCTGCTAGTATCCAGATTTCAACGTGGGATCTGGAAGGAAGGAACAAACCATGTACCCTTCTTCCTTTCCTCATGACGACCATAGTCAAAGAAGCGTATTTCCACATTTTCCCCAGCCAAAGATGACTTAACACAAGTGATGGGCCGGGAGCCAGGTTTTGTGTCGGACAAAAAACATAAATATCAAAATCCAGCTGAGAAAAGGACCCAGAATACTTGCATATAGATTCTATCACCAGGGGAGAAACAAAGGCAGCTAGAACCCAATTCAACACACTGTTGAAAACCGGTAGTTCCAACCCCTCAATATCCTTCATTATGATAGTAGTGAGGGCAGGAATTTGATGAAGTAGATTAAGTAACCAGGTCTGGTTTAAAAAGGGAATATCAGACGTAGGTGATATCTCAACATTTTTAAATGTTTTAGCCCCAAATAACATGCAGGGTCGTGTAAGGAAGTAACGAAGGCTAATGTTGCATTCCTGGTAGCCTTCACATGGGCAAGCCAGTTAACATGATTGTATGTTTGTGCATTGACTTTCAACCTCAAACACTCAGTGCCCTCCGGCACCATAGGCACAGATGTCAAAGGTTCCACAGTAGCTTTAATTCCGGGTCTCGATGATTCATCAGGTGATGTAAAAAAAAGTTATCCCCTCATGGCCCTCTTGAAGACTGGGAGGATGTAGATCCTTTCTCACTGCTCTCCTTTTCTTAGCAATGTTTGGCAGGCCATCCCCTGAATAACACATTGAGTATTTATCTGTGCGGTGGACTGCACATTACACGGAATATCTTTGCCAGATTTGGAATTTGCCTTACACATCCAGGAGCCTCTTTACCCTTTACCCTTGTTTCACTGATATAAAGTCTGAGGGGCAGAATATTTCCGTTTCCCTGCAAGAGGGCCCCGAGCACGAGACCCTCTTGAGGAAGCTACACTACCCAGCCCATAACAGTGTTTCTTAAGAGCCGACATAGCAGGGCTATAAAAAGGGAGGACACAACAGACACGTGCCTTTAAGGAGCAGTGACTCGTGTGTACTGGGCCCAGAGTTTTCAAAAAGATGACACCAGCGTAGATTAACTCTCCTTGCCCAGCCCGGAAATGTAGACAGACCAAGGAACACCAAACTCCGGACATTCGACACACTGGTCCCACGTGGCACTGCGCGCAGGCACAAGAATTGTGAGTAGGTTTCAGCTCCTCCTCCTCACAGTAAAAGTGAAAGCAGGATACAGTTATTCCAATAGCAGTGAAACAAAACAAAAAGTGGTGCAAGTCACCTGAAACCAACACAATTACCTCACACCACAAGACAGTCATAAATTCCTTCTTAGGGTAAAATCATAAAAAGTGCTACTGCACCATTCGTAATGAAGATGAGTGGATCAAAGAGGAAAAATCCCCCGCAGTCACCACTCAGCCAGTCATATGTGGAGGTTGGGAGAGCATCAACCTTACCCTCAGCGAAGTGCGCCATTCAGGAAAAATGTAGTTATGAGCGCTATACCTTGGGCTGTCAATATTTGCAGATGGGCAGCATTCAAACGGCGAGTAAGATTCCTAAACTACCACGCAGGAGGCGCAGGACGCACAGGAACATGGAAACACACTCCACTGCACTTTGCCTCGCTCTGCTGCGGTGAGGGTGTTTTAGCAGAAAAGTCCAGCCTCCAAGAAATTGCTAGCAGAGAGACTCCACCAGGACAGTCTCCACACAGAAACACACACCACCTCACTCCGCCTCGCTCTGCAGTGGTGAGGGTGTTTTAGCAGAAAAGCCCTGCCTCCAAGAAATTGCCAGCAAAGAGAGACTCCACCAGGAGAGTCTCCATACGGAAAAACACCCTGCCGCACTCTGCATCGCTCAGCTGCGGTGAGGGTGTTTCAGCGGAAAAGCACAGTCTCCAAGAAATTGAGAGCAAAGAGAGACTCCACGAGGATAGTCTTCACACGGAAAAACACTCCACCGCACTCTTATACATTCTAGCTTCAAGAGGACTAAAAAATAATTGTTACAACTCACACCCTGGTCATTAATCCTCAAATGGAGAATAGCAAGTCCAAAGCAAGGTGCAACCCAATAATTGAATCACGTGGCCCACACAAAAAATAGAAGACTCCCCCTTCTTAACGGCAACCCATGTACAGAATAATCAAACGCAATCAAGCTCTTCCAACTGTACAATGAAGTGGGCACAAACAGATGCATGTATTAATCTAATCAATACATCAATAATCTGTGTTTCAACGCACCCACAGGACAAAGGGAACGAACAAGGGAACAGTAAGACAATGGAATATGATCATAGTGATGAATGAAGTACAAATACGGTCCTACTAGGCCTTGTGAACATTCAGATTGGGCAAGTCCAGAAAGAGAGAAGAGAAGAGGGTAAGTGCTAGAGGTTCCAAAGAGGGTGGAAGTTCCAGAGAGTCCTTTGCAAAGGCAACAGGTAAGTGCCAGGCAAGGACAACTTGATGGAAGAATGGTCACCAGCCAATACAATAAGTGCAGTGCCTGTGAGACAACACAGGCCAGTGGTGCCAGAAGGCAAGTACCGGGGAGGGCGGATGCTATGGGCAGTTGGGCAAAAGGCCAGTACCCAGGAGGACACATAAGGGCCTAGGCCACCAATCACTGCCACTGTGCGGTTTAGCACAGGAGGGAGAGAGGGAAGGAGGAGGAGAAGAGGAAAGTCTTGAAGTACTTGCAGAACTTGAGGAGATCCGGCTCAAGATGGTGAGAAAGGAGGAGGATGTTCCAGAGAAAGGAGCCAGCTGACTAAAGGGAATGCCCACCCACTTTCTGGTTAGAGAAGCACTTGACAAGCAGAGAGTTGAAGCCGGAGGATTGGAGGGATCTGGAAGGAGAGTATATGGTGAGAGGGAGTTGCAGATAGCATGGGATTCGGCCCCAGACAGCCTTATGGATGATGCAGAGTGTTAGGCAGAATTATATGCAGTACCCTTTGGGAACACCACACATAATTAAGAGTGATAGTACAAATTCACCTTTGGTACAAGCCTGTACTACAAAGTAAAAGTGGTAGCGATGGCTGAGCAGCCAGTCTTATCTCTAGAGCAAGTGAGCAGTATCAATAGTTACACAAAGGACAGCAATTACTATGATTCAAACAAACACTGACTAAAGGTTTCTGAGTAAAAGAATATACATTTATTTACACATCAGTTGTATAACATCTCACTAAAGTAAGCAGTTCAGAAATCACACTCTTAATACACCACCCCACTCCCAATTGTTTCCAGACAAGTTAAGCTCACAAAATGAAGTGGGAGCAAAATGGCACTCTAGTAATTTAAAAGGGAGGGAAAGACAAAGTTAGGCAGAAATTGAGCAGCACCAACAGGTAAGTAAGCAGGGTAATCTAGAAAGAGGAACTACAGTGATGGAATCAAATTAAATAGGTTTAGGGCCAAAGTATTTTGCTCAAGATCACACAGTTCAGGGTAGTTCGCGGTTAAGTCTTTGCCAAGAATTCCGGACGAAGTGTGTCAGCAGAAAAGTTAGTTTAAAGAGTAGAGAAGGACAAGCCCTCGGATTGACGAAAGGTTTCACACACCTTCATTGCGGCTGGACGAAACAAACAACCAGATTTTCACAGTACCTTTAAATGGAGAAGAAGCTGTAGCTGAGGCAGACGTTCCTGGCAAATCCTGCAGGCTCATGGTTCCTGAAGTGACTGTCGGACTGACATGAAGTAGGAAAACTGGAGGGTCCTGCACTGCCCAGGGAAGAAACCAGCAGCAGAGCAAAGCAACAAATAAAAAGGTGCGCTCCTTGAAACCCAAGCACGGTCCGACCTTCCTGGCTATCCAGCCAAATGTAGCTCTGTACAGCGAATTCGACCAGAGGAGGGAGACCTGGCTTGTAGTTCGGGCAAACTGGTTGGTCCCACCAGCTATGGGGAAGAAGATTCCGTGAGGATCTTCTCTGTCATTTTAGTTCGAGGATTCGGACCTGCAGCAGGGCTTCACCGGGCGGTTCAGTCGTTGTAAGGGTCCTCTTCCATCAGCTCCTCGTTGGTTCTTTCGTTCCAGTGGCGACTCTGCCTTCCCAGACCCAGAGACCTGCTTTTTATGCAGTTTTCCCCCATTCACACAGCCTGGCTGTCAATCACACAGCGGGGTGGCTGTCCTGGCAGGACAGTCACCGAGCCAATCAAACAGGAGTGCGACTTGGGTTACCAAAGGAACCCATGGCAGGGGTCTTAAACCCTTAAAACCCCTCCCTCACATCCTGCCTACCCAGACTTTCAGGCGCCTAAGGAGGGCTTCTGTGTAGAAGCCCGCGAAGAGACGGTGAACAAAGGAACTAAACCTGGTTTGGCGTGCAGAGAAAAACACAAGAAAGACATTTTCAAAAAGAAATGGCGAATAAACCCAGCCAGAACCGTATATAGTCTAGCAGGTTTAAGTTCGAGGCTACCAAGATAGCCTAAAACAATACCAAGGTTATTTAAGATAACAGCGGTAGAAAAATTAGGGTAGTTACCACTGCCACCAGCCAAGCCTTGATGAAAAGGGAGCGAAACAAGGCTCCAAGAGAAACACACAAAAAGGGGTAAGTATGAACCCTTTCCAGTACTCCATGTAAGATGTTTGTACTGGGTCTGTGGATTTAAAAAGACTAATAAAGTAAATGGCAACTTTACATGTTCTGGGAGACAGTAGTTAGTCCTAGAAAATGGAGTCTGGGTTCGGAAGTCTAAAAGACACCCTGTCTCACTGCACTGAAGGTGCAGGGTAACACACAGTAAACAAGATGATGCCCGTGGAGTATGTGAGGCTCCACAGTCTATGAACACAAACATGTTAGACACACACAGCAAAACACATGTAAGAGTGGGAAAAAAGGGCTCACATTCTTACCAGGTGAAAAAAATAAATCCTAGAAATCCAGCAAAGCTGCTGAGGGACTCAGTAGGTAAGGGAAATTCGCCATTCTGGAGAATTCTCCCTAACACCCCCGCCCAGACTAAGGGACAGGAGGATTTAATCCACTCCTGGGTAAATCTCTACCTCTGGTCAGTTAAAAACATCCTAGATAGACCATCAGCATTTTGGTGGTGACATCCTGCTCTGTGCTCAATGGTGAAATCAAACCCTTGCAGGCAGATTGACCATCTCAGGCGTTTTGGGTTCTCCCCTTTCATTTGCATTAACCATCTCAAGGGTTGGTGGTCTGTCTGAATCACAAAGTAGATCCATACAAGTATGGTCTAAATTTCTTCAGAGCCCACACAATGGCAAAACATTCACGCTCTATGGTTGCCCACCTTGTTTCTGGTTCCTTCTGTTTCCTACTGATTAAGCAAATGGGGGGCTGCCTACCTTTCTCATCCAGTTGACTTAGGACTGCACCTATACCTGTATTGGAGGTATCTGTCTGCACAATGAAGGGTTGGTGATAATCAGGAGCTCTTAGGACTGGAGCTTGACAAAGTGCACTCCTCATTCCATCTAACCTTTTTAGGGAATTTTGGAGAGGAGATTACATTCAAGGGAGAAGCTATGGTCCCATAGTTCTCTATGAAATTCCTCTAGTACTCAGTGAGACCTAGGAAAGCTCTCACTTGGGTTTGAGTAGTAGGGGTGGCGCACCTCATGACCAAGGTAGACCACTTTGCTCTGACCAATTTGACATTTGCTTGCCTTTATGGTCAGATGGGCCTGCTCAAGAGCCAGCAAAACATATGCAAGTGATCAATATGTTCTTTCCATGTAGGGCTGAACACTGCAATGTCATCCAAGTATGCCATGCAGAAGTCCTCCATCCCATTCAGAACTTTATTGACCATCCTTTGCAATGTAGCAGGTGCATTCTTTAGTCCAAAAGGCATAACCTTAAACTGGTAGAGGCCTGCTGGGGTTGAGAATGCAGTATTCCACTTGGCTTGGTCTGTCAGGGCTATTTTCCAATAGCCTGACGTCAGATCAAATGTACTGAGGTACTTGGCTGAACCAAGTCTATCTACCAGTCCATCTGTCCTTGGCAAAGGATGGGCATCCGTCTTAGTGACTGCATTTAGAGCTCTATAGTCCACACAGAATCTCAACTCCTTGGATCCTGCCTTTGGTACTAGAAAAACTGCACTACACCATGGAATGGTAGAGGGCTCTATAACACCAAGATCAATCATCTTGTTGACCTCTTCTTTGATGTGGGATCTCACATGTTCTGACATTCTGTAACCTCTGCTTTTCACAGGTAGACAGTCACCAGTGATAATATCATGCTGGCCCCAAGGGGTCAAACCTGGTGAAAAAATAGGGAGGCAAACTGATTTAACAGACCTTTGCACTCCTCCTGTTGTTCAGAAGTCAGTTTAGAAGAGAGATTGACTCCTTCTATTTTCTCTTCCAAAAGTTGGCCCCTGAGGAGCTCAGGTAGGGGTTCACTCTCCTGCTCCTCTTGAGCTGAAGCTAGAAGCAAAGCTCCCACTTCTGGTCTTGAGACATAGGCCTTCAAACAGTTGGTGTGAAAGACTCTGGGAGCCTCCTTAGGTCTGCCTAAATCCACCAAATAGTTCACCTCTCCAAGTTTGCCCACAACCTTGAAGGGTCCTATCCATTTGTCCTGCAAGGCCCTCTGCCTTGTTGGCACCATAACTAATACAAGCTGGTCTTGAGTAAACTCAACCATGCTGGCCTTCTGGTCATGCCAATGTTTGACCAGAGCCTGACCGGCTTTTAAGTTATCACTAGATTCTGCCATCATGTGTGAAATTCTCTTCCGGAGCCCCATCACACAGTCAGTCACTCTGACTGGCTTGGGGGAAGGTGCACTCTCTAACCCCTCCTTAATCAGGGCCAATGGACCTCTGACTGGATGGCCATAGAGAAGTTCAAAGGGACTGTATCCAACTTCCTCCTGAGGGACTTCTCTATAAGCAAAGAGAAGGCATGGCAGTAGAAGGTCCAACTTTCTTTTAAGGGGTTCCTCTAAAGCACCAATCATGCTCTTCATAGTACGATTAAACCTCTCTACCAGTCCATGTGTCTGTGGATGGTAGGCTATAGAGAACTTGTAAGTGACACCACAGTTTTCCCACATGGCTTGCATGTAGTGGCACATAAAATTGGATCCCCTGTTGGATATCACTTCCTTAGGAAACCCTACTCTGGTAAAAATACCAAGTAGAGCCTTAGCCACAGCCTGAGCCTTAACAGTTCTCATAGGTATGGCTTCTGGGTATCTTGTAGCATGGTCTACTACAACCAGGATAAACCTGTTCCCTGAAGATGTGGGAGGGTCAAGGGGACCAACAATTTCGATGCCCCCTCTCTCAAAAGGAACTCCCACCACTGGGAGAGGCACCAGGGGTGCCACATTTTTGGTTCCACTCTTGCCAGAGGTTTGGCAAGTGTGACAGCTCCTACAGAATTTGCCAACTTCTGAACCCATTTTAGGCCAGTAGAGGTATAAGATAACACAATAAGTATAACACAGAGGGATTTTAATTTGATACTTGGAGCAACCGGGAGCCAGTGGAGAGATTGTAGGGCTGGAGAGACAAGCATGGGCTTGAGGACAAGGATAAGTCTTGCAGCCCTATTCTAGATTATCTGGAGGGAGGCGAAGTGGAGAAGAAGCTAGATTAAGGAAGAGGCTGTTACAGTAGTCCCACCTGGAGAGTACCAGAGCTCTGGAGACATTAAGATTCTGGAGAAATGTGAGTAAGGGGAGGATGCCACTGAGGAGTCAGAGTTGGAAATGTGCCTTCTTGGCAAGATCCAAGATGTGAGAAATGAAAGAGAGAGAGGTGTCGAAGATAAATCCCAGGTTTTGGGTTTCAGAGGAAGGTGAGTGGGGAGAGCCCATCGAGGGTGACCAGAGTGAAGGGAGAAAAGAGGGAAAATGAGTCCTGATAGGAAGAATCTCAGTCTTGCTAGCATTGAGCCAGAGATCATTGGCGGTACACCAAGACTGAATGGTCGACAGGTGATCAGTAATGATAAAGGGAGTCAGAAGAAATGCAGAGGGTAGTCTGAAGATGAGTTGGGTGTCATCTCGATAACACTGGAAGTGGGGGAGAGAAAGTGGAGATAAGGTGAGCAAGAGGGGCGAGATTGGTGTTAAAGAGCCAAGGCGAACGAATAGAGCCCTGGGGAATATAAAAAATGGATAAACTGAGAGGGATGGTCAGTGAAGAAGGAGGTCAGCCAGTCCAGTGCCCGCTCTGAGATGCCAGTGGTATCATGGAGTCAATGGTATCATCAGGATGAAGTGGTTGACTGTGTCAACAGCAGAGGATAGATCAAGTAGAATGAGAACAGCGGGTGAGTTGGAGTCAAGAGATACAAGCAATTCTTCACAGGTGTTCAGGAGAGGAGTTTCCATACTTCTGGAAGCTCGGAATCTAGATTGATGGTCGTGCAGGCAACCAACAAGTTCAGTATGTTGTGTCAGTTGGGGAAGACCAACTTCTCTAGATGTTTCCCAGGAAGGGAGTGATAGAGATAGGGTGGTATTTAGGCAGCCATGAGGGGTCGGCGGAAGGCTTTTCAGGAGGGGGGTTACAAGGGACCCGATATTGTCATTAATAGTTCTGGAAGAGCAGATGGAGACCTGTTTGGAAGAGACCTTCATAATGCGGACAGCTCTAGTGAACTTGTCTGATGTGATAGGAGAGAAGGAAGAATAGTGGATGGGGAGGACGAGGGGCGAGAGTGGCAGGGGGTTGGGAGGAGGAGGGAGGGAGGAATAGAGAGAACTCAGGATGTCCTGAGTTTTAGCAGTGAAGTGGGTGGCCAGTGCAGTGCAGAGGGCCTTGGAGGGAAGAGGTGAGGTAGATACTGCTGATGGATTGGCTAGTTCCTTGCAGATGTTAAAGAGTTTGGCAGTGTTTTTAGAAGTTCCAGAGATGTGGGCCTGGATGTGAACCCCCATCTCAGAGCGAATGGAGAGACGATATTGCATTTGGAGGTGGCGACAGACCAGTTTATCATATGATTAGCTTGAGGTCCTCCACTTCCATTCAGCAGCTCTGCACTTGGGTTTCAGGGCTGTTAGATCTCAGCCGTACCAAGTGTTACGCTTGATGGCAGGTTTCAGATGGAGAATATGTAAGGGTTCGACCCTATTATGCCCAGGAGGGCTCTATAGTCAAAAAACAATTGCAAGTGAACAGGGTCAGTATTACCTATTCCAATACCCCGAAAGTCTAATTTATACAACGTAGTAGACACACCTTTTTTTTTAAATAAATGTTTATATTCAAAGGAGGAGACCTAGTGGTCTAATAGCACACAAAAAACAGAACATTCCATTCAGGGCCAGACATGAACCAAATGCACGGTACTGTAAAGCATACATGTGTGAGACATTTGCGGCTCAAATTTCAGTACAAACAAACTAAAAACAGTGAGTTGCCTACTGTTGCATTAGAGCACAACAAGGGTCAAAACAGATATTACAATGGCGTAACACAATATTGGGAGGTGGTGTGAACAGTGTTGACAATTGACACAGAAAGTGGAATTGAGAGAGCCTACACAGGTGTGTTTCAGCCCTCATAGGCTACTGTATAAGCCTATCTTGAGTGGGCCTTCATCAGGACGGAGGAGCTTGGACTTCATCACTTGAAACCATGAAGTCTGTCAAGAGGACACCTGATACGTCATAGGCATCCAATCTTTTTTTAAACTGTGCTGATTCGTTCTTTTGAACACAGCAGCACACATACCGAACAGGCCATTTCTCAAGCTCCTCGGTCTTGATGAAGGCCTGCTCAAGATAGGTTTATTGACTCTCTCAATTCCACTTTCTGTGTCAATTGTCAACACTGTTCACACCACCTCCCAATATTGTATTGCGCCATTGTAATATCTGTTTTGATCCCTGTTGTGCTCTAATACAACAGTAGGCAACACACTGTTTTTAGTTTGTTTGTGCTGAAATTTGAGCCACAAATGTCTCAAACATGTATGCTTTACAGTACCGTGCATTTGGTTCATGTCTGGCCCTGAATGGAATGTCTTGTGTTTTTTTGTGTGCTATTAGACCACTAGGTCTCCTCCTTTGAATATAAGCATGTATTGTAAAAAAAAAAAAAAAGATGTGTCTACTACATTGTATAAATTAGACTTTCGGGGTATTAATAGATAATACTGACCCTGTTCACTTGCAATTGTTTTTTGAGGTTTCAGATGGATCCTCGTGACAGGAGCAAGAATATCGAGTGTGTTAGTGATAGCGAGATGGCGAGATGTAGGTTGTCGAGAGCAGAGTCAATAGTTGAGATGGTGGTGGGAGGAAGGGGAGGGATGAAGGTGGAATCGTAGGCAGCAACTGACACTTGTTTCATAGGACAGATGTCCACAAATAAGGCTGCAGACCGGGGTAGGTTCAGTCAGAGGGCCGAGAGGTAACAGGTGGAAGGAAAAGAGGGAGTGGTGTGCCCAGGAGAACAGGGTGGAGGTGGGGTAGAAAGCAAAAGATCAGTGTTGATGAAGGCTTCCAGAGTGTTTTCAACCGAGTGGGTAGGATCAGAGAGCAGAATGGAGAGGGAGAGAGAGGTACAGAGGTCACAGAAAAGAGTGGGATCCAGGTCAATGTTGAAGTCACCCAGAAGGAGGAGTGTAGAGGTGGAAGTAAGGAGAGAGGAGGAGAAATCGGACCATTCTGAAAGGAAAGAGGAGAAAGGGCCTGGGGGTCTGTAGATGGCGGCAAAGGTCAAAGAAGAAGTAGGAGAGATGCCAAGCTTGCAGACCAGGCTGTCAAAGATGAGTAGGGCTGGATGGGTATGAGGGAAGAAGGGACCCACTCAGGGAAGATCAAGGCTATTCCACCGCAACACGTTTGGGACAAGGCTTTGAGATGATCTTGTAGTCATCCAGGAGAAGGGAGTCAAAAGTAGTGACTGAGCTGGCATTGACTCATGTCTCTTTGAGATCAAAGTCTTCAAGGAGGAGCCAGATGTCGGAAGAATGTTTGATAGCAGAACGATAATTAAGTGTAGCTAAGTGAAGCCGGCCACCACCCTTAAAGGTTTTCCAAGGAGGGCTACATGGGGGTGGTACACCCGTTAGAGGTTTTCAAGGGGGTACTGAGAGAGAGGAAGGAAGGATAGCAGGAGCTAGAATGAAGCCGATGAGAGATTGCAGGTGCCGGTCAAAGAGAAGGAGATTGGATTGAGGACCCGGAGCGATGATAGTGCCATTGTGACATTAATGACGCATATCTTGGATGAGAGGCCAGCCGAGAGAACTTCCCATCTAGTGCCACCATTAATAGGTGAGGAAGAGGAAGCGGAGAGAGTGGAAATCAGATGCTGAGCCATAGGTCTGGAGAGGGGACAGAAAAGATAATATCAGTGACAATCTGTCTGGAAGTAGCGCTGACATAGGTGTCTTCCATAGGTAAGCCAGGATTACAAGAAAGGAGATCATTTTTAACTTTTTCCTTCCAGACTTAGTGAGAGAGGGATGATAGGTGATAGAATAGCAATTAGAGTAGATAGGAGAGATGGAGAGAGCCATTGTGGAAGGTAGAGCGCAAAGTAAAGGGACAGGAGTAGAAACTGCACAGGCACAAGCCAACTCACCAGGCGCCCTAACAGTCGGGGGGAGTGGGTTATTTAAAACCAACCTAGAACTGACTTTGCCAAAATGCAAAATAATAGTACAAAATCGAGAATGCAACAATTTAAAAAGCACATCTAGATATGACTTTGCCCAAATGCACTAAAATGAAACAATGGAGAGTGCAACAAATTAGAAAGCACACCTAGATTTGACTTTGCCCAAGCACACTAAAATAGTACAAAATGGATAATGCAACAATTTAAAAAGCACACCTAGATTTGACAAAGAGCAGCAGTGTAGCAGAAAAAGGGTTAGGACACAAGTAGGCAGCAGAAACAGGCTAGATAATGAAATATACAGTAAGAATCATGTAATGTGGGGGGAGGAAACAGTTAGCAGTGAGTCTGTGACGCAGGGGAGGCAAGAGTCAGTACACAACCAGCTGGAGGGTTTTGCCCAAGGCAGGTGATTCAGTGTACTTTCAAGCACAGATTTGGTGGCCATTGTTCAAGCACTTAATTGCAGGGATCCAGTTAGTTTATTCCGGTGCAGTGCTGGATGGAAGGACTTGCAGGCACTGCGGCATGAAGGGGCTCCTTCCAGTGCCAGGCAGGCCTTTGTGTGGTCCCTGGTGCTGGGGGCCAGCTCTCTCGCCAGCTGGATCCTGGTAGGCCAATTAGTCAGAAGCTGGGGTCTATCATGAGAATGTGACTTTGTTCCTATGGCAATCTTCTGAGGCACTTCTGTGTCCCGGAAGAGGGTGGCCATCATGAAAAATGAAAGTAAAACTAAGTTGTGGCTCCCACACGTGTTGCGGTATGAGAAAGTACAAAATAAAGAAAAATAATTGTAGTGCGCCGGAATTCAGAAATCAGCCACAATATAAAGAAGTTCAGAGAAGGGGAGGCACCTCACAGTAAGATCCGATGTGTTAAAGGCCCTACCTTAGGAAAAAATCAGCCCGGACTGGCATAAGAATTCAGGAACACTGCCTGGAAGGAAAGGAGGAGGAGGGGAGCCAAACGACCCTTGCACTTCTGCTGAAAGAGGAAATGGCTCAGAGGCCAGACAGGGTTTTGTGTGGACCTTGGTGCTGGGGGCCGTCTCTCTCACCTGCCAGCTCCCTGTAGGCCAATTAGTCAGAAGGTAGAGCCAATCATGAGGAATGTGTCTTTGTTCCTATGGCAACCCCCTGAGGCACTCTTGTACTGAGGAAGACGGCGGCCCTCATGAAAACTGAGCGTAGAACAAAGTTGGTGGTCCTGCCCCTGTTGCGGTACGAGAAAGCACAAAAAAAGCACAATAATTGCAGCGTGCTGGAAATCGGAAATCAGCAGCAATGTGAAGAAGTTCACAGAAGGGGAGGTGCCTTGCAGTAATATCCGAGGTGTTAGAGGCCCTACCTTAGGAAAATGTGGTCAGGCTGGGAGAAGAATTCAGGAACACTGCCTTGAAGGAAAGGAGGAGGAGGGGAGCCAAGCGAACACTTGCACTTCTGCTGAAAGAAGACATTGCAAAATGTTTTCAATATAAAGATATCAATCACAAATAACACCATTTAAAAAATAAATCCAACTATTACTAACAATTACGGAGAAAATTCTAACTGATTTCCGATTTTACTAGGTCCTAGGCTGTTCCACTTTTCTCTATTCCGACCCCTGCTCTAGCTTTAAAAACAACAGACATTTAAAACACACAAAAATCAATGAAAAACCAATAATACCTCCATAATGAAATCAATATATATTAAAGGATGCTAAATGTGCAAACAAGTGTAATAGCTCTATTTTCAACCATATCTACCTGCTGTGCAGGAGAGGAGACTGTATCTTTTCTAATCTACTGGGTGTCTCGTTGAACCCTCTATAGAGATTATGTTTACTACATGTTACTCTTTGCCTCATCTTCCAGGTGCTCAAAATATAATTGGCTACTGAAATAAGATGGCTGATGGGTCCAGATAAGGGTCTCCTCGACACTCCAACTCCCTATCCTTTTAGTATTATTGGTGTATTGAGACAACTCATTCTCAGAGGAGTATGTGTGATGAAATGAATGCTGACCTGCAAAAGAACAAGGATAGTGGCTAAAATGCCTATTCAATCATAACACTGCTAACAATTAACAGTGACCGCAATTATAAAGGTTAAAGAGGCGCATTCAAAAGATATACCTCCTTCCACTTTTGTGAAAGCATGGGCAGAGGACAGGCTATACTCTAAGGATGGGTGTGGAAGTGATAACAGTAGCAACCCAAGCAGTTATAGCACAACAATCCAAAATAAAGGAATGACCATTCAAGGTTCTATAAAAGTATGTATCATTTAATTAAACACACCATTATGCAATGATATGATAGGTTATTTATAACACGCTTAATACTCTGTGGTTTCTAAGCGCAGACCCGGGGATTGAACCCATGTTACTCCATGTCGTCTTGCTTCCAAGGCTAGCACGTTGCCGCTGAGCTATCCTTCCGAGAATAGTAATAACTGTCTATAGAAAAACTAGCAAAAACAAACCCCTCTGAAATTAACACAGATTATGCAGAATGAAGATGATGCTAGAACTCCAGGTAATGAAACAGGTTTGAAAGGCAAGATAGTTGCAATGTCTTGCAGAAAAAGCTGAACGTAGGTGGCTTTTTAGACACTTAGGTCCCAAAAGTGAACCAAGGGGACTGGGGCCTCTTAACACAGCCTGTCTAAGTTTTTGGGTGGTTCAAGCCTGTCAAGCCAAACTTCGAATTGCTTTTTCTGCAGGAGTAACAATATTTGGATGCAGGGAGTCATGTTGGTCCAGGCAGTGCGCTTGCATTGAGTTTGTTCAAAGTGGAGTTCAGTGCAGTTTGAAGGCAATGTTTGATCGATGAGTTTAGATGGTTCACCATGGTTGTTTTAGAGTTTGAGCTGGTTCAAAAAGTTGGCAATCCCTGGTTCATGATGACGAGAGATGCAATGCTTCCAGCAGTTTGAGTGGAGGTCTTCCTTTATTTCATTTTGCTCTGTCTGATTGTCTAATCCTGCCTCCTTCCCAAGCATGCAACTTCAAAGGCACTTTGGTATGCAACATCCTGGTGTAAGGCTGGCCATTTTGTTTTAGTTGTGCCTCTTTGTAGCTTGATTGCCAGGACTCCCTTACTGAGAGATTCCTAAGCTGGACAGAAGTGTTACCTGACCTCACAAAGGATCAAAGAGAGGCAGTTCCTTCTGCCTAGTATCCAGATGTCTGCAAAGAGACATACTAGAGAAAATTCTCACAACCAGTTCATGACTGACCTGGGCTCACAGTGTTGACATGAGCATGCTACAATTCGGATATGTCTTTAATAATTGAGTGAACTTCAGTCAACATACCAAAATCTATGTATGACATATATCAAGATATTAACCTGACACCAGACTGTTGGTTCTCCTCAATTATTATGATTTTGGATCAGAGGTACATATTTAAATGCAACCGTTGCCTGCAGTGAATTTGCTGTCATGGGAGCTGTCAAACAGAGCACATGTAACCTCTGAACCTGCTATGTGCCACTGGAGAGCTGGAACTGCAGATCTTAAGACTGATGCAGCAGAGTACACGTGTTAGCAATGCTTTTGCCATGAATTTTACTGAAAGAGGGGTCTGTTTAGCAGATCACCCTTTCTGAGATGGATTACCAATATCCTTCTATTATTAATACACATTAAAAAGACAGGGCTTTGACACCCTTGCCAGATAGCAATCAGGAACAAATTGAGGTAGAGATACTGTTGGTGGCATTTGTGAGGATGTAGACACATATATGGTTTGATGTCTTTCCACCTCTGAGCAAGTGTCTGGGCTTGGGGTGCAATCTGGAATGAATATACAGTCATAAATGTGGCTCTATTTTTCAAGGTATTGCTCAAAGCTCCATGTCGGATTTACAAATATGTTCATTAATCTGTCTTTGGAGCAAACCAGGGTGAAATCATTTTCTTAATCAAACTACTATACTGTGTCTGGAATTTTCAGAGATCAACCTTTAGAAACAGATAAGTGGCTTCCAGAATGCATACTATCAAGAGACAGATTGGACGCAAACTTTGATGTGAGAAATTTAAGACAGTTAGAAGGCTTACAGAAAGTGTCAACATTTATTTCAGTTAACTTTATATAAAGAGGACTCCGGTTTCAACTAGATCTTGAGCCAGAACAGAATTAGCTGTCCTTATTTGTGACATTATCTCCTGTACCAAAATGTAATTAACTTTTTCATATAGCACAAAGGAAAAACTCAGGAAAGGCATTCCCAGACAACCCCACGAACTTTGTGTTAAAATAGCCCTAAGGATATTTGGATGAAATGAAGGTTCAAGATTTCTCTTAGCAGTTTATGTTTTTGTTCATGCAACTTTTCTTTCCTTTCTTGTATTCTATTAGCACTTGGGAATCATTATTAACCTCCTCTCACTTAATCACAGTGTGTGGGATGAAGTCAATAACTACTGGTATTGACTGAATTCCTGACCTCATTACCTCAGAATCATTTAGACAATCAACAGAAAATATGCCTCTGCGTTAGAAAAACAGTAGCGTGATTTCTGAGCAGTATTTCTTTCATTGTAACCATTCAACCTATCTTAACAAACCACAGTGAAAGCTAAAACCTGGAACAATACTTTGACTTTTTTAAAGAAAATCTTTTCACTGTCACATTGCACCCAATGCAAGCTCCTGCTACTATTCCAGTTCAACCAAGTTTAAAATTAAAATGCTTACCTCAAATCAACTTAGTATTTAAATATTACAATGTAAAACTAAATGTTATTTAATTTTCCCATCCGTAAATTAGCATGTTTTAGTTCAGCACTACAACTCCAAACATGTTATTGTGATTGCATCACGTGCTAATAGCACTACATACATTGGCAGGTGTTGATATTGCTTGAGATAATGACCCTTCACCAACTTATGTGTTGAGACCAAGTATTGGGCCACATCTTGGTGTCAGGTCATTATTCCGCTATAGGGATCCCTCCCTATGTCAATAAGCCATTTGTGAGGATTGTTGAGCTCAACATATGCTTTCCATGTGGCTAACCTGAAAGCATATATCAGTTCATTTCATGTTGACTTTCTCTTTTCTCTGTTTATAGTTTTCCAGCCTCAATTTGTAATGATAATTCGGACTTCTTGCCTATGAACCATTACCTATGACTGTACTGCTAATGCCAATTATATATATACATCATTCACGCAGGGACCACCACGATCAGGGGGACCTACTTAATATATGTCAGTCATAATTCTACCTAAGTCTAGGTGTCAGGACCTCTTTGAGTTAATGTGTGACAGCTGCTGCTCCTTAGCTTGCAACATAATAATGCCATGCCCTTGAGGTTAATGAAGTCAAATTCTAGCTTTCCTTTCCTCTTGGATGATAAAATGCCCTGAACATTATCAGTGATTACTGTTAGCACTGGTCCTTAAGATGGTAGTTCAAGCACTTCTTCCACTTAACTGCATATGGATATGGTTAAACACATTTCACAGTAAGGATGACAAATGTGAATGCCACTGTGTAATCTGTAGAATGTTATGTTGCTGGTCAACTGTGTCAACTAGCTTTTCCTTTTCTGCTTGGCTTCAAAGTCTCAAAGTCTGCGAAGGTGCTACATGACCCATGATATGATATGATATGATATGATATGATATGATATGATATGATATGATATGATATGAGAAGTCATTTATAACGTGCCTGTAAACAAGTGTTTCTAGATGCTACAAGACAATGGAGGGTAGACAGGGAGAGGAAAAGACAACAATCTTACTAGGCCTTGTGTCCATCAGATCGGGCAAGTGTGACAACGCAAAGTGCAAGGGGAAGGGAGAAAAGGGAAAGTGCTAGGGAGAGGGATAAGGGAAGTGCAATTAGGGCAGCATTGCTCTGAGTAAGTGCAGCTGGGGCAGCATGACTCTGGGTAAGTGCAAGGAGGCAGGGGTTTGCGGGGTTACAGTTACAGCCCCTAAGTGCACGGTAAGCCCAGAGGCAGTGCAGAGGAGACTGATTTTGGAGCATCCTGGTACCCAGTGAGATTCTGAGGGTAGTAAAGCACCCAGTCAGCATAGCAGACAGGTAGGTCAGCACGAGAGCGGGAAAGAGAGAGCAGAGGATAAAAGGAAGGTCTTGAGCTGCTTTTGGAACTTCAGGGGGTGCGGCTCAAGTTTGAGAGGGGCAGGGAGGCCATTCCAGAGGGAGGCACCTGCAGAGGAGAGAGATCTACCCCCCACTCTCTGCATAGTGAAGCGTCCGACCCTCAGAGAGTTTGCGGTAGCTGGCCCATATTTATGGCAAGGTTGTATTCATTTACAGCATTCAGTGTCTGTTTTCTTGTGTACACTAAGAAGACAGAAATGTGTGCTCTGCTCTTCCGCAATGTCCAACAATTTCCTCTGAAGATCTCCTGTCATCGTAAATCTACAACCCTTTCATATGCTGCAACTTTGAGTATCTTACTGAAATATATGCTGCCACCAGGCAAAGCTTCTTCCCCAGATCCAAATCATAGCTGATGCACTCAGCCTCACACTCATAATCAGTGATAGCAAACAAGGTAATGGTGCCAGGAGATATGGTCCCTTCAACATCTTCATCCTGTTAACACTTCTTTAAAGAGCCACAGTAAGATGACCTGCCGTGATATCTGCACTTTGCTGCTAATAGGTTGCAACATTTTAGACAAAGTGCCTTTATCAAAAAGTCCCTGCACCACAAATGATCGCACAGAACCTGCAGTCAACACACAAAGCTTTCACTTCAGTGATGTATGTGGAGTCATAGCCATTATAGGGCCTTTATTTCAGATGCAACCTGTAAACAGTCATGAATATTATTGGATCAAAAACAATCAGGTGCTCCCATAACATCACTACCTGGCTCCAGAGCAAGTCATGCATAAAGGGAAAATCATACATCCACCCATGTTTGTCTCTTTCAAAAATCCTGCTCATTCTTCATCGGCAATTACACAATCTCAAAATTGGCTTGAATTCAATGGTTTAACTTCTGAAATGTAAGTTTTTTCCAATACTGATCTATAAAATAAATAATAATTCTATTGTTTTATACAGCAGCACTATCACAGGGAATCAAGTTTCAAAGCGTTTGGTAACCAATGTTACTTAATGCCATCATTATACCAACCTTAGAGGGCTGCTAGGGGTGAAGGGCTGAATCAGCCTATCCGACCTATCACACATGCTATTGTCCTGTGCCCAAGATAATCGCAATGTGCTTGAGCTATACGGCCCGGCTAATCGAAAAGTGTCCATATATACTACCTAAATGTGCTCATTCATTATGAGAACAGTAGGGCCGATGTACACAAAAGTTATTTGGACTTAGCGTTGCCTTAAATCCGGTGAGGGGTATTTAATTCTCAAAGAAGTTACTCTAAGTCAGACCTGCTCATAGTAACTTCTTTGAGTTTCAACTCCTACCATCTTTGTGACTTGGCATCTAAAACATATATCCATATAAAATGATTACGATTTGTCTGAGTTTGGTAATTGTACAACCGTTTAGCCGTAGCAGAAGCTGCCAGGTTAATAATTCAGTCCACTTTTTCTCCCGTCAGTGATTTGGTTATGCACTGAAAAACACAATCTATTCTAATTTGACAGTAACCAATCCCAATGCTTGCGATTTCATGTTTGATCTTAGTACCTTTTCCAGTATGGTGTTCATCCTTGGAAAGCTATCTATTTTTTCATTTCCCTTTAAAGTGTTAATTTAACATAAAATGAAAATTGCATGCACTGTACGACCAACATTAGCACTTACGTCCTGTTGCTTCCACTGCATTCAACCTGAAAGCCCCCACTGCAGAGAGGAAAATTGAACAGTAAGACCAGATTAAATTACCTTTACTCTTGTGTTTTACTCTCCATCGTGTAAAAAAGTTATGCTGTCTGAAAATGATCCTTTGCACATGGTGTTTCTGAATGGATTTCTTTTAAATGCTCCTGCCCTTTATCAAGTGCTAATTCAAGGCGGATTCTGCAGGAATCTATTTATTTTTCTACGCATCCATGAAAATCTCATGAAAACAAGAGAAAACATGAGATGGAGGAAAGCACACTGTGGATGTAAAGAAACCATCAAAACAACATTGGCGGATGCCTCACCATCACTCACAAGTCATCCTGACCATGTATGCAACTGGAGCTCTTTTGAAACTCTCTCCTGTCATTTCCTACTCCCCCAACAGATAAAGTCACCTTTCACCTCATCTAAAGACCATTCAAGCACAACACCTCCTTCATTGGAGACTTCAGGGCTTTGGCCATCACCATGTATTTCACGTACACCCACAATATCTTCCTCAGTAGCTATACCATTTATGGCAACCTAAAATACCTTCTCTTCCCCCTCAACACTCAAAACCCCACAAAGCACACAAAAGAACCAAACCAAACGTAAGGTAATATCCGCAACCACTTCATCACTGCCCTGCCCATCCTATGTCAGAACTCTCCAATCGACTTCACTGATTGGACCATTGGCAATCACCTTTGCATTAGTCTCACAATCCCAGTCAAGCACACTCATCGGAAACCAAGCAAACAAGGCTACAGATCATTCAAGAATCTTCTAATGATGGCTCTCACAGAAAGCCCCACCAACCAACACCTCACATGGGCTGATCTACCTCAGACAAACTAGGACTGCAAAATGCTTCTCCATAAATTCAACATCCCCCTCGCAACCAAAATTAGTCGCTATGGATCAGTGAAACAATGCACCCTCAAGCCTAACCCTTCCACACCCTGGCACATTCCAGAACTCAGGCTCTACAAAAAAACTACCAGAAAACATCAAATAAGAATTGTCAACAATTCTGCAAGGTATACAACCTCACCTTGCTCAAGCATCTCAGTGCTACACGCAGATGACTGATCACCACAGCCAAAGACACCTACTTCTAGAACACCTCATCCAAGGTGAAAAGTGAAAGATGAGCCCTATTCAAAGCTACTAAGCAGTGCATCAACACTCTCCTCTGTACACTTGTACCACACTCCATCACCATTGACTGCCATAAGCTCTTTCTTCATCAACAAAATCAGCATGGTCCACCAACTCATAGACCCCAATTTAACAGCACACCAAACATCTCATCTTGCAAAACCACCACTACCTGGACAAATTCCAAGACACTCACCATGGAGGATGAAACTGTCACTCTGGCATACCTCAAGGCCATATCATACGTGGATGGCATGCTCCCTCAAGGAGTACTCAAGGCCCTTCCAGCTGAAACATTTCTCCTTTACCTGGCCATCATCATGGGCCCTTCCCCTTGACCCCCAAGACGGTACAAATCCTCCCACTCCTCAAGAATCCATCATAGACCCTGACAATGTCAGAAACTACCACTGTATCACCCATCTTCCCATCCAAGGTAAGATCCATGACAAAGGAGTAGCCACACAACTTGTCCAAAACATTGACACCAGCAATCTCCTTCAGTCTTACCAATCTGGCTTCAGACCATATGTAGCATCAAAACAGCTACCATCAGCATAAATGAAGATTCCCTCATCATCCTTAATAATGTCCATCCTTGCTTCCTGGTTCTTCTATAACTTTCAGCCACATTCAACAGAGTACACCACCAACACTCACCGACATTTTACATGGCGACATGCGGTCATCAAGACAGTCCTCAGCTGGTTTAAATCTTACCTTACTAAACACCACTATTTTGTCTGCATGGATTCCTCCAACTCTACCCATCACCTGTTGAGTCCCACAAGGATCTGGCCTCTCTCCTTTAATTGTCAACCTTTCCTGGACCCACTTAGAACCCTCCTGGCTCTACACAACTTGCACATCCACCAATGCACAGGTGACACATATTTCTGCTTGAAGACATCCTCCATAAAAGTCCTCCTCAGGAGGCTCCAGACCAGCTTCAAATTAATAAAGTCATGAAAATCTAGTGCTTACCTGAAGCTCAACCACTCCAAGACTGAATACCTACTGCTGACCAACAACACTTAACATCCAGGTCTAACCCTTCACAATGAGCTGGATACCCCATCTGACCTCCTGTGACAATCCCCTTGTTTTCTACATCAACAGACACCTCTCTATCAAGGTGCAGATAGCATGGAAGACACATACAGCATTGAACCAATGTCCTTGCCTGTGTAAAATAGTGTTCCATCCCAGCAAACAACTTCACATCTGTTTTCCAAGGCATAGTGATCTCCCATCTGGATGGTTTCAATTCTCTTGTAGAAGGGCTTCCGACAAACATTCTAGAAACCCTGAGATGTATTAGGCATGATGCAGCACAACTCATGTAAGAATGCTGAAAATTCAGCAAAATACCCCGATCCTTTATTGAACTGCACCGATTACTGCTACAAGCATCTAACACCTTTACATTCTGCTGCAGGACCAACAAGGCCATTGACCTTCAGTCCCCACGCTACCTCACTGAGAAGCTCAGCATCTCGGGAGGCCTGCTATCCACCAGATGCAAGGACATGTGCAGATCGGAACTCCTCCAGTCAAGGAAGGAAAGAACCAGAAGGCGGGAATTATTTGATCTACACACCCAGACTCTGGAACCTCCTCCCCATCAACATCAGACTTGATCCCTGACTTTTAAATTTCAGAAAGGATCTCAAGACCCTCCTGTTCAAGGAAAAGCTCCAACCTGACACTACATCCACACACTCTCATATCTCCACCTAACCCGAGACTGGACGATCTACTCCCCTCTGTTTTCTCCACTGTGTGCTTGTAGATTGCTTGCTGTCAAATTGCTCCCCCTGGTCCCTCCCTCGTTTTTAGCTCCCTGCTCCCTTACATTGATCCCTTGCAATCGGCTTCCATCACTGTATACTTCCCCCTGTGACTTGCAAAGGGCTCTTTTGCTTCCTTAATTTAGATCCATGCTAAATAAACAACCTCATAATAATAATAATAATAATAGTAATAAAGTCTATGCTGTGCCCCTTCTCCACCATGTGTGCAAATGGAAATGGGCTGGAGTAGAACATGGAAGGATAAAAAGCCCAACACATTCCTTTTCCACCTCCTTTTTCCACTCTGCCCCTTTTAAAATGACCTCCTATGCTTTCGATGGATCTGATTTGCACTATGCACAATAGAAGTAAGACTACATTTCACTGTAGCGAGGGCACACACATAGCAAGTGGGATATTCTTTATGCTTCAACCTTTCACTTGACCCTCTTAACATTATATAAGACGTTCTATTCAATGTATTTTCCTGGGATAACCCCTCATCACTACAAATCAAACATGAATAGCCTCATTTTAAATGGGGCGCTGTCGAAATGGAAGTGTAAAGCCACATCGTATTGCGTGTGCAACTCTATTTCCTGTGCTGTCCCATGTTCCTGCCGTCACAAGGAGGGGGAGGGGCACATAGAGGTAAGTTAACACCTCCAGCATGCCAACCTCCTCCGTCTTGTTGGGGCACTTATTTTTACGCAGGGATTTTCATGCAGGCTTAAAAGGAATAGCTTCCTATAGAATATAATGCAATGCATGTCAATTATTTCAACATTAACCTTATGGCAAATTAGGAATATTTTCCTTATTCTGAATGTGTTTTTCAGTATGTGTTTAGGGGCCAACTAAGGGTTCTATTTTCCATTAAAGTAACGTGATTTACTTCTTTACATAATGGAGAGTAAAAGTGAGTGGTAAAGGTGAGTTCACCTGCTATTATTACTCGTCAAGTTTGTACTCTGCCTTTTACGTGTTTGAAATTGCATGCAGAGGAATGAACAGCAGGTCAGTGCTAACGTTGCTGGTCCCCTCCATGCAATTGGCATATATTGTAAAATGTCAATCCAATCTGTTTTTACGCTTTCATTTTGTATTCTGCTTTGCAAAAGTGGACAATGTCATGTAGGGGGACCATCAACACGTAAGTGACAATGGTGGCATGACATTAGCATTTTTCTCTTTCAATGAGCCCATAATAACTTTTTTGTGAATAGACTAGTTCTCTCCGGGTTTAGGTTTAGGCCAGGAGTAAGTTAGAATTACCCATGACTTCTTTGTGAACCAGCACCTTAGTCTTGATGGTCAGGCCATCTAGAGGTGCCACCCCTGACATTCACAGTTCATTTTCTGATCTGAAATACCTTCCACAAAGATATCTGATACAAATCCCATTCATGGTTCGGATGGGATGCGAGGCATCCTTAGAATATTAGTACGCAGATATGTAATTGGAATGTAAAAATCAAGCGCCACATTCAGATTACTCCACAAACCTGCACACCTACCTGGACTGCTAGTATAGACAAAGGCAACCAATTGTGTTACAATAACACATGTCATATTCATTTTCTAATAAAACATTTATACAATTCCCCTTGGATTACTAATGTTCTGAAATCTGTAATTCTTTTAATAAACCTACTCTAACGTTCAACACATGTTTACACTGTTGTTCATGCTTGCATGGGAGCGCAGAGCCAGAATTAGGGTATTCTGATAGCACTTAACAGCTGTTTTAATTTTAATAGCAGATGTAAGTGTTCGGTCCCGGGAAGTCGCCTATTGCAGAGCGCTAATGAAGAGATTGCAGGGTCCCAGCCAGCCAGCGGTGTGTTCTACCAGGCATTTGCATCCCGAGTGCAGCATTGCGAAGGCAGTGATCCTCTTTCTCCCCTCGGTCTGCAAGCCATGTAGATTTATGGGCAATGAAATATAATGCTGACAGTGCATTTTTCGTTTCATTTGCTTTATTGATTCCTATATGGTTTGAAGACTTTTATGTCACTCCTAAATAATATTTTACTGTCGGCTTCCCTTATTAATCTGGGATGAAAATCATTAAAACCAACTCAACTGTAATTCCCCAAATATGAATGTGATAGAGATATTTGAGAGGTTTTATCGGCCAAGAAAGTCCCACTTTATGAAATCTATAGGATTCAAGGTATTCATTTCTGACGTTTTTTTCATGCTTGCGAAATCTCAGGAAACAATGCAAAGGCCTGGGCAGGCTGTGATTTATTCACCTGTCGGTCTCCAAACAATGCGGTGTAATGTGTGCCTTTGCCAAAGGCAAGAGATGCCTCTTTTATTTAGGGCACATCCATAACTCAGTGTAAGCATGATGGACTTCTGCTGTGCATGCTGACAGCGCCATTGTAATGATATTTTTAATAATGCTGCATAATGGACTCAGGGAAAACAGAATGGGGAACTTCCAATAGAGTCACTATGAAGACAAATGTGTGCATACATCTATCTAGCTATCTACCAAACGACCTGTATAACTGTACATCTTTCTTTTTTATATAGGATTTATAGAGCAGAAACCTAGCAACAGAGTGCTGAACATAGGGGACGCACTTGGGGGGAGGGGGGTGGAGGGGGGTTACATGCAGCGTGCAGGGTAGCCTGGGTAGCTGGAATGGGTACTGGGAAAAGGGCAAGATGAAGCTCATGGGGGTGAAGTGCAGTTGAGCAGAGTGTTCAGCAATTCACCAGGTCATCTTTTACGGGTGAGGTATTCAGATCCTTGGAAGTGTAGGATGGAGGGGTGGGGGTGGGGTGGTCAGTCTTTGTGTCCAGTTTCTTGATGTCTTTGCGTCTGGAGGTAGTGAGGTTGTCAGTTAGAGAGAACAGTATGTATGTTTTAACTAGTTTGCTGCTAATTAAAGCTCTCTTGACCATGCAGCGTCTTGAAAGGGTAGCCTATTAAGCTTCTTTCTATCTATCTATCTATCTATCTATCTATCTATCTATCTATCTATCTATCTATCTATCTATCTATCCATCTATTTGTGTAGCTGTTTGCCTATTGACTGAGTCTTATTTCTCTGCTAAAAACCAAAATAATATGGGACATCCATTCCACTCTTATTTCTCAGGTCCCCTCTCCTCTGTTCTCTCCTCAAACTAGCCCTCTCTTAACTATCACACTTCTGCCCTAGCTTCTCTTCCAACATTACAAATATCCTCGTTTTAGCCAACCCACCCTGTGCTTGTTTTGATATTTCTGCACCCCAAATGTACAAAGAGCTTGCACCTGTTACCTGATCTCACCTTGGAATAAATCCTACTCCTAACTCTAGCAATCTCTCTTCCTACAAACCGGTCTCACTTTAGTGACACCACTCAAAAATTCAGAAGTGTGTTGTCTGTAACAGAATTATCAACTACATCAAGGTTAATACTCTGTGCAGTCCTCCCCAAACTGGTTTTCACAACAGGCAATCTACCAGGACTGCTCTCCCTCCTGGCTCAAACTTTCTCACCAATTCTGCAACATCCTGATTGTACTCAATCTGACTGCTGCTTTCAGCACTCTGGTAATCATTTCATCCGCCAAACCCTTTCCTCCCTTGATTTCAGGGACTTAACATGAAAATGGGTGGTCTCCTTCTCCATTTCCTGACCCTCATAAACCTCCACTTCCATCACCATTCAAGTGATTGCTCCACAAAAATCAGTCCTGGGCCCACTCCTCTTCACTCTGTACATCTCCTTCTTGGGAGAACTCATCCCATCCTTCAGCTTCTCTTATCACCTGTTTGCAAAAAAACTCCCCAATCTTATTCTCATGTTGCCCCTTAACAGTGGACAGTTTTTAGAACATCACCAAGTGCCTCTCCACAATTTGTCCATGGATGGCATTATGTTGCCTGATGCTAAACTCCTCTAAGACATTCTTTGTTCCAGTACTTACCTCTTTTCCTCCTGACTGCCTCACCCCATCCGTCAAGCAACACTGGGGTTCTCTTTAACAGCAACTTCAAAACACATCACTCCATAAATGGCCACCTTCACAAGAGCCGGTGGCATTCAACTTCTTAATATCAGCATTCCCTGATTTCCCTGCAGGCCTTGCAGCAGCAGTTTACCTGGACATTTCAACACATTTGTTCAATAGTTTGATGGCAGTTGAACTGTCAAGGGGTTGGAAAATAGGGAGCATAAGGGTGGGAGACAAATGGGTGGCAAGTGGTATGCAATGCTGACTTCCATAAAAATACAGAAATACAGTTAAAGGAATAGTGCGCTCAAAAATAATAATGCTTTAAAAGATGGGCAATAATCCGAAACATACATTAAACATATTTTTAATGAAAGTTCCTATGTAAACTTTTGAGTTAACCAGGCTCAAAGTATTTACATGGGAGTATCCATTTTTTAATTTCAGGCAGCCTCCTCAGCTCATGTTAAGCTCTGCCCTGGCGACACTAAACAAGCAGCAAAAGCCCCCTACTGGAAGTCTTTGCTTATTGCAGCCAGAGCAGAGCTCAACATGAGCTGAGCAGGCTGCCTTCACTTTCATTTTAGGTTTTCGGTGCTCTCCAAGCCCAGGGAAGCACAGAAAACGTAAAATGAAGGCAAAAAGCAAAGGCGCAGCAATTACAAATACAATTTTGTTGTATTTGTGATTGCTGTGGTTGGAAAACTACGGAAATCATAAATACAAGAATGTTGTATTTCTGACTGTGGCGGCTTTGGCTTGGAGTCTCCTGGGCTCCCTTAGGGTCGGGGGAGCCCAGGAGACTCAATGTGAAAGCTGCTGCAGGCAGAAACACCGTGCCTGCAGAGGTTTTCACTTTGAGTTTCCTAGGCTCCCCTGAGGCTCCTCCAGCCCGAAAAACATAGAAAGAAAACTGCAGCTAGTGCATATTTTAAAAAAGAAATACGCACTTACCTATATGCAGCTTTCCTGCCTGCATTCTCTGGTCTCCAGCACCAATGAAGCAAAAGCCACCCAGTGGTAGCTTTTGTTTATTACAGCTGGCTGGCGTTTGCTACATTAGTGCCGCAAGGGCAAGCACAGGATGCTCCTCCATTTCACAAAATGGATGCCTCCTCGTGATTCAGATTTTGGAGTTTGAGGTTCATTTGCTCAAAACTTTACATAGGGACCCTGTTTAAAAATATTTTTTATATATATTTTTGATTATGGGCCATCTTTTTAGCCAATAATATTTCAAAGCACACTATTCCTTTAACATATGCACTTTCCAGGCAGTAGGCTGACATAGATCGCTTAGAACCAGAAATGTCCACCTGCAGCTCACACTAATCATTGTTCTCAGAAAACTCATGTATTGCTTGAGCCTATTCATGGGCCTCACTCTCTAGTCTTTACATGCCCTCATCAAAGAACCTAAATTTTCTACCATCTACAACCTAAGCACATCATTCACTGTGGCGGATCAGGAGGAGACAGGCTAGATCTGGTCTTTCTTACTGATACTTTTATTTAAATAATAAGAAAAAGGCCTGACTGCCCCTAATCTGTGGATGTCCCTGCCTAACAAAACCGACTATGGTGCTCGTTGTCAACTGGTGAAGTCCAAAAGTAAAGTCTGTCCTCAATCCAGAACTAAACTAGGCTGACCCTACCACTAAGACTAAATATCTAAAATCCAGGAAAATGACTCCCTCTACAGAAGTGGCTTTCTCAGCCTTATCTTCAGATAGTTCTTGGCTATCTGTTGAATTAAATCATTCAGCTCACTTGGGAGACATGTCCAACTCCCTGGCTCCCCCTTTTCCTGGTTTTTGTGAGATCCTCTTCTCTTTTCCAGCGTTCCTTGCCTTTGAGTTTCCTTCACTTTGGTTTTCTCCAATGTCTTTGAAAGTCTCTCTTTCTCTGGTATCAGCTTTATATTCAAAGAAATAGAGCCAATCTTCTTATTGTTCTAGTTCTCAGTCTTCCTCTGGTTATTTGACCCCTCACAGGAAAGAGTATGATGCTTTACATAACTATTCTCAATCTCTTGTTCACTTGTTCTCTCACTCGGATAAGTATGATGAACCCACTAATAATTCTCACTTTTCTTGTCACTTTTTGTATTAGTGGGATGTGTAGGACAAGCCCAGTAATGATTCTCACTTTGTTAGTCTCTTGCTGTCTTAATGGGATGTGTAGGATGACCCCAGTAATGATTCACATTCTCTTGACTTTTCACTCTCTCACTGGGATGAGTAGGATGTGCAGGCATATTTTTAAATTTGTTCCTAGCATGCTCAAGAATTTTGTCTCACCATTCATCAGTCTTTCTCACTGAGATGAATATTATTGTGCCCGTAATGATCCACACTTGACTTTCTCATATTACTATTACTGGGAGGAGTATGATTGTGCCAGTAGTGATTAACTTCTGAACTGTGCTTCTCATTATTGCTGGGGTGACTATGATTGTGGCAGTAATGATCTGTACTTGACATCAGTATTACTGGGACTAACATGATTCTGGACTCGTTATATTCATGACCCTGCCCGGCCTCATCTCTTCTAGGGGTTGGTGTCACTGGGCTTGCTTGCAGGAATGGGATTTCTCTTCTTTCTGTCAGGATGGCTTCTGCCTTCTCTAGGACTCTCTGAGCTTCTCAGCATCTGCTCAGTGGTGACAATGTTGTAACGGTCTCTGGTTAACTGCCAGACTTAACTGTCCACCACTCCAGGGTCACGCCACTACCCACAACAGGCTCAGTTCTTTCGGGTGTCCTTCCCCTTTTCGCTTCTGCTTCCAGCTCTCTCACTTTTTCCCTTGCACACCAGCTTGTTGCCTCCTCAGCATGCAGGACTTTGGCAGTTTCAATCAGCTTCCACGACAATGCTGGTTTGAAACTCCTGGGCGTCTCTTCTCCCTGTTAACATTCCTTCTTTTACCTTCATGATACATGGCTGGGCTCTGCTCAGTGGAGGATTATAGTACTCTGTCTCTTTCAGTTGAGTGCTTTCCATCACTCGCAAATTCTTCCTCATCATAGTTTTGCTATTTTCTGACAGTTGAGTTATTTGTATCACTCGCTCACTCTTCTTCATAGTATTGTTATAATGCACTCCTTCAAGTTGAATCTTGGGTCTTATGGCACAGTAACAAACAGTGGCTTGATCTTCTTGGTCCTTCTGAAGCCTTGGTTGATTTATGATCAGAGGGTATTGGTAGGAACCTTGGTCAGGGTATCGTGGTCCACAACATCATCCATAAGAAAACCATAGTGACTTTGGTTTCCCACATGTGCGCTGGAGCATGTTCATCTACAGGGGTCTCATCAGATGGGATACCATTTGTTATGGCCACAAGTGTTTCATTCCCAATATATGACTGGATGTTTACTTCTTTACCTTGAAATTGGACTGAAAATTGGTATTTTGTTATGTGACTCTGTCTTAGGGTTGTTACTCAGGACATGTTGTAGGAACGCCTTTTCTCTATTTTTGTGGGCCTCCAGCGGGGTTTGTCTGCCTCCTAATGCTTTTAATTCTATTTTACCTATGAACTGTTCTGAGCAGCTTTATGGAGTCTGTCACCTGAATTTCTACAATGCTTTGTTATAGCGAAACAAAACAGTTATTTAGGATGTTCTCTGTTGCAATTCCTGTTTTGTTGCCTTTCATAAAACCATTCAGATTATTCAGTGGCATACCCCTCCCAAACCTCTCATATCTACGTACCCTTCCTGGGGCCATCTCAAAAGTTCTTGAGTCACTTATCAGGTGCCACATTAAACTTTCTAAAGATAGCATCTTTCATGTATGTGACCTGTCAGCGTATCTTTCCATCAGTACAACCCCAATGCTTCTTCTCTTGCTGGTGTATTGTATGTCTCAACACCAAGGAAGCCAAGCAAGGTATAATGCCCCTATCAACTGAAAGGCGAACACTTTCAAAAGGATGTTGGGTTGGGCTAAGCTATGCTGGTGAAACCACTTACCTGTCCTGAGCAGCAATGGGATGGGCAGGCTGATGTATCACAAGGCATCAATCATCAGTTGTTCAATTCTCCCTCATGGGTTATCCACTCTCATGTCCATCTCCCTTAAAAGCCGATTCATACCTAGAGGTAAGCCTGTTTCCTTTCCTCTTGGGCGAGCATTGTCTCCCATAACTGTAGTTGCCTCTCTACCGGGGTCATAGAAGGAGAGCTCTTGGAAGAGGTGGTACAAGAACCTCTGGGAGAGTCTATCGGGGGGAGGCAATGCATGGTGCATCCCCCTTATGTCCCCAACCACCTCCTGAAGAGAGTCACCATACTCTTCATCTGGTGTCCCCTGCATTGCAGTCTTGATTTCCCAAGGCCTGTATGCTTTTCTGCAACACAACCTTCTTCTGGCTTATGGATATCGGAGTCATTTAAGATAGAAATTATTTGTTATCATTGTTCCTGCTCAAGAAGATTTGGAAATCGCTTGCAGGGAGCTAACCCTCACAATTAGATTTTTTTTTCAAAGTCGCAATGTACTCCACAAATTGCCTCTCGGAATAACACTCTTCCTGGCACGTTTCTTAACTGTTTTTAGGGCACATCTAACATTTGTTCGGATATTTCAGGCACTCTTACTTCCCTGATCCTTGAGCTTATTTTCGCAACGGAGACATGGTTTGCACCAGGCTCTATAGAACCATTAAATGAACTACTGCCCAAGGATTATTTGATTTGCCACATAGATAGAGTGGCAAGATAAGGAGATGTTTAGCTTGCAATGCTAAATGTAATCTAGTCTATAAAGAGTTACATACTTCCTTTGGGCTATTATCTCTTAGTTTAGTCATTTCTGCTCATCAAAATATTCATCTAATTTATTCGCCAACTGTCACATGAAATACATTTCTGCACACATTTTCTGATTGATCTCTCTTCGAACCCTGGATCATGTGGCATTTCTTTATCTTAGTGATTTTTTTAATATACCAGAGACAGTTATTTTCCAAACATCTCAAACCTCATGAGCTCTTTGTGTAGTTCAACAATGTAGGCAGTTGGGTCTGGATTGGTCTGATACTTGCTTTATTCTGTTCTGGTTTAATGTTCAACATGCATCGTTCACAAGCCAGCCCATTTGTAAGATATTTTCTAAACGTGACTTCTCAAGTGTTCATGTTCACATGTTTCCAAAGGTTTTAATTAGCAAAGCTGGTCAACTGCACCCTGTACAATCAATTGTCCATTTATTTTGCATTTTAAAAAATACCATCTCTCTTTGGGTTGTTTCTGTTGCCCATGTTAGGCAGATATCAGTGTATTTCCTGATGCACATCTAATTTGAAACAAAGAAAAAAGTAAATTGTGACGTCTGGAAAAATTGTGGCAAACAAATACAGAGGCACTAGCTAATCTTCATGCCATAGGAGCGGAAAGCAAAATGTTCCATTTGTTGGATACTTGCAGAAAATTCTGGCAGCTTCTAAACAAATGAGAGTTGTATTTCGACCACATGGCACTGTCTTGCAACCCCTTCAGTGGTTAGCCTGTACCCTTTGAGAAAATAACGCAAGATTAATACTTTTTTATGGAGGAAATTATAGCCATTCAAGAAGAGCTCAAGCTAATGACACCCTCTACCAAAGTCCTGCTTTTTTCTCACAGAGATATTTCAATCCTAGAATATGTTGTTCTTGTTACCTTATGGAAGATGGCTCCCATTCCCTCTTCTTTGAAGATCATCCCCTATGTTAATGTTAATTGGTCTTGTTCCATACACTGTTGCCACTTGTGTGGTCTCTTGGTCTCTTGGTGCTCTGGTGGATCTGCAATGGAAGCGGGTTGGGAGTTTGTTAGTGGGGTTGAGAGGGAGAAGAGCAAGAAAGCTTTGATGTGCTGTTAGAAGCTTCAGTTCGGAGATACAGGTCACTGAGTGTCCGTGCATTTTTGGTCAGTAACAGTCATGTGGTGTTGACATCTGGTTATTTATAGTTTGGTTTCATGTTGGGTGTTGTGGAGTGTGTGTGGTTTGTGGTGCATTAGTGGTATGGTTGTGTAGAGAAGGAGAGGAGTACATCACTGTTAGACTCCGCCCACTCACCTCTATCATATTGGAACAACAGTAGAAGAGCCTTATGTGTGATACCAGGTATTGTCCCAATACCGCACTGAGTGTATGAGAGACGTTATGCACTCAGCCAACTGCATCACATGTACCCTCATACTGTGTTGGTAGGAGGATGTCAGCATACGCCATTGTACATAGAAGAGCTGTAAGTGTACACTGACAGCTGCAGAGTGACGTCATTAGGGAAATACACGAGGACGAACTGAAACGATATGCAAATACTTAAAGAATAAAGATGTAACTGGACTAATAAGAGAAAACATGTAATCGAATACAAAGAAATCATATGCACCAAACAAATAAGTGAGAAGAGATTAAGTGAATTTACATATGCTGAAATGCAAGGAAGCTGAGACATATAGAAGCTTGATGCAGATGAAAATATAACGTGACTTAAGCGGCCATGAGAAAAATATGGATGTTGGACTTGTGTTGAAACCAATCAAGCTACCTCAGAGACACACGAGAGCTGCAGAGTAAGGAGATACTGGAAAGACAGCTTTGTGTGAGGAACACAGAGGAATCTATTGGCCTGGGATCACGGATGCCACATCAAGGAATAGATGCAACGCACAAAGGGAGTCAAGAGGATAAGCTATGTCTGTTAAACATATTTCTCTTATATTAAGCAAAGAAGAAAACAGAAAGCATATGCAAGTGCCAAGTATTGGACAGTTAATGATAATAATAATAAGAATAATAATAATAATAATAATAATAATTTAACATTTATATAGTGCTACGAACCCTCAGGCATCTGAGCACTGCTTATTATTACCCACGGTGTGTGGTGTTCAAGCATCGACCTCGGAAAGATGAAAGGCTGAGTTTTGCTCTGCTGGGATTCAAACCTGCATCAGCAGGCTCTGCACAGATGTCAAAGCGAGCGCTCTACTCATTGTGCTATCGGACCGGCGGAAAGCATAAGTGGAGCGAGGAAGTCTCCAGGGGTCAAAAGGAGTAATAACACCCAGCACAATTAAATCAAATAGCAGTAAATAAAAGGTTGAAATTGACAAAATGTTGGTCTCCTCACACGTGACAAAGAAGTCGAAAACAAGGGCTATTCATTAAGCTCCAGATGGAGATAATGGTGTGCCTACACTCTCTGAAAAGTCCCACGGCAGAGAACAGACTGCAAAGTGAACTATAAAGAAGAAGCCTTGGCTTGGGGCTTGACCAATGAGGGATGTTTAACTAATTGGTCAAGTGGGTAGTACTCTGACGTTGTTCTCTCCACTAGGGTTTTGTTTTGCTCGAGTGCTGCTAATGAGCCAAAAGTCCAAAGTTGGGAGTGAATGCCAACCAATCATTGGGGTCAATATAGCAATATTCCATAAAGTGTTGGACAGGCCAATCCGCTGCTGTTATTCTGCTATAATCTGTATTATATGTATTTAGAGTTGGTTCAAGGCGTGCCTACCAGATACGGGGCATCATGTAATACTAATAATATGATAATAGGTACATATGTCCCCTTTACCAATCCCTCCCTTCAATATGTTCTTAGGTTTGCCACGTAGGATGATCTCATAGCTGACGTATATTGAGGTATAAATCCGTTGTGTAATCCAAATTGAAGTTCCAGTGTGTGGACTAAGGGCCTCATTACACGGAAGGCGGTGAGCCATGGCGCTATTAGCGCCATGGCTCATGCCGGTAAAATACCGGCACCGCCTTGGCGGAAAGGGGATTTACCGCCCCATTCCAAGGTTGGTGGGGCGGTAAATCCCCCTTCCGCCATTGCCCTTCCCCATTCCCATTTCTGCCCCATAGGGCTCTATGGGAATGGGGAAGGCGCTAATTACGGCACCGCAATTTTGCGGTGCCGTAATTAGCTCCGAGGTCCCTTAGCGGGTTGGTTTTTAACGCCTGCAAAAAGCAGGCGTTAAAGCACCAACCCGCTAAGGGACCTCGTAGTACGGCGGTAAGGGTTAACGGTCACCGTTGCCATTAACGGTGACCGTTAACCCTTACCGCCGTCCGTGTAATGAGGCTCTAAGACTTGTTGTTTGCTAGATTTCCCTACTTTATTAAGCTGAAAATAAAGTAGTACTTTGCCATATTCTTTGAGTATGTCTGGTTATTTGGGTCTGAGATCATTATTGGCAATTCCATCGAGCACATGAGACACTTCAAGGTGCTAGTGTACATTTGTGTTTTGTTCAGAGTTTGAGGGTGAGTATGCAGAATGGCGAGTTTTCAGTATGGTTAGTTTGTAGCAATATGTTTTCAACCACCAACCATTAATCTAGGTGTGATACATGTTCTACCCCCAACAAGCCATTTGGTAAAATATAGAACACCAGTAAAGTAAAAATAAATATAGGCATAACCTTAGTGTACATATTTCAATAGCCAATGCTGTTGTGTCTCTTAGTGTTGGGAATGACCATCAGTAGATTCTCAATATGAACTGTTTGCACAGGAGCACAAAGTGGTGGGTCATAGTTTGTCCTGAATGACAGATGTGCTGTGGAAGTTCCACTCACTCTGGCCTTTCCAGGGCCGGGCTGATAACATTAATTCAAGTTCAATATAACCTCCAGAAGGAAACCCGCTCTGTTACAACGAAAAACGCAGTCAGCCCGAAATATAAGCAAACGTTCAAGAAACAAATCCCTCAAACAATGAGCAAATGTTTTGTAATGTACTTATGGATTACTGCTTTATTATTAATAAGTCTCCCTGGTTAATTTACAGAAATGAACAATGCAAATGAGAAACAATTATTATTCTCATTTCTTGTTTGTATTTAGTTTTGCCTGAGAGCAAAACAGCACAAGAAATTCATTATTGTACATTTTTTTTTAACTTTGCATATTGTAGATGAGCAACTCCCATGCTGACTATTTTGTTACACTGTTTATAAAGAAAAGTAATAAACAAACAGCTCATTCTATTTAGCATGTTTTTAAAGGTTGCTTGCAAAGGCAAACTCCCAGCTTGCTGTTTATAGCAGAAGACTTTTGACGTTGCGTTTAAGGCTGGGAGCTAGGAAGCCGGGATCACTTGCTCTCGCGGTCCACTTTATTCTCAGGTAGAGCTTATGCTTCCGATGCAGTAACTTCATTTTGTGATGGGAAATTGCAAACCCCATTAGTACTTCAACCCATGATCAAGACAAAGTGGTGTGAAGAAGAACAATACAAAGGCCTTCTATTCCATCCAGTCAAGATTAGAATTACTCTAGTACACGCCTAGTCATCCATTTTCCCCGAAGGAAAGATTGATACAGGAGTCAGGCCACATTGACTGGGTTCATTTTTTTGAAAGCTGCCGCAGAAAGCACATCTGACAAATGTGCTGCAATTTGAAGAAGTACATTGAGTTAAACCTCAAAGGTTTAAAGTGCACACCTTATTGGTAGGGGTGCAATTTGGAGTGCATTACAGTACTTGGACAGATGGCGTATTAAGCACTACCATGAGAAACAAATCCCACCGAAATGCAGTACCTTCATCTAATGACTAGCCTCTTCAGAAAAGATGCACAACGACAGTGATGGGAAACCGAGGGATAGCCAGTATTGTCTAACCAGTGGGGACTGAAGGTAATGTAGTCGGGCCCACTGCAGTAACATTAGCATCTGTAAATGCCCTCACAGTGCTGCTGAGTGGGCATTTACAGATTTTGTGTGGGCCTACTCTCGCTAGGTCTGGGAACCATGAGTGAGTGTGAGCAAGAAAAGTGCAGGACATTCTAGAAGGAGCGCCATTTTGGCAGTGTCTCCCTCTTGAATTGATGCTTAGTTTTCTGTTTGCACTGTCAGCATGGCACCCGTTGGTGTGCGCTTCCCGGCCTGCAGGTGGTTCTCTAGCCAGACACCTACCATTGCTGTACTGTAGAACCCATCCTGAGTGGGATGGATAAGCTTGCCCCCAGTAATACTTCAGTGAGCTGAGTGCAGCTGGACGTGGCGGCCTCTGGAAATGGACACCAACTGTGAATAATTCAGAGCAGATCAGGTGTATAGCTGCAGTTTTCTGCACATGAGGAAAGCAATTAATTGGAAATAATGTAATATTTAATCTAACGAGGGCACGTGAGAAAACACTGCAGAGAGAAGAAAGATGTAAACGACTGGGGTATGCTATTTAACATTTTTAAACTGATATACACAGCGATATCACATTAATAACAACTAAAACATAATATTAATGTGTCTTTTGAGTAAAATAAATCGTGTTAGAAATGTGTTTCCAATTATCTGTAGATGAACAATGATGTATTTTCAATGTTTTCTGTTAAGTAGTTGACAATATTTATACAAGCAACACTTTGGCAAGTTAGGATGTGTTTCACTTTAACGCAACCTTAAAGTGCTAAATGGCCAATTGACTTTGAACCAGTTCAAAGCTTTGGTTGAACGCCGAACCACACAACAGCAAGTACATTTCAGATTCTGAAATATGTGTCCATGTTATATCCATCGAACCTACAAAGTGTATTGCTCTAGCTAATGGTAGATTAAACTGATCCCAGTAATTGCCTGAGTGGAAGAGCATAGCCAATGGTTTGGACACTCTTCTGGAGACAAATAAACAACAATACAGTTATATCTTCTTATTATCAGTTCCCACAGAAAAGACAAATACAGAAATCAGAAGTGCTCGGAATACAAATTCATTTTGCAGATAACCCTGTTGATACTGACAATATTTTATGTTTTTCTATGATCGCTGACAGTGCATTTATCAGGTGCCGCGCAGTACCACAGCCATGTTTAGGCATACAAAGCAGCAAGATCCACACATTCACGGGATTGGCTGACAGGCAAGCCCATAAGTCTGTTCGGCTGTGAATACAGTCTCTGACTGGGATCCTGGCTTGCTCCGTCATGTGTGGCACGTCACACCTGAGGGTGAGGTGTGTCTGAGAACCGGAACAGTGTCACATGAGGTGCTAGTCAGTAGACTGGGACCCGTTATGTGTAATTGAGGGATCAGCCGTAGGCGGAGATTGTGCTACAAGGGTAGGCCGGGCAGAACTGCAAAGACCTAGGTAGCATGGTTGCTGCTAAACTGTGATCCGCAAGGTCAGAATATGTTCTGTTAGGAGGTTAATTGTTAATGTAACTGATTCAATGTATCATGTTGACTTTCTGAATGTTCCTCACTGCACAAAACCCAACATCTCACACTTAGAATTTTGTGTTCAGAGTTCTCTTTCTGGGGCATGGACACTGCTGGTTTCTCTGTCCCTTTCTGCACAGCTCTATTGAAAAATAAACCTGCCACTCCTTCTGCTGCTTGGTTTCCCTGGTTTGATTCATTGATGGATTTCTACAGCCCCTTGAGGGGGAAGGGAGAGCGCAGATAAAGCTCTGGACCAGAGGAGATGCGATTGCCTTAGAAGGTAAGCAGGCTGAGAAGTGGTTATTCTACATACCGGTCAGTCAAGTGAAACCAAAAAGTATCATACTTTTGGAGGAGTCTTAAAGAATTGATTCTCTCATAAAACACATTCACAGCTGTTGTGATATTGCAAAGGATTTTGAGAGCTTTGAGTCTTACTGAGCCTCTGCTGAGCTCATGTAAATGGGACCCTTCTTTCTTATTTGCTCGCATTCCTCTGTTGATTTGTCGAGATGTTGGGTGGGAATTTCGTGGCAATTGAGTTTCTGCGTCTCACGTTTTGGCCACTTTAGTCAAATACCTCTTTTAGACACACTTTATGTATTATTTTATGAGGCTCATTTTCAGATTTCATTTGTATCTCTGATGTTTCTCACTTTACCTCTTGGCACCACACTCCAGGTGCATTCATTCGCTGAGTAACAGTGCCAAATATGAGTCACTCCTTCCTGACCGTAGAGGCTAAGGGCGAATATGCCTATCCTGAATGCTCATAAGAAATCATTGTAGGCTCCGCCCACTCCTGCAGTTAAGTGAAGAAATGATATGCCTCATCTGACCAGTGGAGGGCCTCGGTCTCAACTACATTGCACAATCTAGAGACTATGCCAGTGACACACAGCACCTGCCAGCACCCAGAGACAGTTAGTAAATAATATTTGACATAATGGCAAAATAGGTTCCGTAAATTAGGAGATATATATATATATATATATATCAGGGAAAAAAACTTTGTTAAAGGGACGTTATGGTAAAGTTGCGCTACTAAAAACCTATGAAATTCAGTGAAAAAACGTTGTCAAAGGAACGTTATGGTTCCAAGTAAAACCGAAAAACCCTTGAAATTCGCCAGTTATGGTAAGCTAAGCAACCATAACTCACGCCACCACCGTGCACTGCTAAGACTAACACCCAGGACATCAAAGATGACATCACAAATGTCATTGATGACATCACTGATGACATCACATGTGTATGTAATGTACTTTTCATGAAATATGTGTACAAGGGATTCTTATTATAATGTTGCAAAACAAGTGTCAAGGATCATTGCAATAAATATCATACCCTAATTAGTGCATTGAACGATGCATTGATATAAATAGCATTCTATTATGGGGTTCTATCTAGTATACTAAGCTACTGATACAGAAACATAACATGGTGTGCAGTGTACAAGATGAAGGTATAATATTCGTAATGTTAATATGTTGAATAATGAAATGATAATTGTTTTCTTAATAGATTTTTGTGTACTGTGAAATATGTAGCTAATAAAACATTACTATAGACAAAACACAAAGACACAAGAACACATACCAATATGGGTATATACAGGGAAAGTGAAGTTAGCAAAAAAGCACAAGTAGTAGCAGAAACAATTCATAACTTAACTGATTATTTTCATGCAAATAAATGATTGCTCTGTTTCAAAGCTGCTATTCACCCTATGTATATGTATCACTTGATGTGATTGGACCCACAGGGAAAGTACAGCCATAAAAAAAAAACAACAGAACTATCAGAAAGTGCTCATAAGTCTATTGATTATCTTTATGCACAAAAAGGATTGCTGTCTTTCAAGCTTGTGTCTTCCCGTATGTATATGTTTCATATGATGTGACTGGACTCTAACAGAATTACTGTAAGAACCTACTTGAAGGATACATCTACAAATAAAATAAAATGTTTAGTTTCTGACTGTTACTGAAGAAAACCATGTGGCCTAGATATGTCAGCAAAAGAAAAAAGAGTGAGCCAGACATGTGATGTCATCAGTGATGTCATCAATGACATTTGTGATGTCATCTTTGATGTCCTGGGTGTTAGTCTTAGCAGTGCACGGTGGTGGCGCGAGTTATGGTTGCTTAGCTTACAATAACTGGCGAATTTCAAGGGTTTTTCGGTTTTACTTGGAACCATAACGTTCCTTTGACAACGTTTTTTCACTGAATTTCATAGGTTTTTAGTAGCGCAACTTTACCATAACGTCCCTTTAACAACGTTTTTTCCCTGAATTTCATAGGTTTTTAGTAGCGCAACTTAACCATAACGTCCCTTTAACAAAGTTTTTTCATTGAATTTCATAGGTTTTTATTAGTGCAACTTAACCATAACGTCCCTGTAACATTTTTTTTTTACTAAATTTTAAAGGTTTTTATGAGTACAACGTGACCATAACATCCTTTTCAATAGATGAAGACCACTAACATCTTATGTCCTCAAAGTGGGAATGCCGGGTGGTAAAAAAAACAAAAAGATTTTCCTTCCTACGCCGGGACGCCTGCGGCGTCTTGGTGTAGGAAGGAAAATCTTTTACCAAGATGGCCACCATGGAAAGGGAAGGCGGGGTGTATAAAGAACACAACGGCGCATGAGCGGGGTTGGGGGGGCACAGGGGAGACACATGGGCATGATCGGGGGGTGAGAGGGAACAGGGTACAAACGGGGCATGAGCAGGGTGTGGGGGGGAAAAGGAAGGAAACACAGGGCATGAGCGGTGGTGGGGGGAACACGAGAGAGACACGGGGCATGAGCAGCGGGTGGGGAGGAACATGAGGCAAACACGGGGTATGAGCAGGGGGTGGGAAGGAACACAAGGGAGACACAGGGCATGAGCGGGGGGGTACAGGGCACATACGGGACATGAGCGGGGGTGGGGAGGAAAGGAGAGAGACAAGGGGCATGAGCAGGGGGGGGAACACGAGGGAGACACGGAGCATGAGCGGGGGGTAACACGAGGGAAACACGGGGCATGAGCGGGGGTGGGGGGAACACGAGGGAGACACGGGGCATGAGCGGGTGTGGGGGGCAACAGGAGACAGACACGGGGCATGGGTGGGAGCAAGAGGAGACAGACACGGGGCATGAGCGGGGGGTGGGGGGAACAGGAGACAGACACGGGGCATGAGCGGGGTAGTGGGGGGCAACAGGAGAGAGACAAGGGGCATGAGCCGGGGGTGGGGGGCAACAGGAGAGAGAAACGGGCATGAGCAGGGGGTGGGGGGCAACAGTAGAGAGACACAGGGCATGAGCGGGGGGATGGGGGGTACAGGAGACAGACACGGGGCATGAGCAGGGGGTGGGGGGCAACAGGAGAGAGACACGGGACATGAGCGGGTGGGGGGAACAGGAGACAGACACGGGGCATGAGCGGGGGGGCAACAGGAGACAGACATGGGGCATGAGCGGGGGGGTGGGGGTGTACAGGAGACAGACACGAGCATGAGCGGGGGGTGGGGGGTACAGGAGACAGACACGGGGCATGAGCAGGGGGTGGGGGGCAACAGGAGAGAGACACGGGGCATGAGCGGGGGGTGGGGGGAACAGGAGACAGACACAGGGCATGAGCGGGGGGTGGGGGGAACAAAAGAGACAGACACGGGGCATGAGCGGGGGGTGGGGGGCAACAGGAGAGAGACACAGGGCATGAGCGGGGGGTGGGGGGCAACAGGAGACAGACATGGGGCATGAGCGGGGGGTGAGGGCAACAGGAGACAGACGCGGGGCAGGAGCAGGGGGTGGGGGGGAACAGGAGACAGACACGGAGCATGAGCGGGGGTGGGGAGAACAGGAGACAGACACGGGGCATGAGAGGGGGTGGGAGGCAACAGGAGACAGACACGGGGCATGAGCGGGGTGTGGGGGGCAACAGGAGAGAGACATGGGACATGAGCGGGTGGGGGGAACCGGAGACAGACACGGGGCATGAGCAGGGGGGGCAACAGGAGACAGACACGGGGCATGAGCGGGCGGTGGGGGGTACAGGAGACAGACATGGGGCATGAGCGGGGGGTGGGGGGCAACAGGAGAGAGACACGGGGCATGAGCGGGGGCTGGGGGGAACAGGAGACAGACACGGGGCATGAGCGGGGGGTGAGGGGCAACAGGAGACAGACACGGGGCATGAGCGGGGGGTGGGGGGCAACTGGAGACAGACACGGGACGTGAGCGGGGGGTGGGGGGCAACAGGAGACAGACACGGGGCATGAGCGGGGGGTGGGGGCAACAGGAGAGACACGGGGCATGTGCGGGGGGTGAGGGGCAACAGGAGACTGACACGGGGCATGAGCGGGGGGTGGGGAGAACAGACACGGGGCATGAGCGGGGTGGTGGGGGGCAACAGGAGACAGACACGGGGCATGAGCGGGGGGTGGGAGGAACAGGAAAAAGACACGGGGCATGAGCAGGGGGGTGGGGGGCAACAAGAGAGAGACACGGGGCATGAGCGTGTGGGGGGAACAGCAGACAAACCAGGGGGGATAAGCGGGTGGGGGAAACAGGAGACAGACACGGGGCAAGAGCGGGGGTGGGCGGGAGGGGGAAAAAGACACGGGGCAAGAGCGGGGGTGGGCGGGAGGGGGAAAAAGACACGGGGCAAGAGCGGGGGTGGGCGGGAGGGGGCAAGAGACACGGGGCAAGAGCGGGGGTGGGCGGGAGGGGGAAAGAGACACGGGGCAAGAGCGGGGGTAGGCGGGAGGGGGAAAGAGACACGGGGCAAGAGCGGGGGTGGGCGGGAGGGGGAAAGAGACACGGGGCAAGAGCGTGGGTGGGCGGGAGGGGGAAAGAGACACGGGGCAAGAGCGGGGGTGGGGGGTAGGGGGGAAGACATGGGGCAAGAGCGGGGGTGGGCGGGAGGGGGGAGGGGGCAAGAGCGGGGGTGGGCGGGAGGGGGAAAGAGACACGGAGCAAGAGCGTGGGTGGGCGGGAGTGGGAAAGAGACACGGGGCAAGAGCAGGGGTGGGGGGTAGGGGGGAAGACATGGGGCAAGAGCGGGGGTGGGCGGAAGGGGGGAGGGGGCAAGAGCGGGGGTGGGCGGGAGGGGGAAAGAGACACGGGCCAAGAGCGGGGGTGGGCGGGAGGGGGAAAGAGACACGGGCCAAGAGCAGGGGTGGGCGGGAGAGGGAAAGAGACACGGGCCAAGAGCGGGGGTGGGCGGGAGGGGCCAAGAGCGGGGGTGGCCGGGAGGGGGCAAGAGACACGGGGGTGGGCGGGAGGGGGCAAGAGACACGGGGGTGGGCGGGAGGGGGCAAGAGACACGGGGCAAGAGCGGGGGTGGGCAAGAGACACGGGGCAAGAGCGGGGGTGGGCGGGAGGGGGAAAGACACACGGGGCAAGAGCGGGAGTGGGCAGGAGGGGCAAAGACACACGGGGCAAGAGCGGGGGTGGGCGGGAGGGTTAAAGACACACGGGGCAAGAGCGGGGGTGGGCGGGAGGGGGAAAGACACACGGGGCAAGAGCAGGGGTGGGCGGGAGGGGAAAGACACATGGGGCAAGAGCGGGGGTAGGCGGGAGGGTGAAAGACACACGGGGCAAGAGCGGGGGTGGGCGGGAGGGGGAAAGACAGACGGGGCAAGAGCGGGGGTGGGCGGGAGGGGGAAATACACACGGGGCAAGAGCGGGGGTGGGCGGGAGGGGGAAAGACACACAGGGCAAGAGCGGGGGTGGGCGGGAGGGGGACAGACACGGGGCAAGAGCGGGGGTGGGCGGGAGGGTGACAGACACACGGGGCAAGAGCGGGGGTGGGCGGGAGGGAGACAGACACATGGGGCATGAGCGGTGGGCGGGAGGGGGAGAGACACAAGGGGCAAGAGCGGGGGTGGGTGGGAGAGAGAGAGACACGAGGGGCAAGAGCGGGGGTGGGTGGGAGGGAGAGAGACACATGGGGCATGAGCGGTGGGCGGGAGGGGGAGAGACACAAGGGGCAAGAGCGAGGGTGGGCGGGAGGGGGGAAGACACAAGGGGCAAGAGCGGGGGTGGGCGGGAGGGGGCAAGAAACAAGGGGCAAGAGCGGGGGTGGGCGGGAGGGGGGAAGACACGGGGCAAGAGCGGGGGTGGGCGGGAGGTGGAAGACACGGGACAAGAGCGGGGGTGGGCAGGAGGGGGGAAGACACGGGGCAAGAGCGGGGGTGGGCGGGAGGGCTAAAGACACGGGGCAAGAAGTGGGGGTGGGCGGGAGGGGGGAAGACACGGGGCAAGAGTGGGGATGGGCAGGAGGGGGGAAGACACGGGGCAAGAGCGGGGGTGGGCGGGAAGACACGGGGCAAGAGCGGGGGTGGGTGGGAGGGGGCAAGAGACACGGGGAAAGAGCGGGGGTGGGCGGGAGGGGGCAAGAGACACGGGGCAAGAGCGGGGGTGGGCGGGAGGGGGCAAGAGACACGGGCCAAGAGCGGGGGTGGGCGGGAGGGGCCAAGAGCGGGGGTGGGCGGGAGGGAGAGAGACACACGTCGGTGGGCGGGAGGGAGAGAGACACACGGGGCATGAGCGGGGGGTGGGCGGGAGGGAGAGAGACACAGGGCATGAGCGGGGGGGTGGGCGGGAGGGAGAGAGACACGGGGCATGGGCGGGAGGGTGAAAGACACAAGGGGCAAGAGCGGGGGTGGGCGGGAGGGGGAAAGAGACACGGGGCAAGAGCGGGGGTGGGCGGGAGGGGGAAAGAGACACGGGGCAAGAGCGGGGGTGGGCGGGAGGGGGAAAGAGACACGGGGCAAGAGCGGGGGTGGGCGGGAGGGGGAAAGAGACACGGGGCAAAAGCGGGGGTGGGCTGGAGGGGGAAAGTGACACGGGGCAAGAGCGGGGGTGGGTGGGAGGGGGAAAGAAACACGGGGCAAGAGCGGGGGTGGGCGGGAGGGGGAAAGAGACATGGGGCATGAGCAGGGGTGGGCGGGAGGGGGAAAGAGACACGGGGCATGAGCGGGGGTGGGCGGGAGGGGGAAAGAGACACGGGGCATGAGCGGGGGTGGGCGGGAGGGGGAAAGAGACACGGGGCATGAGCGGGGGTGGGCGGGAGGGGGAAAGAGACACGGGGCATGAGCGGGGGTGGGCGGGAGGGGGAAAGACACACGGGGCAAGAGCGGGGGTGGGCGGGAGGGGGAAAGACACACGGGCAAGAGCGGGGGTGGGCGGGAGGGGGAAAGACACACGGGGCAAGAGCGGGGGTGGGCGGGAGGGGGAAAGACACACGGGGCAAGAGCGGGGGTGGGCGGGAGGGGGAAAGACACATGGGACAAGAGCGGGGGTGGGCGGGAGGGAGACAGACACACGGGACAAGAGCGGGGGTGGGCGGGAGGGAGACAGACACACGGGGCAAGAGCGGGGGTGGGCGGGAGGGAGACAGACACACGGGGCAAGAGCGGGGGTGGGCTGGAGGGAGACAGACACAGGGGGCAAGAGCGGGGGTGGGCAGGAGACAGACAGACACACGGGGCAAGAGCGGGGTGGGCGGGAGGGGGAAAGACACGCGGGGGTGGGTGGGAGGGGGAAAGACACACGGGGCAAGAGCGGGGGTGGGCGGGAGGGGGAAAGACACACGGGGCAAGAGCGGGGGTGGGCAGGAGGGGGAAAGACACACGGGGCAAGAGCAGGGGTGGGCGGGAGGGGGCAAGACACACGGGGCAAGAGCGGGCGTGGGGGGGAGGGGGAAAGACACACGGGGCAAGAGCGGGGGTGGGGGGGAGGGGGACAGACACACGGGGCAAGAGCAGGGGTGGGGGGAAGGGAGACAGACACACGGGGCAAGAGCGGGGGTGGGCGGGAGGGGGAAAGACACACGGGGCAAGAGCGGGGGTGGGCGGGAGGGGGAGAGACACACGGGGCATGGGTGGGGGGTGAGCAGGGGGTGGGAGGGAGAGAGACAGACACACGAGGCATGAGCGGGGGTGAGAGAAGGGGAGAGACACGCGGGGCATGAGCGGGGGGTGGGCGGCAGGTGGTGAGAGACATACGGACATGAGCGGGGGGTGGGCGGCGGGTGGGGAGAGACATACGGACATGAGCGGGTGGGGAGAGACACACAGGGCAAGAGCGGGGGGGTGGGCTTTTGGGAGAGACGAGAGGGGCACGAGCGGGGGGTGGGCGTAAGGGAGAAAGACACACGGACATGAGCGGAGGGTGGGAGGAACAGGAGACAGACACGGGCATGAGCGGGGGTGGGGGACTTACTGTGCAGGCGGGATACAAAGCCTCTCATGGGAGGAACAAAGATGGCGGGCGTCTCTGAAGCCAGACGCACTGCACGCTTCCACGCATCCAATGAGAGAGCACGTCAGATGTCCGCGGACATCACGCAAGCTGCTGGCCCAATCACTGCCCAATCACCGTCCTGTCCGCGGAGCGAACAGGGAAGTGTGTCCGCGAAGCGAACACAGATATCACTAATTTTTTTCACTTACATTTTTGTCATTTTTTTAAAAACTACTGGACGGATTTACACCAAATAAAGCAAAGCACGCTTTCGGGACCAAGCCGCCGCTCCTGCTGCTAATTTGGTGTAAATCTGTCCAACGGTTTGAGCTGTAGGCGTGAGCAAAGTTTTTTCCCATTATGTCTATGGGAAAAAAAAAGTTTTGGGACCCCCCCTATAACTTTGCCCCCTCTGGACGAATCCTCACCAAACTGCAAAAAAATTCAGAGTGACCCAACTACTTTTTTTGCAAAGTTTGGTGAGGATCCGTCCAGGGAGAGCGAAGTTATAAGCCACCCAAAAAGTGCTCTTCCTGTGGAAACAGCAACTTAACCATAACTACATGGCCACTAACGTGGCCATGTAATATATATATATATCAGTGAAAAAAACTTTGTTAAAGGGATGTTATGGTTAAGTTGCGCTACTAAAAACCTATGAAATTCAGTGAAAAAACTTTGTTAAAGGGACGTTATGGTTTCAAGTAAAACCGAAAAACCCTTGAAATTCGCCAGTTATGGTAAGCTAAGCAACCATAACTCGCGCCACCACCGTGCACTGCTAAGACTAACACACAGGATATCAAAGATGACATCACAAATGTCATTGATGACATCACTGATGACATCACATGTGTATGTACTTCTCATGAAATACGTGTAGAAGGGATTTTTATTATGTTGCGAAAAAAGTGTCAAGAATCATTGCAAGAAATATACCCTAATAAGTGCATTGAACGATGCATTGATATAAATAGCATCCTATTATGGGGTTCTATCTAGTATACTAAGCTACTCATACAGAAACATAACATTGTGTGCAGCGTACAAGATGAAGGTATGATATTCGTACTGTTAATATGTTGAATAATGTAATGATAATTGTTTTCTTAATACATTTTTGTGTACTGTGAAATATGTAATAAGTAGCTAATAAAACCCATGTATTACATAATTGCATTACTATAGACAAAACACAAAGACACAAGAACACATACCAATATGGGTATATACAGGGAAAGTGAAGTTAGCAAAAAAGCACAAGTAGTAGCAGAAACAATTCATAACTTAACTGATTAGTTTCATGCAAATAAATGATTGCTCTGTTTCAAAGCTGCTATTCACCCTATGTATATGTATCACTTGATGTGATTGGACCCTAAGGAAAGTAGTCTGAGTACAATGTATACAAATATGACCATATACAGGGAAAGTACAGCCATAAAAAAAAAACAGAACTATCAGAAAGTGCTCATAAGTCTAGTGATTATCTTTATGCACAAAAAGGATTGCTGTCTTTCAAGCTTGTGTTTCCCCATATGTATATCTTTCATATGATGTGACTGTACTCTAAGAGAATTACTGTAAGAACCTACTAGAAGGATACGCCTACAAATGAAATAAAATTCTTAGTTTCTGACTGTTACTGAAGAAAACCATGTGGCTTAGATATGTCAGCAAAAGAAAAAATAGTGAGCCAGACATGTGATGTCATCAGTGATGTCATCAATGACATTTGTGATGTCATCTTTGATATCCTGGGTGTTAGTCTTAGCAGTGCATGGTGGTAGCGCGAGTTATGGTTGCTTAGCTTACCATAACTGGCGAATTTCAAGGGTTTTTCGGTTTTACTTGGAACCATAACGTCCCTTTAACAAAGTTTTTTCACTGAATTTCATGGGTTTTTAGTAGCGCAACTTAACCATAATGTCCCTTTAACAACGTTTTTTTCACTGAATTTCATAGGTTTTTAGTAGCGCAACTTAACCATAACGTCCCTTTAACAAAGTTTTTTTCACTGAATTTCATAGGTTTTTAGTAGCGCAACTTAACCATAACGTCCCTTTAACAAAGTTTTTTCGCTGAATTTCATAGTTTTTTAGTAGCACAACTTAACAATAATGACTTTGACTTTATATACATGTCATATGGAACTGACTAGAACTCTTCTTATAAACTTGATGTCCGCGAACTTATTTAATGTTCACGGACATGTTCGGAGAACAGTACCACCACCTAAAAACTCTGGGGAGGTATGTGTAATAGTTATATCATAACATAGGAACATTTAACAAATTCACAAAGCAGCACACATACAAAGTATATGTAGTAATACTTAAAAAATGTTACCCATATATGTAACACACTAACCATTCATGTAAATACAATATGTTTTAAAAAGGAATATACCAAAAGAAGATAAAGTGGCTTCCACCATAATTACCTCACAGACGCTCCACAACCAACAGCAAGACCAGACGTATACACTACTAATTACATATCTCACCAGACATAGTAAGTGCACTTCTTTTTACTCATATATTTATAAACTTTCTATATTAGAAAAAAAAAACATATTACTTTTTTGTTTTCTCACAGAAATGTGTACTACTCTCGACTGGCTAGAGGAGCATTTCCCACGAGAGGAAATGTTAGAAAATAGTCCACCTAATGGTACACACTTTACTATATAAACCAATTAATAAATATTATTTTGTATACATTTAACATATACTTTTTTTTTTATTACAGACCATACAAAAATTCCAAGCATCTCACAACAACAATTAGAGGATATCACTCTACAGCAGATTCATCAAAAAATGGACGACCTTATGCAAAATTTTATGGATTTGAAAAACTTTGTGGAAAATTATGTGAAACCCCCAACAGCACACCATTGTCCAACCTGCACTTGTCCCCCCTCACCCTATCCCACGCAGTTAACCCCAAACCCTGTCTCTGGACCAAAGCGTTTCGATGACATTTCCTTCCCTTCTTCACCTGATTCCAGTTATCTAGAAATCCCTAATTCTCCTGTTTTTGTTTCCGTTTCTGCCCCACCTTCCCAGTCATAATTGTATATATATATGAAATAAAGTTACTTTTCTTATATTGTGTTGTAATTACTTTCAGTTCCTTGTAATAAAACCAATTTAGGTGTCCACGGACACCGCTGTTGTTCGGAAATGTTCGTAAAGAAACGAAAATGTAACTGTCCTGAGGACACTACATCTGTCCGTAATGTTCTCATGCAAGTTGAAAATGTTCTAAGAACACTCGTAGTGTCCTGAAATGTTCGTAAAGAAACAAAAATTAAAGTGTTCTAAAGAACACTATATCTGTCCGTAATGTTCGCTATCAACTTAAAACTGTCCTAAGAACACAATTGCTGTCCTGAAATGTTCCTAAATACACGAAAATGATGTGTCCTGAACAACAGTACAACTGTTCGTAGTGTTCGCTACCCAATTGAAAGTGTTCTAAGAACACAATTGGTGTCCTGAAATGTTGCTACATAAACTAAATTACACGTGTCCTGAAGAACACTATATCTGTCCTTACTGTTCGCTACCAAGTTTAAACTGTTCTAAGAACACACGCGGTGTCCTGAAATATTTGTTTCACGTGTGACGCACTTTTAATTACTTCAGAACCCGAACAGTGTCCGTAGGACATCAATGCGCATGCGCTAACCAATCTCCGTGCACTTGGTGTCCTGCAGACGGCGCTTCCTTCGCAGAATAGTTCGCAAACAGATCATATGACCGCGCCCACGCGCATCGTGTGTCCTGAAATGCGGACACTGTTCGTGTCCCCGAACAATTTAAAAGTACATTTTCAGTTAATCCATAATATTTTTCAATAAAATCTCACCATGCCACAAGTCCCACATAGCAATCTTGATTTTCTATATACCTTTTGAAACTTTCCCATCCTTTTTTTGTGTTCGATCTGTCCGCGCACAGTGCGCATGTCCGCGGACCACGCACAAGCACCCCTATAAAAGACCACGCCCAAGAGCTTATTCCCATTGTGTTTCTGGCTATTCTTCAGAACACAGTGATTTTTGCTGCCACCTGCAGACTACACCATCATCGACATGGCATCCTTGGCTGCTGAACTGCCACTTGCTGCTGCACCTGCTTCAGCACCACCACCACCCCCTCCACCACCACCACCTCCCCAAGGGCCTGAAGAGGGGAACAGGAGTGAGGATGCGGAGGAGGAAGAAGAGGATGATGAGAATGAGGTAGAGGAAATCCCTACTACCCGCACTAGGCGTGAGTCTTGGGTGTGGCGGTTATTTACCATTCATGGGAATGGTCCTAAGGCTCGTGCGACCCATGTTACCTGCAATGAGTGCAAAATGATACTCAGTCGCGGGAAGCACGGTAACTACAGCTTTGGGACCACTACTATGAAGCGACACCTGAGGTCATTTCACTCTGGGGCTATTCGCAGGGTTGTACCTTGCAAAGAACGTAGCAGGTTGATTTCCTCTACTTCATCCTCTGTTTCTGATCCTGTCACCACAAGGACCACCTCTGTGGGACAGCGTCTTTCTCAAGCTGCCTCACAGGCCATACAGAATGCTGATGACCCTTACCTTTCGAGGGTCACAGTTGTATGTATGTACTGTGACACAGTACTCTGCAGGGGGGAGCGACTTCGGAGTGCTTTTGAGACTATCGTCTCAGAGCACGAGAAGACCAGCTCACTACCCAAATAAAACCCACTCTACATCTTCCTCTCTCAGCTCGCCCTTTCTTATCCCTGTGGTTGGTGTCCCCCCCTTTACCCTCCTTTACCCTCCTCTCCTACTGTGTCGTGTCTGAAAAACCAAAAAAAATACAAAATTACAAAAATCAAAAAAAAATAAGGCTCTTTTCAGAGCCGCCTTTCCCAGTTAAAAAATAGAAGTGAAAATAAATGAAGCAGGGCTCTTTGTATTTTTTAGAAGTCCGTGAACAGTTCGCGAACATTAAAAAAATTGGGTTACTGCTCCATCACAAACATTGTAATCTTCTCTGGAAAGAAGTGGTGGCTCTGAAAAGAGCCTTTGGGTGGTGTTTGTAAGTCAAAAATTGTAAATGCTTAACATCTACTTCAAAATCGTTGTTGTAATTCCAAAAAAGGTCGCAATGCATTTTGTACATTTCTCAAAAAAATCTGATTGCCAGCATAAGTAAGATGGACTCCATCTCTGCGAAAAATGTATGTACTACAAAACATAATATTTTCATTGTGAAAAGAAGACATGCCAAAATCTCTTAGAAAGCCACAAACAGCATCATGAACATTGCGCCTTGCTTTTTCCATTTGTGGACCAAATGAAGAAGAACGAAGCCACATTTGTCTCTGCGCAATCCGTGAAAATATCACGTGCGAATTAGGAAACATGTCCATAACCTTCCTCAGTCCTTCTTTCATAGCAAATTGCAAAAAAATTCCAGTCACATGCCCTAAACTGTTCCCTCCACAATGAATTACAATTATGTCTGGATGTTGCTCTGTCTCCAAAGTAGCACAGAGAGGTAGCAAATCCAACCACTTCATTCCACGTACTCCATGCCAGTGTACTTCCACATGTGGGAATCCAAGATCTACAGCTACTCCACAGCTTTCTGCATGCACCTTCAACCAATGTATCCACAAATCTCCTAAAATCCAAACAATCTGTTTTCTGAAACACGCAGCCATAGCTATCTTTTGTTCTCTCAGCAAAAAGAGTATCTCAAAAAATCTCTCCTGGCACAACACACCCACCAAACTTTCCTGACCAATCCCTTTCAGTGCTTGTTCTCATTTGCATGACTTCTGAACCCAAAAATCCCCGGATGTAACTCCCGATGTCCTGGAACTACCGCCATGTCCGCGGACATATCGTAACATGAACAGCCCTTCTACCATTTCCACTACACTCTCTCTGCTATTCCCTCATTGGATGTACCTCAAAAATCACATGACCATGCACCAATCACATTCAAGACCTCTACATCTAACTGCATCATCATAGATCAGCACTGCAAATGTACTCTGAATCTCTCTGAGTACAAGTGTCATATCATTGGCAAGCAGCATCTACCACAAATACTGTACAAATCTTCAAGATTTCTACTTGCAGCTCCACGCATATCCATATGCATGAACACAAACTTCAGGTATGCACATTTTCTGTATAGTACATGACATAGCTCTCAACCATTTTTGTTTTACAGGCGGGTGAAATCACCCGATTTTGTTTTTAGCGGGTGAGACGCCCATTGGAATGAATGGGCGTGCAGGAGGCTTGGCGGGTGAGTCGGCCCTTTACAAGGCGTGTGACACCCGCCAAAAGCGTGTGACTTGAGAGCTATGGTAGATGAACACATTTTCAAACAGACTTTTACATTGTAAAATCTGTTAAATGAATTTACTGTACTTTTTTCAATTTCCTAAAATCAACTACCACTTATACACCTTTATACTTTTTACTTTCTTTAAACACACACACTCAAATCATGTTAAACTAACATTTTTTAAATGAAATATATAGACTACATATATTCAAACAAAATTGCATGCAAACACAATCTATGTTTAAACCTTTATAAAAATACTTATACAATTTCATATTTTTTGTTTTTATTTATTTATTTACTTAATTACTTTAAATTAGACATGACATTGAGGCGCTATTACCTAGAACAGTTTACTTACAGAAATAGTGGTATTCACTAATATATTATAAATTTCACAAGACATAGTAAAGATATTTTATTTTTGCTACAGTTAGTCATTCAATACAATTTGTTCATTAAGAACATATCATATACACTGAACTGATGCAATGTATCTTATGTAAATAAATTAGTTTAATAGTTTTACAGAAGGCACTGAGGATTTCAATTAAAAAAATCAATATCTAAATTAAAAACAGTGCTATATACAAACAAAGTTACTAATTTGAAGCTTTCACAGTTGCAGTGAAGACCAGTTTCCTGAAAAGAAGCAGCCGAATTCGAAGAAGAAAGAAAAACTAAGAAGTTACCTGTTAATTTTAAAAAAAAGTAAGTAAAATATCACCATATTATTTATATTATTAATCAAATATACTATAAAATTAATACCAGCTATTTTGGTTTCTTAAAATAGAGATTTTGTACCATTTTGTCCAAAAATTTCCATGCCGTAAACAGCGATTTACAACCAGAATGGCCCACAAATTTCTATTTTTGGACACACAAATTAGCCAACTGAACCACTACAATTTTCATATTATAGAACAAACAACTGTTTTAATTTTATACATTACATTTACTATTTGTACTTTTCCACACCACTAGCTTACTTTTTTTTGTCATCTGAAGCCCAGTTTAGTGACACATAAATTCAAGAATACCTACCCCTACTAGTTTTAGTTCCCAATGCACAATCACACACCATTACATACATCTTTATCATCTTACTCAAACACTCATGCACACAGCACACATACATTCCAAACACCCCAACCCATATCTTCTTTATTTTTTTCAACAGACCCTAACGAATGCCTACCAAAAGACAACTCCGTAGAAAGCAACGCAAAATTAGAGCAAATGAAAATAAAGCTGTCCAACATAAGCATCCATCTCTAGCAGAATTTGTAAAAAAAGTTGAAACAAAACAGCTAATACAATCATTTAGAGAAACACAAAAAATTTCAAGTACAACAACTTCGCTTCCTCTATCAAAATGTAAAACAAACCAAAAAACAATTAACAGAAAATCACCTATCAGTACAGATAAAACTACTTCTTCAAATTTTAATATAGTGCAAAGTAAGCATACCAAGAAAAGTATTTTAGCCAACATATACCGTCACAAAGTCCTTCAAAATCTTATAAAAACAGGAGAGAAATCAGGTTCAAAGCTTAAAACCTATCGTAGGAAATTAATCTTAGAATCATTGATGGACAGTGCAATTCTTCTCAAAAGAAATGTATTTATTTTACTGTTAAACAAAATGAAACCACTAACAAACCTAATAACTAAATTACAAAAAAGACTTCTCAATAAGCGAAATGTCAACAGAAAGAACTTCTTAAGTATCTGCGGAGGTGAATGGAATCACACTACGAGCACAGAACCATATTTTAATGAAGAAGCGTACAAACAAAAGCAAACAAATACAATTGCCATAAATAGCAGTGGTCGAGGTTATGAAAAAGTGAATAATACCATAATGGAACAAGAAGTACTCCTTACAAAAATATGCCCTGAAAACTTAGAATTACCCCTCCATTCAACTGAATCAGAACGTCTAGTGTACAAATGGCCATGCACGTCAATGTGTAACATTCCCAAACAATGGGCCTCATCACGACCCAGGCGGTAAGTTACCGCCTGGGCCGTGACTTTACCACCATGGCGTAAACTACGTTTACGCCATGGTGGTTGGCGGACTTACCGCCCCATTCGGACCTTGGCGGAGCGGTAAGTCCCCAGTCCCCATTTACCCTTCCCCATTCCCATTTTTGCCCCATAGGGCATAATGGGAGTGGGGAAGGCGTTAATTACGCCACCGTAAATTACGGTGGCGTAATTAACTCCATGGTCCCTTAGCGCCATGGATTTTAACACCTGCTAAAAGCAGGTGTTAAATTCGCCATGGCGCTAAGGGACCTCGTACTCAGGCGGTAAGGGTCGGCGCTGTTTACGGCGCCGTAAACCCCTTACCGCCTGGGTCGTAATGAGGCCCAATGTTTCAAATCTTTACACCAATTCCTCAATAAATATGTAAAAAGCAAAGACAAAATCAAAATTAAATTACTGCAAAATATAGATACCTGTCCAGTGCGCAAGTACACAGGACTACAAGGACATTCATTGGCCTGCATTACAGGACCTACTTGTAAAACCACTTTCCATGATATCAAAAGGATATCAACACATCATTCAACTATAAGAAATCTAGTCTATAAACTGTACTATGCTAAAAGTCCTGCTTTAGCACTAGCAAAGTTAAATAACATCCTTCTACATGGTACAGCAAAAGACCTACTTGAAGAAATTCACTATATCCAGAAAAAATATTTTGGAAGTGAAAGCCATTTACAGAATGAAATAGCTTTAAACCAATTAAGCAACGATTCTACACATGGCAACCTTTTGCTAAACACATACAAAAAAGAAATACTAAAATTTAAAAGTACATCAGCTGAAGTACCAAACCATGTATGTGTATGTTGCCGTAGAATTTTTTATAAAAGTAACACAAAAACTGTGGACCTATCATACAAAATAGAAGACAATGAAGATTCTAAATGGTTTGAATTAGCTCTCTACCTTCTAGCAGAAAAGAAATATGAAATAACTGAGCCCTTAATACTTTGCAGTTATTGCACCACAAAACTTGACAACAACCGAACTCCTTCACGTTCTATCACAAATAATTTGGAATTATACCCAGTACCAAAACCTCTACAACAACTTAATTTATATGAGAGCATCATAATTCAAACAGTACACCCATTTCAAGCAATAATACGCCTTCAACCAAAAACAGCAAAATTACCTCCCTCTGAATTGGTAAAAGGCATTCGTGGAAAAGTAGTTTATTTACCATTAAATCTAAAAGAAAATGTGCATACTCTAGGAGTGCAACGTCCAATGCACCAATCTTTAATTATATTAGTAAATGGAGTACCTACAAAAGACAAAAAAATATGGCAACAGCTGGTAGATTTATATAAAGTTAGACAAGCCTTCCAATATCTTAAAGAGAATAATGAATATTACAAAGAAATTAATATTGAAGAAAACTTGAAAGATACAAGTGAAATAATTCAAGAAACACAAGAAGCTGGTCAATTTGAGCTACTAGATCCTGCTACAATATCAAATACTTTAGACCAGTATACAATTCATCCTTTGCACTGTAATGACACTGTAGAAGATGTACTGTAAACTTACCAAATGCGTCAAACAAAAGGATCGCCAATCAGTATATGGGAAAAAAGTATAGAAGCACGTGCTTTTTCTCTACTCTTTCCAACTGGCAAAGGAGGAAGATATGATGATAGACCTATTCAAATATCAGCTTCAGAATACCGCTCATTACGGATGTATTCTGAAGATCCCAGATTTAGACAAAATGTGGAATACATATTCCACCTACTCTTTGAAAGTGAACTAGCAACTTTATGTTACGGAGTGGCACACATATTAAAATCAGGATCACACTTTCAAAATATGACAGCTACACAATTATTAGAGAAAGTGCAACAAAAGGATGAGATTTTACAATCAAATATTACAAATCTATTAGCAAATATGGGTGGTACTAAAGAGTACTGGTTTCGACGTCATGGAGATGTACGTTGTATGATCAGAAACCTTGGCCCACCCACTTGGTTTGTTACATTAAGTTGTGCAGAATATGCATGGGAAGATTTACATGATTTCCTACGCATATCAAATAAAAACAAAACAAACATAGATATTCTAACACCTGGAGAACTTTGTTCTTTGGATCCTGTTAATGTTTCAAGATATTTTCATCATCGCTTCATTGCTATGCTACATTTTATTTGTAATAAAACTGTTCCTCCCCTTGGAGAAGTGCAACACTTCTTTTGGAGAAAAGAATACCAAGCCAGAGGAGCACCACATACCCACATGCTTTTATGGATTAAAGATGCTCCTAAATTTGGTCAAGACAGTGATGCCACTGTTTTACAGTTTATTGAAAAATATGTCACTTGTCAAATTCCATCAGAAGCCACAAATAGTGATCTTTGTGCACAAATTTTACAATTTCAAAGACACAAATGTGGAAAATATTGTCGTCGCAAATACAAAAACAAAGGCAAATACTACACCAAATGCTGATTTGGTTTCCCTAGACCAGTTACAAACACAGGTCAAGTAAACAACCTCATGTCTTCAGTTAGACATACTGTTAAAGGAAAGTCACCTAAAAATACATATTACATAAAAAGAAAAGAAGAAGAAAAATATATCAATGATTATAATGCAATCATTGCCCACTTATGGAATGCAAACATAGATGTGCAGTACATTGCAGACAATTCTACTGCAGTTGCACGATATGTTACAGCATACTTAACTAAAGCAGAAAAGACAGAGCTCCAAGACCTCTGGAATGACCTGTCATCAGATAAAACAGTATCTCAGAAATTATACAGCTTGGGCATAAAAATGCTCACCCATAGAGAATGTGGATCTTATGAAGCAGCTGATCGTTTAACTGGTACTTCATTGTATGGTAAATCTGAAAATATAGTATGGCTAAGTCTTGGTCCAGCTAAATCTAGAAAAAGAGTTCTAAAATCATATGAAGTTATAGAAACAATAGCCAAACATGATCCCACAGCCAAGACATTTTAAAAAACAATTTATTGGACACATACTACCCAAACAGAAGTAATACTTTGGAAAACATGTGTCTATACCAAATAGCCCAAAACTACACATACAAAAATAATATGAAACCCGATGAAAAAAAAGGTAAATATAGAGTGACAGACTGTGAAGGCAGCTTAGTTAAACTCACTAAACCAAATTTAATTAATCATATCAAATTGTCATTGAAGACTCCTCAACATAAAGAACTATATTACATGTCCCTGCTACAACTCTTCAAACCATGGAGAAAAGAAGAACAATTACTAGATAACTATGACTCATATGAGGATGCTTTCAAAGCAAATGAAAGCACTATAACTGATGTAAACTTTAACAGTACAAAACAATGTTGCACAATGAACAGCAACATGAAGAAGAACTCCAAGCTTAACTAGATAAGGATACTCCTGACAGTAGTCAACCTTCTGTAACAGGAAGCCATGAACCACTGGGAGAACCACTAATAGCAAATGAGGCAGAATTAGCTATGATAGAAGTAGAAAACACCATGTGTCAGTATGAAGATAAGGAAGACTTAACTATACTACAATCAAAACTAAACAATGAGCAAAGTAGCATTTTTCAAGAAGTAACAAAACAAATTGCACATGGTGTAAAACATGAAAATAAAGAATGTTCCTGCCATAATTATAAACCTATACTACTGTACGTCAGTGGTGAAGCTGGTTCTGGCAAAACATTCCTAATCAAAATCATTAGTAAGTTCCTTCAACAATTGACAAACAACAAACTGTCAGCTGTTGTCACTGCCCCCACAAGTTTAGCTGCCTACAACATAGGTGGTGTTACATTACACCGATTACTACTATTACCAGTAGAACACCAGAACAAATTAGACTATTACAAACTTTCTGCAGAAGCTGCAATGGAATTACGCAGAGTATTGAAACAAATGAAAATGCTACTAATAGATGAAGTGAGCATGGTCTCCAACCTGATGTTAGCTTTGATTCACCTCAGATTACAAGAAGTACTCAAAACAGACTATGAAGAGCTCTTTGCAGGAAAACTTATTATTGTTTTTGGAGATCTGCTTCAATTAACACCAGTAAAAGGTGAACCTATTTTTAAAACATTAGGGCACAAACTCTGCCGTAAAACTGTTGGCAGCATTGGAAATGTCAACCTTTGGCAACATTTCCAATACAGAGAATTAACAGAAAACATGCGCCAATCTGCAGATCTCACTTATGCCAACATTTTAAAAAGTTTGAGAGTTGGTATACTTTCTAAAGAAGCAGAAGCAACATTGAAAACCCGGCACATTAATGCACTTTATGGCGATAATGCATGTGCTACAGATGTTATGGAACAATTAGCTCACAAAAATGTCAATTGTATGGCCTTAATGCCAACTCTTGCAAGCTGTTTCAAATTCAATGAAATCATGCTAAGTAAAGAAATGCAACCAATAATGGAAATTAGCACCACAGACAAACTAGATGTACATGGTATGACACTACCCATGTGTGACCAAGCCACAACAAGACTAAATAATTTAGAAAAATCAATCTCAAACACAGCAGGCTTAGAAAAGATGTTAAAATTATCCTTAAATTGCAGAGTAATGCTTAAACGTAACCTTGACGTGGACCAAGGACTAGTTAATGGAGCACTGGGTACAGTTGTTGGCTTTCAAACATACCCACGTGACAACAAAATTCAGTTTGTCAATATACTCTTTGACAAACTTTCAGAAGTAAAACGGATAGGACGCTCAACAGCTAGATTCCTTCTCTTCAAAGATATGTATGTACGCAGAGAACAATTTTCTCTAACTCTTGCATACGCAGTCACAATTCATAAATCACAAGGTCTTACCCTAGACAAAGCAATGATAGATATTGGTAACACAGTCTTTAAAGAAGGCATGAGCTACGTAGCACTATCACGCTTACGTACACTTGACGGTCTATTTCTAATCAACTTTGATGCAAGTAAAGTAAACGCTGATATTCCTTGCATTTTAGAATATAATAGACTTCGCTCACTATACACTCCCCATCTAAACACATATTCTGTTCCACAAAAACTAAAACGTTGTAAAAGAAAACTAAATCAAACTGAAATGCAACAGGACGTCACTGGAAATCCTCCAAAGAGAGTAAAAGAATCTAGTACTCCATCAAGTACCACAAACAAAAAAGAATCAATTAGAGAAAGTAAACCAGGTACTTCTTTAAAGAAGGAAGACAAACTCCAAAAAAAGCAGTTAGATACAGAACTACTTGGACCATTTAAATTCTCAAATATAGTTGGTGTAAGTTGCTATGCAAATGTAGCAATGAATATTCTATTTCAATTACCACCAATTGTTGACAACATTTACTCACACAGTACAAACCCATTGTGTTTGCAAATGTTAGTACTTCACAGAAATGCAGCAAACAATCCTGACAACACATATAGTGTTTTTGGAATAAGACGACAATTGGACTACTGTGCTGGAATGGTGAAATTCACTATAAACTCACAGGAAGATCCACAAGTATTTCTAATGTACTTACTACAAGTACTGGAAAACAAAAACATACCTATAAATGAAATCTTTTAGATTTCATACATGTGGAAACATACATGCACTCTCTGCAACAATGTGACACAAGAAGAAATCCCCAATGAACGCTTCATATATATATCAATACCAAATTGTGAATCCATTCCATTTCAGCAACTTGTACAAAATGCAAACCATGGTAGATTATTCTCTACCTGCAATTCAGATAATCGCTCCACGTTAGTAATACAAACACATAGTAAATACGTAATACTAATGCTTCTACGTTACAATGCAGATGGTACCAAAAACAACTGCAAGCTGACTGGATTCACACATGGTCAAATATCACTTGGTAAGAAAACCTTCACAACAATAGGTATAATCTACCACGCAGGAGCCACAACCAATTCAGAGCACTACACTGCATACATAAAAAAGAAATGTGGATGGTTTGAATGTAATGATAGTACCATTACTCTAAAGCAGAGATTACCAGCAAATCTTACAAACGCTTATTTGATGTTCTTAAAACCAAAATTTGATAAATAAACTGTATTTAAACCTTTAAGTAAATTTGTGTTACAAAAATATAAACTGTTAGAATACTCCAAAACCTATCTAACTGCTTAAAGATTCGACAACAACTAATCAGATAAATGAATACCACTAAATTACACCAAAAAATACACAGTTAGAATACGCCAATTGGTATCTAACTGTCCCAAAATTATAAATGTGTGTTAAAGTAATATAAACTGTTAGAATACTCCAAAAGCTATCTAACACTCAAAGATTCTACAACAACTAATCAGATAAATGAATACCACTAAATTAGGCCAAAAAATACACAGTTAGAATACGCCAATTGGTATCTAACTGTCCCAAAATTTAACAATATCCAAATAGGTAAATGAAAACCACTACAATATATTAAAAAAATAGACAGTTAGAATACGCCAATTGGTATCTAACTGCTCCAAAATTTTATAATATCAAAACAAATGAAGAATCTGTTACTGTTCCAAAAGAAATACAACAAACCAAAGTAAAAAGCATTAGCCAGAAACAACAAGTGAACACTGAAAACAAACAAACAAATAAACTGTAGCTTAACAGAAAAAGGGTTTTTTTTAAATCCAACATGGATTTTTTTTTCTCCCAAAGACCCAATGATTTTAGCAACAAATACAGAAACTGAGCAAATTGCACAGTACTCTGATTTTTACTCTACTAAATATGAGGGTCGAAAAAAAATATAAGTATATTGCTTATACAATGTAATAAGTCATTACAAAATACTAATACTAACATGCTATTTTCTTTTATCACAGAAATGAAGAAAAAAAACATGGACTCCCATTACTAGACCAAACAGTAAGTATACAATAATAAGGACAACCATAGCAGCACATCACATCCATATTATCTAATACCTTTGTTCCTTATACATTTGTTTTTCACCCAAAGTTATAAACAAATATGAATGTGATATGCTGCGGTGGTTGTTGCCAGGGCATAGAGTCTTGGTGCATGGCCAAATGGCCATGCACCCAAGACTCTATGCCCTGGCAACAACCACCGCAGCATATCACATCCATAGAGTCAAACATTTCAACTATGATCTATGGGAAACTTTTAATGTCCGCGAACAATGTGAGTCTTCTTAGCACACTTTGAGCTTGCCAGCGAACAATACGGACACCGTTTTCAGGACACCCCCTACGAACATTTCAGAACAACGCGATAGTTCTTAGAACACTTTCAACTTAACAACGAACAATACGGACACCGTCCTAAGGACACCCCCTACGAACATTCCAGTACACCGGGAGTGTCTTCAGAACACCCCCATCTTGTTTATTTGCGAACAATTCAGGACACCGCGAGTGTTCTTAGGACACATTCAACTTGACAGAGAACAATACGGACAGCGTCCTCAGGACACCCCCTACGAACATTCCAGGACACTGGGAGTGTTCTTAGAAGCGTCTTCAGAACACCACCATCTTGTTTATTTGCGAACATTTCAGGACACCGCGAGTGTTCTTAGGACACATTCAAATTGACAAAGAACAATACGGACAGCGTCCTCAGGACACCCCCTACGAACACTCCCTGGACACTGCAAGTGTTCTTGGAAGCGTCTTCAGAACACCCCCATTTTGTTTATTTGCGAACATTTCAGGACACCGCGAGTGTTCTTAGGACAGACTCAACTTGACAGAGAACAATACGGACAGCCTCCTCGGGACACCACCTACGAACACTCCCCGGACACCGCGAGTGTTCTTAGAAGCGTCTTCATAACACCCCCATTTTGTTTATTTGCAAACATTTCAGGACACCGCGCGTGTTCTTAGAACACATTCAACTTGACAGAGAACAATACGGACAGCGTCCTCAGGACACCACCTACGAACACTCCCCGGACACCGCGAGTGTTCTTAGAACAGTTTCACTTTGCTTGCGAACAAAACGGACACATTTTGACTCCTTAGAACACCCCCTAGTCAGTTTATTTAGAAAATTTCAGAACACCCGTGATGTCCGCAAACAAATCGAACACAAAAAAAACGTCTAACACATAAAAAACACAACTTTCATCCTATCTCACACACTTCCACCCTCCCCAAACACTCCTACACACCAACAAACTCTACAAAATACACATTTTGAACAAAGTTTCACCGCGCTGTCCGGGACGTCCGCGAATCCAATATGGCGGGCGCTACCGAAAAATCTGACGCGCTTCACGCTCCACGCTGTCCAATCAGCGAACACTTTGCATGTCCGCGAACATCACGCAAGACAATTGGCCAATCAGGACACTTTCCGCGGAGCGAACAGGGAAGTGTATCTGCAAACCGAACACAGATATCACAAATTTTTTTTGACCTACTTTTTGGTCATTTTAAAAAAAAACTACTGGACGAATTTTCACCAAATTTGCAAAAGCACGCTCTCGGGACCAAGCCGCTGCTCCTGGTCCAAATTTGGTGGAAATCCGTCCAGCGGTTTGGGCTGTAGACACGAGCAACATTTTTTTCCCATTCACTCTATGGAGAGTGACTATAATGTATACAAATATGAGCATATAGAGGGAAGGTAGAGTAATAAAAATAAAACTATGACAAAGTGCTGATACCATAATGATTATCTTCATGCACAGAAAGGATTCCTCTCTTTCAAGCCTGTATCTTCTGCTACGTACATGTTTCATATATGATGTGACAGGAACCCAAGTCTACAAATATAGTACCTTTTCAATTTTTAATTCCTGACTGTTACTGTAGAAAACTATGTGGCTTCGATATGTCACTAAAGGATAAAAAGGGAGAGCCAGCCATGTGATGTCATCAGTTATGTCATCAATGACATTTGTGATGTCATCTTTGATGCCCTGGGTGTTAGTGTTAGCAGTGCACGGTGGCGCGAGTTATGGTTGCTTATGTTATCATAACTGGCGAATTTTAAGGGTTTTTCGGTTTTACTTGGAACCATAACGTCCCTTTAACAAAGTTTTTTCACTGAATTTCATAGGTTTTTAGTAACACAACTTAACCATAATATCCCTGACATGTAACATAGAACATACTAACCCCCTCGTAGTGATTTTCATGTCCGCGGACTACCGCCATGTCCGCGGACACATCGAAAATCTGAGCGTGGTGAATGTAAATTTAAATAGTGTGCCCCATTTCCCCTTTGAAGTTGGCTCTAAAAAGAGGCGTTTCTTTTTTTTTATACAGATGCTTGACAGACACCTGTTATTTTATATTTTTTTTCTTGTTTTTTTTTCTTACTTTACTCCTAAAATCTTCACATAACCTTCTCCAAAGCAACCCTTACATTCCAAAATAAAAAGGCATTTCCGGTAAAAGATAAAGAAATGCCATCTTCTTTAAAATTAACAGCATTACTGGCATCAATATTCTCATTGTTACAGAAGAACATACCAGCTCTAAGCATGAAGGCACACATGCCTCGGTTGATGACACACCTAGCAATGTTTTGCTGAGGACAAAAAACTGAACTATTGTCCCATATTGCCCTAGGTAGTAATCCAGAAAAAATTACTTTCGCATTTGGAAGGATCTTCACTACGGCTTGAACCAAGCGTTCCAAATCAGCCAACAAAGTAGGGGCACTGACGTTGCCCAAATGGAAAGCACCATAGTGCAAAACTACCACATGCGGACTGTTCATCGTGGCCATATCCGCACAAACTTGTACAATTCCCTGTACATTGCAATCAGGCACAGTGCTCCACACCACCTCCACTCCTTTGACATCAAAGTTCTTTGCAACATGCCTGCATTCAGCGTACTGCTGTAAACCATGCACAAACATATCTCCGAGCACCAACACCCTGACTTTCTCCACTTCTGCCATCTTCACCACACACAGTCTCTTTCAACACAAATCCACAACCTCGACATCTGATTGGCTGATCCGTACAGTCTTCTTTCCATGTTGGATTTCCTGGAAAAACCCGGATTTACCACGCCCTGTCCACGAACAGCCGCGGTGTCCGCGGACGGCGTCCACTTTACTCTCTGTACCATTCCCTCATTGCATACAGCTAAGCAATCACACAATACGAATAACGTCCTCAGAACACCCCCATTTTGTGAATTTTCCAAAATTTCAGGACAATTATCATTTCATTATTCTACATATTAACATTACAAATATTATACTTTTATCTTGTACTCTGCAGACAATGCTATCTTTCTCCATTAGCAGCTCAGTATACTACATAGAATCCCATAATACAATGCTATTTATTGATATAAATGCATCGTTCAAAGCACTAATAACGGTATGATATTTATTGCAATATCCTTGACACTTTTTTCGGAACATTATAATGAAAATCCCTAGTACACAAATTCCATGAAAAGTACATACACATGTGATGTCATCAGTGATTTCATCAATGACATTTGCGATGTCATCTTTGATGTCCTGGGTGTTAGTCTTAGCAGTACATGGTGTTGGCGCGAGTTATTTTTCATAGCTTACCATAACTTGCTATTTTCAGGGGTCTTTCGGCTGTACTTAGAACCATAACATCCTTTAAACAAACTTTTTTTAATATCACGCAAACAATATACAAACATGGCGTGCAAAAACCAACTTCTACAGATGGCTTTACACAGAATGTTGCAAAGTAAGAATTTATGCTTGTTCACAGTGAAGGTCAGCTGCTTCATTTTTTTCTCGGGCCCCGGAGAGGCTCACGAAGCAGACTATAAGGTTGTATTGTGTTTTGACCTTGACAGACAGAGATTGTGATGAAAGACTTCTCTTGAAGGAGTGTTGCTAAAACGTAAGAGAAGATAAAGATGAAATTTCTGAAACGAAACCACTTTTACATATTATATCACTATGCGAAAGATTGTTGGCACACGCGGAGTCGTATTTTCGGACTGCACCACTCGTAGACAATGGAAATTGCAATTGTACTGTAAGTAACCCTTTACATTACTTTATACCAAATATAATTACAATAGCGTAGCATTAAAGACCGCTGAAGTTGAACTTGTTCGTTGAAAGTGGCATAATGTTTTCTACCGCGTACTATCACCGCCGAATTGATCCCCTGTCGTTTAGAGGGCTCTGAAAAAGGCAGACGACACAGAGTGGGTTAATAGAAATAATTTAACCGGTCTATAGGCGGTCATGCGCTCTACTCGCTGTGCCACTTTACTGTAGCCTGTCAAGTGGCACAGCGAGTACAGCGCTCGCTTTGACATCCGTGCACAGCTTGCTAACGCAAGTTCGAATCCCGGCAAGCCCAAACTCAGCCTTTCATCCTTCCGTGGTCGATAAATGAGCACCACACACCGTGGTTAATAATAAGCACCGCTTAGATACCTCACAGTTCTTAGCGCTATATGAATGGGAAAATATTATTATTTTATTATTAACATACTCTGTTGCACTATCTTCGATAGCAAATAGTTTCACACCCTAATAAATAAAATGATGATTTTTAATGAAGATCGGCTGGTGAGACTAATTTATGTTTTTTAAAACAGGTACGTGGCCCCGTTTTGTCTATGTCACGATTTACAGACTCCAGCGGATGGGGTCTTCAACTGCCAGGTGCAAGTCCAAATATGCAACTTCATGACCCTCACCATTTTATGGGACAATCGCCAAGGACCAATATGCCCTTACGCAGTACTAGCGACTACAAACAACATACCAACCAATACGGTGGTCTAATGGCTCGTTGTTGGAGCAACCTTCCGATTATCAGAGAGACCATTTACTGCTTTTATCATAAACCAACAGCCTATCTACCGCAAAGGAACAATGCGCGGCTCCAAATAAACTTTTGCTGACCGACAGCAGAGACAATAGCAAATCGCTGAATATTCACTAAACATTTCATGTGAAATAAATGTACATTACCAAATGTACAATCCTGCTGTTTACTTTTAAACCACAGTTTCATATTCCGAATTGTGGCGCACTGAGTTGTAACCTGATCTAACACTCTCTGTACCGCAAAGGAACATCGCGTGTCTCAACATGAACTTTTGCCGGATCGACAACAAAGACAAATGCAAATTGCTGAATATTCTCTAAACATTTGATGTCAAATAAATGTACTTTACAACATTTACAATCTTGCTCTTTGCTTTTAAATCACAGTTTCATATTCTGAATTGTGGCGCGCTGTGTTGTGACATAATGTGTGTTGTCTTCCGGGTTCTGTGTAAAGTCGCGTAGTACTGGAGACGACTGGGCGCGTTTCATTACTCACCCTGTAACGTCACGGAGAGAGGCGGGGAATATGAATGCTTTGATAATATCAGGCTTAGTGGTGGGACATATGATTTAGTGTCGCAAAAGCAAGTCAGCCAGGTCAATAGCGCCAGTCATAGGATTATCACATAATGTCAACGCACACCAGCCGGATTTATCGTTTCTTTAGTGGACAAAAAGTCGGTTGACGCCCCTAGGAAATTGTACTATTAGCGGACAAAAGGAGTGCTCTTAAAACACTTTCACCCTGACAACGAACAATACAAACAACGTTCTCAGAACACCCCCATTTTGTGTAATTGCAACCATTTTGGGACACTGCGAGTGTTCTTAGAACACATTCAACTAGACAGATTACAACACGGACAGCGTCCTGAGGACACCCCCAGTTTGTGTATTTACGAACAATTAAGTACACCGCGAGTGTTCATAGCTCATTTTTACCTTCCTTGCGAACAAAAATGACACATACTCCGTCCTCTAAACACCCCACCATTTAGTTTATGTACAAAATGTCAGAACAGCCGTGTTCTCCGCGGACAAATCGAACGCAACAAAAACGTCTAGCACATAAAAAAAAAAAACATTGAACATATCTCATACACCCCCACCCTCCCCAAACACTCTTACACACGAACACACGGCACTAAATACAATTTTTTATCCACGTTTCACTGCGCTGTAAGCGGTCGACTGCGAATACAAGATGGCGGGCGCCACAGAAAATCTGACGCGCTCCACGCCCCTCGCCGTCCAATCAGCGAACACGTTGCATGTCCGCGGACATGACGCAAGCCCATGGGCCAATCGGGGTGCTGTCCGCGGAGCGAACAGGGAAGTCCGTCCGCGAAGCGAACGCAGATATCACAAATTTTTTTGCCTTACATTTTAGTCATTTTTAAAAAAACTACTGGACGGATTTACACCAAATTTACAAAAGCACGCTTTTGGGACCAGGCCGCCGCTCCTCCGCAAATTTGGTGTAAATCCGTCCAGCGGTTCGGGCTGTAGCCGTGCGCAAAGTTTTTTCCCATTCAGTCTATGGGAAAAAAAAAAAATGTGGGACCCCCCCTATAACTTTGCCCCCCCTGGACGAATCCTCACCAAACTTTGCAAAACAATTCAGAGTGACCCAACTAATTTTTTTGCAAAGTTTAGTGAGGATGCGTCCGGGGAGAGCGAAGTTATAAGCCGCCCAAAAAGTGCTCTTCCTATGGAAACAGCAACTTAACCATAACTACATGGCCACTACCGTGGCCATGTAATGTATATATGTATATATATATATATATATATATATATATATATATACCAGATACATGGAAACATGATATATGCCATTTAGGGACACTGTTGTCAAACCAAGGACAGTGATTTCTCAATATGCATACAGCACTCAACTGTACCTAGCTTTTTTTATTTTTCTATTGTTAGGCAGTCTAGTGAACAATACATTCTGGCCATTTCCACAGTATAATAAGCATCAACAAAGAGAAAAACAAAATGATATGTATGAAAGAAACAGAAAAAAATGCAGCACAAAAACATTACATATCATGACTAACAAATGAAGTTTAAAAGGAAAAAGAAACTTCTGTCGTTTGGGGATGCAATCTAAATACCCAATATCATAGTTTCCTTAGGCAAATATGGATAATAAATGCTCTTGGTCACTAGTAAGATTATCCAGGATGTTGACAATTAGTTCCCAAAACGTGGTAAAATGGTACATCAAGTTATGATCAGTGTCAGTCATGCAGTGTACCGAGCTGTTATTAATGGTTATATTTTTTCCACATAAATAGCCATTACGACCTTCCTGCGATTCATTGCTTAGCTTTTGCAGTCTACCAGAAAATGTGTTGTGGTTTGTATTATTACATCCCCACAAAGTCTGCAACGGCGGTCCACTCTGGGAATGTTTCATCTGGCCCCAATGATCTCAAAGGATTCCTCCTCATTAAACTTAATTTTCAGACATCTCCAAAGTATGTTACTCTTTGGCTAGGCATTGATATATGCTGGGAAACCCTCTTGCTCTAATGCAAATGAGAAGTATTGTTTACTGTTAGATTTGGTTGATAAATCAACAATCGCCTGCACTGATAAAAGCTCTTACTGTGTGCAATAATTGCAAGATCATTACTCCAATTTGACTCATGTGTATGTAGTTGATTCGGAATACTCCCACAGACGAGCTGCCTCCGGGTTCTGTAGCCCTCAAAAATAATGTGGAGCAGAGTCCCAAATGGAGCACTGGTACATTTGCAGTATATGTTCAAGCACCATATAATAAGTGTTGATGAGTGCCAACACAAGTTGAAGTCTAAGAAAACATACTCGATAGGGATTTGAAAAGGGAGTTTAAGAAGCGTCTTTAAGCATAGTTCTCTGCCCCATAGGTCATCATAAATAATAGTTTAGAGCAATATACTTTCATTATTGCACCAGCAGCATGTCCCCATGTTTAGAAGAAAAGGCTTTAAATAGATCAGTTTGCTGATTGACTTTTAAGTTGATGCATTGTAGTTGTGCCTACTAACTTAGTTTATTATCTTCGACTATGCCAATATATTTGTACTTATTAACTCCCTCCAAAGAATGATTATTTAGGGTCTAACAGTATTTCCTGAGTTTAGCCCTAGTAGGATGAAAGACATGATTTTAGTTTTCCCAATGTTAATTTCAAGACCATTTTGTGTAGGTGTGTTGGAGATTCAATTGCACTTGCAGCCCATTATTCTTGTAGTCCATTATAACTGCATCATTGGAATAGCCTAACCATTGTATGATGTGCTGCCCAATTATTGGCGTGTGAGCTTTGTTAGTAAGAAGAGCCTCAGGAGGGTCTGCCAGGTATAGATTAAACAGAGGGTGTCAAGATGCAGCCCTGCTTTAGTCCTGCATGTGTTGACACCCAATCTGTGATTGAGCCCTGCTGGTCAGTACAAACTCTAACGCTAGTGTTCGTCTCTAAGTAAAAAATCACGGTAAATAGGCCCTTAAGAATATTCCATGTCTGCATCTTAAGCCAAAGTTTGTTCCTCAGCACTGTGTCGAAAGCTGCGATGAAGTCAGTAAAGGCAGTGAAGATAGAATTTTTGCATGTTTTCCATGCAGTCTCTACGGTAGTGACTAGTGCTACGAGATTGTCCAAAGTACTAGAGCGCTTTCGGAAACCTGGCTGTTGGGGAGGTAAGATGTGGCACTCTTCAATCCATTTGTCCAATTCAGTCCGTAAAATTCGAGAAAAACGTTTTGCGGCGTGTATAGTTACTCGGATTGTTGTAGGGGCCTTTTTTGTGGACTGGGACAGTAATACTGTCCTTCCAAGTACTGGGAATAGAGCCAGACTGGCTTATTTTGGTGAATAGCGTGTGTGCATAGTCCGCCCAAAGGAACATATTCATTCTCAAAAGGATATGACAAATACCATTGGGTCCAGGCCCCCGCAAAGGTCTACAGTTTTTGATAAGGGATACTAATTTTTTTCTGTATGCAAATATTCACAATGATGTTCATCAATGGAGAAACTAGGGCCTTCAGAGATATTTGAGCATAAGGTGTTGTTGATATATTGAATCCATTCCTTTTTGATACACCACACGTTAGAGAAGCAACAGATCTATGGATAGTAATGATGGATCAAAATGTTTTGCGGTTCTTAGTAAAGGAGCTCAAAGCAAGTGAATGCCATAGTTCTCGGCACACCTGTCTAAAATGCACTCTCAACCATTTCTGATAGGTGGCTGTACATGCACACAATTTATTGTCTGTTGTTGCTTTGGATAGCCTCATGCGAGTAATGAGGCGAATTTCACATCTGAGTATATTTATGGTGGCGTGCATTGCTCTGTAAAACCCTCAAGTATAACCAAGGTTGGAATTAGTATTGGTGGATGCTGTCTCTCAATTCTTCTTGTTCTTAGCACAGTTAGAGAAAACAGAAATAGAAATCTTGTAAATTTTGATGAACTCCACAGCATCTAAGGGTTGGAAAGCTGTGTTATAGTAATAACTATCCTTAGTGAGGAGGATTAGAAAACTATTTTTTGCAACAAATTTGCTTTATTGAGGTGATCCGTGCTCCAACTGATGCGATTCAGACACGCGTCAATACTTATCATCTCTGCCTGATCAGTGGGTTGGTCATGAGAGGCTTCTGATAGGACCTTAAGTAGAAGAAAGTGGTCACTTTTATCTCTCATCAGGATCGTCATATCCTCTACCAATGGTAGCAGATCAACCTCCACTAATACATAATCGATATTGTAGCATCCAGGGCCATCACCTGTACATTAGCCATTTAACATGGTGAAGCCATGTCTATATAGCAGGTTGGCCAAGCACTTGCCTTTATGGTCTGCCCACATCCCAAAGGCAAAGGACACTGACGAGGTATTTTCATGTATATCGTAATCTGGTGGTATTCTGCTGTTGAAATCGCTGCAGATTAAAGTCAGTAATCGGTTAGCTGATTCTAGAATCTTGTCTACTAGCTTGATATTTTCCCTATTATGGTTAATGTAAGTGGGATTGTGCATATTAATCACGAGTGGTGACCGTTCAGTACCTGCTAGGTACTTCCATATGAAATTCCCTGCTAATACTCAGTCAGAACTGACATCAATGGTCATGATGTTAGTGTCACATATAGTAATTGTAAAAAACCCTTTTCTCCTTCATTATGGTCCCTTAACCGCGGGGGCTACAACGGTTTGCCTGCAATCAATCTCTATTTGTTCAGTCATCTAGGTCTGTTGAAGCATGACTACCCTCTAGTTGGTTATATTCTCAAGTAAGCCCTCCTCCGCAGTGTAGTGTGAAAATGTGTGGGTGTTCCATGAGAAGATATTGATGGGTTTGCTAGGGCCATTTAATTAACAGGGGTTGGAGGGTCATAAGGATCCACAGCCAATCAGTTAAGGAAGGGACTTCAGTCGTGTTAGTTGTTGTTAGAGAGGGACACAACCGATTTCTTACTTGAGGCTGGTTGGTATTTAGTGTAAAAGTAACATGTTTTGCTTGTAAGGGAGGATGTACTTGCTTTCTCTGTCTGCCATGAGGAATGTTAATGACCATGCAGTCATGTCCTTCCCTACAAAGATCAGTATTACGAGATGCCACGTATTCAATCGAGGCACATGTGTTAAAATATACAATGGGAGTGTCATAATATGCAGCTTCAATTTGTTCTACAAATGGTTAATATCCTCCAAAGCGATGTCGCGCAATGGGATATAACTATGGAAAATGTCTAATATTGATGATCGATTTAAATACTGCTGATCAGTGGCATCATCAACATTCAAATTTAGGGGGGCAACAGACAAAAGAAGGGGGGCCGCCTATAAAAGGGCAATGTGTGACGTCAGAAACACACCTGCAGAGAAGCTTTTGTGAACACCAACTACCGCACCCCACTGCACCTCGCATCCCATCAGAATGTAGGCACAAAGCATTTAAGTCACTACTGACCCATCATTACCGGTTTTGTGCGCTAGATTCTGATTGGAGGGGCTGATGTGGTCGAATGATTTATTTTAAACGGTAACTGGGTACATCTGAATGTTGCCAGATCTATTACCGCTGTTTGATAGGTAGGGAGGAAAAATGCCTCCTGCTAATGTCAATATTTAAAAATAAATAAAAAAGATTGCCCCAGTTTAGATCACCTAGTGTGCATCAGACTGCATGTGAAAACATATTCTCCGTAATTGGGCATGGCTCGTCAACCTGCCATGCCAGGAAACAACCCAGAGCAGCTCTTCATAGTTGTTGTGCAGCAGCAGCGAGCAGCTCAGCTGACGTGGGGGTGGGTGAGGGGGGAGGGAGCACAAGGGGAGGACCAGGATTTTAGAAGAGGAGCCTGTGCCCCTCCTGCCCACCCTAGCGACGCCACTGATGCCGATTAGTTGGGCAAAATAGTCTGCTAATTGTTGGAGCGTATGTAGTCATAGGTTGATCCATGTTTACTTCATTAGTATGATACATTTCTCTAAGTCCTCTTTGTTGGCATCATCTATATTGGTAGATCTACTCGACAGGTGCACTGTTATGCTGTTAATGGGAACTGCTTCTTATGATTGGAAGAGTTTGGCCACACCATCCATCAATGTTGAATTGTCGAGTACTCAATTAGGTTAATTTCATGCTCTATTAATTAGGTGCAGTAGAGGTGCCACACATGTGTTAACTTCTGATGTTTTGCCAAGGATTCTGTGCAGTAATGATTGGATATCAGTATTAAAGTTGCTCATCGCGCAATGGTTGCCATGGTTGTTACAGGTGTTGTCCGGTGCCGTGCTGCTGTGATTCTTGTCTCTGGTGATCTTTTTATTTCTCCTTTTGGGACCATCTTTCCTCTTTGAGCAGCTAAAGGTATTGTGTGCTCCTCGTCCATTAGTGAAGAGGTTGCGAAACTGAGATGTGGATTATGTTTTAAGGCCTTAACGTTTCTTTGACTTGTTATTGAGCCGTTTTTGATGTTTTTTTGCCTTTTTTGTGTTTGATAGCAGAGATGTCACTTGGTTGGCGGTCATCGGGAGCAATCGCCTGGCCCTGTAAATCGCAACAAGTTACTCTGGGGGTAATTCATGGATTATTTGCGCCAAAATAAATGGGATTTGTGCGCCATTCTGCCCGCAAATCCCCATTTGTTAAACAGGGATTTGCGGGCAGAATGGCACACAAATCGCGTTTTTTTCGGCACAAAGAATCCATGAATCAGGGCATCTGTGTCATCAATCGCTCCTGGATCTGTCTGCGAATCAGTGACTTCAATAATAGTAAAATTCACGCTTCAGGCCACATTTGAGTTTGCTCTGTGTATGGGCAGTCGATCAATGATGGCGTGCAAAAGAATGGTATGGGTCGCAGCTGTGTTTTTTAGCTCATTGCAGGTATTGACCAATGTACTCAGTAATCGGAAAGAGGTATCCATTTGCAAAGTTGAGGTAATACTCACAAAATCTGGTGAGTCACTACAGGTTGAGTTAAGAATAGAAGGTGTGCCGAGAGCAACGGGTTCATGTATGGTTTCAGTGATTTTAGGTGAAGAGTGAGCTGGAGGCAAAATTGGAGTATGTCCAAGACTTCCGTCTACCAAGCCCGCACTGAGCTGATCCATATGGATGCTTTCCACTCTGATTTCTCAGGTCCTTAATGTCATATTGCCAAGGGTGGGTGGATCAATATGGAGGGGAAGGAAGGTTAGACAGATTGAGTAAAGTAGCTGCTGTGCCCGTGGCACCCTCAGTAGGTGCCAGAGTCACAGCAGATCCACAGCCTCAATCAGCCTTGCATATGGGGCTCCAATGTGTTTGTATTTGTGATACTAAGAGAGTGAATACTCATTAGGGTCAGTTTGGACTCCAAATATGCAAGGTTAGTGATGATACTTGTTTCCTGGGGAGGGCTACTTAGCTCTGCAGTCTCAGGCATGGACTTTAAAGAGTTTGTCATTTTGGTAGCGACATGACAGTTCATTTGCTTCGAAATGTGTGGCTGTACAACTTGCATAAACTTAGGTGAGCAGTCTGTAGGCTGTCTTAAATCATATTTACAGCTCCTTTCCTATCGTAAGCAGTCGACTCCTCCTACCATGTCTTCAGAGATTGTCAGGTCACACGGCTGGTCGTTGGTTCATTCTGCTGCATTGATAGTTGCTGCCATCTCCATCGCATCGCGCTTGTCACCCCGTGAAAGCGCTTCTTTAGCATTGTTGAGCTGTTTTATGCTGATGCAAGTCAGTTCAAAGGACTAACGAGCCTTGCAGGCACCGCCTATTAGCCTGATGACTCCAGGTCAGCAACGTTCTGGGCAAAGGAACAGGGACAATCAAACAAAATGAGGCGCAATGTAAAGATAAGGTTTTTTTTTCAATTCTGGAAGACATGCGAACGTTGAAGCCTCTCCTCATCAAATTGGAGATTAGAATGTCCACCATCTGTCAGAAAATGAACTCATTCCTCGTCATGTACTCTGTCACTCTGTCAGTAAATAGCTGCAACAGGTGACTACTCTAGAATCTGTTCCCCTGGCGTTACCATTCAAATAACTAGCAGTGACACAGACTGCTCATCTGAAAGAATGCATTGTCAAATTCACAACAGTTCTAGGTAGGAGGGGCCAGCATTCCTGTGTCAGCAAGCAGCACTCAGGGGGCACATGGTAACACCATGGAAATGCAAGAAGCCAAACCATCAACTGTGGATTTGGGGGACAAGAACACTGGAGAATACATCATAAGTCATCTGGTGAGGATCACAGTGAAGTCCACTTAAAAGTAAAAATGACCACGCATCTCAAGACGCTCAAAGAGTCCTCCTCTCAAAGGCAGGGCGTGGCTAGGAGGTCCCTCATATTCCTTTTTGAAGGGTGAGCCGTTTCCGACCCCTACAGCCCCAAAGAGCTCGGAATGGAAGAGGAAGGTGTGATTCAAGGTTATCAAAAAATGACGGGAGGCCACACAAAACATTAAAAAATATACATTTTGGATCATACTGTTCTTATCCCCCCCTCCCACTTCTCTAACCTGTCCAAATCTTGAAATGCGTTTTAGTTTTTAAATATAGTTCTTTTGTTATGTGTTTAACACTGAAATGGAACTGGCCGATGTGTCTGATTTATTTTATTTGCATACCTTTGATAATCTAAACCTCTGCTCCTGCTATGCATGATTGTCATGTGTGCTTTTATTTTCTGCTGCAACTGCCTCGTATCTCTACCTCCATGCCATCTCTTTGATTCATGCACCCACATTCAATAGGAGTTTGCTCTGAGCAGCCCAGACACTTCAAACGCCTGGACAAGTGGACCGAAGTTCATGTTCCCATGTCTCTCATCGATGACTCTTGGACTCGCCGCTTTTATATGTGGAATATGTTGATCATGACTTTTCAGGAAAATCGAAAATCATTTTAATGTTCATTTGTTAACATTGTATCATCTGCTGGCTGTGAGGATGTCTCAGGTTTTGATAGGTTTCATGGGGGGGGGCATGTTTTTTGTATTTTCCTCAAAAGCTGGGTGTTTAAAAAAAGGACCAATGAGCCCTTCAGTCTAAAAGTATTTGTGGAGTCCCTGTAATATGAACTATGTTTGTGTTTCGATTATGGACCCCCATGCAGAGTTATCACACAGGGCTCTTTCCTGTGACTATGATTTGTTATTAAAGTGTGACTTCTGTTTCGCAAAGAGCATTTCTGTCTGTATCAGCTTCATTACCATAAAACAGAACAGATATTTTAAAAAAAAAGCATGCTTAGCACACTATTTGGTATAAAAAAGCAATTCAAATTTTTACACCAAAAACGGGTCTTGTATAATGTAATGTGATGTAATTTGCCATTTGTATAGTGCCTTTTCCCCCCTGGGGGGACCGAAGTGCAAGGTATGGGAGATTCGTCAGAAGAGTTTCGTATATGTGTTTGCATTTTAGTCAATACGAAGTTAGACAGGGGTGGCCAGTTTCCCTGCTAGAGACCCATTTTGAGTTGACTTGTTGATGGGTGCTGTGAGGTTGTCAGGAGTGTATGAGAGTGCAAGAGACTGATTATGTGTCCAGTTATACTGAATTTATGTTGTGGGACAAAGGTGCATTCTGATGGTAGAGGTGTTGTGTGAAGTGTTTTCAAATATTCTATGATAGCAGATACGTTTGTGTGTGGATGTGCCTGAAGTTATCTTCCGTGGACATGGCGTGCGATGCGTACCCTTGTGTCCAGGCTGGTTATTTTGTTTTTTTAGATGTGGCACAGGTTCTGTCCTGTGGTCTGCTGGAGTTTATTCGCTCCATCGCTCAGTACCTTCTATGATGGCTTCATTGATGCCTTGGCCTATCTGACAGGGGATTAAATAAACCAAAGTGCTGCGTGGGTTCATCAGGATGTGGGGGGTGGGAGGAGCCAGGTCTTGAAGGCCTTCCGAAAGGCAAGGTGATCCTCTAGGCAGCGGATGCAAAGGTGAATTGAGTTCCAGATTGTGGGAGCTTGGGTGGAGAAGGAGAATGGCCCTATTCTTGTGGATTTGAAAGGAACGATGACAAGAAGGATGTGGTGCCTGGTCGCAGGATTCTACTGGGTTGGTAATGGGTGAGCTTGTGTTGAAGGTATTTTGGGCCTGTCTTGTGCATATTGGGTGATGCACATGGCTTTGAAAGTGAACTGCCGCCTGACAGGGACCCATTGTAGTGCACAGAGAGTGGGTGTGATGAGCTCTCTGGGGCCACGGGCTAGCAGGAGCCCAGATGCATTGTTTTGGACCAGTTGGAGTTGTCTGAGTTGAAATGCAGTGGCGCCCAGGTAAAGGGAGTTAGCGTAGTCTAGGCAGGAGAGGGCGACAGTCATGATTGCTGTGATTCTGTGAGGGTAAGTGAGGTAAGGAAATATGTGTCTGAGAATGCAGAGGTATATATAGCAAGATTTAGACACAGAGCATATGTGGTGTGAAAGTGTCAGATCTGCATCCAAGGTACATCCCAGGATCTTTACTGAGTTGGATGCGGTGAGAGGAGGACCTAGGAAGTATGGCAAGGGTGGGTTGTGGGAAGAGTGTCATCTTCTCACAGATCATGATTTCTGATTTTCCAGGGCTGAGGGGGATGTGGTCAGCTATCATCCAGTGGTAGACGTCTGTGAGTCATGAGCTGACGTCGGGATGGGGGATAAAGAAGTCTTAGGGATCTTGAAGATGATCTGTGTGTCATTTGCTTAGCTGTAGCAGGTTAGGTAATGTTAGCAAAAAGAGCAAGGAGGGGGCTCACGTAGAGTTTGAAGAGCAGGGCGGATAGTGAGGCGTCCTGAGGTACCTCATTGGTGACAGGTCCGGGGTTCGAGGAGCATGGAGGAACGAGGGTGACACCACCTCCTTGATCCTTCAGTGCCTTTTTGGGTACCTGTGTACCCTGTGGTATGTTCTGCGTGAGTTCTGGCTTCCTTGAGGTAGTTGGACTCATTTGCGGGGCTCTGATAACTTACTCGAGCTTCCCTTCCTCTACAGCATCTGCAGCATCTCTGCATTCTTCTTTCCTTCTGGGACAGCGTAGCCTTGCACTCTCACTCTTTCCAGGTCTCTAGGGTGCCCAGAGTCTTAGTCCATCTGCGGGCCATGCATTCCTCCCGCCCTGGACCAGCCTCAGATTCTCTCTCTCTATTCTCAGCATCCCAGTCAGCACCGGCCTGCATGTCAGGCATGCACTGGCTCTCGCAGTACCTCTGGGGAGGGCTTTATGATCTGTCAAGCCCCTCTTCATTTTTTATCTTGTTTCTTCCAATCAATTGTTGTGAACCACTACACTGGTAAAAGGGGGTTTGATCGTTATTTGGTATTGCTCCCCCCTCCTCATCATCTCAGTACTAAGTGAGTGCTGATGTGGTAACTCACTAAGTATCTTCCTTGTCTCAGTACTCTCTACCTGGACTGCTTTAGAAAAGTACATATTGTGTGAGGTTAGGATTAAAGAGGAAGGAGTTGAAGGAAATATGGGATAACTGTGCTAAGGGGGTCCAGGATCATGTGACTGGTGAGAATACTGTATTCTCCCCATGTGGTTGTCACTGGTCGCAAAGGGGGTTTCCACTCCCATGAGATCCACCCACTGAGTACTGCCTCCAGTGGGACTATCGGTAGTGACCGCACCACCCTAGCCTCATGGGAAGGGGCTCCCTCTTCGGAAGCAGTGACGGCATCCTTGGATTTGTCACACTGTTTAATACTTAACCAGCTCACACCAACCATGCCCTACATCCATGGCCAGCAGCCTCAGGCTCCACTGGCCTTTTCAGCAACTGTCAGTGTCCACTGTCATTGTAGGAAATCCTTCCTCTCTGCAAGTTTGAAAGACTGGCTGAGCCCCAGTGGTCCATGTTTTTCCCCTTTTATTCCCAAAATGATTTATCTCACTACCAATTAATAGTTTCTTTGTTGGTAATTTTTTATTCCCATTAAAATGATTACCGGTAATTATTGTTTTGGGTTCCATGTGATATAAACAAATGAAAAAATAACAAATCCAATTTTAACTAAGAGAAAATAACGAAAACAATATTTCTTTTTCTTTTTCTTTTTGGAGGTTCCCCCCGAAACACTGTTTCCCCTTGCTTAAAACCCACCCCAGACCCCTCCCCACAAGAATGTATTCTTTACTCCACCCTCACATATATTTCTTTTTTTTAAAACTGCTATTTTTTTGTTATTTTCGTTTCGTTAAAATTGCCATTCGTTATTGGTTTTCCATTATATTCACTGTATGCGATTGTTGTGATAATACAGAGTGATTACCATGGCACTCACCATGTACCTTCCTCCTCTTTTATAGGTCCCCCCACTCTCCGTTTCGTTTGACACATTGCTTTTTCCAATCATGTCTTGCTCTGATACAGCGTTAATACTGCAAGATTCCCACAGGATTCCCCCAATAAACCGAAAACCTTCTCCACCAAACAGGCTCCCCAGCCATTCCCAAAATAAACCAACAAAACATATGCTCCTATTTACCCATACCCCTGATATGAATACACCCATTTTCCTCATCCATCTACCATTTTGGACACTTTTTATTTTCGTCTTCCCTCTGTACTACCGTGGGAATTGCTTGTATAAAACAAAGGAAATGGACGCTTATCATTTCTGAAAAGCCTCTCAGGCTCTCTGCTGCAAAAAACGTTTTTGGGGAGCCAGAGGCATTCCCCTTTCCCTCAAATATTTACAAAAATACTCAGCCGATTTACCCCAAACCAGCAAAAGGCACATCTGTGGCACTTTGTGCCCAACATGTTCCTTATTTGGTGAAAATTCACCTAGTGGTTTGGCACTACGGGTTTTCAAACAATGCACTATTTCTCTTTTGGAAAATGAATGGGACTAGGATAAAAACAGCATTTTGTTGTCTTCTTAATAGTTTTTCCACCTTGATATGAATTAGCCCACCATTTTTCAGGTTAAAGGGGCCAGGAATAAAGTTATCTTTCTGAAAATGTCATCCAAAAATACCTACAGTCCAAACCGCTGGATGGATTTTCCCCAAATTTACGGCAGGAGCGGTGGCTTGGTCGCAAAAGCGTGCTTTAGTTAATTTGGTGTAAATCCGTCCAGTAGGTTTTTTTTAAATTATCAAAATGTAAGTAAAAAAATGTTGTGATATCTATGTCCGCTCCGCGGATACACTTTCCTGTTCACTCCATGGACAGGACACTGATTGGCTGAGCACTTGCATCATGTCATGACATGTTCGCTGATTGGCTGGGGTGAGTCGTGAGGTGCGTCACATTGTTTTGATGTACCCGCTCTCTTGGATCCGCGGACAGCGTGGAGGCGAACAGAGGCAAAATGCTATTTTGGGGAGTGTGTTGGTCTGTAGGAGTGCTTGGGGAGGGTGATGGAGTAAGAGATGGGTCAAATGCGGTATTTGCTTAAGTGGCAGGTGCTCCTGATGTGTTCGCGATGTAAGCGGTTACCATGGCTGTCCGCAGACAAACTAAATGCTGGGCACACTACTAGCTATTTTACTTTAGTATGATGTTGGTTTTGGGTTGTTAGTAGAGCATTGATTCTAATTAATATCCCTTATAAGCAGCCCACATACCACAGTCAAAATGTTTGGTAGCATGGGTGTGTTATGCTGTGGTTGTTGTGGCCAGGGCCTAGAGCCTAGAGCCTTGGGTCATGCACCCAAGACTCTAAGCCCTGCCCACAACCACAACCACCGCAGCATAACACACCCATACAATCAAACACCCATCAAACAAGAGTTTGTATGTGAAGTTTTGGCTAGGCTATGCAGTTAAGATTGTAGAGTTTGTAACAAGCACTGCGGCATAAAGTACCCATGGAAGTAAACATTTTGGATTGTGGTGTATGGTTAGATGTTTGCTTGAAAGGGTGTGTTATGCAGCGGTGTTTGTGAGTACATTTATTATATACTTACTGGTTGATTTTTTTGTGGTTGAATGCAGTTTTTTCATGACATGGGTAATTGGACCAGACATTCTTTTTCAATCTCTGTGATAAAAGAAAAGATCACATGTTAATGCAGGTAGTTTGTATTCTAATTGTATATTTCTTGTTTGATTTTAGTGGAATTTATTTATCTGTTTGCTTGTTGCAGAACCTTGGGGCAGTTAGATACCTGTTGGCATATTCTAACTGTTTATTTCTTGTTACATTTTAGTGGTATTTATGTATCTGTTTGCTTGTTGCAGAATCTTGGGGCAGTTAGATACATGTTGGCATATTCTAACTTTCTAACTGTGCATTGTTTTGAAGTTGAAGTTTTCCTTATGTTCATACACAGATTACGCATAAAATTTTGGTTTTATGAATATTAAGTAAGCGTTCGCAAGATTTGCTGGTAATCTTTGTCTTACAGCAATGGTAGTATCATTACATTTGAACCATCCACAATTCTTTTTTATATATGCAATGTAGTAACCTGCATTGGTTGTGGCTCCTGCGTGGTAGATAATACCTGTTGTTGTGAAGGTTTTCTTACCAAATGATACTTGACCATGTGTGAATATAGTCAGTTTACAGTTGTTTTTGGTACCATCTGCATTGTAACGTAAAAGCATTACTATTACGTATTTACTATGTGTCTGTATTTGTAAGGTGGAGCGATAATCTGAATTGCAGGTAGTACATAATCTGCCATGGTTTACATTTTGTACAAGTTGCTGAAATGGAATGGATTGACAGTTTGGTATGGATACATGCACAAAGCATTCATTAGGGATTTGTTCCTGTGCCACATGGCTGCAGAGACTGCATGTATGTTTCCACATGTATGAAATCTGGAAGATTTCATTTATAGTTATGTTTTTGTTTTCCAGTACTTTTAGTAAGTAAATTGGAAATTATTGTGGATCTTCTTGTGTGTTTATAGTGAATTTGACCATTTCAGCACAGTAGTCCAATTGTTGTCTTATTCGATGAACACTGTAAGTGTTGTCAGGATTGTTGGTTGCATTTCTATGAAGCACTAACTTTTGCAAACACAATTGGTCTGTACTGTGTAAGTAAATGTTGTCAATAATTGGCAGTAATTGGAATAGAATATTTATTGCTACATTTGCGTACCAATTTACAACAGTTGTATTTGAAAATTTGAATGGACCTGACATTTCTGTGTTGAAGTCATTTGTTCGGAATGTGTGTTGCTTCTTTGAAGAAGAAGTTGATTTACTTTGAGCAGTAGATTCTTCTTTCGTTGTGGTACTTGATGAAGTATTAGCTTCTTTTACTTTCTTTGGAGGAATTGCAGTGAGATCCTGTATCGTTTCAGTTTGAAGTAGTTTTCTTTTACAACGTTTTGCTTTTTGCGGAACAGGATAGGTTTGTAAATGGGGGATGTAGAGTGAACGCAGTCTATTGTATTCTAGAATGCAAGGAATATCAGCATTTACTTTACTTGCATCATTATTAATAGTCCTTCAAGTGTACGTAAGCGTGATAGTGCTACATAGCTCATGCCTTCATTAAAGACTGTGCTACCAATATCTATCAATGCTTTATCTAGGGTAAGAACTTGTGATTTGTGAATGGTAACTGCGTATGCTAGAGTTAGTGAAAATTGTTCTCTGCCTACATACATGTCTTTGAAAAGAAGGAAGCGGGCTGTTGAGCGTCCTATCCTTCTAACTTCTGATAGTTTGTCAAAGAGAATATTGACAAAGTGAATGTTGTTGTCACGTGGGTATGTTTGAAAGCCCACAGCTGTACCAAGTGCTCCATTAACTAGACCTTGCTCCATGTCAAGGTTACGCTTAAGCGTTACTCTACAGTGGTCGGTGAAAAGGCCGAAAAAAAAATCCCGAATAACAAAAATCTCGAAAAAAAGGCCAAAAAAAATATTGAATTTATTATTTTTTTTATATATATGTATTTTTTGGGTCAGGTGAGTAAAAAAAAGGGTTAAAATAAAAAAAATAGAAAAAAAAGGGGTTGGGGGGGAACCCCCCCATTTAAAAAAAAAACGTCATAAAAAAAATTCTATATTTTTTTTTCCAGCCTTTTTTTTCGTGATTTTTTTTTTCAAGATTTCTAATTTCGGTTTTATGACCATAAACCTTACTCTACAGTTTAAAGATAATTTTAATATTTTCTCCAAACCAGCTGTGTTGGATATAGAGTTTTCTAAGGTATTTAGTCTTGTTGTGGCTTGTTGACACATGGGTAGTGTCATACCATGTATGTCCAGTTTATCTGTGGAGCAAATTTCAATTATTGGTTGCATTTCTTTTTTCAACATTTTTTCATTGAATTTTGAACAGCTTGCAAGAGTTGGCATCAAGGACATACAATTGACATTTTTGTGTGCTAATTGTTCCATGACATCAGTAGCACATGAGTTATGGCCATAGAGTGCATGGATGTGCCTAGTTTTTAGTACTCATTGCGCTTCTTGAGATAGTATACCAACTCTAATACTTTTTAAAATGTTGGCATATGTGAGGTCTGCAGACTGGCGCATGTTTTCCGTTAATTCTCTGTATTGGAAATGTTGCCAAAGGTTGACATTTCCTATGCTGCCAAGAGTTTTACGGCACAGTTTGTGCTATAAGGTTATAAAAATAGGCTCACCTTTCACTGGTGTCGATTGAAGAAGATCTACATAAACAATAATGTGTTTTCCCCCAAAGAGCTCTACGTAGTCTGTTTTGAGTACCTCTTGTAATCTGAGGTGAATCAAAACCAATATTAGGTTGGAGACCATTCTCACCTCTATCATTTGTTTGAAAACTCTACGTAGTTCCCTTGCAGCTTATGTAGAAGGTTTGTAATAGTCTAATTTGTTTTGCTGTTCTACTGGAAGGAATAGTAAACAGTGTAAAGTGACACCGCCTATTTGGAGGCAGCTAAACCTGTGGGGGCAGTTACAACAGCTGACAGTTTGTTGTTTGTCAATTGTTGGAGGAATTTGCTGATTATGTTGATTAAGAATGTTTTGTCTGAACCAGTGTCACCACTGACGTATAGCAGTATAGGTTTGTAGTCTTGGCAGGTACAGTTTTTATTTTCATGTTGCTCACCATGTTTAATTTGTTTTGTTACTTCTTGAAAAATGCTACGCTGTTCATTGTTCAGTTGTGTTTTCAGTATAGCGAAAGTCTTCTGTAGCTCTTTCATACTACCACATGGGGCCTCATTACGAGGTGGGCGGAATGAGATTAATGGCGCTGATAATGGTGCCGGGGGCATTAATCCCATTCCGCCCTATTACGAGGTTCCATCGCGGGACCCACTATAGACGTCTGGTTTTACCAGACGTCCATAGCGGGTCCCTCGAGGGGACCAGGGAGCTAACAACGGTCCCATTATTAACGGGCCCGTTGTTAGCTCCCTCCCCATTCCCATTGAGCCCTATAAGGGCCCTATAAGGGCTCAATGGGAATGGGGAAGGAACGGGTCCGGGATCCCGAAAGGAGGAACTACCGGGCCCTCCAAAGTTGGAATGGCCCGGTATTTGCCCATTCAGGGAACCCAGACACGATTTCGGAGGCAGTCATGCCGTTATTAAGGCCATGGCTACCTCCAAAGTTGTAATGAGGCCCCTGGTGTTTTCTACTTCTGTCATGGCTAATTCTGCATCATTTGCTATTAGTGGCTGTCCAAGTGGTTCTTGGCTTCCTGTTACAGAAGGTTGACTACTATCGGGAGTGTCCACTTCTAGTTGGGCCTGGAGTTCGTCTTTGTGTTGCTGTTCATTGTGCAACATTGTTTGGTACTGTGTAATGTTTACGTTTGTCATAGTGCTTTCGTTTGCTTTGAAAGAGTTTTCATAGGAGTCATAGTATCCAGTAACTCTTTTTCTTTTCTCCATGGTTTAAAAAGTTGTAGCAGGGACATGTAATACAGTTCTTAATGTTGAGGAGTTTTTAATGACAATTTGATATGATTAATTAAGCTGTGTTTGGTAGGTTTCACTAAATTGCCTTCACAATTCGCTACTCTGTATCTACCTTTCTTTTCATCTGGTTTAATATTATTTTCGTATGTGAAGTTTTGGGCTACGTGGTATAGACACATGGTTTCCAAAGTGGTACTCTTGTTTGGGTAGTAAGTGTCCAGTAAATTGTTTTTCAAAATGTCTTGACTGTTGGAATCATTTTTGGCTATAGTTTCTATGTCCTCATATGATTTGAGAAATCTTTTTCTAGATTTAGCAGGACCAAGACAAAGCCATATTATATTGTCAGATTTTCCATACAAGGCAGTACCGGTTATACGGTCTGCAGCTTCATAGCAGCCACATTCTCTATGAGAGAGCATTTTTATGCCTAAGATGTACAATTTCTGAGATAGTGTTTTCTCAGATGATATGTTATCCCAGAGGTCCTGAAGCTCTGTTTTCTCTGCTTTGGTTAAGTAGGCTGTGACATATCGTGCAACTTCAGTGGAATTGTCTGCAATGTACTGTACATCCATGTTTGTATTCCATAGGAGGGCAATGATTGCATTGTAATCATTGATGTATTTTGATTCTTCTGTTCTTTTTATGTAATATGTGTTCTTAGGTGATTTACCTTTGTCACTATGTCTGACTGAAGACATGAAGTTGTTTACTTGACCTGTTGTTGAAACTGGTCTAGGGAAACCAAAGCGGCATTTGGTGTAGTATTTCCCTTTGTTTTTATATTTGCGACAACAATATTTCCCACATTTGTATCTTTGAAATTGTAAACTTTGTGCATGAAGGTCACTATGTGTTGTTTGTAAAGGGGTTTCACAAGTGACATATTTTTGGATAAACTGCAAAACAGTGGCATCACTGTCCTGACCAAATTTAGGAGCATCTTTAATCCATAATAGCATGTGGATGTGTGGTGCTCCTCTGGCTTGGTATTCTTTTCTCCAAAAGAAGTGCTGATCTTCTCTGAGGGGAGGAACAGTCTTATTACAAATAATGTGTAGCATAGCAATGAAGCGATGACGGAAATATCTTGATACATTTAGAGGATCTAGAGAGCAGATTTCTCCTGGTGTTTTTATATCAATGTTTGTTTTGTTTTGGTTTGCTATGCGTAGGAAATCATGTAAATCTTCCCATGCATATTCTGCACAACTTAATGTAACAAACCAAGTGGGTGGGGCAACGTTTCTTATCATACAGCGTAAATCTGCGTGATGTCGGAACCAGTATTCTTTTGTACCACGCATGTTAGCTAAAAGATTTGTAATACTTGACTGTAAAACCTCATCTTTTTCTTGTATGTTTTGTAATAATTGCGTAGCTGACATATTTTGAAAATGGGTACCTGATTTTAATGTGTGTGCAACTCCGTAGCAAAGAGCTGCTAGCCCACTTTCAAAGAGAAGGTGGAATATGTATTCCACGTTTTGTCTGAATCTGGGGTTGTCAAAATACATTCGTAAAGACCGATATTCTGATGCTGTTATCTGTGTGGGTCTATCATCGTACCTTCCTCCTTTTCCAGTAGGAAGGAGTAGAGGAAAGGCCCGTGCTTCTATACTTTTTTCCCATATGCTGATTGGAAATCCTTTGGCTTGTCGCATATGGTACATTTCCAGTGCATCATCTATAGTGTCTTTAGAGTGTAAAGGATGAATTGTATAATGGTCTAAAATATTGGATTCTGTAGCAGGATTTAGAAGTTGAAGTTGACCAGTTTCTGGTGACTCTTGAATTATTTCAATGGTTTTTCTCAGGTTTTCTTCAATATTAATTTCTTTGTAGTATTCATTGTTGTTTTTTAGGTATTGTAGGGCTTTTCTAACTTTATGTAAGTCCAAGAATTGTTGCCAATTGTTTTTGTCTGTTGTAGGTACGCCATGTACTAAGACAATTAAAGATTGATCTATTGGCCGTTGCACTCCTAGAGTGTGTACATGTTCTTGAAGATCTAATGGTATATAAACTACTTTGCCACAAATGCCTTTCACTAATAAAGAGGCAGGTAATCTTGCTGTTTTTGGTTGAAGGCGTATTATTGCTTGAAATGGGTGCACTGTTTGAATTATGATGTTTTCATATAAAGTGAGTTGTTGCAGGGGTTTTGGTAGTGAAAATAATTCCAAGTTATTTGAGGTAGCACATGAAGGATTTTGGTTGTTGTCAAGTTTTACAGTGCAGTAACTGCAGAGTTTTAAGGGATCAGTAATTTTGTATTTCTTTTCTGCTATAAGTTAGAGAGCTGATTGGAACCATTTGGAATCTTCATTGTCTTCTGTTTATTACATTATGTCTACAGTTTTAGTGCTACTTTTATAGAAAGTCATGCAGCAACACACACACACATGGTTGGTACGTCAGCAGATGTAGTTTTTTTTTCAAATTGAATTTTATTGGGTTTTTACGTCAAAAGTGAACAGTCAGGTGAATACATAACTGAGCAAACTTGGTTATATCACAAGATCATCGTGATCTACTTCAATAACCAACCGGTAGTAACATACATGTCCACTCTCGATGGATATATAGTACGAACCCCCCCATGTCCATTCTTTGACGACTTCTGGATATCAGCGTTAACTGTAATTGTCTTAAGTGGCGGTGTGATGTTGATCTCTGTCGGTGTTATAGGTTCTATGCGAAGGTTGTGACAGGGGTGGCTATTAAGCAGTACGTAGATCGCTATTCGGTTTACGGATATGGGCCGTTGAGTGGCATTATGGTTAGAGCTGTGAGTCGGTAACGGCCGTACTTGTAATATATTGTTCAGTAAAGTCCATCCAGGCTTCCTCCTGCCGGGCGGCGTTGTCATGGAGGGACGCGGTTATTTTCTCCATTGTGTATATATTCATAGCGATTTGCAGCCAGTCTTTTTTGTCAGGTAGGCGCGGGACTTCCATTTGATGACTAGGGCAGCTCTTGCCGCCAACAGGAGGGGAGATATCAATCCTTTTACGCGTACCACTCTGTCTTCTTCTTCTTCAAGGCCAAATAAGATCAGCAGAGGGGATAGGACTCTTTCTATGCCATCTAATTGTTTAATCCATCCCAGGACCTCTTGCCAATAGATGCGTACCTTGGGGCACTTCAACCACATGTACCAGTAATCAGCGTCCATGTCGCAGTGTCTCCAGCATTTTGGGTTAGATGTTTGGAACATTTTCGAGAGTCTGCAAGGATCATACTGCCATCGATGAAGCAGTTTCAGAGCATGTTATTTGTACTGGGTGGTGATTGATACTTTAGCTGGTGTTTCGCAGATTTTGTCCCAGGTGTGTTGTTCAAATTCTCTGTTAAAGTCCTTTTCCCATCGCTCTTAGCAGATGTAGTTTTAAAGTTTAGTATTTCTTTTTTGTATGTGTGTAATAGAAGGTTGCTATTTGTACAATAATTGCTAGTTTGTTGTAAGGCTATTGCATTTTGTAAATTGCTTTCACTTCCAAAATATTTTCTCTGGATGTGCTCTATTTCTTCGAGTAGTTGTTTGGCTGTACCATCTAGAAGATTGTTATTTAAATTGGCTAGTGCTAAAGCAGGACTTTTAGCATAGTAGAGTTTATGGACCAGGTTTATTATAGTTCAATGATGTGTTGATATCATTTTGATATGATGGAAGGTGCTTTTGCAAATAGGTCTTGAAATGCAGGCTAATGAATGTCCTTGTAGTTGTGTGTATTTGCGCACTGGACAGGCATCCATATTTTGTAGTAGTTTCATTTTGAATTTGTCTTTGATTTTTACATACTGATTGAGGAACTGGTGTAAATATTTGAAAGATGTTTTGGCAATGTTATACATTGATGTGCACGACCATTTGTAGACTGGACATTTTGGTTCAGTGGGAGGAGAGTTCATACTGAGTTTTCTGGGGATATTTTTGTGAGCAGAGTTTCTCGTTCCATAATGGTGTTAATAGGTTTTGCATACCCTCGTCCACTGCTTTGTATGGCAATTTGGTTTGTTTGCTTTTGTTTATATGCTTCTTCATTAAAATATGGTTCTGTGCTCGTGGTGTGACTCCACTCACCTCCACAGATGTTTAAAAAGCTATTTTTGTTGATATCCCGTTTATTGAGAAGTCTTTTTTGTAGTTTAGTAGTTGGTTTTGTTAGTGGTTTAATTCTGTTTAAAACTAAAATAAATAATTTCCTTTTGAGAAGATTACACTGTCTATGAGAGCTTCTAGGATTCATTTTCTACAGCAGGTTTTAAGGGTTGTGCATGATTTCTCTCCTGTTTTTGTAAGGTTCTGAAAGACTCTGTGGCGGGACATTTTTTGTAAAATATCTTTTTTGGTATGGTGACTTGCCACTACGTCAAGATTTAGAGTTGCAGTGTTAGCAGTAGTGGTAGATGAAGTCTTGTTAATCACTTTCTGTTTCGTTTTACATTTTGATAGAGTAGGCACAGTTTCTGTACTGGAAACTTGTTTTGTTTCACATAATGACTTTTTGTACAAAATCTACTAGAGATGGATGCACATTTTAGACACTTTTAATTTGATTTGCTCTACTTCTGTGTTGATTTCTACAGAGTTGCTTTATGGTAAGCATTCTTTGGGGTATTTTGGAGAAAAAAAGAAAGTGTGGGCTGGGCTGTTGTACAGTGTATGCGTGCTTTGTGCATGATTGTCTCTGAGTTTGATGGTAATGATGTTTTTGGAGGTGTGTGATTTTTTAGTCCTTGCAGTGCACAGTGGTAGCGCGAGTTATGGTTGCATAGCGTACCATAGCTTGCGAATTTCTGAGGTTTTTAGGTTTTACCTGTCACCATAACATCGCTGTAGCAATGTGTTTCCATTGAATTTCATAGATTTTGTATTGGTGCAACTTAACCATAACATCCCGTTAACAAGGTGTTTTGTTGCTGAATTTCATAGGTTTTCAGTAGGGCACTGTGAACATAAGTTTCCTGTAGCATACTGTATTTAGAAATTATGCTATGTTTGTAATAGTGCACCTGTATCGTAATGTTCCTTTAGGAATGGGTTTTGTACATGATTATCACAGAATGCTCCTTTTACATTGTCACAAAGCAAGTGGCAATGAAGGGAGTAAGTGCAAAGCGCACTGTAGACCCTCCATACAGTTGTTTGCTAAATGGAAGGAACGGTAGTAGTGTGGAAAACACGGCATTTGAAATAGGTAGAAATAGGTACCTAATGAAAGAAATGATTGTGCGTGTTGCAGTGCGTTTTGAAGGGCCCAAGTGTGCAACAGCAAACACAAACATTGTTCCTGCACTTCCAAAAAGGGCACCAAAGCATTGAGTGTAAAGGGGGCACAAAAGCAGCATGCAGTATTAGGAAAAAGAACGCTATTTGTGGGGGGAAAATGCTTGTGCTGTGAAAAGATAGAATCCCATTTGTACAGTAGGATAATGGCACAAGTTGTAAAAGACACAAATACACTTCTGCACAATATACTATGCTGTGTCCATTTCAGCACCAAATAAAAAATAACATCCCTAAAAAGGTGGCTAGGAATGAAAGAAAATATGGCCGCCTTTTCCTGTGACGCACACTCTAACCACCTCATTGGAGAATTCCAACAATCACATTTTCAGTGGCCAGCGTGATCAAACGCACAGATTATAGCACGTGTGCCTCGCAAAGTCCCGTTAGAGCCGCACCCGAACAATTCATAAACAGTCCTTCTTCCCTTTCCACTAGCCTCTTCCCACCACGCCCTTACCTGCGTCCCTTTCGTCTGCGCTCCTTCACACACTCGTATGTATGTGCAATGCAAAAAGCATGAAGAGCCATAGGACATCATATGTTATGATGCACACACTGCATGCATAACAACTTCATTGCTGCCACGTAGGTTATACACTTCACAACATGGTCTTCCCATTGTAATGTATGTACTACAAATGTCGGAAAAGTGATCCCACAAAACCAGCAGGGAATGTATAGTAACTGCGTTATGCAAGTGCATGCAGTCCATGCATACAAACATGATGCATGCCCCTTACTTTACACATGTTCAGCATAGCCTTCTACATTCATCTATACAACCAAACCTTCCATCACACGGTTTGTGTACACACCACAACCAGTAAGCATATTGCCCAATTGCCTTGCCTCCTCAGTGGCAATAATATAGCTGCCATCGTAAAGACAACCGGATGTGCCACGTCCAATCATCACAGTACTGTGCATTGCACAGCATTACGTTGCTAGACACTAGAGGTGGGGAGGGAGAGGGGTTGAGAAGGTGTTAGGGGCATTGGGGGGGATGAAAGAAAGGAGTGGGATTGTGTGTGTAGCATGGTGTGTTAAAACACTTATATTTTTTTTTGCCTTATTGTGTTTTCATTATGTATGTGCATTCATACAATTTTCTTTTCTTTTTTTCTGCCTTTTGCTCAATTTCTGTTTGCTTCTTATCATTACATTTTTTCCCACTGAAGACGAACCGTTTTGTAACATTTCTCAAGGATTATCTGCAAAGCTTTGTGCACAGTGGCAAGCACAACAGCAATGCCAAAGGAAGTAAAAAAAAAATGCAATTTCCCTGGAAACACTGGAAAGCTTACTGGTTATTAATGCTGATTCAAAAATAAAGGGGTGTACCTGCTTTTAATCCCTGGTCCTTCAGGTAAGGTGTATAAGGTTTACAAAAACAGAAGGTAGACCAATGGATGGAGATGACACGGATTATTCAAAACGTATTATTACAAATTTTAATCAATAAACACATAGTACATTATTATATGCAATGTTTTAAAACCATAAATAACAATTCATCATATACTTCATATAATCAACTTTCAACCTCAATCCCAAACTCACTCTTTCATTCAGTCACTTCCTAAAAAAACAAATTTGACTCATTACACGTAATGTATTGTTCTCTTAATACATATGTTTCCAAAAATGTAATTAACATAGATATTATTTGGCCCAGTTTTTACTTTCAGGTGTCGTATTTTTTCTGATAAATAAATGAAACAGAATATCTTGTATAGTCGTCGACACGTGTTTCGGTCCACATTTAACAGAACTTGCTGTCTTTCATTCTCGAGAACTTCTTCAGGACGTAAGGCACAAACAATTAGGTCTGCTCTTGTGTTTGGAATGGTGTAAGCCAAATTTCAACCTAAAAAACATACATAAAGTGCCATCAATATCCAGTGTCATCCCATATTTCTTTACTTTGATGACTATTATTGTCATGTGTGTATAGTGTGTCAACACAGCTCACTACTCACCCCCATGTATCAGTTCATGGGATGGCTAGTAGATGTATGGAATAAATCCTTCACGGTGTCAATGGCTTAGTCAAGTTCCTGCAAAACAAACAGAGATACATCTAAGTTCTCTGTGTCAATTTCTAACTCTCTTGCATAGTAAATACTTGCATACACATAAAATTCTAGACTTACAATTCTTTTGTGTTGATTGCCACACCGAACGAGTTTTCAGTGTTCTAGTTATCTCGATGTACGTCAAGATTCTCCCGGCTCCAAGTACCTATAAGAGCCAGAACATTCTGTTGTATCGTGTGTCATATCTATCTAATTTTTTGTCTACTAAAAGCCCTCCAATTGGAGAAATGTGCACTCACCCAAGAGTTTATAAGGACTGTGTAAATCCCATAATCGGGTTCTGTCAATCTATTCCTCAGAGTCCGTCTTCATTGATTAGGTACAGGAATCTGCTGGAATACAGACATGATGTCCACTATGATTTTCACTAATTATAGTCTATAATATCTAGACATATTTAGTTATTCAATTTGTCTCTCACTTTAATCTCCCCTATATATACGGGTGAGTTAAGAGTTGAATGCTTTCTATAACCGTTGGTGGGTGAAGATCCTGTGAGCCCCTGTGGTCTATAAAATGTAGCAAACACTAAAGAATGATATCAGAAGACAACCAAATGTCAACCACAAGAAATGTTATTAGTGGTATTGTTTTTCTGCCACCCCAGCTAATAAACATAGCGTATGGCTGGTGGCCAGATTGTGTACTCATATATAAAACATACCAAGTACGAAAAAAACATTTTGACGCTCTAAAGTGAACGTGCCCTACTGCCAGTGATGGACAAAATACAAGAAAATGAGAAAGGAATGGGCGGGGCAAATATTCCACAAATGCACTCACGTCCCCATAGTTAATAACTCGGACTGGTAAGACTATTTCCGGTAGGTAAGCATAACAGGCTGGAAAAGTCCAGCCAGCGTTCTAGACCTAGGCATATTCTGCTGCCAATAATTACAGGTAATGTGAGGGACTAAAGTTTGTAAAGACAGCCTCGCGTCCGCCAAACGCACACACTCGCGTACGCTAACAAAGCTCTTCAGAGAGTGCATGTACAGGAAACTACCTAAAGTGGCGTTTCTGTCAATTTAAAAGCGCATCCCTCATTTCCAAGCAAGATGCACTTTTAAATGTACAGAAATTGTAGGCAACCCTATGCGCACGGGATGTGGGGCTGCCACTGCATGACAGGGTCTTTCCTGACCCTGTCATGCATTTCTTTCAAGGTATGAACCGCTGCTGTGCCGCTTGCATTTCTGTTCCTCAAACAGGATAAAAATGCATTTTTTGGGTCGCATTTTACAGCGGCAGGCACCTGGAAGGCCTGTCCCTGTGAAAGGCGCTAGGAGCTTGCAGGACACTGTCGGGAGAGCGATTCTATTCAAAGTACTGCCCATTTTGATGACAAAAATCTATCGAATGTTACAATTTGACCTATTTTGTCCATTACTATTCGATCAATTTTTATAAATACTGAACATGTGTTGCGGGGGTGTCACCCGCTCCCCATGTTCAGTATTTTTGGTCTAGGCTGGTTGCAGAAGTGTTTTCCCCTTTTTCCTCAAAATCGGAGCCGGGGAAAAAAAAAAAGAAAATAACGAAAAAGGGACTCTGCGGAGTCGGATCCGACCCGCGTTAGAGGGACGGATCTGGCACCGCAGGGTTGCAGGTGAAGTGGCAGTGACCAAGCAGTTAAGTAGGGGAGGGCGTGGGGTGGTGGTGAAAGGTACATTTTGGGTTGTTTGGCTGAAGTGCAAATCGATTCGCAGCGAAACTGACTACGGTCAATTCTGCCGCAAAAAATTACACTTCGGTCAAACAGCCCAGAACACCATTCAAGGCAGCTGGCCAGCGCACAATTTGCGCTAGAGCTCAAGCCTGTGGAAATGCACCGGTCACCTTTGAGAATAAGGTGACCTGCTCATTTCCAAAAATGGGTTGTCTAAAAATAGCATATCCTCCGTTCTTTTTTAAATGCCCCATTATTTGAGGAACTGGGTCAAAATCTACATTTAAAAAAAATTAAAAAATGGTTACACTATGAAAGAGGGAGAGTGATGGGTGAGATGCGAAGTGATAGGCAAGAAAACAAAGGGAGAGCAGTGGGTCAGAGGAGGAAGCGCTGCACAAGAGAGCAGAGGAAGCAGTGATGTGGTGGGCCAGAAATCTGAGAGCGAGCAGAGGTACAGAAAGTAGAGGGAGCGTGTGGTCAGTAAGCCAGAGAGCAGAGAGGAAGCGGTTGGCCAGAAAGAGGCAGTGAGCTGCAGATTGGGAAAAAGGATGAGGGAAGAGTGATAGAATGGGAGAAAGGATGCAAGATGCAGAAGCAGCACAAAAGAATGAAAGACTGTATATTGCGGGAGGAATTGTAGAGTGTAAGGTGTGAGTTGGGAGTATGATTTGGAGTGTGGCAGGGGCTGCGCAGTGCAAATTGTGACTTGACAGTGTGGCATAGCACGTGAGTATTTGTATGACAGAGTGAGAGGTTAAGGAATGTAAGTTGTGATGGAGAGTTGGTGAGATGTGTGTTGGTGAGAGAGGTGTGTGGGTGTTTGGGGGATTGGAGAACATAGAAGGGGAATATTTTCAGCATTACAATTGATAATGATCAATTTAGTTAATATTATTAAATAGTTCAAAGAAGGTAGCAGGCTCTCCTCTCCAGAAAGAACATGGCATGATAACACGTGTTTGGGGTTGCTTTTGGTACTCTTGTTCAGAGAGGAATTGCCATAGCGTTTCGGTGCTGCACTGCCCATGTGGGCGGGACAGAGACTGATATGCAAATGGACATTTCCCATCTGTGAAAGGTACAGTGAGAAAAAAGCATGTGCTGCAAACTCTCATCTCAGAACAGGTTATCATGCCATGTTCATTATGGAGAGGAGCGCCTGCTACGTTTTTGGAAATACTATTAAATAGGCATGAACATTAAACCCGAAATGTAGCCAAATCAAACAATGTTCTGCCAAGCCAGAGACATCTGGGACTCCTCCTTTTAAATTAATACAAAAGATACATAATAATGATACCCTGTGTCTCTTGTAGCCTTGCACTCTGCCTATTTCCTGCAATGTGGCAATCTTACACCCTCCAGTTAATACAAAATATCCTGCAAGAATGCCGCAATTAATAAAGGTTTGTGCAGCAAAACTTGCCATTTCATGCCGCAAAACTTGCCATTTCATGCCGCAAAATCCTGGAAGGTCTGATTACTACCCAACCTGTGGACCGCCCTGGACCTAGGCAGCTACAATTTGCACAACTAACCATAATGTACAATGAAAACACTCTGTCCTACACCCCTGTGCACTTTCATTCCATACTATGGGCGTCCCCACTTCCATTCCCAAACTGTAGTGCCACTGCCAACGTTGCCCCATTCAGTTCGCAACACTAGCCTACTGCAATAAATTTGCACACACCACACTACGCAAGCACCACCCTGCACTAGTTGTACACCCACACTTGCTTACTGCACTAGATATGGTAACGGATAACGCTCTTCACTGCATGCCCTACGATCTACACATCAAATACTTTTCCATTTTGTAAGAGGATCCTCAGCACCAAAACAAAACATGCAGCCATGGCAGCTCACTTGCTCTGCTTTATTGCATTTCAAATGTGCTGCACACCCTTTTTTTACAGGTCACCACCCTCTACGTACCTCACATTGCAAAATGCATTACTACAATATCTGTCGTACAGTTCTAGCCTCTTGAGTCTACCCATTCAACAGTCTCACTTCCACGTAATGGCACCATCCATTCACCAGCTTGTAACTAATGCGTTTGAAATGTGCTGCACACCCTTTTTTAACAGTTCACCACCATCTACGTACTGCACATTGCAAAAAGCATTAGTAACCTCTCTATCCTAAAGGTGTACGCTCTTGAGTAAATGACCAACGGCCTACGGCCTTCGCCCATGCCCCCAACAGTCTACACCTTCAACAGTCACACTTGTACATATTGTCACTATCCATTCACCAACTTGTAACTACTGTGCATTCCGGAATGCATTAGTGCCGCATGTGTCCTACAGTCCTAGCATCTTCAATGCATGGCCTACGGTCTAGCGCCTTGGGCCATGCACCCAACAGTGTACACCTTCAGCTACATAATTGCACCATCCATTCGACCATGTGACCAACTTCACCTATCCACATACACAGCACTACCACCAACACTACTACCCAACCTGTGCACTGCCATGTACCTATACAGCAGCAAACAACACCGATTACCATAATGTACAAATAAAACACTCTCGCCTGCACCCCTGTGCACTTTCATCTACATACTGTAGCTGTCCCCACTTCCATTCCAAAACTATGGTGCCACTGCAAAAGTCGCCACAATCGGTGCACAACACTAGCCTACAACAATCAATTTACACACACCGCAAGGTGCAAGCACCATGCACCCATCAATTTACGTCTTCAACAGTATCACTTGTACATAATGGCACCATCCGTTCACAAATTTCTAACTACTGCGTTTCAAATGTGCTGCACACCCTTTTTTTACAGGTCACCACCCTCTAGGTACTGCACATTGCAAAATTCATTAGTACCATCTCTGTCCTAAAGTTATAGCCTCTTGAGTGCCCGCCCTACGGGCTACCTCCTTTGCCCATGCACCCATCAGTCTACGCCTTCGCCTTGAACAGTCTCACGTCTACATAATGGCAGCATCCATTTACCAGCTTGTAACTACTGCACCTTCCGAAATGCATCTGTGCCGTGTGTAACCTAAAATCCTAGCCTCTTGAGTGCATGGCCTATGGCCTACGGACTTCGGCCATGCACCCAACAATCTAGGTCTTTAACCAGGGGTGGTGCTAGGTCTGGAGTAGGTCCGTGCCTAGGCTGATGTAGAGACTGTCGGGACTCGGGGCTAGCTAGCCTTTTGGTTGTAGCTCCTGGGCTTCTAGCCGAGGCTACAACCAAAAGACCCAGGGCTATAGCCCCCTCACCCCCCCAGCAATTCCTCTGCCTTCAACAGTCTCACCTCTACATAATGGCACCATCCATACACCAGCCTGTAGCTGCTGAACATTCCGAAATGCATTAGTGTCATGTGTGTTCTACAGTCCTACCCTCTTGCGTGTATGGCCTACGTCCATGCACCCAACAGTGAGCACCTTCAACACTATCACTGCTATACATAAGTGCACCATCCATTTGACCATGTGACCAACTTCACCTATTCACATACACAGCACTACCGCCAGCATTACTACCCAACCTGCTCGTTGGCATATACCTATACAGCAGCAAATAGCACCACTTATAGCACACCCACCTGCGCTACCTCCCAACCTATTTCATTGACGAAATGTTCCCCTTCTAAAACATACATATATGCCAGCACTCTCCACCCAAGTAGGTGTCCACAAACAAGTGGCGGAACAATATATGGGGCTGTTGCGGCACCTGCCTCCAATCACCACACAAAGTACTCGCCTGTGTTAGTACCCGCCAATTCAGACAGTATGCGTGTCCACTACAGGCACTCCTCCGTCTTCTTCCACGTACACACATATTCACATTATCCACTTTTCAATCCCCCACCCTTTCCATAGTGTCCATTTTCCACACCCTTCTGCCGCCGCACTGTCCTGTGATGCACCATGGCAGTGTTTCCCAAAAACTTTGACGCCGAGCACGCTTCTTTCCAGCCAACCACCGGCTGCGTTCACTGTTCATGGACAGCATGGCATACCACAGGCCAATGACACTGCGGTCCACAAAGCAAACAGGGAAATGGGTTCGCAGAGTGGAGCCATATATCGCAAATGTTTTGGGACGTACATTTCAGTACTTCCCAAAAAAAGTAGTGGTCGGATTGCCATCAAACATACAAAAGCCCCCAATCCTGCTGCAAATTTGGCGAAAATCCGTCCAGCCGTTCGGCCTGTAGCCATTCACTCTATGGGAAAACAACATTTTTGGGACCCCCTATAACTTTGCCCCCCCACTAAACCTCGCAAAACTTGGAGAAAAAGTGCAAAGCCACCCTTATACTGGATTCGTCTAGGGGAAGCCGTTATAAGCTGCTGAAAAAGTGCTCTCCCTATGAGTTTAAGAACTTAACCAGAACTACACACCCGCTACCACGGGCTGTGTAATACATATATATTTTACATCATCGCCTGCCTTGATATGATATGATAGGTTATTTATAACACGCTTAATACCCAGAGGTTTCTAAGCGCGGACCCGGGGATCGAACCTGTGTTGCTCTGTGTCGTCTTGCTTCCAAGGCGAACACGTTGCCCTTGAGCTATCCTCCCGAGACGATCCACAAAGATCCACATCAGTAGTTCCTTGACAGAAATCCCACCAAACAATGCCAGAGATTAACTGTAGTCACATTAGACAAGGGGTTCAGATCGACAGCTGTCAACCCTGTTCATACAAATATTTGGTATGCATCACACCTCAATTAATAAGACTATCAACAAAATGACAAGAACACCTACAATTAATATCTACAAAACACCTGAGCATTATGTTAATGCCACATTAAAAGATCCCAAGGCAGCCACATGTAAACCATGAAGCAGTACAACAACATGTTACTCTCATGTCAGTGTCCCAAATGCAGTCAGTACAATATCCACCACCTCCATAAGACTAACACGGCATCAAACCCTCCCCCACCCACCACCACTATTAGCATCAATCACTTCCACTTCCACATTTCTCACGTCAACATCATATAAACCCGAACACAAGTGCGCCACTTCACTTCGGAGTCCATAATGACCAGAAAAAGGATCGACCAAAACTCTCCCAAGGGAAGCATACATTTACGGAGCTGGAGATGGTGGTACTGGTAGACTTTGTCATGAGACATAAGAATCTTGTCATCCAGACACCAGGCTGCCACCTCACCCTCAACCAAAAGCACACACAGTGGGGGAAAAGCAGCACAGCCCATAAATGCCCTGGGGGTAGAGTTGCACACTGTGGAACAAGTCAAGAAGAAATGGGGGATGAGAGATAAAGAGAGAAGGAAAAGCAGTGCCAGATTGCCATTACAGATACCCTTAGAGAAACCCACTAGTCCATTGACAACAAGTCTACCCCATGGAAGAGAAGATTCTGGGTATTGTGCCAGACTAAGCAACATTTTGAATATGAGGCCCTACTTCAAACAAGGGGCTCAGAGGTAAGGAGTCAACATGTGTGACCAAAATAACATCCATAATAATCCAATCATTGTGAGACCATGCACTCACTATGCATGCTCCTGTCTCACAATGCATACCACAAAAATAAATGATGGCCTTCATCTATGCAGAAATGGGGAGGATAATCATCATGTAGTGGAAAAGGGTGTCGGATTGTCAGTCCTGCATGTAGCTATCAAACAGTTCTACACCTCATGTGTCAGGTTACACACATTCTATAGTTACACAAACACGAATGAGCTGCATAGGTTAAACATCCCTGGACACTGCAAAGCTATGCGTCCAAAATCGAACACTCCAAAACTGTTCTTACAAAAGGCTGTCACTTGAAGCCAAAGGACATGGACACAAGGGCCTCATTACAAGTATGGTGGCGTGGGTAAAAACGATAGTAAGGCAGCAGTAATGCTGTTACGTCAGCATTAGCAGTGTATTATTGCACAGCCGTACTGTGAGTTTAACAGTGAAGTGGAGGATTTACCTCTAGCAAAAAGTGAATCTGCCAATTAAGTGCCAAAAATCTGTAAAAATGTGCAGAATAACCGGCTGGAATTATCGTATGGTAAGGCAATGGACCCATTGAAAATCACTGTTGATGATGGAGTCGGCCCCCCATGTGAAACGGGGTGTGCGCTCCTCCCCCGCTGCTCCTCACTGCTCTCCAGACGACTGCAAGGGACAACCACCAGGTGTGGGCCCCCAGGTGAGAGCCTGGTGCATGTGCCCACCTGGGAGAATTGAGATCCTGTAAGGGGAAAGGAGCTGGAGGAAATCATCAAACAGCCCTGGAAGGAGATGGGTGTCCAAAGGGGCAAACACAGAAGCCAGTGGGAACTTAGGTCAGAAAGGGCCCAGTGGGGGGGGGGCAACTGAGTCCTGGGATGTCAATGGAGGAAGCGTAACCACCAGGAAGGAGAGGAGGAGAGTGTGCCCATCCCACAGCGACCCCACCATCAAAAACCCTTGGATGCTGGACACGAAAGACCCACAAAAGAGCAATGACTAGGTGTGGGCCCCCAGAGTTAGACCCAGGGCGTGTGCCTGTCTAGGAGAAGTTCCGGAGGAGGAGTGAGAGTGCAGACCCTTGCAGAAGGTGGTGAAACCAGGTAAAAACCCTGACTTTTCAAGAGGACACAGGCCACCCCAGGCATCCCCGGGGGGCAAGTCTGCAGGACCCATGGGGGTGAAGATGCCCGCGGCCACGGCCCACACCTGTACTAGAGGAGTGGGCCCAGAGCAGACGTGAACGCACGCAGAAAACAACCCCAGGGAAGTGTTTTGCAGGAAGGCATGAAACACAGAGGAGAGACCCTTTTTCAACACAGGAAGCCACCAGCGAGACTGATAGGGGTGAAAGTAGAAACACGAATAGAAGACCCCACCCACCCATGGACCCTAAGGTGAAGTTGGGACAATTTAAATACCAGTGGCCTGAGTCAGAGAGTAACACTGGGGACCCCACCATGTCTGAGGTGGGGGATGGCACTATGTCCACTAAGAGACACATTGCCTCCCTCCTGGAGGAGATAAGGGGGATGAGGGCTGATATAGGAGGGAAAGTGGATAAGATACATGTCAGAATTGACTAAATGTATGAAAGGCTCCAAGCAGTTGAGAACAACAAGACCTCACTCAAGACAATGGAGAAGCAAATAGACATGAGGTTGGCGGAGTTGGAGAGAAGGGGAGGAGAGGTGGCCCTGAAAATGATGACTTTGAGATTTTTTGGAATCCCGAAGAAGGAGGGAGAATCGGAAAGGGACCTAAGGAGAACCATCCACGAGACAGTGAAGGTCGTTTCAGAGACGAAAATATAGACAAGCCTAAAACGACAGGGTGCAAACAACAGGGGTGGCAGGGAGGGTTTCACGTCCAGTGCTTGCGTGCTTCCATAACTACCCAGACAGGCACAAAAATCCTGGAAAAAGTGCATGAGCAGGGCTCAGTGGCCCTGGGTAATGTAAAAATTGCAATCTACCAGGTTCTTTATTCACTATCGCTAGGAAAGAGGCGCCAATGTACCCCCTAACAAAATGGCTTAACGAGTGAGATAGGAAGGGGGTTCTTTATCATTTGAAATTGATAATTATAATTGCAAATTGGTGACAGAGGACGATATTCAGAGGGTCATGGGAGAACTGATGGGAGGGGGAGCACCAATGGTGGAAGGAGAGGAGAAAAGCCCAGAAGACAGGCAATGGCGCATAAAGGCGCCTAACAGGCGCAAAGTCCTAAGAAATTCATGAAACTCAATACTCCTTCATCTGGGACATCGTGAACTCAAGGAAAGTGTCCAGTTGACTCGAAATGGGAGTTGTCATATCCAAAGGAGGGGAGCACTTTGGTCTTTTTTGGTGTGTTGAACAATATAGTGATGGAAGGGGGCTCAAGTAAAAGAGCTTAGTTAAGCAGGTCTGGGGCTCAAGAGGAGCACTGGTGATCTAATCCCATTAGAGGTGATGAATCAGAGCGGGGTTGGTTGCCAGGATGGGGGGGGTTAGAAGGGGGAGTTAAAGGGGGTTGTTTTTTGTAATGTCTGGTGTGTGGTGTTTCAGATGGGTAGGTGCACAGCATGGGCCCTGGCATTAGCGGCCCATCCATGGATCTGTCTCGGGGAAGGGGGAAGTTATGCGACACTCCGGAAACGGGGTGATGTCTGGAACAGGTGAAATGATTATCGGCTCCCTCATCGTTCGGGCCTCAACTCACTGAGTAAGCGATCTATGATACTTTGGGAATTTAAGAGGGCACGACTTGATTGGATGTGCCTCCAGGAAACACACTGGCCGAAGGATGGTCAGTATTGACTGCATTCACAGGAGGTGGGGGAAGTGATCATGGCCTCAGATGTAAAAAAAAGGCAAGGAGTCACATTCCTGATCTCACCACGGCTGGGCTTCCTAGTAGAATCGGTACTAGCCAACCCATATTTGAGGTATGTGTTTGTCAAAGTTCATCTGCATGGGTTAAGGCTCCTGCTGGGCTCAGTGTATGCTCCAAACTTAGGCCAGTGTGAATACTGGGAGGGGGTCAGGGACAAATTAATAGGGTTTGCGGAAGGGCAGCTGGTGGTTGTGGGATATTTTAATATCAATAAGGGACCACAAGAGAATGGGGAATCGACCAGCAAATATGGGAGACTCAGAGCACTGTAAGCAGGTAAATGAGGTCTTGGGCTGTGTGACTCCCTCTCACCCCCGCTAGAGGGTGACATGCTGTACATGTTTTTCTCAGCAGTGCACAACTCCTTTTCGTGCATAGACCTGGTCTTGGTAGACTCGCATTGAAAGGCACAAGTACTGGACACCCAGGTCGCCCCAATCCTGTGATCTGGCCACGATATGGTGAGAGTCTCAGTGGAGATGGGGAGGTTGGCGGGGATTGGGAGTAGCTGGAGGTGCAATGACTCCCTGCTTATGGATAAGGAAGTGCAGCAGGAACATACATGAGAGATGGGGATCTCCCCATCTGGGAGGGCTTCAAGGCAACCATACGTGGGGTACTGATAAGGATAGGCTCTAGAAAGAAAAACAAGAGGGAGGAAAGGATAAAGTCGCGGGTCACTCAGGGAAAGCATATATCTTCTACAGAAGCAAAGGAGTTCATGTGGTACAAAACACTATTGAAGGCTATTCCGACTTAGGACACAGACCAAAACTCCTATTTATAAAACAGAAATATCATGAGAAAGGGGACAGGGCGGATAGGATCCTTGCATGGAAGTCGAAGGAGGAGAGGAAGCAGAGAACCATAGGGGCTATAAAGACCGAAGAGGGATGGTCTGCGTATGACACCAGAAACATTCAAATGAATTATCAAAATACTATAGTAACCTCTATACATCTGAATGGAAGGGGGATGAGGCACAGATAGACCAATTTTTGAGGGGTCTTCCCCTCCCGGGGCTTCCTAAGGAAACAGTGGGGAAGCTTGAGTGCCCCATAACTGCAGAGGAGATCCTGCAGACCATCAAGGGGATGAAGTCAGGGTCAGCACCGGGGGAGGATGGCTTCTTGATTAAGTTTTATATACTACAGGTCCCCGTTGGCCCGATACCTGGTGAAGGTGTTGAACGAATGCCTAGAAGGGGAGGCTCTGCCCCTCACAACAATCATGGCTACACCCAAGGAGGGGAAGGATCCCACCAGGTGTTCCTCCTACCGGCCCACCTCTCTCCTAAATGGGGACCTAAAGATCCTGGCAAAAATCTTGGGAATGAGGTTAGAGGGTGGACTATTGCTCTTAGTACACAGAGATCAAGTAGGTTTCATAAGAGGGAGGCAAAGGTAAAGCAACATCCAGAAGAATATGAACCTGATCCACAGTGCCCATATGAAGGGGTAGGAAGACTGACTGGTGTCACTGGACTCAGGGAAGGCCTTGGACAGGGTTGAATGGACCTTCATGATGAAGGTCCTGATGAGGATGGGGTTGGGGACTAATTTCCTGAGATGGGGGGAGGAACTTTACAATAATCCCAGGGGCCTCCCAGAGACTTTTTTATTACAACAAGAGGTACAAAACAGGGGTGTCCCCTCACCCCACTGCTTTACGCCCTGGCAATGGAACCACTGGCAATAGCAATTCAGACTAACGACCAAATCAAGGAACAACCAAATCAAGGGCATGGGGTGGGGAAATCAAATGCACATTTTCGCTCTTTGCAGACGATATATTGGCATAGCTCAGTTATATACAACACTCCCGCCCGGCAATCATGACTCAGATATCATAGTATGGCCCGTCTCGGGGCTCAAGATTAACGTAGGGTAATCATGCATAATGCCAGTACTAGAACAGAGCCCCCTCCTTCACTCAAAAAGGAGACACCAAGGCATGAGGGTCGACCAAAAGAGCATACAATACTTGGGAATTCAGGTGACTAGGGACCTGAAGGAAATGGCTACAGCCACCTATCAACCCTTCCGGGCACACCTGATAGCTAACTATGAAGAGATGAGATCCCCTAATATTGATTTTATATGGTAGGATGACTTCAATAAAACTGAACGGGCTCCACAGGTTGCTATATCTGTTCACAGCTATTCAGAGACAGCTCCCGGAGAATTTCTTCTTAGAAGTAATAGGAGAGGTCTGTAGATTTATCTGGAAAAATAAGACACCCAGAGTAAAAATGGCGACCCTGACACTCCCAAGGGAAAAGGTGGGATTTGGGTTCCCTGACATCTGCCCTTTATTACAAGGCAACCAAACTCAGAGTGATGCATGAACATATGCTGGAGGACCTGAGGACATATTGAACTTACTTGGAAGACTTAGTGGCACACCCACTGAAGGTGAGGGACTACCTTTGGTCCCCAATCAGGTCTATCCCGGATTGGCTAAGGGGCCACCCCACTCTGGACAATTTGGCATAAATCTAAGGGCTCCTCTGGATACATGACATGGCCCTCTCATTTGTCCTCTTTATGGCGGGCCCCATTTGATTTTGGACACCATGGGCTATCCTTCTCACAGACATGGTCAATTAACAACCTTGAACGGGTGGGACAACTATTTAGGGATGGGGTCTTCCTGGAGTTTGAAGCCATATGGGAAGTGCTGTGGAGGGACTCGATCTCAGTGTTTGAGTATCTCTGCATCAAGGGTATATTATTGGACCCAAAGTGGTGGGAGAGTTAATGGGAGTGGAGAAGGTAATAGATCTATCCACCACAAGAAAGGGTATCCTATCAAAGTTGTATAAATCTAAGGATGAGACATACCTACAGGGGAGACAAGCATTCCAAAGATACTGGGTGGGCCTGGTAGGGGAGGAGATCTCAGAAGAGGACAGGGCTCAAATTTACAAAGTCGCCTTCCAGGGTGGTCTGTTCTCCTCTACGATAGATCACGACTTTAAAATGTTGATAGGCTGGCTAAGGGATCCCCTGAGGCTGTGTAAGATGTTTACGGGGGCCTCCCCCATATGACCCAGGGGAAGTGGATTGTGGGGGGACTCTGGCCCACATGTGGTGGTGGTATCCCAAAGTGCAAGTGTTTTAGAAGGAGGTGTTGAGCTGGATGGAAGAGGTCACAGGAATATGATTGGGTTTAGACCTACTGCAGATCCTATTAGGGATCCGGCCAAAGGACAGGGAAGAACACAGGCTCCCCAAGGTGTGGGAAGCAACGTTGAGGGTGGGACTGCTGGCCACAGCCCAGTGTTGGAAGAGTGATACGCTTCCATCGAAAGAAGTCTAGGAGGGGAAAGTACACTATATGATGACAATGGAGAGGCTGACTGCGGCAGTGAACGATGGGATGGTAGAGTTTCAAGTAGGGTGGAGTGCCCTGCTGCTCGAATGGGGACTGGATGAAGGGAACCTGGGGGTAGAATAAGCAAATGAGTGATTATTGAATCCAGAAGGAGTGGAGAGAGACCCAGGAGGGATCCGACAAAAGTAAGAAGCAGACATAAGGAGGATCAAACCTTTGAGGCACTGGTTAAGTGGAAACAATACGACTGGACACGTTTGATTGTGAGGGGAGTTAAGGCAGGGGATGGAGGCAGGGGGTAGTTGGAGGTAGAACTAGTGGGGGGGGTTGGGCAGGAGTGGGGGGCCAAGGCTTCGCGCCTTAAAAAACTTGTGTATAGGCATGTTATAAATCCATATCTTATCATATCATTATTGTGGGCAGTGTTTGAAATCCTTGTTTTATTATTGAAATGTCTTGTTCCCTTAACAATTGCAAATGAAAATTAAGTAAAACAAAAGGCCTGATTAGATTCCAGTATGACGTAGCCTGCCTGGGGACTTTCTAGGTGGACTGAACCAGCTAAGGGGCATTTGTCCAAACCAAAACAAGATGTCAAGAATCATGTTAGATTTGTTACAGTTGAAGTGGACAATAAGGAGTCCAATGAGTAGGAAAGAGGTGGACTAATTTGGAGAGAAAAATTATTAAATTAAATGATTCACGTTGGGACAATGTCGAGCTTAGCGAGTAGTAAAGTGTGAAGGAATGGCAGTGGACATAGAGGATAGAAAGTGGCGTGAAGAAATAATGAGAAAAATCCAGATGAGAATGTGTGGATAAAGCCGCTTGGTGATGGAATGAGTACGCTATGAAGAATAGTCAGAGAGCAATTTAAAATGCAGTGCAGCAGAGAGGGAGGGTAGTAGAATGGCATTTTAAGGGACAGAACAGTCAAGAGAGGAGAATCATAGCCATCTTGGCAGTTGAAAACAGGAGGAAACAGTATGTTCCGTTGCCCTTAGGCACTAACGCCCTTTTGAGAGAACACCCTATTGAGGACGTAGATGTAGTGCTCTGGTCAAGTATGAGATCACGTGACCGGATTTCGAAGCCAGGTGGAAGTGGCGACACTAGGTTCAGTGGCGCGAAAGTCCAGGTGAGGAATTGGTCAAGTGGTTGTCTATGCACACCAGCTGCAAAGAGAGGGTGAAGGCTGTGGGCTTCCTTCCTGGAGATGGTTAGTGCTCAGCGGGCACATCAGCCCTGCCACTAGCACTCGGGTAGTAAATATAATAAACAAATAATAGTAAATATGTTATCCATGTATTGAGTTAATAACATATTTGTATTTATTATATGTATGTCTTTCATTTATCACACACGCACCCGGAAACACAATAAATATGTATAATAAATAGAATTAATCATTAGTAACACATATAGACACTAAATCAACTGTCTTCATCTGGATGGATGACAGTAAATGAATGACCTGGGCAACACAGATGAATATATACATGGTGTTATTTTAGGGTCAAATAGGCAATCAGTGGGTGCTACTCCCCTGGATCCCCGGCAATATACCCCGTACAATGTGCTTCATCCTGCCAAGACAACTTTCTCAAATGTGTATATCAAGTCAATGAAAAATGTTAGTTGATGTGATGTTAAGGTGCTGACTTGAAATTCAGCAGGTGTTGGAAACTTCACCACCTTAACGATGAGGCAACCATTGCACAGCACCTTAACACAAAGATGCCATCCCAAATTACATCACAAATGACATGACTAATGACATCACAAATGACCTCACTTAGGAGGTCTCAGATGACATCAGTGATGGCATCATATGAGAAATCATGTATGACTCCACTTATGATCGTCTCAATGGCCTTACTGGTAAATACCAGCCAGGGTGAAACATTTTGGAGTGTTTGAAGAAATAGGGTCCATTATAGCACAGATGCAATATACCCTATCCTTTTTAAAGGTCAAACACATTTCCAAGCAATGTAAATAACGGTAGTATAACTACAGAATGTAGTTCTTGAACATAAAAATATGCAATTTCAGAGGTTTTACTTTACAAATTCTACTAGCCCTACCAAGCATAGGCAATGACGAGGGATCACGGGAGTCATAGTACAAAAACACGTAGCATAATAGAGGTTTCAAACCTATGCACAACAAATATTCCAACTCTCTTCTGGTCAGTACATACCTACTCTAGTCTTGATAACCCAGTGTCCTCGCAACATGAAACAGTTTATCCACACGGTTGACCTGTCCAGGCCACCTGCCCTAACCTTCACCATTTGACGTGGTGAAGGCCTACCCTTTGATTTGTTATACTGACAGAAATTGGTTTGTGATATGCAGATAGCATGATATGGGAATCAGTACAATCTCATTGATTTTGTAATCTTTGGTTGACTGGTTCAAGTCATAATTGTCCTACTCCAAGAGTTTACTTTGCATAGGGCACTATCTTTAGAAGATATTAGACTATCAGCTTCATCACACCTTTGGCGGTATACAGTGAAAGTAACAGAATTGCTGGCACTTTTACCACACAGCCGAATACAGAGTTTGTGCTATTTCTGCCATGCTGTTGGAATTATCGGCAACATCGGGCAGAATGAGCCCCGGAGCTAATTCTGCCAAATTACTACCAAAATCGAAACAGATATTTCTGCTGTACCACAAGTTGAAATACCACCAAAATACTGCCAGAAATGGGTGGTAGTCCCACAGAAAACACAGTGCAATTACATACATCTAAATGTGGAGGTAAATGCATACACGTGATAGAAAAATAGTCACAGGTGCCCCCTAATTCACTCTGAAAGACTACAAAAGGCCTGCACCCGACCCAAACACACTTTCCACCATCATGCTTTCACATCGCTAACTGGGTCAAGCAGCTTCCCAACTCCACATTGAGCTTTAGAGGCAGAAATAGCATCACAAAGCTCAGGGTGCAGAGAGGAGGAGGAGACACCATACACGATGAGGGCATATACCCTGGGTCAGGCTCACCAGGTCAGGACATTAACTAATATCCAGATCTGTACTCTGTACAAGCTGAACAGGGAGACTATTATATGGCTACACTCCCTGATCCATGACGACATACAGAACAGGATTAACATGGCTTGGGGGTGAGGTCCAAACAGGTTAAGATCCTGAGTAGGGTGTATTGGATGCTCGAGCGCTTGTATAAGAAAAGTTTGACTGATACAGATGAGTGCTGGGGGTGTTCTCACAGAACACACATGATGTGGGAATGTACAAGAGTGGGGCATTTTGGGGGGAAATAGTCCTTGGATTTTAACAGTGTGCTGGGATTGTTCCTTCATTATGATTTGCAATGTTAATATTGGGTGATGATGAGCTTGTCAATGGTTTGCCTGCTACGTGGAGGAAATGGTTAGTTGGGGGCTCTTTGATGGCTAAGAAATTGATCTTGAGGCAGTGGAAGTCAAGAATTTGTCCTGAGAAGAGCGCGTGGATTGATGACATTTCCAAGCTTGCAGGGATGCAAACAGTGATTTATAGACACCAAAAGAAAACAAGCTGTTCGAGAATATCTGGGGAAGGTTTTTGGATTTGTAAAATGGCTATGATTCTGTGGGTGTGGTTTGGTTAGGGGGGTATTTTCTGTCTGCCATTGTGTAAATTTTTGTAAATATGTGAATAATAAAAATATAATAGGATTAACTTATGAACTGCCTTACGCCTATTGCTGAAGTTTGTGTTGGTCCTTAATGTCCTTGCAACTGGCACTTACCAGCACACTGTGGGCATTCTGCATGGCATGTCCTGGCTCACATTTTCATATGTACTTGTGCAGGTGTTGGAAGCACTCCTGTGCCATGCCTCCAATCATGTCTCCCTGTCCACCACACCAGCACAGATTAATGGCGGCCTTAAGGTACCTTTCTATGCAGAAGCCCGCCTGTCCAATGTGATTGCCACTCTTGTCTGCACCTATGTGGCATTGTTTGGCCCCTTGGCGTCTGAAGAGGTGTCCCACAACAGGAAGCAGTATCAATCCATGAATTTCGCGGACACCTCTAATGCTGATCATGCGATCACACACTGCTGTGCCCGATTTCCTGGTTCCCCACACAATGCTATGGTCCTGCAGATCAGCATACTGCCTGCATACATGGAGAGCCAAAAATACCAACGGACATGGATACTGTGTGAGTACAAATGCCATCAAAGAAATTGATCTTGCAGCAACAGTGAAATGCTATGTGAAGGGGGTGGAATTATCACAACTTATCAATGCATGCCCTGCCAAGGCCCTGTACATGCAAGCCCTGACCTCTCACCCCCCACATGACAGCCCCCAACCCACAGGACTAGAATATGCGGGACAACACATCAGTATGTTGGCGATGCATATCATCCCAACAAGCAATCAATTCACACAGAGGGGAGACATACCTACACATCGAATGTCACAGACACTGCAAAAAGACAGTTAGTAATGCCATGTAATGGGGTAAACACATATGTGGAGTCATAATGGAAGGAACACAGACACTGCAAACATGAACAAGAACAAACAATTCACCCATCTGGGCACATGTATAATAGCAACATACAGGCCCAACACAGGCAACATGCACTCTGCAAAGCCAAACACAGACCATGAAAGTGATGACTGCTGGTTGAGAGATGTGTCCATGGTGGAACATGACAATGCATATGTTCCCACATAGTGTATGGCTCTGCATCCAATAACTGGGATGGACATCCATGTTTTACGACAGTACATTCAAAACATGCATGCAGATTTTACATCAAAATGTGATTAGAAAAGGCAACACATCCACAATGCACTATGACTGACACCTGTGACCTTTTTCCCTTGCAGGTGAATCTTGATACCCCCAGCTACTGTGGAAAATGGCACCTGTGCACAATCCACGTATGCCATAACTTAGGCTGACCTTTGGCATACTGAAGGGCCATTTTTGGTACCTACACATGACTGTAGGGACCTTGATGTACAGGTCAGAGAAGGTTGGACAAATAATTCTTGCCTGTGTCATGCTGCACAACTTCTGCCTGAGGCAAAATGTCCCCCTGCCCCCTGATGAGGACATGCCACCCCCAGAAGACATCGACTCACTACCTGCAGGTGCCGTTCTGCCACACAGTGACTGAGGGGCGGGACGGGATGGTCGCCTAGTGTGGCAAGAACTAATTGATAATGACTTCTGAACTCATTGATAATTACCTGCTGCTCACATTTGTATATAGCCATGTCTTGAATTCATCACATTTACACTATAAGGATTGTCCTTGCATTGCTTCAAGTGAACTGGTATTTAATTGTGAAGTGTCAAAAACATACATCCTCATCACCCCTCCCAACCCACCACGCTATATCCCCAACACACTATACCCACCCACCTGCCCATTCCCAGCACACCATCCCCAACACCCCTTGCCACCCACCTCCCCATTCCCAACACACCATCCTCATCCACAAACCCAACCCCAACACACCATCCCCAGCACCCCTCCTGTGGCCTCTTTCCCCTACCAGTCTGCTTGGGCTACTGTTGGATGGTGCAAAAGCGACACCTTGGGGTGCTAGGCAATGATCCCTTTGTGGGGGAGACAGAGGTGCAGGGGCTCAGACTGCTGGCTCTGGATGTGCTGCAATGTCAGGAGCATGAGGGAATGTAGTGACTCGGCAAAGGCTAACATACACTTGTTTTGCTCCCTCTTCCTTGGCCCAACAATGGTGATGGCACCAGCAGACTGGGATAGCTGCTGGCACTGGTGGTCCAGGGACCTATAAACCTGCCTGGATGATCCATGGACACTGTCGCTGATGGCCTGCAGGTGCTACACCTGCTGCCCTGCAAGATTTTTCGATGGACACCTGCTGCTGCTGAATGGCATCCAGCCTCACCCAGATTGTAGCCAGTGAGTGCTGTGGCACAGGCTGTGGGCTCTAGAGAGGGCTGGGGCTAAAGCACAATGACCCAAAGCCTGTGTCATCCTCCTCCTCCTCATATGGAGTTCTGATGGTTCCCGTGTCGGCCCAAGCCTGGTGTTGGTGATGCCCATGTGACCAGGTGACGAGAATGTGTCAGGGGGCAGATGGGTGGGTGCAGGTGTGTGAATGGCACCATGCTGCCCCTTGAGGATCTCCACAGGGGTTGGCTGTGTTGTGGATGTCACAGCTACAGCACCTGCAGCAGTGTGTGCAGTGCCACATGTGCCATCTGCATCGCTGTTGGAGGTGCCACTGGGCACGGATGTGGAAACAGTTGCTGTCTCCATGCCTAGCATGGCTGACTCTGAGCTGGTCTCATGTGGCATTGGTGCCTCCCTCCTGCTCGTCCTCCTGCTACTCCCATGGCCAGCATGTGCAGGGATGCAGGTGGGTGCACTGCCCGCAGTAGAGGTCTCCTTGGCAGTGGAAGGCCCTGCTTCTACAGCCTCAGTCGACGCTGCACCTGTTAGGTGGAAAATGACATGAAGTCAGTCCTCATGCATACTAGTAAGTGGGCTAGCAAGACACTTATGCAACATGAAGTATGATTTTCCTACACATATTTTTTATGATGGGCAAGGATTGTTTCAGGCCAATAAGTGCAGCTACTGCTAGGTCGGAGTAGTGTCTGCTGAGGGTGTACACAGCTCATGCATGTGCATGTTGCCTGCTGGGCTGCCAATATTGCTTGTTGTGGTGGCGCAGGGAGTTAACTTGGCAACATGGATCAGCACAGCATACATGGATGTTTCCCATGGTTCCATGGCTACACATGCACATTTCCCCATATTCCATATTCCAAAGAACATTCATGCAGTCACTGTGCCTTTATACTGATTTCCATGTGGTTGCTCATTCCCCTGCCCATTGTGCTCATCTTTGTTGGGGGATGCATGCTTATGGCCAGTCCATTCACGTTACAGTTGGGCCTGAAAGACTCTCCGCCGTGCCCTTGACTGCTTGCTCCAACTTCTGAGCTGCTGATCCCTTCTAATTCTTCCATGTGTACGATGGCGCTGGCCTTCTCCTCCCATCAAGTCAGGACGAGGGGTTCCACAGTGTCACCTCCTGTGGCTGAGGTCCCCCTAATGTGCCTGGCGATGATGCTGCAGACCCTAGCTTTGGGGTCATTCCAACTCTTACAGCATTCTTCACTGTCCCGAAGGACAATGCCCACTGCCATGACCTCATCCACCAGCACCTGGAGTTCAGCCTCAGTGAACTTTTATTTCCACAGCCTCATCTCTGGCTCTTAGCTTTCCTCTTTTCCTGTGACATGATTGTGGCAAGTATTCTGTCCGTATGCGACAGGAGATGGAAGATTCAGACTGGATTAATTGTACTATTCAAGATGACCGCAGCAAGGATTCCCATTCCAGCAATGATGCTATTTCTGACGCAGGTGATTCCGCCAGCAGAATTAGCACCGAATATGACAGTGGTAATGATCATTTGTCCAAATCTGGGTAGAATTACGGCCCCGAAACCCATGTAAAGTGGTAATTCTGCAGGGCAGAATTAGTGTTACCACAAACGATGTGCGCGCACTCCCAGTGACTGAACGGTGATGAGGCAGCAATTCCACCGGACCCACAGCAGCAACAGTAAGGGTGGGATTATCACTGTATTACCGTCAAACTCATGATGAGGTCATATATCCTCATTGTAAATGCTCATTTAATATTGAGTAACTCTGGTGTGTAAAAATACCAGGTAAAAGGACAGCATTTTGAAAAGCAAACAAACAAGTTTTGGTCTTGAATCCATACTTGTATTTAGAAACATGATTTTTTAAATTTTGCACTTGTCTTTCTTGAACATGTGATCCACTGTACTGGTGATGCCATTAATGATGTCATCCATGATGTAATATGTGATGTCATCAATGACCTCATTTGTGATGTTATCGGTCTGCCTAGGAGCTGTGCAATGGGGGGCCCTCAAAGTTAAGCTGCATAGCTTCCAAAACCTGCTGAATTTCAAGGGTGTTGTTGCATTGAATTGGCAATGTAACATTGCTTCAAGGTTTTTTCACAGAATTTCAATTTTTTTTAAGCTATAGCTCCCACCACCTGTAATTCTACAGATTTTCTTCTCATATCATAACTGATGCATTATCTTTTGTCACATAATATATGTTCTTAAGCTGTGCAACATGTTTTTTTCCCCTCATTGTATTTTTTTACCCCTTTGGTGGTTATTCGGTTAACTGGCAATGGGCAGTGGCAAAAGTAATTGGACATTTCTCCAGGTGTACGTCCCCTCTGGCTTGATTTTCCACCAACAAACAAGAGTAAGAGCAACTTCTACAAGGAAGAGGATGAGAGGCAGGGATGACGAAGTGAAGAAGTCACCAATATGAAGCAGTGCCAAAGTGAGGTGGAAGAGGAACTATGACCAGGAAGACATCGAGGGACTATGATGTGAAAGAGGAACTGAGATGAGGAAGGAAGGCTGGCATCAGGATATTATCAATTATATAAATATTAAATTGATAATAGCATCATTAATATACAAACTTATATACATACCAATTCAAATAAAACAAAGGTAAGTCCTTGCTTTCTTTATCACCCTCCTTTTTTGTTTCCTTCAACTGAACAAATTAACAAGCCTTTTTTATGTGAGCTATTATACACAGATATCCATTTTCTATATGCACTTTTATATATTGTTTAAATATACAAAGATTCGATTAGCTAGATTTGTTCAGATATTGGTAACCTTGGTAGGGAGAAAAACATGCACTGTTGATTCATATCACAGTTTCATGAAAGGCAAGGTTTGCCCTAGTGCAAAAAACATGTTGGCCATATCATTGAAATTGTCCACTATTATATGTGCAATTTTGCATGGTATCAGCTCTAGGACAAAGTTTGCCCTTGGCCAAAAGCCTCTTCTATAAATGGGTTTTTGCCAGGGAAACGTTTGCTTCACTGCTAATCCGGAATGTTATTAGCACTAGGAAAAACATTGCACTGGTGCAAAAAGTAATTGACATTATATATTTTTTGGCATAAAGGCAGTTTTTCCCTCAGTTCTAATAATATGCAACATTGCACTTCTGATTGTACAAAGGTTTTCTAATGTGATCCCAATGTATTTGCACTAGGGCAACCTAATGCAGTTCAAAATTGCACTTGTGCCTTCTGTAATCAGATCCCTGAGCTATTGAAACATTACACCTCTACGGAATATTATGATTGAGTGGCTGAGGAAAATAAATCTAAAAGATATGTTAAAAAAGTCGAATAAAGACATATCATGAATTCATCTAGTTAATAAATGTAGAAAATAATACAAATATATGAAAAAGTATTTATCAGTGAGAAAAGAAAATGTATGAAATGTTAAGGATACTATATGTAAGACGATGAGGACTATATATGTTGGGAATTCCAAAGTTATGTTTGAACCTACTGTTAAACATGAAACCAACATTAACAGTTAAGATAACATACAATAAAAGCCCTCTTTTTTGGGTTGCTGCAAATGTGTTCATGTGTTCATAGAGTTTTGTGTTTAGTTTGTACACTGATGTTATGGGTGCTTGTTTGTGTCCTGCATATTAAAGTTAGTTGTTAATTAATGTGATATTTGGTATGGAAATGGTAGCAAGTATATATTGTCTTTTGAGTTACTGATTTTAGTAATTGTGGGTGTCTATGTTGAGGTAATTTAATCTAAGTTGTTAATAAAGGTGTGTAGGTGCTAAGTAAGTTATAATATGGTGTTATTGTAGGTACATTATTTCTAGTAGTTTAATATAAAGCACATATGTTTTAGATGTACAAACCTGCCAATGTGGTGTGTTTCTATGATGTATTGAAAGTATTCTATGTATGGTTTCGGTGTGCACCTGAAGGATATACCTATTTGTTGATGTATGCGTTAATGTCACATTTTAGTTACCATTTGTGAGAGTGAGTGAAGGTTCCAACCATGTTGGTTTTATTGTTTATTATATTGTATGTTTTGTTTAGTGTTAACCTTGATTTTATGTACAATAATATGTTAAACCTGAGTGTTTGCATTCCCGAAGTTTAAAGGCAGCGTGTTGGGAAATAATATTTTAGGAATTGAAAAGTCTAACTGTGAATGACCCAATTATCAGACATGGATGACTGGGGTGATATCGAGGTCAAGATAGATCTGAAATTGACTCATGGCTATTCCTTTGAAATAATATGTAACCTGCTTATTAAAATGTATGCCCACGAGTATGATGGCACTGACAGCACCACCATCAGTGAGCATATGCATTTTATATGTATCAGTGGTGTGGAGGGGCAACTCATAAACCTGCTTGGTTGCTGTCTAAAATGTTGTTATACTTGAAGCTGGACCGGGGCTGGTGTGTCACAGTGCATTAAAGATTGAATATGGGGCAACATGTTTTGGACACTGTGCGATTGATATATGGCACTGTCAAGAAGTAGTGTGGCAACTGACTGCTTTTAGAAAGTGACAGCAGACGTCTGGATGCAGGTGAAAGGTATTAGGAGACGTAGGCAGTTGGGAAAGAATGATACAGTTCAGGCAGGGCGGTGTGCATGGGATTTTTAGTGATTGTAGTGTTCCAGTGTTGTTTAGCAGATTAAGGATATTAAAATCAGATATATTATTGAGGGAATAAATTTGTGATAGTACAGACAGTGGGGCCGGGGGTGGGCGGGATGCGGGAAGATCATAGCCAGACAATGGTAAGATCATGTTTAGTGATAGTGATGTGCTGGCTGATGATAGAATCTGTGGTATGATATTGATATGATATTGTGATATGTTTAGGCTGATTCATGGAACAATTGTGCACCGAATTCGGTGGCGCAAGCGTGAAAAATCCAGTGCACACGTGCGAATCACATGCAAGCGATTCATGGAAGTCTGTGTGCGTGTTTTGCCAGGGAGCTGCGACAAAACCGCGTGTGGTGCACATGAGTGCACACGTCACTTTGACATCTGGAACCCTGTGCACGACGCGCACATCGAAAGCGCACAACGTGTAGCGCACTCACCAAAAAGGGGGCGGAACACGTGGAATGTGGAACAATGCGTGAAAATGAGGGCGTAACTGGGGAAGTACTGCTGGGAAATACACGGAACGCCCACACGCTCGTGAACAACACGTATTCATGGAATCGAATATGGGAAACCAGCGCACACCAAAAGACATGCACAGGCATAAACACGTCCGCCACACGAAGGCAGGCAGAAGCATCCCAGCGCAGCATAAATGTGTGTGCAAACAACAAACACGTATATACAGCTACGATGAATGTCCCATTTCTCGCAGCACTGATCGTGGGACACCGCAGGAGGAGAAGAATAGCCAGGCCCCGCATTTATTTGCCCAGGACCAGCCTTTTTGGGATGCATGATGACCAGGTCTATGTCCGCAGGCACATATACATGCGCAGAACACCGCAGAAAGGCAGGCGATTGTCCTGGACTTCTACAGGGTGGCACACTTCCCCAAAGTGCTCGGTGCCATAGATTGCATCAATGTGGCCCTACGTCCACCTAGGGCCACTAAAAACATCTACAGCAACCGCAAGCACTGGCATTCCATCAACGTGCAGGTTGTATGTGATGCCAAGGGAATCATCACCTCTGTCTATGCAAACTATCCAGGGTCCACCCAAGAAAGTTTCATGTACAGAATGTCCACCCTGATTAGGGCCGTGGAAGCTGGGAAGCATGGCGACACATGGCTCATAGGGGAGTACAAATGCCTGTGCACATGCATGCATGTCACACACAGACAAATACACAAACCCAACTAATGACAACCATAATCACCTCCCCAGGGGACAGTTTCTACCCTCTGAGCACCCCAGGTAAGATACAACGCAGCCCATATTGCAACCAGGGAGATAATGGAGCGCACATTCGGAGTGCTCAAGTCACCTTATGCTCTCTTGACGGCTCTTGTGGCCAGCTACTATATGCACCCCCAGTAATGTGCAGGATCATTGTGGCAGCATATGCCCTGCACAATGTCGGAACACGGCGGAGCATACCGATGGACATGGTGGTGCCCCCATATCTCCAACAACATGCACAGGCACTGCTCGTGGAGGGAAAAGGGTATGTGGCGAGGCAGCGTGGACCCAGCTTGTGGCCACATTTTTCACCTAAACTCCCACCCCTGCGGAGTGCACACAGGCCTGGCACATACCAGGTGACAATAGATGATGACAAAGAGACAGTCAACTGTCACAACCTTACCACCCTGAGAATTTTTTTATGGAAGTGCTATATTGTGTGCATCACTAGCTACTTAAACATAACCAATCTGGTGTGACCAAAAGGAACACATGCAAGGTGCATATCCCACCACCCCCTGCAAAACAGGCCATGTCAATCAATGGTATGTCACCCAAACCCTCCCAACCCCCATGACCCCTGTCCTCCATGCCATGCCATGGCATTCAACAGCTAAACAGCCAACCAAATGCACAACACATGACACTATCGTCATTAAGTGCAACGTGAGAAATGTAAACAGGCATGAGACATTCACACCTGACATGGAACCTGATAAACTCACTTGGCAAAAATCTCCCACACATACAAAGGGGGGTCATTATGAGTATGGCAGTACGCCATAGACGGTGCCAGTATGCCACTGGCACCGTCCATACCGTACCGCCATATTACGAGTAACCATGGCGGGTGGCAGGCTGTGTGGAGGTCGCCACAGCTGCACCTGCAGCTACCACTACCGGTGGGCCCGTGTATGCACATGTTACTTACTGTCGGTCGCAAGGGTGCCAGGGTCAGATGCAACAGCAGCATCACCTGGAGCTGCAGGGGGTGGTGCCATGGCTGCACCTGCATGTGGCTGGACATCCTACCCCTGTGGTGCACCCCTTTCTCTTCCCTCTCTACGGCCACCCTGGCCACCCTGGACTCCACGTAATCCCTGGTCACCCCGGCTACGTGCACGACCACTCCCAACACTGGCAGGACACCCAGCTGAGCCCCCCTTAACATTTGGTGGCCTCCCAACCATGGCACGGATATACTAATGCCAATGGGAGGTGCATTGAACAATTGTCCTGGTCAATTGGGGTGAAGGGGGCAGGGTATGTGATGGTAGATGCACCCCTGTGCTCCTGCAAGACTGCCTGTGGACCCTGGAGATAAGTCACGCAACACTCAGGCACCCCAACAATACAAGAAAAACATATACAAGACCCCTGTAGCCCACGTGCGTGTAAAAAAACCTCACACAGTACGCTGTGGCACCCAGGAACACAAAAAAGCGTACACGATTAACACATGGGCTACTATGACCTCAATAAATGGGGTACACGACGAACAGGGGCACCGGCAGTGGGAAGAATAGCGTGCAATAGCGTGCAATAGCATGAGTGACTCACCGGCTGCCTTGCGTGGAAAAGAAATACGTGTAGGCACTGTAACCGCTGTGAAGTAATCACGTGTGAACCCCTAGGAAAAACACACGCCTCGGTCTCCACTGAAAGCTCGTACAGCGCCCTGCAGACCCACGCTGACCATCAACACGTGCAGAAGGAAACACCCTGCGCGTTATGTCACTTACGTGCTTACGTGCTGAAGCCCTTTCTTCGAATTACACGCTGATGTGTGGTTCTTTCATGTGCCAATTCACTCTGCATCAAGCTGGCCACGCGACAACACACGGAATACCAGGCTCCTGCCCAGAAGGCCATTTCCCTGCACTCCAGAGCCCTGGGGAGACTCCTAAAAGCCATCTGCTGCTGCCTGCCTACCTGCCTTCTACCAACAGTGCCCTGCCATTTGGTGCCTGCACATCAGCCATCTGCAGGGGTCCAATGCTGTGACCACCCCTGCTGGAACAGAAGACTCCCGACTGTTGTTCCATCACTCCACAGCCCAGCCCCAGGACCCACCCACACCTGCCTCTGGGGTTGCCATGTCCAACGCAATACCATCCGGCACCAGTGACAACCCCCCAGCAGAGAGGCAGAGGGCTGCCAGCTTCAGTGAAAAGGAAGTTGGTATCCTGGTGGAGCAAGTCCTGGGGCATTATGATGCCCTCTTCACACCAGAGCGCCCCGACAAGAACGGATGGAAGAGGATCTGGAAGGACATAGTGGGTGCCATCAACGCGGAGGGGTTGGCACCCCGCGACATCAAACACGTCCAGAAGCTCTGGGAGGACTACAAGTGCAGGATCCTTAAGAAGGCCTGGCTCCTCTTGGACGCAGCGGATGCAGTGGGGCGCCGTGTCCACCTTACCACCCATCAGATGAGGGTCCTGGAGCGCATTGCCCAGTGATTCACCACCAGATCCTCCGGATGCGGGCCCATCTGGAGTCGAGCGGTAAGTGCCCATGCATTCCCATTTAAAACGTGCATGTTGCAGTGTGGTGGTAGTTAGCTACTTTGCTGTATGTGCGACATGGGTCATGTATGGATGTGTGTGTGCAGGGAAATGATGGTGCTGCATGTGAGTCCAGTCAGACGTGACACACATAGATGGTGTATGTGTTACAATGCATCATGCAGAGCAGCATGCGGAATGCACACATGTATGCATGCCTGTGTCTGTACTTGGACATGTTTGGGGTGTGAGAGATGGGTGCTGCCGTCATGGACATGCATGGTGTACATGTCTGTGTGTCTGAGTAGTGTGTGTGTGACTGGTAATCGCCATAGATGCATGACACATGTCCGTGACAATGTGTTGATTCACTGATACAACCTAGTCATCCTTGTATCCACTCTGTCTGGGGGTATACAGGGCCAGATTCATGATCCTCCGGTGATGTGTGTGCATGTGATCAGCATGTCCCATGATGTATGTGAGTTTCAGCCCACCACTGGATGTTTCTACGGTGCCTTGGACATGGATGCACATTTTTGTTGCATGTGCCATGCCTGTTTCTGCAGGTGTGTTGCCTGCACTGAACCATGTGTTGTGGAGGGACATCAGGGAAGTGACGTTTGACAGTGCCACTCATGTGCTATTGCTTTGTGTCTAGGGGACTATTGTACAGTACCCTGATGCTTGTGTTCAATGTCTCTCTTTACACAGCGGGTGAAGAAGAGGGCGGAGACGGCGCTGTGGAGGAAAGCGGCAGGGATGCCTCCACTGGCCGGCGATGCAAGGCCCATTCACCCTCCCAGGTAATTCTATCATCCGGGAGTGAGGGGACTGGTTCTGCGTCCGCCTCTACGGCTGCAGCGGAAGGGGCGGGTGAGCCCCCACACGGGCTGCCGATGGCGGAAGACGGTGCAGAGCCATCCAGGTTGGTGGTGTGTACGGAGGAGGAGGAGGCCGCTTCAGAGCCGCACATGGTGCCTGGTGGGGGTGGTACCACTGGTGCAAGTGGTGCAGTCCAGGGGCAGGAGGCAGCACAGGTCGCCACGCAGGGGCCTCTGCATGTCACTGTCCCTGACACTGTGACTGCATCACCATGCACCAGCAGGGATGCCCTGTCCCAGGCCCGTCTGCAGGTAGGGGGGAGGTCCACATCATCTGGCACTCCTCTACCTGCGGACGTGGGGACCGTGACAGGATTGAGTCCATCCTGATTGGTGTCGCATTGTGCACACGTGACATTCGTGATGATGTGCGTGCTTCCTGGGGGGACCACGCACGTCATCATGAAGAGATTTGTGCCAACGTGGCCCAGTGGGGAGGGCTCATGGTCGGGGGTGTCCTCCATGTGTCGCACTGTCTTGCCGCCCTCTCCTCCTCTGTGCACACTATATGTCAGTTGTTCTCTGTGCCATCTTCTGGCCCAGATGCCACCAGGGCCCCCTGTTGACCTGCCCCAACCAACGCAGCCAGGCTGGTGGAGATCCCATCCCTGCCACAGTTGGGAGTCAGAGCTCCAGCACAGGTGGTCACCCCAGCAACTGGACCCCTGGCAACAGACGATGTGCAGGCACATACGAGCAGGGCACCTGCACGACGGCCCCGGGTGTTGCAGTTGTGGTGGCAGCGGCAGGCAGCACAGAGGCGGCGGCAGGCTCGGCGTAAGAGGCATGTGGCCTCAGGACCCTCTACATCATCAGGGCAGGCATCGGGAGGCAGGCAGGAGGGCCCAGGATTTGGAGTGTCTTCCGTGTGGCAGCGGTTGGGCCAGCGAATAGGTGCGCAGCGGCGGCGGGCGGAGTGGGCACGGCTCTCCATGGTCAGGGCAGAGAACTCCATGCACCAGACTTTGAGGTGGGCTGAGTGCCTCGAGGCAACTCGCAGGGAGTTGGAGGAGGCCATGGCTGCATACCTGCGAGACCTCGAGGCCAGGGAACAGGCCCGCTTCCAGAACATCGACATGGAGAACATCGACATGGAGTTCAATGATGGCCTGACCCTGGCCATCAATAAGGGAGCCGTCAGACTAGCCCACCGCCTTTGTATGTAGTTATTTGGGTTTAGGTTTCATTTGGTTTTTATTATGATTTGGAGTTCATGGACTTTGCTTCACTTTTTCTATATTGTTGTATTTTAGATTGGGTTTTAGGTAGGTTTCCTTTTGTTTTGGGCTAATGGACCCTTTAGACTTTCATTTACAATTTTCCGGACATGTACATACTCTCTTTTTTTGATATTCACATGGAGTAATGTTTTTTTATGCTTTTCATATTCGGATTTCTTTCTATGGACTTTAAGGATGGACCACTTTTATTTTGTCATGTTTTGGATTGTTATTTTTCCTTGGATTACACTTTCTTTTTCATATGGCAATCATTATTTCTTCTTTTGCATGTGTGGTTTTCATTTTGTAATTTGTTTTTATTTTTAATACATTTCATTATTCTTCATCATTGGTGTGGTCTACTATGATTTATTTTGTGCATGTCTCTATGAGCATTGGCTCAGTCATTTGTTACCACTCTGTGGCTCTGTAGGTCATTTTCTGATGGGGATGCTGGTTATTTTCAGACTCTCATGGCATGGGTAATTTACTAGGGCGTGGGTGCAGTGGATCGTTGGGTGTTTGCACTTGGGGTTGGGGGGGTTGGGATTTGTGTTTGCATTAGTTCCATGAGTCTGTATAGTTATGATGTGGTGTTTGGGGGGACATGAGTCGGGGTCTGCTGGCAGGTTGCCGTCAATGGGGGTGGGGTGGGGGGGACATGAGTCAGGGCCTACTTGCAAGTTGCCGTCAATGGGGGTGGTGTGGGGGGACATGAGTCGGGGCCTGCTGGCAGGTGCCCGTCACTGGTTGTGGGGACTTGTGTTGGGGCTCACAAGTGCATGGGGCCATGTGGGCTGCCAATGGGACATGTGCAGGGTTGATGGGCTGCCAGCGGGGCATGGGGAGGGGTGATGGGCTGGCTGCAGGGCATGCTCAGGGGTTTGGAGGGGGTGTCCTGTGGTGTGGACTGCCTGTGGGCCATGAGGAGGCCACACCCGGGAGGGCACACACTACCAAATTGTGTGTAATTCTCACTCGCATACCCCGGAATACACGTTCCCGCTTGCGCAAACGTAATCGCGTGTTATTCTCACTTGCGTACTCCGGAACACACATACCCCACTTGTGCAAGCGTAATCGCGTGTTATTTTCACTCATGTACCCTGGAATACACATACCCTGCTTGCGCAAGCGTAATCGCATGTTATTCCCACTTGCGTACCCCGGAATACAGATACCCCGCTTGCGCAAGCGGAATCGCGTGTTATTCTCACTCGCATACCCCGGAATACACCTACCCCGCTTGCCCAGATTCACGCAGCAGTGTGGTGAGGAGCCACATGCACCCCCTGTAGCCAGACCACACCAGAGGGGTCCACCCTACACCTCTGCACATGCCCAACAGGCAGCCCATCACCCCTTCACATGCCCCGCAGGCAGCCCATCACCCCTGCACATGCCCCACACGCAGCCCATCACCCCTGCACATGCCCCGCAGCCAGCACACACCACAGGGGGAACATTTCCCATGCTATTTGCCCGGTGCAAGTGGGGTAAGCGTATTCTGAGGGGTATGCGTGGAGCTTTGCTCGCAATTCCGCTGGCGCGATTGGGGTACGCGTATTCCAAGGTGTGCGCCTGGAGTTTTACATGCTATTGGCCTGGCGCGAGTGGGGTACGCATTTTCTGAGGTGTGCGTGGGGAGTTTTACATGCGATTGGACTGGCGCGAGCAGGGTACGCATATTCCAAGGGGTGCGCGTGGAATTTACACGCTATTGGACTGGTGCAAGTGGGGAACGCATATTCTGAGGGTGCGTGGGGAGTTTTACATGCGATTGGCCTGGCACGAGCGGGGTACGTGTATTCCAAGGGTTGCGTGGGGAGTTTTATACGTCATTGGGTTCTCGCGTGTGGGCTTTGTGGGGTATTTAGCACATTTTCGTTGTTGGGGGGCTGTATACTGGTCCACTGGCCTTTGCGCCATGTAGGGGATTTGTGTGCATGTTTTTGGCGCACAGGGCGGGGTTGGGGGCGTAACTGGAGCTGCTACAGGGTCGCTGCGCCACGCTGTGCCACTGCTGGTTATGGATGTGAGTATCCATGAATACGCTGTGAGTCAAAGTTGGTTTTGGCTCACGCGGCTGGCGCAAGCTGGCACATGCTCCCTCTGTGTGCCAGCCACGTGCGCCACTTCCGCGCTTGATTCCATGAATGACCCCCTCATACGCCTATACACAAGTGTTATCGCAAATTATTCATATTTCAGAAAGGGTGAAGGGTGGGAGGTGAGGATATTGAGCAGATTGCTGCAGAGTGTTCAGAAAGGAATTAGAGAATGTATTTAGAGGTATTGGTGGCATGAAATTAAAGATCCATGTGCAAAGTATGCTGAGTAATAAAGTCAAGGAGAAATCTACATAAAAAGTGCTTTGTCAAATAACCCCACTTTCCACAAATGCTTAGTAGCTAAAATGTGCTGTCAGTGTTTACACTTTTACTAGCTTTCTGGCACATTGGGTGTGCACCTAGATCACTGACATCAATTCAGTTGACGTACATGAAAATATATGCTGTGTACGTGCCAAAGACAATCCAGTAGCTAGAATGTGTAATGGGAGCTGCCCAGAAGCAACATTCAATGCAGCCCGAAATGTGCTTATTAAAACTGTGAAAGAGCCTTTCATGGTACCTTATTTTGAGAGCTCATTGGCATTAGAAAAATGTCTTAATGTTATATGCCTATTGACATCTTGACCATATCAGTAACACATAGAATTGTTTAGTGAAAATAGGATATTAACTGCAAACGCTGTTGTGCCCAAAACTGCTACCAGCAGCATTGGGGTTCAATTAAAAATAGCAATGCCATTTCCTTAAAACACAATTGGTATGTCCAATGTTCCATCATACCTGGTGACTATGCCCTACCAACACACATAAATAATGGCAGATACATGTACAAGTTAAGCAGAATGTTGGCAGAGGAATATCAGAGCTATGTAGAGATGGGCATGTATGGCCATGATAATGTTTAGCTTGATACATGTGCTAAGCTAGCCATTCTATGGTTGGCACTAATTGATGCTGGGAGGTCAGATGCTAAGAAAACAGTTTTTCTCAGAGAACTGAAACTACCTGGTGTGGGCCCTTTGTCAAATGGCATATTCACTCTCCACCCAGACATGAAAAGAACACTAAGGATTGAAGCAAACCCACAACTGAGTCTTGGGGCCTGTACTGCTGAGGTGAATTCAACTATCGATTAGTGAATGCCTCCCGGGTACTCGGTTTTTGAGAAGGCAAGACATGGGTGAAGCTAAGGTCGGATAATATTGCAGAGATAGTACGATTTACCTACACCACTGGTGTAGCATAAAAGCTCCATAATATAATGGTTTAAGCAGCAGAGCTTGCCACAAACAGTCCTAATCACATAGTAAAGCCTTATTGCACTCTCAAACCACTGGTTTCCATGTATTTGCGGCCAGGACCTGCTATCAGAACTTTGAAATTCCCTGCAAGAGTGTTGTCTTGTCGCTGGGTTTATTAGCACACTTCAGGTTACTCTTATGTTGTGCCCAGATCAATTTGATATGATTTAGGTCAGCTGCTTCCAGGGGAGTTCAGACCCAAGTGAGCCCCTGCTCCCCCATAATGTCTGCTGCAGGGGAGTGTATGGAGTCATGGGGCTCATTACGAGTATGGTGGAGTGGGAAAAAGTGGTAGTAAAGGAATTACTGCCACTTTTCCCGCTCTGCCATACTATGAGTTTGGCACTGAAGTGGGGGATTTACCTCCAGAATCATGCTGGAGATAAATCCTCCCACTTTCCACTGAAAAATCAGCAAAATCAGTGCAATTTCTGCAGCAGTAATTCCACCAGTGATAATTCCACTGAAGTCCTCAATGGAGTTCTATGGGGACTAACACCACCACCACTTGTAATCCGGCTGTAAATCTGCCGCACCAAGTGGCGGTAGCAGTAATTCCGGTGGGCGGTATTCCAGCAGATTTATTGCCAGAATACCACCTAATTTGTAATGCGGGCCAAGCTTGTCTTGTACAATGCACAACTTGTGGGTGTCCAACAAGTAATTGTGCCTCACTTGCAACAATGATGTGCACTCTTGATAAGAAGGCTGTGTTCAGTATGACATTAAAATAAATCAGGTGTCATGGACCCTTCTTGTAGATGCCACACCAATCATGAACTTTAACTGGATGCTTCAGGGTGACCTTGCTTCGATGGTGTCCTTTTCTCCTGAAGGTCACCCACTTTAACTATTCTAGGGTGCCAATAGATGATGAAGTCTTATTCTATCCCCTTCCAAACCTCAATCTGTGCCAACCACAGAGTCAAAATAAGGTATTTAAACTGTATAACAAAGGGAATTGGCACAGTCCTCGTTACAACTCAAACATAATGCACCAATGAACAGAAGCACAAGCAGTCAGAATAAGGCATGTTTCTAATAAAAGTAATTAACACTGTCCTGATTACCACCCACATATAACTGAACTTGTAGTAATCCACTCCACTTCCAGCCCATAGCTTGGTGAGCATGGTATATTACACCTATGCCGAGGCCTTCCCCCGGACCTCACAACAAGATTGAAATTAGCTACCACTCATCATCCTTGTTGTGTTGTTGCAGAAGCTCATCTATTATCTTGCACAGGCATCTAAGTGAAGCACGAGGAAAAAGAGATGTTACTGCAACAAAAAAAAAATTCAGCATCTATGAAAAAGATATGTCATTTAGAAACCTATTGATCTAAAAATCACAAGTCTACCATCCTAAATAAGGATAGTTGGCATGTACTATATGGGCACCGCTATGTCTTACATAATACAGTACTGTACTGTAAGTCATTCAGTTAAAGCTTTTTCTGGGCATTTCTACTTAGGGAAAAAGGGCAAAACCTTCTATAAAGCTTTGAGAACAACACCCACAGCTAACCCCACATAACACAACACAAAATACCTTACAATAGTTATCCATCATGATGCTTAATAATCCTCTTTTGTGAGTGACCAATAGTGTGGCAATACAGATGGCAGACAATGCAAGAGAAGGGCCGAGAGTAACAAGCCATTTCAGGATTTCAAAAATGAAATATCCAATGCCAAGAAGCTCTTTCAGCTTGGTGCTCATCTCTGGACTGATGCTTTTAGTGTGCGCTGAAGGCGCAGCAGTTTCTGTAGAGCTGATACAACAGGTGAAATAGCTCATGAGTTGCAATACATACCTCTATGGTCGCATTTAGAAAGATGTCTTTTAAATGGCAGTAGACCATTAGATGGAGGTGTGCAGAAGGCACTAGAAGTCTTTAGTTTGTTTAATTGACTGCCATCAAAAATACAGCCATAAAGGGGTGGTTCTTTAATCAGGGAGGCTTGACATTTAGCATCCTGGGCAGCGAGAAAGTTCCCATGGGAAAATTTGCAAAAACCTTGCAAAAATGTTGGTATATGACAAAATGCACATATGTCTGTAGCTGTATACAAAGGTACACATACCCTTGCACAGATATATGTGTGCCTATTGACTGGGAACTCAAAAGCAGCATTAGCTGTCAAGGGGCTTGAACCTGTGCCTGTATTGTTACACAAGGAGCACAAGTGGAATCCCTTCCATAATGCAAGCATATTTTGTATTTCCAGTTTAAATGAACAAGAACACACACCTTCATACATCACCCTCCTCTGGAACTGTTTTTTTAAGAAGTAACACAAAATTGGTCCTTTTCCAAGCATACGCATGTTCAACACCATTTTGGATGCAGTATGTTTTTGTTTCATTTGTCAACAGGTAAACAAAAACATCAAAATGAATAACACTATAAAATGAAAAAAACACAAGGCCACTTCAAAAAGGCTTTGATGGAGGTGGTATTCGAGCCCAGCTCTAACAAACTTCTCCTCATTCACAGGCCAGCACTACCCATTTCATAATACAATTCTTTATGTGTGAAGCAACAGAAGTATAAATAAGCATTAGCACACTCCCTTATGTTAGCATGTGCTCAGCTCGGTCAAACATGCGTGGGCAGGGTGGTTTCTGTCTAGCACCACACAGAGGAGAGAGTGTGGCTGTGCATTACGTTTTTCATTTTGCATGCTGACAATGGGAAATAATAAATAAATCAACCAGGTGCTTCATGGCGAGACAGTGGGTTTCAATGATGTCTAAAAGTTCATTGCACGTCATTTCATATTGCAAATCTCGATGACAAGTACTCCATGGTCTTGTTTGTTTGTTTGTTTGTTTTTATTATTTATAATGCGCGAGCGTACCCGGGGGTATCAGGGCACAGCATTTAAGAAATTTCAAAGCTTGGTTACAATACACAGAGAAAATACATGATACAAAAATAGGTACATAGTGTTATATTCAAATCAGCAGTCATATTATAGGACTGTAATAAGTAAGCAAGAAAGGCACACGTGGTTACAATGTGTGCGGGTAGCGCTGGGCATTTCATTGTCTTAATGGGACTCCAATTTCAGCCAGGGGAAAATCTTGGATCAGAAGTTCTGATAGGGTAGGTCTGCTCTAAGGTTTGGAGGCAGCGAGTTCCAGAGCTTGGCAGCTTTTTACCGGGAAACTGTTAACCCCTATGGTGGCCCGTTTGTAATGGGGAACAGATAAACAGTCTTTGTATATAGTTCTGACGGGTCTTAGGGAGGGTTGTCTGTGGAATCTGTTGATCAGGTAGATTGGGGCAGCATTCTTAAGGGACTTGTGGGTGAGTTATGCCGTTTCTAAGAGAATGTTATCTCTAGTGGAGAGCCAGTTGTTCTGTTGGCTGAATCCTGTAATGTGCTCTCTTATGGAAATGCCCAGAGCTGCTCTGAGGGCGTAGTTCTGGAGGGTTTGCAATTCACTGGTGGTGGCCTTGGTGGACCCCAAGTACATGGCATTGCAATAGTCGAGGCAAGACAATATGAGGGCTCTGGCAAGTGTCAGGCAGCTGGTATTCGACAGGAAAGGTCTGGCTGCGCAGATTAATTCACACGTATAGGCTGTGGCGGATGCCAGAGAGCTCACTTGTCTTTTGAGGGAAAAGGTAGAGTCTAGGTAGAATCCCAATGTTTTGACCTCCTTTCCGACTTTGATGTTGTTCCCGTCAATCATGAAGGAATTATAGGCAGGGCCTAGTTTCTTTATACTGAATGTGGTACCTAAGATGATGAGTTTAACGACTTAGCATGTGATGCTGTGCTTTACTTATGATGATCATTATACCAATCATTAGGTTGCATTTCCTGTGCATTTGAGAATGTGCTTGACATGTGATGGGAGCACCAAGATAAGTGAGACTATCCTTTGCATATGGCGACAATACCATGCTTAGAAAGCATTACATGACATGTCTAAGGTATGTGACCGTGCACCTCGCATATGTGTTCGGCACCTGAACATGTGAAACTGGACCTTGCATATGGTGACCATACCAGGGATATGAGATATTAACTGACATTAAATGTCATTTCATTGGATCTGCATGGACTACACTTGGTGCATGACGTTAACAGCTGAACATGTCAAGCTTGACTTTACACAGTATGACTACACCTGGCATTTAAGTTAATTGCAGGCATAATACGGCAGTATCTCTGGGATTGGATGCCACACCTGCCATATTATGCTATCACCTAGGAATGAGGTTCTGTAGTCAGCATATGACTATACCTGTCATGCAATGCTACACTTGCCAAAAGATAACAGTGATTGGTCCCTTGTGGCTGTATTTTATTAAGAAGCCCTTATCACTGGGCTTTACCCCTGCCATTTCATGAGGACATCTATGGTATTTCAATGCAGCATCTTAGATCAAATTTGATTAGCAACTAAAATCTGCTTTTGGCTGCTTCAATAACGATATATTCTTGTAGCAAGCATACCCTTACGTGAGTTGTTTTAACATCTGCAACATCATTCTTGTGGGTGTCCAAAAGCCATGTAACATCACTTCTTGTGATCTCATCAGTGTTAAAGGTCGTATGACATCACTTCCTCTGATTTAATTTAGTGTGTAATGTTATTTCCTCTACCTGTGGCATTTTGGTGATTGACAACCTGGTCCCGGCAGCAATGGTTCAGTTTGCCAATTCGTATCTAGGTGTCATATGAAATGCTCCAAGGGTCTGGCGGTAGGTTACTTGCGACTGCAGCTGGCCCCTCCCACTGCACGCAAATCCCTCTTTACGAATGAGGAGATTTGAGTGCAGAGGACACTTTAAAATGTGAGACATACTTTGCACTTCTCATTTGCAGCCTACGCCTGCTGTGAACTGTACACTAAGTGTAACTAAAGCTGTCTCTCTTTATCTTTTCTAAGTGGAGTGGTTTTCCTCCTTCTAAATAAAAGGCAGGCTTAGAAATGCAGCAATGGTTATATAACTTTGCTGTATTGCCTAGTATTGTATACATAATTGTTGTTTGTCAACTCAAAAATCCTTTTTTGAGACGTTCTTCCGGTATGTTGCATGGTGCCGTTGTGAAAGTTGCCTTTTTTGTTCAGTAAACGTGTACATTGTTGTCTCTATGTTTATATGATGGGATTACTATGCTCACAAGATGTATATTTAAAAGAACAGAGATGTCTGAGTTCAATAGTCTTGTGGGTGTGCAATATCAAAGATATTACAAATACTGAAAATATTAGAGATTTCTTGAAGCTTTTCTTCCAAAACGCACAAACTGTAAACAACAACGTGTATCGCGCTTTATAGCTCAGTCTATTAAAGTCGACAATGGGATGCAGATAATGTCTACAAGATTTCAAAATATCAACAAAACACAATATGCCGGTGCAAAGTTTTAGTTCACAAGGGCTAAATAATGGCATGTTTGGGCTCGTCTTCAATGGACTCAGGAATGTGTCTCTTGATCTTCCCTTTTTCCTTTAATATGTCATTGATTGACAGCCTAGGCAAGGATTGCCTGTCAAGCAGCCCTATGACAGCCCTATGGCAGCCATTAGTCCGCCTAGGGACTCCCACTGGCTTTGGCATCAATGCTCCTTCAGCACAATGCATGAATGTCAGCAGAAACTGTCAACAGAAAAGTGGCGTGGTGCGTAGTCACGAAAAATAGCAGCAGGCTTCCACAGCTAGATTAATTGCACATGCGAACAGAAAAGCGAGGCAATTTTGGGTTTGCAACTCTCAAGGCAGTTGTGCTCACCATTCGCACATATCCCATTAACTCTTTCCTCATGGGACTAAACACTTGCAATGCATTTGTAGAATATTAAGAATTCTACTGTGACAAAGGTCATTATGCCCCAATTCATACCAGCAGAGACAACCCTCAGTACACTTCACTTCAAATACCTTATTCTCTTCCTTAGCCAGACAGTAGAAAATAATACGCTTAGACATCACAGTATAGTTATTTTTAGTCTGGATTTCCGTGATCAAAGAAACATAACTGTAATTAGCATCTGTGGTGGGAGCGTCAGCCAATTCGGTTGCTTCAGACCCAGGCTGAAGTTAACAAGCCTGGGTTCAGAGTAACCCTAGTGCTCCGTACCGCTGCCCTCCACCCAGCGCACCCTATGTTCCATCCTTCCCTGACTCCCGCCAACTCGAGCCCCTGCACTCCCCCACCGCTCTCCTTACCTTAACTCAGCTCCTCCACCAGGGCAGCACCACTTGGTTTCCTCTTTCAGCCATGGAAATTGTGGAGGGGCTCAGAGTAGAGCTCTGCCTTCCAAATCCATGCCAACCAAAAGACTCTTCCTCAGATCCCGCTGGCTGTGGCAAACAAAGCAGCACAGGCGTTTTTTCTTTGTTTTTTTTTTTATTTCTAACTGCTATTAGCACCCAAAGGGTTTGCCTCTAGCAATAATAACCCGTTTGTGGGCTTCACTGGCAAAGTAATGGCACAGGGGCCCAGTGTTAAGGCCCTCGATTCACTCGGGCCTGAAGCTTAGGCCCCTGGGCTATTACTGGCCTATGAAGCGCACTGAACAGATAATCAACCTTTTTTAATCCTCCCCGCCGTCAAATTTTCAGTATTTTCACGGCGGAGTGCAAAAGTGCTGGGCAAAAGATGGCGTACATGTGTGTATCCCACCCTTTGCCCTGCACTTTTACACACTTCTGTGCAAAGTGAACAAACTCAGCCTGGCATACTTGCATGCCAGGCAGCATTTACTTTTAATTATGAGGGCTGCTTGCCATGTTTGCATGGGATCTCCCGCGTTTTGCACCAGAATGAAAATCCATGCCAGCACAAATACTGAAGCAGTTGTATGGCAGAGAGGAAGGAAAGTAGAGGGAATGCAAGTTGCTTTCCGCCCCTCCTCTCCACCATGCAAATGTGACATTGTGTGAATGGAAAGCGTTAAAGCCTTACTCTTAGGCTTTTATGCCTTCCAGTCACGTAACACCAAAACGAACAGGAGCTCGAAAGAAATTTCTTCAAAAGCACCATGCGCACTTTCCCCCAGAACCGACACAAAGTTAAATAATGAAAACTACATTAACAGAGCCCGATTTATCTGATGATAATATTCCTGTTGCTGTCATCTCTGATGATGATGCTCTCATCTCTGATGATGTTGCTCTCATCTCTGATGATGATGGTTAATCACTCCCCCTTCGATTCAAGCTAAACCGCAGAAAACTTCACTCTTTACGATGTGGTCCATTTGCTGTTGGTTTTGAAAACTATTATCCTTTAAAGTCATGGAAACTTCCCTTACCAGCCTATATAAAAAGCTAGCAATCATGGTGCACAATTGGGGCATTGTTTGTAAAGGCGTGGAGTAAAATTAATTTCTAAAAATGTACCCATAAACCTTTTACACATTAATTTTAATCTAAGCCAAATTTCCATTCATTTGTATGGCCGAAAGGGAACACTGGGCCTCATGCTGACTATGCCAGTATCCTGGTGGTAGAGCTGCCAGGATATCGGCACTTGGTACTTCCCTTTACTGGCACTCCGTCCAGCCGCATTGCAGCCAGATTCCGAGTGCCGGTGGTATGGTGTAACTCCCCAGTGGCTGTAACAAGGTTTTTTTGGGCCTGTACGGCCCGGTAAAGTGCCAGTATCCACGGATACCTGGACTTTTTTACCAGACTGCCTGACTTGGAATGAGGCTAACTGAATAGAATATGCATTTCTGCCACACCCATCCACTCCACCATGTAAATGCGACAGCATTTATATCAGCATGACATTTTCATGCTGGTGTAAATGTTGTGGATTCCTATGGAATCCACCGGCTTTTTATATCAGCAAAAAGCAAGCAGATTCCATCAGAATCCATTGTAAACGCTGCCTGCTGTGCATGAATGGAATGCTACACTTAAGTGGAATCGCATGCTGTGCCTCTGTGCAATATCAAGGGATTTTGGAAAACTACCCCCATGGCAATTTCTGTGGGTAAGCATGTAAGTCCCCACAGTGAAAGTGTTAATCAAAACATCTTTATTTCAAAGAGCAATTACATTCTCTTGAAGAGGCCTATTGGTGAAAAGGTGAAAACGTACAAGCATGGAGACTAAAGACGACTGGTGCCAAAGTGTCTTGGGGCCCAAGATTGTGGGCAGCCCATCCAGTATGAGTCGCGCTCATGGAATGCAAGGGAAGTAACCATGATAAAATGACTGCAGCACTCAAGAACAACAGACGTCCACAATCTTGTGGAACACTCCTGTCCCCTGCACACCCTGTTATTATTGTAAAAACAAATAGTTTATAGTATGCTTTGTATATATTTAGTATACGATTAGAAAAAAACCTTTGCACCAACAGTTCATTAAGATAATTCTTTATGTTTTTTACAATAATAACAAGGTGGGCAGGGGACGGGAGTGTTCCACAAGATTGTGGACGTCTGTTCTCACATTGTTTGACACAACCCAGTGTCAGGGTTGGTTTTATGTCCCCCGCACCCTGCTAATTACCCTAAACCATTAACATTTCTCTGAAATAGGTGTGCTCTAGGCCAAATTGGTTATCTGCAGCACTCAAGAAGCAAGATCACTAATGAACGTGTTCAGAGTCTTCCTGTATACCATTCAGTACTACATTATCAAATGGTTCAACACACTAGAATTTCCTAAAAAATCATTAGGAGAAACGTGTTTGTAAGAGGATTCAATTCAACACTACAGCTAAGTCAACGCCAGTCTATAATACTGAATGAAAACCCTTATTGATATATCTTTATGTCCAGTTCATGCGTTCTGGATGACTACCCCTATATAACACCCCTCTCTTGGAATCCTCCTGACCTCACTGAGCCAAGAAGTAGTTCTGTTTTGCAAGTTAAAAGGTTTATTTGATAATTTAAACAATAGATATATATATATCAGACTTTATAATAAATTAATAATTGAATATCACACTTAATCTGATATGATAAAGATTAACAACGGAGAATCTGGCACTAGCACACTTCTTGATAATCACTAAGGAGTTGACATGAAATGGATAAGATAGCAACAATACTTTTATGGTTTCCAATGGATGCAATGTGGAATGAAATGCAGTACAGAAAATAACTTGATAGGATTTCAGCAAAAGACAATGTAATCACTTTCTTGGACAATTCACCCCCCCCTTTTATGCAATGCAAGGAAATGGAAGGAAGGCACACAGTTCTCAGAAATGCAATTAAATGTAATTCAGTTCACCCCAGCAACTTAGACTACAGAAGTTGAAAACACAGGCCCAAATGCTTTTAAATGTGCTGGCAATGTAGAAAAAAATATGCTAAAATGCTTAAATTCCCTCTAGGAGGTTCAGGGTGAGTGAAATCAAGTTAATATTAGCTCAGGCTCACTCTAGCAGTGATGCAGGGATAGTTTTTATGAGGCAAACGATTTTTTTCAGAGGAAAGCAAAAGCAGCTATCTTTTTGCAAGTGGAGACATTTTCAAATCGCGGCAAAATTCGCGAATGCGTCTGGCGCGATTACAGAGGAAGTACAAGGGCTAGCAATATCGTTTTGGGGTCGTAGGAAAGCCTAGGATCTCAGCTTCCAGATGAAAGTTACTGCAAGTCTCTAGCACAAACGGTCGCGGAGATATGAGCGATTGAATAAAGGTCGTTTTTCAGATTGAAATTTTAAAGTTCACAAAGACTAGTGCAGCTTGCAACTAGCAAATGACAAGTGACAGCTTTACAAATGACAGGTGACAGTTAGGAGACAGTTCTACTTAGATTAAAATAGGATTGAATTATATTATTTTAACTAAGAGATTGGTTCTGCACAGTTTTGCTATGTACTCACAATATATTTAGAAATATGCCTTCCCACGGATCTGGTCAGGTTTTGGACTGGACTCCGGTTCAGCTCTCTCTGGTTTTGGATACTGCTCTGCTTTCTCTGGGTCTTTCTGCACAGCTTTCTCTGGAGATTGATGGAGGTAAAGTATGGATTTTCCTGGCAGAGCTTCCAGCTGCAAATGGATTTGAAGGTCCCTATCTGTCCTGTCTCTCTGCTTTTATGTGTTTTTAAAATGGGTGTGTGTGAGCAGCATCACTAGCCAGCCCCTCTCCACTTATCATTGGTCAAACTTCCATTTCTCACTTGATTGGGGGAGCTAGGTTGTGTCAGAGTGATGTCATTTTACAGCCTGCAGAAAGTCCACTCCTCCTGTCAACTTACACACAAATCTAGATTTGAACCAAATACATATTTCATAACTACACAGTGGTTTGAAATTACATGCACCCATCACATATCACAGGAGGTAAACCCTGTTCAAACTCTGCTCTTCCTGGGGGCTTGCATTCAGAAATGGCGATATTTTGCACTTTTTAACTGGTTTGCAATACCGGACATTAACCCAAATTTACACACATGTGCGCAAGGAGTATGGACATTAGTTGATGAAGTGTCAGATTTTTCACATGCACACATTTTGAGTAATATCCTCTTTTCCGCTAAAACCCCCCTGAACATGCCACCGGTTCTAAAAACCTCTTAAAATGTGGGCAGAAAAATCACAAGAATTATGGTGTCATTTAAATAATTTTCACAAGTCCGCTCTATGAGTTATTCATCTTTTTCTAAAACCATATTCTGGCTATAGAGGTGTGTCTTTTCATGTCACATGGTACAGAAACCAGTCTTTCCAGTTTCTGCCAAGCTCAGAGACCCTGCCCCTCCCAGCTTCTGCCAAGAGGAAGCTCCATTTACGACTCCCGCCAATAAAACATATGCCTGAGTCAGGACAGGGCTTTGTTCAGAGCTCCTGTATTCTGTGGGGCTCCCCTTAATTCAATTATCAGAGAGATGGCATATCCTTAGTGTGGCCAGCAAAAGGCAGATAGGCCTGGGAACACAGCTGTGACTCAAGTTTCACTCCTGATGGGGGTAGTTGCCAGGCAGAATTCAGTTCCTTAAGCCAGGTTTCAGATAAAATGTCACTTCTGTTCCCCAGTTTTCTGCATTCAAATAAAACTAAACATTTTTACATATGCAGCTAGAATGCTGATTCTAAGTTCAAAACTATGACATTTAAACAATTGCAACCTATGTGACACTCAGAAATAGGTCACTCAGTCAATTTAAACATTTAGATTTTTTTAGTGTCTTTCAGTCCAAATTTACTTAAACTGCTGAAATCCACAGCTCAGCCAGTCTTGTTATAAACCTTCAAGTCACTTCAGAATATAACTTTACATTGGATCCACCTCTTAAAATGTCTTTCTTTGGCATGTTTTGGGTTCATTTATTCAGTTTTCTACAAAAAGTAAAATCTGGTGGTTTTAAAACGCCGGCTTTTGGATAGTGGTGAGTACTGGTACTGCACCCCTTTTTGGGATTTAAGAAAATGAATTCCCAACAGTTATGGGTTTGCTTTTGGCAATCAGCATTGCCACTCCCAATGGTTTCAGACTACTGTGTGGGTAGTCCAATGGTGGTTTTAGGCAGTGTCCTTCTGTGCCCATAACATCGGCAAAAATGAGTGGCAGCCTATTCTTCATGCATTTCCCTGTGCATTTTCTGGGAAGCTCTGGCCATCATGATGTTTTCCATGTCAGTACTGCACAGTTTTGAGGTATGGCTCGGATGCATGGGTAAATACATCCCACAAGCCCCCCTCTTGCGATGGCCATTCTATTTCACGAATGGGACTCGCAAGACCTGGGATGTTTCCTCATCTTCTTCCAATAGATGGCACAGTTCAGCATCTTTTCCTCCATCCGGTACTGATCGATCGGTTCTCCTCGCCGGTCCTGATGGGAATATTGGGCGGTACCCCGGGCCCCTTGCGTCTCTGCTCCCGGTCTCCGGATCGTCCTCCTTGTCCCGTCTCCAGGTTTTCTTTCTCCTAGGACGACAAAGGAAGAGCGGCAATACCTATTCATAGACATTTTTCCACCACTGTTGAGATAGTGGGGCAGCATATGCATTTCATCATAACGAAACATTACATTCTTATTTTGAAAACAAAACAGTATAACTAAGAGACAGTTTCATGCAAATCACAATATTTTAGAGACTAGATGTGGTATGTTTTATGGTTGGAACTGAATTAGTCTGAGACAGTACCCGCTAGGATTCCAGAGGATTCCTCCAGTTGTTGCAGAGTGTGCCTGGGATGGCAACATTTCAACTGGTTTATGTGGACCCACTTGTCTTCCCCCTCTGCCAAAGGACCTTTGGGGATGTGGATTTTGTAGGCCACAGGGGAGATCTTGTCGATGATCTCAAAGGGTCCCTTCCACGTAGGCAAGAATTTCCGCTGTTTTGCCTGGTTTCTTTGGAAGTTGTATAGATAGACCCGGTCCCCCACCTGATATTCCTTCCCGGAAGTTTTCAGGTCATAGTGGGTCTTCATGCTATCAGCTGATCTTTCTAGATTCCGCTGAGCATAAGCAAAAGCATGTTGGAGGTGTTTCCTTAAATTCTCCACATACTCATGAGTAGTGGAGGCATTTATCAGTGTCTGCTCTTGGGCCCTGTAGAGCAAATGCTGCGGAAGCACCATCTTGCGCCCAGTCATCAACTCAAATGGTGACATTTTGGTTGCAGATGAAGGGGTAGATCTGATGGCCATTAGGACTAGAGGTAATCGGATATCCCAACTTGGCCCAGAATCTGCCACAAACTTCTTTAATATGCTCAAAATTGTCCGGTTATATCTCTCTACTGCCCCAGAAGAAGCTGGCCTGTAAGCAATGTGTAGCTTTCTCTTGACCCCCAGTATCTCCCACATCTTTGTCATCACTTCACTGGTGAAGTGGCTACCTCTGTCTGACTCAATCCTTTGAGGTAGACCGAAACGGGAAAAGATGTGGTTAATCATCAAGGCAGCTGCAGTTTCTGCCTTGCAATTTGGGGCTGGGAGACATTCCACCCACTTGGTAAACAAGCATGTCACAGTCAACATGTACTTATTCCCCCTAGCCGAGCGAATCACGGGGCCTACAAAGTCGATTTGTAAATCTGACCATGGCAGGGTCATCCCCCTCTTTTGGAGAGGCGCACGGTGCGTGAGGGATGATGGCTGAAATTGTGCACACACAAGACACCCCTTCAAGTATTGGTCAAGGTCCTGCCCCATGTGTGGCCAGTATGCAACCTCTCTTAAGATTTCCAATGTTGTGTGAAACCCTCTATGACCGGCGGTGGCCGCATCATGGGCGTGACTTAACATCAGGCTTCGGAATGAGGTAGGAACCACCCACTGATCGTGGCCAGCTTTGCATTTCCTTACCAGCAAACCGTCTTGGATTCGGAACATTTTTGGACATTTCATCAACACTCTTAGGTCCTCTTTCCCAATGTAATCGGTATCCATCAGGGGAAAGTTCTCAGGGTCCTCAAGGTGCTGGTAAAATTTACCAATTATGGGATCCCCCTTCTGAGCTGTAATCAAATCAGCATCAGGGGTCTCCTTACTCCATTGTGCAATTGAAAGGTCATTGTGAGCATTTATCTGGGACCTAGTGATAGCAGTGACCTGGATTTCCCCCAACAGGGACTCAATCTCAATTAGATCCCCTTGGATGGCTCCGGTTTTGGCCAGCTGATCAGCTAAGTCATTTCCAGTTTTGTCTGGTCCCTCTACTTTGGAATGACCCTTGATCTTTTTCCAATAGATGGTCATCTCATTCGAGGTGACCAGATCATCAATGTTTTGGATCAACTTCCCATGTTTCAAGGGTTTGTTATTAGCACATAACATGCCTCTGTTTTTCCAATTAACCAGGTGCTCCACGAACCCGTTCTGTAATTAATCCGAATCTGTGATTATGACCAGTTCGCGGAGTTGATGCTGGACAGCAGTGAGGATGGCCTGATGCACAGCCATCAATTCTGCCACCTGACTACTTCGGGGACCAATTTTGTATCCAGCGGAGGGTTCTGGGAACTCCTTCACCCATGCATTCCCTACGCCAGCCACCAGTTCTTTCTCCCCGTTGTTGTCAACATGGTAAGAGCATCCATCCACATAGACAGTGGGCATTCCCTCACACTTGTCCTCTTCAAAGACTTTGTGTGGGGAATTAAGGTATGCCTCCGTGTTGTCCTTGATTTTTAGACTTTCTTCCTCGAGACAGTTTTCTCTGGCTTAATCATGCAAGTCAGCCAGACCTTGCGCGAGGGGACTCTTCTTGTTTTGGCCATATCTGACCTCCACAGGAAAGCCTTGCATTGACAGAATCCAGGAAGTAATTCGGGAATTACTCAGATTTCCGGCCCGGATTCTGTCACTTTGGAGATATTGCAGAGGCTGGTGTGGAGTCTCCACTATGATGTGTTCCCCCTGGATAAACGGGCGGTAATTCTTCAATGCCCACACCGTTGCCAGGAGTGCCTTCTCACAATCATTGAATTTTTCCTCCACAGAGGATAAAGTTTTGCTCGCATAGGAGATTACTTTATTGACCTTGTCATGCTTTTGGTATAATACTGCCGTCAAGCACGTATTAGAGAACCCCGTCTCCAGGAAGAACTCCTTGTTTCTGACAGGGTAAGCTAGGCAAGGCGCTTGTGAGAGGCTTCTTTTGAGTTGTTTTACTGCCTCGGCTTGTTCTGGACCCCATTCCCACTTGACCCCCCCTTCAGGAGATGAATCAGGGGTCTGGTGATCTCTGCGTAGCCCTCAATGAACTTTCTGCTGTAATTCGTCAGTCCAAGGAGGCTCCTTAGTTCCCGCAGAGTTGTGGGGTCTTTCAGTTTCTGAAGTGCTTCCACTTTCTTTTCCTGGGGACAGAGACCCTGAGGAGTAATCTCATGCCCCAAGAAATTAACACGGGTTCTACACCACTGTGCTTTCTGAAAGGAAAGTTTTGCTCCGGCGGCCCTCAACTGCGTCAGAACATAACGGATCTCCGCTATGTGTTCCTCCACAGATGAACTTTTGATGAGGACATCATCTACATAAGCCAGGTTACCCCTCGCACCCAGGTCGGGCATGGCCTTATGTAGGAAAATGTTGAATTCATTGCCGGAGTTGAGGTATCCGAAGGGAGTCCGGGTCCATGTGTACTGCTGGCCCCCAAAGGTGAAAGCCAGCTTGTATTGGTCCTCCCTACTGACCGGCACGGTCCAGTATCCATTGGTCAGGTCTATTGCAGTGAATACCTGTGACCCCTGGATCTGGGCCAGCCCTTGGTCAATGTAGGGCAGAGGCCATCAGGAAGTATGGACCCGTTTGTTGAGCTCCCTGAGGTCGGCGCAGAGTCTCCACTGGCCGTTTGGTTTCAATATTCCCAGCACCGGATTATTGAAGGTGCTGTGGATGGGACGGATTATTCCCCTGGACTCAAGGTTCTTAATTATTTCAGTAAGGGACTCCATTGATGCGAGAGGCAAGCGATATTGCTTCACAAACACTGGAGTCATGCCAGGGTCCGTGGGGATGGTTGTTGTGTGGATGTCGGTGCGACCACAGTCATATGAGTCTACCGCAAAGAGATCTTGGAAATCCAAGAAAACTTGTTTCAACTTTTGCTTTTGTTCCAGAGTCACACAGGCATCAGCTAGGTTGACTCTCTCTTCCACCATCTGCCTGAAGCCTGGAAAGACTTCTGGTTTGGCTATCTCAGCGGCCTCCTCCAGCTGGGTGGAGAAGTCCCTGGTCAGAGTGCTGATTTGGACTGGAGGCTTCAGGTGGGAAAGGCAGCCCTCATGGACCTGGAAAATCACCTCATCCCTCCTGAAGTCACAAGTCACATCTTCCTTACCATAAGGGCAAGAAGTGTACACCAGGAAGTTCCCCCCATGCCGGGTAAAAATCCTGTCTGGTGTTGTATTGTCATCACTGTCACTGTCAAAACAGTCCTTGGGGATCGGTCCTAACAGTTCATTTACTTAGTCGATGGAAAAATGTTGGTCATCAACCGCCATTCCAATAATGGTGCCTGCGGCTAGAGTAATACTCTTTAAGTCGCTGTTATCCACCTCTATTGGAATGGTGTCATGTTCTATGTTGACTAATGGAGTTGGGTTTACCCCCAACCCTTGCTGTTGGAGAGAAGCATTTAGATGTATGTAAGCATCAGGGTTTTTCAAATGTTGTCCTCTTTTAGCTTTCACTTCCAGGGAGAATTGTCGAGTCCTTTCTGGGATGGTGACTTCCTCTTTAATCTGAATTTCAACTGCATAAGGTAGCAATTGAGCTGACCTAAATGCTTTTTCTGGATCATCAAAGCCCATGGGATTATCCGCTAATCGGGACCAAGCTTTGAAGTTTATTAGGTCCAAACTAATGGCAAAGCTATTGAGAATGTCACTGCCTAAGTAAAAGGCGGCAGGGACGTCGCGCACGACCCAACAATTGTGGACTATGCTCTTGTTGCCCATGGAGATTTTGAGCATACACCTGCTTGGCAGGAGATGTTTGGAATTAGGTGCTTCCAGGTCCATTTCCCATTTGTCTATCAGTTTGAATGTGGGAATGGCTGGATCTTTTGGGAGTTGGCGGAACATGGCTTCGCTGATGAAGCTCTTACCGTTGTTCACACACACTCGAGCGAGAACAGAGTCCTTCCCATCATTTAATTGGACAGGGATGAACAACTGCTCTCCAATTTGCTGAATATCAGCCAGGCTCTGAGCTGATTTCACATCTTTCTGGACTATTGGAGTGGGAGTTTCTGATTGTGGATTAGTATAGAATCTCAGAGTGTTTCCTTCCAGCGTGGAGTACCACTTTAGACTGGAAGGCAGGTTGATTTTCAGAAATAGAGAGGACCCTCCATCACCAGTCTGTTGTCCTACTGCTATTACTGTCACGTCTGGAATTTGGCTATTCTGGAAGTGAAATTCTACTTGGTCAGATTTTTGTTCAACCATGTGGCAGGTGCCGTTTAAACTAACATGGTTGACACTCCGTTTTAATTTTATTGGTCGGCTAGTCTGGGTCCAGAGGACCTTGTTTACGCAATCTATTAGGGGTGGCAACCTTCTCAGGAGGTCATTCCCTAGTAAACAAGGGGTGCCCTCTGGGGTCACAACTATGACCGGGTGTTTCAACTTGTGTCGCCCAATTTTAATGTCCAAGTCTGCCGTCCCCTCGACGGGAATCTCCTTCCCGTCAAAGTTCTGGAGTTGTCCAGGAAGAGAGGTGAGAGGAATTTGGTAATTCCCTCCCCTTCCTGCATTCAGTTCATCAAAGGCCCTTCTGGACAGAAGGGTAGCTTGAGATCCCGTGTCCACCAGCGCTGAAATCGTACCCTGCCCCTGTACTTGTACCGGGGCATAGTATCTTCCCTCCTTCTCCTCAAGGGGGCACAGATAATGCACATTTTTGGACAACTGGTGGGCTAACTTTCTGGTTTTAGACATTGCAAGAGAAGAAATTTGGGCAGAATTCTGTGGAGAGCCTTGGGAATCTGAAAGAAAAATTTGGCAACTGGAGATCAGAGCCAGTGTGGGTTCCCCTGGCTCTGGTTCCGGGCCGCCCCCCCCTTTTTGGAGGCAGTCACCAGGATGGGTTTGAACCAGGGGATTTTCTTGCTGTTGGTTCTGGGATGAGATGGTGGGCGGCGGTAGCTCAGCCTCCACATCTCCCCAGTCTGGATTTGCATCCCTAGGGACCCATTTTTCTTTGGGAGGAGTTCCCCCCTCTCTGAAGGAGAAGATCCTTTTCCCAGGATCCTCTGAGGATCCCTCTCCCTCAAATTGGAAGATCTGTACCTCCTCCTCAAACTGAGTCTGTTTGGGTCTTTTGTTTCTCCTACCCCCCCCTCTGCTCCTTAGGAGGCAGACTTTCAGGGGCAAGAGATTTTGTTTCCGGTTCCTGGGTTTCCAGGGGCTGTTTACAAGTGAGGAAGGAAGCTTCCTCCAAGGCTTTACACCCCCCTTCCCTTTGTGCCTCCTCCCTGGGAACCGGTGAGCTATCGGGGTGCTGCCCCCGTCATTGTTCTGGAGCACCAGGTCCACAGTTGGGTGCGTTCTGCACCGGCATGCCGATCTGAGGGTTCTGCTGAGCCCTCAGTATGTGACCCAGATCCCGCGCCATGTTTTGAACCTGGCGCTCTAACTGGGAAACCCGCTCAGGCTGATACGGGGCCCTGTTTTCTCCCCTGGGCTGATCCCGGGAATGGTAGCTATCCCTTCTTTGGTAGTACCCCTGGTTGGGAAGATTTGGATACCCCTCCACCCTTGGCCTCCCCTCTCCCGGATTCGGTTGTCTGGGCTCAGGGAATTGGGGAAAGAAGAACGGATGATTTTGGGGCTGGAAGTTGGGTGGATACCTGGGGAAAAAGTTCTGCCCAGGATTTGGAGAATTTCTGCCCTCCGGTGGGAAGTTAGGAGGGAAGTTCCCTGGGCTAGGTGCTTGGCTGGATCCCCCCCCTTGGGCTGGAGGAGTCCACACATAACCCAGGATGGGTCTGTTTCCCTTGTAACGGGGACTTACATAGTCAGGAGAGCGAGGGACCCCATTTGTGGGGCTGCCTCCCTGGCTCCCTGTCTGTGACTGGCCCAAGGACCTTCTGGGCCTAGCATTATTAGGTGCAGGTAGGTTTTTAGGCCCCCCTATCTCCAAATCCAAAACGGGGGTGACCTTTACCTCTGCCACCTTGGCAGCAGCAGGGGTGCTGTTGGTTTTGGGATTTTTCTGGGTATTGCTTTTATTTTCTATGGGCTTCTGCACCTCATAGATCCGGGTAGCCTGTTCAATGACCCAGTCTAGAGATCTTTTCTCATGAAAATCTCTCACGAGCTGGGTCATTATATATTTGGGCAAGGCATGGAAAAATGTATTGACGAATTCTCTGCTGTCTGTGCGCACCCTTCTGGTGGTCTGCGCAAAGGCACGTTTCAGTTCTTGCACAAACTCTTGTGGGGCCTGATCCTCCCCACACTGCAAGTTGTAGGCTGCCTTGCGAGCCTCTTGAGGATTTCTATGAATGGAAAAATGTTTCAAGATGGCCGCCTTATAGGTGGACCATCTTAAATGATTTTGGTCCTCCAGCCCCGCAAAGAAACTGGAGTATTCCGGGGAGAAGGTCCACTTTACATATTGAATACAGCTTTGGCTGTCCTTCAAATGGAAAGTCTCCATCATTTGCTCAAACAACTCTAAGTGCTCCCAAACAGAGTACTTGGCGTTCTTATGATAAGGCGTGATGACGCTCCTGATTGCCTTAATCTGCTTTAAGGGGTCCTTAAGCAAGGCCCTTTTTGTCTTATTGGCCCTTTTGGTCCGGGTAACCCTGGTCCATTCATCTTCTGACTCAGAGGCACTGCTCCCAGAGGTTCCCGTCTGTTCTTCCACGTTTTCCCGGATTCTGCGAGCCTGGGAATGGCTGGCAGAATGTGGGGACCTGGTCTCCTGTTTCCTGTGGTGCTCAGAGGAGTCCTCAGATCCCTCCTTGGTGCCAGGATTTGCTGGGTACCCCCCCACTGACCTAACTGGGCAGAGGTTTTCAGGATGCCCTTAAGGGGCCTACTCTCCTGGGGTTCCCCACTGAACTGTACTGTACTTGGGTGCCCATACCCGGATGCCCACCCCTCCATTCCTGAGTGGTACTGGCCTATGAGCCCCATACTTTTAGCTGGATAGTAACCTGCCATCCCTGTGGCCCTGTGCTCATGTGCGCCAGGGGACATGGGGGTGGTAGAGTCCAGGAACTGGGAGAGATGAAGGCCCCTGGTGTTAGGGCTCCTGAGGTTATGGTCAGGAGTCTCTCTTTCCCAGCGGACCTCATCTCTATCCGCCCCTGCTCCCTGTTGCAATGCAAGAGCCTGCATTTGTGCTTTCAGTTCCTCAGTCAAGGCCTTACTAGACTCTATCAGTCTCTCCTGCATCGCTACCTGTTGTTGGAGCCTACCATTGTGTTGACAGAGGGCCTCATTTTCCCTCTGTGCTTCCTGGTTGGTCCTGGAGAACTGGGCCAGTCTTTGCTGCAGGAGGTTTACCTCCTGAGTCCCATCCCTACTGGCCTGCTCCTTTCTTGCCAGAGCATCTTCCACCCTTCTGGTGTGCTCTACCAAGTTCTGGTTTTCTTTTTGGAGGTCACCCAGCCCCTGGAGGGCCAGGTGATTTTCTTCAATTTCCTTTTTTAAGTGGCAGACTTCCTGGCCTAAAGTGTCTCTTTCCTGACTGAGAGCCTGCATCTGTGCTGCCAGGTCGTCCCTCTGTCGTTGAAAGGCACCAGCTTTTTGGCGCTCCTCATCAAACTCTGCCTGGGTATCCAGGTCTTTCAGAATCAGTTTATTGCTCTCCTCTTTCTCTCTATCTAGCTGGCTTTGCAGGGTGACTACCTGCTCCGCACATGCCCTGTTGAAATTGATCTGTTGCTCCAACTTTTTCTGGTTCTGCAGTAAGGAGTCCAAACTGTCTTGGTGCTCCTTCTGCAGAGCCAGAAATCTGGTATCCTGGTCTGTCTTTTCCTGTTGTAGGATGCCCATATCCTCTTTTATTTTAATGATATATTGCCTACTATCATTTTCTGACTCCTGGCTCCTCTGCAGCCTCTGCTCAGAAGAGGCCAGATCAGATCGGGCCTTCTCTAATGCCATCTGGCGCTTATTCGCCAGATCTTGGCTTTCAGTACATTTATCCTGCATGTCTCCCATATATAGGTACAGGTATGCCGCTATCCTAACCATCTTGTCTTGTTCATCCTTAGCTTTAGGAGCCATGTATAGTTCACTCAGGGCCACATGTAGGGGACCCTGATCTCTCCATAGGTCTGACCCTGTTTCAGTGACCTGTCGCGTGATGGCCTGCAACCAGGCATCCTGGCCCTGTTCAGTCCATTCACCTCTCACAAATAGTTTATGTAAGAGGTGCTCTCTGGCTATTTTCATGTCTACTAAGGTCGTCATTCTAGAGATTGGTCTCTGTCCTGACTTACAGAAGTTTGTATTTTATTTTTGCAAAACAGACCTTTTCCTAAGAGCGTTCCTATGAGGAGTGCTTTACAGCGTAACACAGCGTGGTGATCTGACCGGATATGTGTATCTGGTCAGCTGGCACGCTGTATTAATCTGCACAAGTGATAGATCTAATCCAAAGATCCCGGACGAGCCCCCAATTTGTAAGAGGATTCAATTCAACACTACAGCTAAATCAACGCCAGTCTATAATACTGAATGAAAACCCTTATTGATATATCTTTATGTCCAGTTCATGCGTTCTGGATGACTACCCCTATATAACACCCCTCTCTTGGAATCCTCCTGACCTCACTGAGCCAAGAAGTAGTTCTGTTTTGCAAGTTAAAAGGTTTATTTGATAATTTAAACAATAGATATATATATATCAGACTTTATAATAAATTAATAATTGAATATCACACTTAATCTGATATGATAAAGATTAACAACGGAGAATCTGGCACTAGCACACTTCTTGATAATCACTAAGGAGTTGACATGAAATGGATAAGATAGCAACAATACTTTTATGGTTTCCAATGGATGCAATGTGGAATGAAATGCAGTACAGAAAATAACTTGATAGGATTTCAGCAAAAGACAATGTAATCACTTTCTTGGACAATTCACCCCCCCTTTTATGCAATGCAAGGAAATGGAAGGAAGGCACACAGTTCTCAGAAATGCAATTAAATGTAATTCAGTTCACCCCAGCAACTTAGACTACAGAAGTTGAAAACACAGGCCCAAATGCTTTTAAATGTGCTGGCAATGTAGAAAAAAATATGCTAAAATGCTTAAATTCCCTCTAGGAGGTTCAGGGTGAGTGAAATCAAGTTAATATTAGCTCAGGCTCACTCTAGCAGTGATGCAGGGATAGTTTTTATGAGGCAAACGATTTTTTTCAGAGGAAAGCAAAAGCAGCTATCTTTTTGCAAGTGGAGAAATTTTCAAATCGTGGCAAAATTCGCGAATGCGTCTGGCACGATTACAGAGGAAATACAAGGGATAGCAATATCGTTTTGGGGTCCTAGGAAAGCCTAGGATCTTAGCTTCCAGATGAAAGTTACTGCAAGTCTCTAGCACAAACGGTCGCGGAGATATGAGCGATTGAATAAAGGTCGTTTTTCAGATTGAAATTTTAAAGTTCACAAAGACAAGTGCAGCTTGCAACTAGCAAATAACAAGTGACAGCTTTACAAATGACAGGTGACAGTTAGGAGACAGTTCTACTTAGATTAAAATAGGATTGAATTATATTATTTTAACTAAGAGATTGGTTCTGCACAGTTTTGCTATGTACTCACAATATATTTAGAAATATGCCTTCCCACGGATCTGGTCAGGTTTTGGACTGGACTCCGGTTCAGCTCTCTCTGGTTTTGGATACTGCTCTGCTTTCTCTGGGTCTTTCTGCACAGCTTTCTCTGGAGATTGATGGAGGTAAAGTATGGATTTTCCCGGCAGAGCTTCCAGCTGCAAATGGATTTGAAGGTCCCTATCTGTCCTGTCTCTCTGCTTTTATGTGTTTTTAAAATGGGTGTGTGTGAGCAGCATCACTAGCCAGCCCCTCTCCACTTATCATTGGTCAAACTTCCATTTCTCACTTGATTGGGGGAGCTAGGTTGTGTCAGAGTGATGTCATTTTACAGCCTGCAGAAAGTCCACTCCTCCTGTCAACTTACACACAAATCTAGATTTGAACCAAATACATATTTCATAACTACACAGTGGTTTGAAATTACATGCACCCATCACATATCACAGGAGGTAAACCCTGTTCAAACTCTGCTCTTCCTGGGGGCTTGCATTCAGAAATGGCGATATTTTGCACTTTTTAACTGGTTTGCAATACCGGACATTAACCCAAATTTACACACATGTGCGCAAGGAGTATGTACATTAGTTGATGAAGTGTCAGATTTTTCACATGCACACATTTTGAGTAATATCCTCTTTTCCGCTAAAACCCCCCTGAACATGCCACCGGTTCTAAAAACCTCTTAAAATGTGGGCAGAAAAATCACAAGAATTATGGTGTCATTTAAATAATTTTCACAAGTCCGCTCTATGAGTTATTCATCTTTTTCTAAAACCATATTCTGGCTATAGAGGTGTGTCTTTTCATGTCACATGGTACAGAAACCAGTCTGTCCAGTTTCTGCCAAGCTCAGAGACCCTGCCCCTCCCAGCTTCTGCCAAGAGGAAGCTCCATTTACGACTCCCGCCAATAAAACATTTGCCTGAGTCAGGACAGGGCTTTGTTCAGAGCTCCTGTATTCTGTGGGGCTCCCCTTAATTCAATTATCAGAGAGATGGCATATCCTTAGTGTGGCCAGCAAAAGGCAGATAGGCCTGGGAACACAGCTGTGACTCAAGTTTCACTCCTGATGGGGGTAGTTGCCAGGCAGAATTCAGTTCCTTAAGCCAGGTTTCAGATAAAATGTCACTTCTGTTCCCCAGTTTTCTGCATTCAAATAAAACTAAACATTTTTACATATGCAGCTAGAATGCTGATTCTAAGTTCAAAACTATGACATTTAAACAATTGCAACCTATGTGACACTCAGAAATAGGTCACTCAGTCAATTTAAACATTTAGATTTTTTTAGTGTCTTTCAGTCCAAATTTACTTAAACTGCTGAAATCCACAGCTCAGCCAGTCTTGTTATAAACCTTCAAGTCACTTCAGAATATAACTTTACATTGGATCCACCTCTTAAAATGTCTTTCTTTGGCATGTTTTGGGTTCATTTATTCAGTTTTCTACAAAAAGTAAAATCTGGTGGTTTTAAAACGCCGGCTTTTGGATAGTGGTGAGTACTGGTACTGCACCCCTTTTTGGGATTTAAGAAAATGAATTCCCAACAGTTATGGGTTTGCTTTTGGCAATCAGCATTGCCACTCCCAATGGTTTCAGACTACTGTGTGGGTAGTCCAATGGTGGTTTTAGGCAGTGTCCTTCTGTGCCCATAACATCGGCAAAAATGAGTGGCAGCCTATTCTTCATGCATTTCCCTGTGCATTTTCTGGGAAGCTCTGGCCATCATGATGTTTTCCATGTCAGTACTGCACAGTTTTGAGGTATGGCTCGGATGCATGGGTAAATACATCCCACATGTTAGCCCACCAAGTGAGCAGGTCACAGCGGGACGTCTGCACCTGACCAAATTCCTCTGTGTTAGGCGGCAGCTAGCGATTTCTGGAACTGGATAGCAAGTTGAGGTTCGGTTGATGTTTCTGAGGTTGTAAGGACAGTCAGGCTCTATAATGTTAAAGTCTAACAGTAGTGAAACTGGTACAAAAACGGCATCTACAAGGAACTCATTGCCATGTTTTACCAGGGCCTGTGGGCCCTCTTGACTCCCCCCCTCCACTCTGCCAGAGTCCTGGTACACATCAAAGGACCTGGACTCAAGAGCTCAGCAGATATTTGAAATGGCTTATGTCTATAGTATTTTCAACACAAGATTACAATTCCTAGTTTTTCCAAGAAAGTATCCACCATTTGAGCATGTGTTTCTGTATGTTGGCATTATTGCAAGAGCAAATACTATGTATACATGGATCTGTCCACTTTCGCCACTAAGAAGCTATAGTGATTACAAAAGGTTGCCGCCCAGCTGCTGTGACCAACCTATCATGCAGGTGTCCTAAACCCTTCCATAAACTGACAGTTCAATCCAAGTCCCCCCTGGCAGCATGCCATTTTCTTGATGGGGCTGCCCTCCACCAAGTCCTTTGAAAAGTATTTCTACATCATACCAGATAAAATAAACGATGGAAGTTATGTTATGTTTATCACCAGGCTTCTATATTTCACCAAGTCACCACCTTAGAGGTCTCGGAACATCTGTCTTGGCTGAAGGTTGGCATCTTTTGCCCTTGCCCAGGGTATCCAGACCTTTGTCTGGGGAGAAAAAGAAGAAGCCAAAGGATAAGAGGGCAGGAAGTAGGCAGAATTCCACTGACAGTAACATCGGTTTATGTAGCAATAAAAAAGGATTATTTTGTGAAACCTTTGGTATGGTTGGATCATTAAGATATTGGTTAAAGGCGTGTAGGCGCTGAGCTTGTTTGGCCTCAGATAGATTGTATTCATGAAGCAGGTTAGAGGAGACATAGTTGATAAGAAAAATGAGCTAATTTTGATGCTTCTCGTAATTTGGCAGCACTCCAGCCTAGCTACCTCCCTGCTGCCAAATGTCCCTCATTTGCACGCAGAGTGCAAAGGGCAGCATATAAACGTGCAGCTGCCTTTTGCCTTTCCGTTTTGCACTCTGCAGGGTAATGAGGTAAACGCCACCTAACATGTACACATGGCAGGCTGCGTTTAAAATGGATCCCTATGGAGACCTCCTGCTTTTTGCCCGTGCAAAACGCCAGTGGACTCCATAGGAATCCCCAGCATTTGCGCCGGCATGAAAATGTTTGCCGGCGCAAATGCTGGAATATTTGTATGGCCGAGAGGAAGGGGCGGCGTAAATGCATGCTGCTTTCCACCCTCTTCACACAAAGTGACGAAAAAGGGGAGCACTGTTAATTGAAAGTGAAAAAGTCCTGGGCAGTACATTTACGCTTTGAATCAACAGTACAAAATGATCCCCGCAGTGTTTGGCTTCATGATAGGGTATCCATAGTTGGTTACTAGTTCCTGGTTCCTATATAGGATAGATCATTTAGCACGTGTATCAAAAAAACGGGTTCAGCCCAAGCTAGCCTGCCCTTCCACACATTTGTGGCATTCTGGATTATGATATCCAGACATAGGAGAATTTGGGGCGTAGAAAATCTCCCCATACACAGCTGATAACTACGAGGGCTCTTAGAGACATTCTGGATGTATCTATCCAGTCTCCTGAAATCAAGTAAGTTATAGGGAACTCCAGGACACACTAAATTTCAAGCTGTGATAAACAAGGGGCCCAACACACAAGGAAGAAATTGAAGTGATTTTTAATACTGATTCCCCATAACTGGGGTAGTTGATTGCTGCACATTGCCTTGTGCTGATGGTCCTGAGGAAAGCTCAGAGGGAAAATCCACAGAGGGAACTGATGCAAGACACAGCTCAACTTTTGAGCTAGAAACACCAATGTGTCGACCTGTTTAGGGAAAATATTTGATATTTACCTATTTTAAATGTAATCGGTTTTCGAAACTGACACTAACCCCCACATTTGACTGGGACTACTCCTGAATTGTTTTTCGGGATACCACACTTGTTATAATATATTCGTACTATACTTTGCAGCAATTTTGTTTCACATGCATATGAACTTTTATATACACTTTATTGATTTGATTTAAATGTGAATACATGATTTTTAACTGCTACACAGGTTTCTTGACCATACAGTGTGTTTAATATTATCATACAATTATACTATAGTCCCTACCCTTCCTTGGTTTGTATGTAAAGGCGGGGTAGCCTCGGCTCAACACGCTTTTTTTTTAAATATATGTTAAGCTCCCTCATGAGTCAGGCCCCCAATGAACAAAAAAGATGGATTTCACCCAATTGTTTTCTGAGATAATTTAGCATGTGTACAATGGAAGAGACATGCAAAATGTATAGCTCAAGTGTTCTCTATTAGTCCTCGACCTCCAATCAGGCGAAACTGCACCTACAGTTATATGCTCATAGCAGGCAGCTCTATAATGAGATTGATTGAGTAACCAAGGGGACTGACTCTAACCTGCATCCTCAATTTAGCAATATGTATATCTGATTGCCTAAATGGTAGCTATTGGGGAAGGTGTGAGAACATTGTCATTTGATCGAAAATTCCCAAATTGAAGATACTTCCCACTTTGTATTTCTTCGTTAGTGGACTGCACGCTGGGTTACATCCAGGATAAATACTGAAAGGCCTGGCCAGCATTGAAGATCAACAGTTTTTGTTAATATCTACTTTTCCACCAAAGGTTTAAATACCTCACTATTGTCCCAACTCACCTTTAGGTATGGCCTTAGATATGGCACTAGCCCAAGAAGTTAGACTGTGCCTAGGATGCTTTTACCTGTGTGATTTCACCAAGACCATGTCATTGCCTGTTCTTCACGCAATGCATTTGCTCTGTTTGATGTTTGGTTCAATGCAACATGTAGAACGTGTGCACGGTCAAAAATGGCGAGCTTATATAATTTCTATTTCAAAATTATGAATTGTTCCCCAAACATAAATAGTGGTTTTGTATATGATGTCTTGCTCTTTGACGGGTTTTGTTTAGTTGTAGATTTAAAAAGAAAGTATGGGTCTTGAGTGCATGCTTCTTAAAGGTGAACCCTAAAGCTGTCTTGCGGTCAGTTTAACAATACCCTCATCCAATAACTCATTGTTTGGTATTCAACTCTATAAGTGGCTTTCAACAAAATGTATTGAACATGCAGGGTTATGCACAAACATTTACACACACTTATAAAGAGATAAAGCAATAATATGCTAACAAGAATTAGAACATGCATGTGAATTCAAGGCAAACTATGCATTTATCTGCCTAGTCTTCCAATAATAGAATAGCTCCTTAAAACACATGGCTGACAGATTTCTGCTGGGGTGAATACAACAGCTTACACTAGATGCAAAGTGGATCTATTCATGTCCTCTGAAAGCTAATATACACATTTCTGCTCTCAAGTTGTTCAGATATTCTATTTTAGTATTTGGTCGTATGTTGGTGGAAAAGAGCACTGAGGGCTAATTGTGTTTAGGCAAACCATTCCCTTTTTAGGTGATTGCAGTCCAGCGACAAGCTTTACATGGAGGGCACAGATGGTGGATGGGCTCACTCTTGACAAGCCAACTTTTAGAGGTACCTTGTTCCTCAAGATCCTGCATATCTGTTATGTTATGCCATTGTGTTGTATACCAGTTGTCACTACCATTTTCGTGCATTGTCCTTTGGTGCTCTGCCAAATCTGAATGAATGCCATGCTGGTTTTGCTATTTGGGAGCGAGGAAAGTGTAAGATAGCTTTGCTAATGTGGTAATGAGTGCAGTCTTGGAATAGCTGGGAGCAAGGCTTCAGTCTGTTTCCAGGCAGTTGATGGTGAGGTCACTTAAAATTCCTGTACCTGGAGGAAAGCCTAATTTGCTTTGGGGAAAAGAGGCAGAAACAGATGATGTTACGGACAGGCTGAATATGGGGTGGGACAGCTGTCAGGAAATGTTGCATCAGGACAGGCAGCCCCCATTTCCAACCTTACAAATTATGAACTGTCCTTAGATGAAATTAGTGTGTTGTAATGTAAGTCTAGTCTTGTCCTATCCAGCTATCCATGGATGCATGCTGGTAGAATGTTGGTGAGTGTTATGATTGGTAGCTCTGGAGAATGTTGAGTGAGTGTTGTAATTGTGTGTTCCATGTGTGTCAGTTGGGGGCCTGAGCTGGTGATGTGAGGGTGGCTGGTGTTTGTCTGTGACTACATGTCCTGTTTTATACTTACAAATAACTGAAAGTGTACAGGTGTATATATGTACAATAAAGCCTTCCTAGATTTACTGCTGAGGCTCCACAGCTGGTCTGTGTGCTAACATATTGAGCCCTAACATAAGCACGACAGAATGTCCTACAAAAATGATTAAGTTTCATCCCCACCAATAGAGCAGACTCATTTCTCACCAAAATTGAGTTAAGATGATTCTTTCGCACTACAATTTTCAAATACTTCTTTGGTGGTTTATCGGACAAAAGGAAAGGAAGCATTACAGGTTTTAGACTTCCATCATACCACCTATATCATCCATATGTCTCACAAGTCTCTCTTTTGACAATGCAGTTTTAAGACTAGTTGAATCTTCACTATCTACCCAAAGAAATGTGACGGATAACCTCACACAAAGTGAGAGAAAAGCCATTAAGGAATTCCAATCTAATGTCAACTTTGTTTTAAAACCAACTGACGAGAGTGGAGGACTGCGATAAGGCCCAGAGAAGACTAAAGAAATGAAGCTCTATGCCTATTGAGTAGCACCAGCCACTACCAAGTATCAGGCACAGATCCTACCTAGAGATTAAGTGAAGAAATGTGCAGTTAGAGGAAGGCTGGATAGAACTAGAAGAAAAGCAATGTCTTAATAAAGCAAATCTGACTACGCCAGCTTTCTACACTCTCCCAAAGGCCCACACGAATGCTGGGCACCCTCTGGATAGACCTATAGTCTCAGCAATAGGATATTTACATGAAATGTTTCTATTTACCAGATTTATTATTAAAACAATTTGTTTTTAAAATGAGGTCCTGCATTAAGGACACTATCAACATTATTGATATTCTTACAAGCACGAAGATGGCACAACATTATTTACTAGTGACATGTGGTGTAGAGGCTTTGTATACAAGTATTTCTCAACAATCAAGCATGGGGGTTACGTATTTGAAACAGGAACCACAGAGTACTTCAGTTCGATAAATTAAAGTTACGTGTGGAGACTATCAGCTCTCATCAGCATCACATGAGGTCCCTCACGGTACGTGTCGAAATAAGAATGTTATTGCTTATAGAGCATATTTTTTCAGGTTGAAAATATATATACTTATGTATGAAGTAGATATTCACACACATTCTTTATGAACATTTATGTTGTAGCTACTATGCACATGAAATGCAAAAGGGTAAAAAGGATTCACATTTATATTCAAGTAGTTTTCCAGTCCAGACGAAGGCCGCTTTTCACAATTCTACAGATGACACATGGGATGTGTGCACCTCAGACATCATGGCCGAAACATATCTAATCAATATTCATCCCCAAGATTGGACAACAGAGGTTTTGACAATGAGGTTAAACCAATGCCACAGCAACAGTAGTGATGTTTCTGTTAGACTTGCCATACAGGCAAACCAGTTATAAGGAATCTGTTTTCTAATGAAAAAATTGCCTAATAATTTAAGGATTAAAGCATTTTGGCAACGTGTTTCCTCCTTGAGCCCCAGATGGGCAAGTTTGTTATTCATGAATTTATCACTCATGTTCTAACCTTTATGTACTGAAGGGATATGAATGTATTTTGATGGTGGAAATGTGTTTTTGATATAAAAACAATGATCTTTAAATATTAGGAAATCAATAGGAGTTGAGAATACCGGTAACAATATATATATTACACAGCCACGACAGTGGCTGTGTAGTTATGGTTAAATTGCTAATCCCATGGGAAGAGCACTTTTTGGGTGGCTTATAACTTTGCTCTTCCCAAACAAATTCTCACCAAACTTTGTAAAAGAAGGATATGGCCCACTCTGAATTGTATTGCAAAGTCTGGTGAGGTTTGGTCCAGGGGTGGCAGAGTTATAGGGGGGGACCCAACATTTATTTTTTTCCCATAGACTGAATGGGGAAAAAAAATTGCGCACGCCTACAGCCCAAACCACTGGACTGATTTTCATCAAATTTGTGGCAGGAGCAGCGGCTTGGTCCTGAAAGCGTCCTTTTGTAAATTTGGTGAAAATCTGTTCAGTAGTTTTTAAAAAAAACAATCAAAAAGTAGGTCTAAAAAAATTAGTGTTATCTATGTCCGCTCTGCGGACACACTTCCCTGTTCGCTCCGTGGACAGGACACCGATTGGCTAATTGGCTCGCGTCATGTCCGCGGACATGTGGCATGTTCGCTTATTGGATGGTGAAGAGCGTGAAGTGTGTCAGATTGTTCCGATGCGCCCGCCATCTTGGATCCGCCGACAGTGTGGCGGCGAACAGTGGGGAAATGCAGTTTTGGGGAGTGTTTTGGTGTGCAACAGTGCTTGGGGAGGTTTGGGGAGTAAGAGATGGGTCAAATATTGTATTTGTTTAGGTGGCAGGTGCTTGTGATGTATTCGCTATGCCCGCGCTGTCCAGGATGTCCGTAATTAGTCAAATTGAGGGGTGTCCTAAGGACAGTGTTCCTGTCCATGCTGTCTGCAGGCAAGTTGAAACTGTTCTAAGGACACGGGCGGTGTCCGGGGACATAAATATTGCCCATATGGCACAGTTAAAATGTTTGATTCTATGGGTGTGATATGCTGCGGTGCTTGTGGGCAGGGCCTAGAGTCTTGGGTGCAAGGCCAAAGGCCATGCACCCAAGACCGAAGTTATATGCACCAAAGTTATAAGACACCATGGGTGGCTTATAACTTTGCTCTCCCTGGATGAATTCTCACCAAACTTTGCAAAAAGTGTGATAATGGTGGGCCATTATAATCAGTTAAAATGTTTGATTCTACGGGTGTGATCTATGGGTGTGATGTGCTGCGGTGGTTGTGGCCAGGGCCTAGAGTCTTGGGTGCATGGTCGCAGGCTGTAGGCCGTAGACAATACACCCAAGACTCTAGGCCCTGGCCACAACCACTGCAGCATATCACACGCATAGATCACAACCATAGAATACAATATCTATCAAATATTTGCAAATCAACAGTCTGTGTACTGTTTGATTTGTATAGTTTGTATGTGAAGTGTTGGCTACATCATGTCATTAAGAGTGTAGAGTTTGGTAACAAACACTGCAGTATAACATATCCATGGAAATAAACATTTTGTATTGTGGTATATGGTTAGATGTTTGCTTCAATGGTTCTGTTATGCAGCAGTATTTATGTGTTCTATTACAATATACTTACTGTTTTATTTTTTGAGATTGGATATATTGTTTTCATGTGTTGGGTAACTGGAGCACATATTCTTTTTCAATTTCTGTGATAATAGAAAAGAGCATGTTAGTGTATGTATTCTATTTTTTTATTTACATTGCATAATAGACATTTCAGCTGTTTTTTTACCCTCATATTTAGTAGTTTACAAACCAGTGTACTGTGTAATTTGCTCAGTTTCTGTGTTTGTTTTTCAAATCATTGGGTCTGTGGGAAAAAAATCCATGTCGGATTAAAAAAACCCTTTTTTTGTTATGCTACAGTCTATTTGTTCATTTGTTTTCAGTGTTCACTTGTTGTTTCTGGCTAATGTTCTATCTGTTGGCTTGTTACAGATTTTTGGAGCTGTTAGATACCTATTGGCGGATTCTAACTGTTTATTTTTTGTTATAATTTAGTGGTATTGATTTATCTGTTTGGTTGTTGCAAAATCTTGGGGCAGTTAGATACCTTTTGGCGTATTCTAACTGTTTATTTCTTGTTATAATGTAGTGGTATTCATTTATCTTTTTGGTTGTTATAGAATCTTGGGGCAGTTAGATACCTGTTGGCATATTCTAACAGTTTATAGTTTTTTAATTGAAGTTTTGTTAATGTTTAAGTACAGATTAGTTATTAAATTTTGGTTTTAAGAAGATTAAATAAGTGTTTGTAATATTTTCTGGTAATCTATGCTTTAGAGTAATTGTACTATCATTACATTTGAACCATTCACATTTCTTTTTTATATATGCAGTGTAGTGACCTGCATTGGTTGTGGCACCTGCATGGTAGATTATACCTATTGTTGTGAAGGTTTTCTTACCAAGTGATACTTGACCATGTGTGAATCCAGTCAGCTTGCTGTTGTATTTGGTACCATCTGCATTGTAACGTAGAAGCATTAGTATTACGTATTTACTATGTGTTTGTATCAGTAAAGTGGAGCGATTATCTGAATTGCAGGTAGTACATAATCTACCATGATTTGTATTTTGTACAAGTTGCTGAAATGGAACGGATTCACAATTAGGTATGGATACATACACAAAGTGCCCATTATCGATTTGATCCTGTGCCACATTGTTGTAGAGAGTGCATGTATGTTTCCACATGTATGAAATCTGGTAGATTTCATTTATAGGTAGGTTTTTGTTTTTCAGTACTTGTAGTAAGTATATTAGAAATTCTTGTGGATATTCTTGTGAGTTTATAGTGAATTTCACCATTCCAACACAGTAGTCCAATTCTTGTCTTATTCCATGAACACTATACGTGTTGTCAGGATTATTTGTTGCTTTTCTATGAAGGACTAACATTTGCAAACACAATTGGTCTGTACTGTGTAAGTAAATGTTGTCAACAATTGGTGGCAATTGAAATAGAATATTCATTGCTACATTTGCATAGCAATTTACACCAGTTATATTTGAAAATTTGAATGGACCAGATAGTTCTGTGTCCAAGTCATTTTTTCGGAGTGTGTGTTGCTTCTTTGAAGAAGTACCTGAGTTACTTTGAGTAATAGGTTCTTCTTTGGTTGTGGTAATTGATGAAGTATTAGCTTCTGTTACTCTCTTTGGAGGATTTGCAGTGAGATCCTGTTGCATTTCTGTTTGAATTAGTTTTCTTTTACAAAGTTTTCCTTTTTGTGGAACAGGATATGTTGTTAGATGGAGGTGTATAGTGAACGTAGTCTATTGTATTCTAAAATGCAAAGATATCAGCGTTTACTTTACTTGCATCAAAGTTGATTAGAAATAGACTTTCAAGTGTACATAAGTTTGATAGTGCTACGTAGCTCATGCCTTCTTTAAAGACTGGTTCCCAATATCTATCAATGCTTTGTCTAGGGTAAGACCTTGTGATTTGTGAATGGTGACTGCGTATGCTAGAGTTAGAGAAAATTGTTCTCTGCGTACATACATGTCTTTTTACTTCTGAAAGTTTGTCAAAGAGAATATTGACAAACTGAATGCTGTTGTCATGTGGGTATGTATGAAAGCCAACAACTGTACCCAGTGCTCCATTAACTAGTCCTTGCTCCACGTCAAGGTTACGTTTAAGCGTTACTCTACAGTTTAAGGATCATTTTAATATTTTCTCCAAACCAGCTGGGTTGGATATAGAATTTTCTAAGGTATTTAGTCTTGTTGTGGCTTATTGACACATGGGTGTGTAATACCATGTGCGTCCAGTTTGTCTGTGGAGCAAATTTCAATTATTGGTTGCATTTCTTTTTACAACATTGTTTCATTGAATTTGAAACAGCTTGCAAGAGTTGGCATTAAGGACATACAATTGAAATTTTTGTGTGCTAATTGTTCCATAACATCAGTAGAACATGAGTTATGGCCATAAAATGCATGGATGTGCCGGGTTTTTAATATTTCTGTGCTTCTTGCGATAGTACACCAACTCTAATACTTTTTAAAATGTTGGCCTAAGTGAGGTCTGAAGATTGGCGCATGTTTTCTGTTAATTCTCTGTATTGGACATGTTGGCAAAGGTTGACATTTCCTATGCTGCCAAGAGTTTTACGGGAGAGTTTGTGTCCTAAGGATTTAAAAATAGGTTCACCTTTCACTGGTGTCAATTGAAGAAGATCTCCGAAAACAATAATGTGTTTTCCTCCAAAGAGCTCTTCGTAGTTTGTTTTAAGTACTTCTTGCAATCTGAGGTGAATCAAAGCCAACATTAGGTTGGAGACCATGCTCACTTCATCTATTAGTAGCATTCTCATTTGTTTTAACACTCTACTTAGTTCCATTGCAGCTTCTGTGGAAAGTTTGTAATATTCTAATTTGTTTTGATGTTTTACTGGAAGGAGTAGTAATCGGTGTAAAGTGATACCGCCTATGTTGTAGGCAGCTAAACCTGTGGGGCAGTTACAACAGCTGACAGTTTGTTGTTTGTCAATTGTTGCAGGAACTTGCTGATGATTTTGATTAAGAATATTTTGCCTCAACCAGCTTCACCACTGATGTATAGTAGTATAGGTTTGTAATGTTGGCAGGTACATTCTTTATTTTCATGTTGTACACCATGTGCAATTTCTTTTGTTACTTCTTGAAACATGGTACTCTGGTCTTTGTTCAGTTTTGATTGTAGTACAGTTAAGTCTTCTGTATCTTCGTCATAGTGACACATGGTGTTCTCTACTTCTATCATAGCTAATTCTGCCTCATTTGCTATTAGTGGCTGTCCCAGTGGTTCTTAACTTCCTGTTACAGTAGGTTGACTACTGTCGAGAGTGTTCTTATTTAGTTGGGCCTGGAGTTCTTCTTCGTGTTGCTGTTCATTGTGCAACATTGTTTTGTACTGCGTAAAGTTTATATTGGTGATAGTGCTTTCATTTGCTTTGAAAGTGTCTTCATAGGAGTCATAGTTTCCTAGTATCTCTTCTTCTTTTCTCCATGGTTTAGAAAGTTGAGGCAGGGATATGTAATATAGTTCTTTATGTTGATGAGTTTTTAATGACAATTTGATATGATTAATTAAGCTTCATTTGGTAAGTTCCACTAAGTTGCCTTCACAATCTGTCACTCTATATCTACCTTTTTTTTTAGGGTTTTATATTATTTTTGTATGTGAAGTTTTGGGCTTTGTGGTATAGACACATGGTTTCCAAAGTGGTCCTCCTGTTTGGGTAGTACGTGTCAAGTAAATTGTTTTTCAAAATGTCTTGGCTGTTGGGATCATTTTTGGCTATTGTTTCTATGTCGTTGTATGATTTCAGAACTCTTTTTCTAGATTTAGCAGAACCAAGATTTAGCCATACCTTATTTTCAGATTTTCCATACAAAGCAGTAATGGTTAAATGATCTGCAGCTTCATAGGAGCCACATGCTCTATTAGAGAGCATTTTTATGCCCAAGCTGTACAATTTCTGAGATAGTGTTTTGTCTGATGATAGGTCATTCAGAGGTCTTGAAGCTCTGTTTTTTATGCTTTTGTTAAGTAGGCTGTAACATATCGTGCAACTGCAGTGGAATTGTCTGCAATGTACTGCACATCTATGTTTGCATTCCATAAGAGGGCAATGATTGCATTGCAATCATTGATATATTTTGCTTCTTCTGTTCTTTTTATGTAATGCGTGTTCTTAGGTGATTTACCTTTAACACTATGTCTAACTGAAGACATGAAGTTGTTCATTTCACCTGTTTCTGTAACTGGTCTAGGGAAACCAAAGTGGCATTTGGTGTGGTATTTCCCTTTGTTTTTGTATTTGCGACAACAATATTTGCCACATTTGTGTCTTTGAAATTGTACAATTTGTTCATGAATATCACTATTTGTTGCTTCCAATGGAATTTCACAAGTGACATATTTTTCGATAAACTGTAAAACAGTGGCATCACTGTCTTGATCAAATTTAAGAGCATCTTTAATCCATAAAAGCATGTGGATATGTGGTGCTCCTCTGGCTTGGTATTCTTTTCTCCAAAAGAAGTGTTGCACTTCTCTGAGGGGAGGAACAGTTTTATTACAAATAAAGTGTAGCATAGCAATGAAACGATGATGGAAATATCTTGAAACATTAACATGATCTAGAGAGCAAAGTTGTCCAGGTTTTAGTATATCTATATTCGTTTCGTTTTTGTTTGATATGTGTAGGAAATCATGTAAATCTTCCCATGCATATTCTGCACAACTTAATGTAACAAACCAAGTGGGTGGGCCAAGGTTTCTTATCATACAACATACATCTCTGTGACGTTGGAACCAGTACTTTTTTGTACCATGCATGTTTGCAAACAGATTTGTAATGCTTATTGTAAAACCTCATCTTTTTCTTGCACTTTTTGTATTAACTGCGTAGCTGACATATTTTGAAAGTGGGTTCCTGATTTTAATGTGTGTGCAACTCCGTAACATAGAATTGCTAGTTCACTTTCAAAGAGTAGGTGGAATATGTATTCCACATTTTGTCTAAATTTGGGATCTTCAGAATACATTCATAACGAGCGGTATTCTGATGCTGTTATCTGAGTGGGTCTATCATCGTACCTTCTGCCTTTGCCAGTAGGAAGGAGTAGAGGAAAATCACGTGCTTCTATACTTTTTTCCCATATGCTGATTGGTGATCCTTTGGTTTGTCGCATTTGGTAAGTTTCTAGTGCATCATCTATGGTGTCATTAGAGTGTAATGGATGAATTGTATAATGGTCTAAAATATTGGATACTGTAGCAGGATCTAGAAGTTCAAATTGACCAGTTTCTGGTGACTCTTGAATTATTTCTGTTGTTTCCCTTAAGTTTTCTTCAATATTTATTTCTTTATTGTATTCATTATTGTCTGTTAGATATTGCAAGGCTTGTCTAACTTTATGTAAGTCTACAAGTTGTTGCCAATTTCTTTTGTCTTTTGTAGGTACACCATTTACTAAGACAATTAAAGATTGCTCTATTGGAGATTGCACTCCCAGAGTGGGCACATTTAAGATCTAATGGTAAATAAACTAATTTGCCATAAATGCCTTTCACCAATTCAGAGGGAGGAAATTTTGCTGTTTTTGGTTGAAGGCGTATTATTGCTTGAAATGGGTGCACTGTTTGAATTATGATGCTCTCAAATAAATTGAGTTGTTGCAGGGGTTTTGGTAGTGGGAATAATTCCAAGTTATTAGTGATAGCACGTGAAGGAGTCCGGTTGTTGTCAAGTTTTGTAGTGCAGTAACTGCAAAGTATTAAGGGGTCAGTTATTTTCATATTTGTTTTCTGCTATAAGGTAGAGCGCTAATTCAAACCATTTGGAATCTTCATTGTCTTCTTTTTTTAATGTTACGTCTACAGTTTTTGTGTTACTTTTATGAAAAGTTCTGCGGCAAAACACACACACATGGTTTGGTACTTCAGCGGATGTACTTTTACATTTTAGTATTTCTTTTTTGTATGTGTGTAGTAGAAGGTTGCCATGTGTAGAATTGTTGCTAGTGTGTTGTAAAGCTATTGCATTTTGTAAGTGGCTTTCACTTCCAAAATATTTTCTCTGGATATGGTCTATTTCTTCGAGTAGGTCTTTGGGTGTACCATGTAGAAGATAGTTATTTAAATTGGCTAGTGCTAAAGCAGGACTTTTAGCATAGTACAGTTTAAAGACTAGATTACTTATAGTTGAATGATGTGTTGATATCATTTTGATATGATGCAAGGTGCTTTTGCAAATATGTCCTGAAACGCAGGCTAATGAATTTCCTTGTAGTCCTGTGCATTTGCGCACTGGACAGGTATCATATTTTGCAGCACTTTCATTTTGATTTTGTCTTTGCCTTGCACATACTGATTGAGGAACTGGCATAAAGATTTGAAAGATTTTTTGAGAATGTTACACATTGACGTGCATGGCCATTTTTATACTGGACGTTCTGGTTCAGTCGAATGGAGAAGTAATTCTGATTTTTCTGGGGCTATTTTTGTAAGCAGTATTTCTTGTTCCATTATGGTATTATTAATTTTTTCATAACCTCGTTCACTGCTATGTATGGCAATTGTGTTTGGTTTTGTTTGTATGCTTCTTCATTAAAATATGGTTCTGTGCTTGTGGTGTGATTCCATTCACCTCCACAGATATTTAAGAAGTTATTTTTGTTGACATTCTGTTTATTGGATTTTTTTTTGTAATTTAGTAGTTAGTTTTGTTAGTGCTTTCATTCTGTTTAACACTAAAAATGAATAACTTTCTTTTGAGAAGGATTGCACTGTCTATCAAAGCATCTAAGTTTAATTTTCTACGGTAGGTTTGAAGGGTTGTGCATGATTTGTCTCCTGTTTTTATAAGATTCTGAAGAACTCTGTGGCGGAACATTTTTGCTAAAATTCTTTTTTTGGTATGGTATGGTTACTTGCTAGTATATCAAGATTATAGGAGCAGTTTTAGCAGTAGTGGTAGCCGAATTCTTATTAATCATTTTCTGTTTCGTTTTACATTTTGATAGAAGAGGCAAAATTTCTGTAGAGGATGCTTGTTTTGTTTCGCTAAATGACTGTATTAGAGATGGATGCTTATTTTGGACACTTATTTTCATTTGCTCTACTTCTGCATTGCTTTCTATGGTCTTGCTTTTTGGTAGGCATTCATTGGGACTGTTGAAAAAAAAAGAAGGTATGGGTTGGGCCATTCTGCAATGTATGTGTGCTGTGTGCATGAGTGTCTGAGTATGATGGGAAAGATGTATGTGGTGGTGTGTGATTGTGCATTGGGCAGCTACAATTAGTTGAGAAGGCTATTCTTCTATTTGTGTGTTAGTAAACTGCGGTTCAGATGAGAGTAGAAAGTTAGCTAGTGGTGAGGAGAAGCATTAATATTAAAACTAATGGTATGAAATTAAAACAGTTCTTTGTTTTGTAATACTAACATTCTAGGGGTTGAGTATGTTATTTGTGTTCCAAAAAAACGGGGATTTGTGTGCCATTCTGCCTGTTAATCCCTGCTTAATGAATGGGGATTTGTGGGCAGAATGGCTCAGAAATCTCTGTTTTTATTTGGTCCGCAAATTACATGAATGAACCACACAGTGTGTTTGAGGAACAGTAGGAATATTAAGGTAGTATTGTACTTACTCTTTCTTTGTGGAATGAGCAGGTTTCTTCTGATATGTTGTTTGTAGTTCAGATGCTGCTGATTTTCAGGAGAGTGGTCTTCACTGCAATTGTAAAAGAAAGAAGTTAGTAATTTTGTGTGTTTATAGCACTGATGTTAATTTAGATGTTGATTTTTATGGTTTTTTAGTAGTATTCTTGTTTGATATCTGAACATAATATATGCATGCATTTCATTTGACTATGTGCAGCCTTTATATTTTATTTACAATATGTTAGTTCAACATGCTTTGCAAATGAGTAGAATTTTAAGTGTATGAAATGCACTTGGTTTTTTAAAGCTGTGTTGTAGATAGCAGACAGGTTTGGAAGTGACAGTTGATTATAGTAGATGGGAAAAATGTCAGTAAGTTAATTTTATAGGCAGACATACCAACAATCGGGAGCCAATTAGAGGGAGATTTCACCACAGCAATCGGGAACATTTATATTTCCCGTAGGATTGCATTGGGATTAGCATTAATTTAGGTGGGAGACAGTAAAAAATAGTGCGATTTTTCAATGAAAAATCGGGAGTTTTGTGCCTAAATCGGGAGGGTTGGCATGTATATATATGTTATGCAGGTTTAGTGGCATTACTCTGTTTATATGGATTCATAAGAGTTGTACATGTACTGGGAATAAAATATGCATACCTGTAGTTTGTATTCTTGCATGTGGATATGCATGCAGCTGTAAGTAGAAATCTTGGAGACTCGTAGAGTAGTTTTTGTAGTAGGTGCTTTCCAATGATATGAGACTTGTACTCAGAGTGATCAACAGTACATTTGAAGTGCGGAACTCTGATGATGGAGTTAGATGTAGAGGTCTTGGATGTGATTGGTGGATGGTTGTGTGACTGCTTAGCTGCATCCAATGAGGGAATGGCACCAAGAGTGATGTGGAAAGGGTAGAAGGGCTAGCTAAGAGTTACGTGCCACGTGGACACAGCGGCTGTCCGTGGATAGGGCATGCGACATCCAGGGTTTTCCAGCAAATCCAGCATGGAAAGGGGACTGTAGGAATCAGCCAATCAGATGTCGACATTGTGGATTTGTGTAGAAAGAGATTGTGCATAGTGCAGATGGCAGAGGTGGAGAAAGTCAGAGTGTTGGTGCTCAGAGATATGTTTGTGCATGCTTTACAGCAGTATGCTCAATGCAGGCATGTGGCAAACAATTTCGATGCTAAAGGAGTGGAGGCGGTGTGGAGCGCTGTGCCTGATTGCAATGTACAGCAAATTCTACAAGTTTGTGAAGATATGGGCAGGATGAACAGCCCCCATCTGGTAGTTTTGCACTATGGTGCTTTCCATTTGGGCTACGTCAGTGCCCCTACTTTGTTGGCAGATTTGGAACAGTTGGTTCAAGCAGTAATGAACATCCTTCCAAATGCGAAAATATTTTTTTCTGGATTACTACCTAGGGCAATATGGGACAATAGCTCTGTTTTTTGTCCTCAGCAAAACATTGCTAGGTGTGGAATCAACTGAGGCATGTGTGCTTTCGTGCTTAGAGCTGGTATTTCTGTAATAATGAGAATATTGATTCGAGTAATGCTATTAATTTTAAAGAAGATGGCATTTCCTTATCTTTTTTGGGAAATGCCATGCTGTTTTGGAATGTAAGGGTTGCTTTGGAGAAGGTTATGTGAAAATTTTAGTAGTAAAGTAAGAAGAGAAAAACCCCCAAAAAATACAAAATAACAGGTGTCTGTCAGGCATCCGAAAAAAAGGCTCTTTTCAGAGTCAACTTCAAAGGGGAAATAGGGCACACTATTTAAATTTACAATCACCACGCTCAGATTTTCGATATGTCTGCGGACATGGCGACAGTCCGCGGACATCGCGTATTACATACAGGGATTCTGGGGTGGAGAGGCATGCAAATGAGAATGAGCGGAGCTAGGGATTGGTCAGTAAAGTTTACTGGGTGTGTTGTGTAAGGAGAGATTTTGTCAGAACGTCTTTTTTCTGAGAGAAGAACAGATAGCTATGGCTGTGTTTTCCGAAAACAGATTATCTGGATTTTGGGAGACTCATGGATACATTGGTTGTAGGTGTATGCAGAACGTTGTGGAGTAGCTGCAGATCTTGGATTCCCTCATGTGGAAGTGCACTGGCATGGAGTGCGTGAAATGAAGTGGCTGGACTTGGTACCTCTCTGTGCTACTTTAGAGACAGAGCATCATCCAGACATGATTATAATTCATTGTGGAGGGAACAGTTTAGGACATGTGTCTGGAACTTCTTTGCAATTTGCAATGAAAGAAGTACTTGGGAAGGTCATGGACATGTTTCCAAATTCCCAAGTAATTTTGTCTCGTATTGCGCGAAGACAAATGTGGCTGCATTCTTCTTCATTTGGTCCACAAATGGAGAAAGTAAGGCGCAATGTCAATAATTCTGTTTGTGCCTTTCTAAGAGACATTGGCATGTCCTCTTTTCACAATCAAAATATTATCTTTCGTAGCACATACATTTTTCGCAGAGATGGAGTCCATCTTACATATGCTGGCAATCCTATTTTTCTGAGAAATGTACAAAATGCATTGCGACCTTTTTTGGAACTACAGTCATCTATTTTGCAGTAGATGTTGACGATTTCAAGTTTTTCAAACATACAAAAACACCACCAAGAGGCTCTTTTCAGAGCCACCACTTCCTCCCAGAGAAAAGTACATTGGTTTTGCTACGGCAGCACCCTAAAACTTTATATGTCCTAGGACTGTCCGCGGACTTCCAAAAAATGCACAGGGCCCTGCACTGTTTATTTGCCACTTCTATTTTTAAACTGTGAAAGGCGGCTCTGAAAAGAGCCATTTTTTTATTTTTGTTGTTTTATATTTTTTTTATTTTTTACCCACAACACACTAGGAGGAGGGGAAAGGAGAGTAAGGAAGGGACACCAACCATGGGGATAAGAAAGGGTAGGTCAAGAGAGGAAGATGTAGGGTGGGCCTTACTTAGGTAGGTAGCAGGTCTTCTGTTGCTCCGTGACCGTAGTCTCGAAAGCACTTCAAAGACTCTCCCCCCTGCAGAGTACTGCGTCGCAGTACATACACAATATTGTGACCCTCGAAAGGTAAGGGTCAACAGCATCGTGAATGGCCTGTGAGGCAGCTGGAGGGATGTGCTCTCCCACAGGAGTGTCTATTGTGGTCAGAGGAGTGGAAACGGAGGATGTGGTAAAGGAACTCAACCTACTACGTTGATCACAAGGTACAACCTTGCGAATGTCCCCACTGTGGAACGACGTTAGGTGTTGCTTCATGGATGTCGTACCAAAGCTGTACGAACCATGTCTCCCACGACTCAGTACCATTTTGCACTGTTTGCAGGTGACCTGAAATGCTTTTGGTACGTTACCATGAATGGTAAACAACCGCCACACCGAAGACTCCCGGCGAGTGCGGGTATTAGGGAGTTCCTCTACCTCATCCTCTTCATCCTCTTCATCCCCATTCTCTACATCCTCACACCTGTTTCCCTCTGCAGGCCCTTGGGGAGGTGGTGGTGGTGGAGGGATTTGGGGTGGTGCTGAGGCAGATGTAGCAATAGCAGCCATGGATGCCATCAGGGTTGATGAAATAATCTCAGCAAGATCAGCAAAGGCAGCCATTGTCAATCTGCAATAGCCGGAAGTACTATGAAGATCAGCTCTGGGGTGTGGCCTTTTATAGGGGGGAGAAGGGAGCGCTTCACGGAGAGATCGAACACCCAAAAAGGTCGAAAAAGTTCCAAAACATATGTGGAAAAGCAGGGTCATTGTCTGGCACATGTGCAATGGTGAATTTTTACCGTAAAATAATTTGGATTGTCTGAAAAAGTTCTTTTAAAATGTTGGGGAACCGGACAGTGTCCTCAAATTAGGACACACGCTCAGCATGGGTGCGGTCACATGGTGATGTCAGGAACACATCCGCAAAGGGAACGGGTGTCTGCAGGACACCAAATGCACAGGAACGGTCGTGCGCATGCACACGGGTGTTCTACGGACAGTGTTCAGGTCCTCTAACAAATTAAAAATGCGACACAAGTGATAATGACAGATACGGACAGGCGCGATGTTCACAGGACTTACGGGTGTGGTGCGCATGAGCATAGATGTTCTGGAGAATGTACGGACAGGTATAGTGTACTTAAGACACCTCCATTTTGTTTGACTACGGACATCCCGGACACCGCGCGTGTTCTTAGGACAGTTTCAACTTGGCTGCGGACGGTACGGACAAGTATAGTGTCCTTAGGATACCTCCATTTTGTTCACTTACAGACATCCCAGACACCGGGTGTGTTCTGAGAACAGTTCCATCTTGGTTGCGTATGGTACGGACAGGTATAGTGTCCTTAGGAGACCCTTATTTTGTTCATTTACGGACACCCTGGTCACCGGGTGTGTTCTAAGAACCGTTCCATCTTGCTTGCGAAGGGTACGGACAGGTATAGTGTCCTTAGAACATCCCCATTTTGTTAATTATGGACATTCCGGACAGGCACACTGTCTGCGGACACTTTCATCATTTTACATGTATACTTCCTAACAGAACCCATTCCAATCTTCAGCTGCTTCTGCAGTCCTACTTTTTTTTTACATTCTGTGACTTGTACTCCAATGTTTATAATGGTAAAAGTGGAACTACAAGTCCGATAATGCAAACAACAACTCTATGACTACATAAACACCTACAGATTATCATGCATCATGTTGGCAAGTATTCATATACTCCTAACACATTAAACCTATACACACCAACTGCCATTTTAAGTGTACTACAGATATTTTCCATCAACTTTTCTTCGCTTTTACAAATTGTTACAGAGCTTCTGCAAATGCACACACACATTTCTTAAATTTCGAGAAAATTCTGCTAAAAGCAACCATTGTTAACCCTTCGCCAATTTTATTAACTTTTTCCCCAACACTCCACCTTCAATTACAAATATAACCCCTCCTGCCTAACAGTACATCACCATTACCAAATATTCCCACACTCTTTCTTATACAATTACAGGAAAGAAGCACATCACTGTATTCAAGAACCGAAAAATGAATACCCTTCTCATCCGACAAAGTAAGTACATTAATGGACCAGTTATATGCATATTATTATAGCAACAAAGGGCCACTATATATATTACATGGCTTTTTTAAACCAACACCTCTTTCACTCTAGCCTATTATATTCTACCATACACACTCATGCTAGTTCCATCTACAGACCACCATTGCAACACGCACACTGTTCCTCAAAACAGAACAAACACCAAACAGATTCCATCGCACTACCACCTCCTTCCTCACTAACTCAATCCCATCACACCTCTGTACACTCGTAGTCCCACAACCTTTCCAACCCCACCTAATATATCACCTCATAATCAAACAGTACTCAATTCATCTCTACAAACACCCCCAAACACCCATGAACCATACATGAATATACATTGCACAACTTCCCAATACATTTTAAACAGAATGAAACCACTAACTAAATTAATGAATACATTACAACAGGTACTTCTAAACATGTGCAGTGTCAATATAGAGACGTTTTTAAACTTCTGTGATGGGGAATGGATGCACACAAGCAGCACAGAACCATACCTCAATAAAGAAGTTTATAGACAAGATCAAGAAAAAACAATTGTCATAGACAATAGTGGTCGAGGGTATGAAATAGGGGATCAAATTATTATGGCAAAAGAAACCCTTATAGAAGACAAAAAATCTGCAACAAACTTTGAACCAAATGTTCCTTTCACCCAAACAAACCATCCAGTGTACAAATGGACATGTAGCTCAATGTGTAATGTACACCAAGAATCCTTTAAATCTTTATGACAATTCCTCAATCACTATGTGAAACTAAATGACAAAAGTAAAATGAAAACTTTCCAAACCATAGACTCCTGTCCCGTGCGCAGCCACACTGGTCTGCGAAGACATTCATTAGCCTGCATTTCAGGAACTGCTTGCAAAAGCACTTTCTACCACATAAAAATGTTAGCGACACACCATTCTACTATATGTAATCTTGTGCATTGACTAAACTATGCAAAAAGTCCTGCTCTACAACTGGAAAATTTTAATATCATTCTGCTACATGGAACAGCCAAATAACTACTTCAAGAAATAGAGCACATCCAACATAGACACTTTAGAACTGAAGGTGACTTTGAAAATTCTATACCTTCCAAAAACATTACCGAAAACCTCACACAGACCAACCTCCTAATAAAGACATACAAAAAAGAAATAGTTAAGTTTTGAAACACATCTGCTGAAATACCAGACCAAAAATGTGTCTGTTGCCGCAGAACTTTTTTTATAAAAAAGAGCACAGACTAGTAGATATAGCCTACACAATAGAAGTCAATGAAGAATCCCAAAGGTTCCAATTAACATTATATCTAACAGCAGAAGCTAAACACAAAATAACCCCTCAAGAGTGTTCACATACTGCAACACAAAGCTTGACAATAACCAAATGCAATCACGTGCTATCACTAATAACTTAAAATATTCCCACTTCTGAAAGCTCTCCAACAGCTTAACTTGTACAAAAGAATTATAATACAAACAGTGCACCCATTTCAAGCTATAATGTGCCTTCAACCAAAATCATCAAATTACCTCCATCCGAGCTACTAAAGTGCATCCGTGGAAAAGTAGTATATTTACCATTAGATATAAAAGAAAATGTTCAAACTCTAGGTCTACAACGGCCAATAGGTCAATCTTCAATTGTACGAGTTAATGGTGTGCCAACGAAAGAAAAAATACATTGTAAACAACTAGTAGACTTAAACAAAGTTAGACAAGACCTACAATATCTAAAAGAAAACAATGGACCTTCGTGCCTCCAAACTACGAGTTTTGCTCGCGGGTGCCTGACAGCCCACCAGCTCTGACCTGGCAGGCTGTGGGACACCCGCGAGCATAACTCGCGGATGCACCGGCACTGTTATTAATGGTGCCGGTGCATCCATTCTACCCATCCCCATCCACCCCTATGGGGCAGAATGGGGATGGGGAGTGCAGCATTACCGGCACCAGTGAATGGGCAATTACCGGGCCGCAACATTCATAATGGCCCGGTATTTGACCATTCATGGGTGATGGTCCCGGAGGCAAGTTTGGCGGTAGCCGTGCCTGCCATCCAGGCACGGCTACCGCCAAACTCATAATGAGGCCCAATGAGTACTACACAGATATAAACATATAGAAAACTTAAGAGAAATCACCCACATTATTCAAGTCACCAGAAAGTGGCCAATTTGAACATGTAGATTATGTTAGAGCAGCCAACATTTTAGACCAGTATACCATTCACCCACTGCACTACAAATACACAATTGATGATGCATTAGAAACATATCAAATGCATCAAGCCAAAGGATCCCCAATGAGCATATGGGAAAAAAGCATAGAAGCACGTTATTTTCCTTTACCCTTTCATACAGGAAAAGGAGATTGATATGATGAAAGGACCTCAGAAATGATTGCATCAGAATGTCCTTCTTTATTAATGTATTTTGAAGACCCCAGTTTCAGGCAAAATGGTCACTACATGTTCCACCTCCTCGTCGAATGTGAACTAGTGACTGTATGTTATGAATTTGCACACACATTAAAAACAGGCTCTAACTTTTTAAACATATCCACTACCCAACTACTTAATAAAATAAAAGACAAAGATGAAGTTTTGCAGTCAAGCATAACAAATCTCTTGGAAAACATGCGTTGTACAAATAAATACTGGTTCTGTCCTCATGCTGATGTACGTTGTATCCTAAGGAACCTAGGCCCACCCACATGGTTTCTTACTTTAAGTTGTGCAGACTATGCATGGGATGACTTGCACGACTTCTTATGCACTGCAAACCAAAATAAACATGCAATATACAAAACACCAGGAGAACTCTGTTCTCTTGACCCTGTAAATGTATCAAGGTACAGTCACCATGGCTTCATAGCAATGCTGCAGTTCATCTGCAATAAAACTACCCCTCCACTCAGAGAAGTGCAAAACTTCTTTTGGAGAAAAGAATATCAATCCAGAGGAGCACCAAACATCCACATGCTTTTGTGGATAAAAGATGCTCCAAAATGATGCCATGATTCTGACGCCACTGCTTTACAATTTATTGAAAAATACATTACCTGCGACATCCCTTTAGAAACTACACAAAGACGCCTATATACACAAGTGTTATGCTTCCAAAAACATAAATGTGGCAAATAGTGCTGATGTAGATATAAAAGGGAAATACTATACCAAATGTCGCTTTGGCTTCCCTAGACCAGTGTGCAAAAAAGGACAAGTAAATACCTTAAGGTCTTACAAATACCAACAACATTACAGGGGAAGAAGCATCCAAGTACATCAATGATTGCAATGCAGTCATTGTCCTCTTGTGGAATACAAACATCAACATGCAATACATTGCAGACAATTCCACTGCAGTTGCAAGATAAGTCACAACCTATCTCACCAAAGCTGAGAAAACAGAGTTAAAGGACCTCTGGGATGACATGTCATCTGACAAAACACCATCACAGGAATTTTACAGCTTCGGTATAAAAATTCTCTCCCATAGAGAATGCGGGTCCTATGAAGCTGCAGACCATTGAACTGGCCTAGCCGTATATGGCAAATATGAACACATTGTCTGGCTGAAACTTGGACCAGCCTCATCAAGAAAAAGAGTGCTAAAATCCTACCAAGAGTTAGAAAACATAGCCACAAATGATCCCAACAGCCAGTACATTTTAAAAAACATTTTACTTGACACATACTACCCAAACAGAAGTACTACTTTGGAAAACATGTGTCTGTATGACATTTACCAAAATTACACCTACTAAAACAATGTTACACCAAATGAGACAACTGGCAAATATTCAGTTTCAACTTTTGAAGGAAGCCTAGTGTAGCTAACTAAAACCAGTCTAATTAATCATTTGAAGATATCATTTAAAACTCCACAACATAGAGAACTGTATTACATGGCCCTACTCCAACTTTTTAAACCTTGCAGAAAAGAAAAAGAATCATTAGGTGACAATGACTCATTTGAGGCAGCATTTAAAGCAAATGAAAGCAGTATAACAAATGACAATTTCAAACACTACAAAGAATGTTGGACAATGAACGCCAACAAGAGCAGGAAATTGAATCTCAACTACACAAAGACACCCCTGAGGGCAGTCAACATTCCCTTACAGGAAGCCAAGACCCACTTGGAGAACCACTCATTCTAAACGAAGCAGGAATAGTTATGGCTGGGGTAGAAAATACACTGTATCAATATAAAATGTCTGAGGAAAACTTGTCAGTTATACAATCTCAGCAAAAAAATGAACAACTCACCATTTATCTGAAACTCACTCAAGAAAGTGAACATGGTTTTAAATATGAAAGTAAAGCAGGTACCTGTAAGCATTATAATCCTCTGTTCCTGTATGTAAGTGGTGAAGCTGGTTCTGCAAAACATTCCTAATTAAAATAATCAGCACATTTCTACAAACCTTAACAAGCAACAACCTTTTGGCTGTAGTAACAGCCCCACTGGTTTAGCTGCTTACAACATAGGTGGTGTCACTTTAAACAGACTACTAGTCCTCCCCGTAGAACACCAAAACAAATTAGAATACTACAAATTGTCAGCAGAGGCTGCAACTGAGGTACTCAGAATTCTAAAACAAATGAAAGTGCTCTTGATAGATGAAGTGAGCATGGTGTCCAACCTACTGCTGTGGGGCCGAGGATCCTGCCAACTGCCTTGCAGGCCATACAGGAGGCTGTCGATCCTTACCTTTCGAGGGTCATAGTTCTCTGAATGTACTGCTACACACCGCACAACAGGGATGAGCAGTTTTAAAGTACTTTCGAGGGTTTAGTCAAGGAGCATGAGAAACACTGCCCCCTACCTTACATTTAAGGCTCGCCCAAAATCTGTCCATCTGCCCCTCCATATTTGTGGTTTATGCCCCTTCCCTATCTCACCTTACTTCTGCGCCTGTCCTACAAGAAAAACAAAATCCACTGAAAAATATAAAAGCCAAAAAAAAGGTTCCTTTAGGAGCCTCCTTTCCCAGTTACAAAACAGAACCATAAAAAAAAAAAAAATCACAGGACTTTTTGCAGGTCCACAGACAGTACGACTGTCTGTAGACAACTGGAAAATTCCAGGAGTGGGGTGGTGGGGATTAAAATCATTTTAATCGTTTTTCGTTCAAAAATGGTGGCTCTTAAAAGAAACTTTTTTGTTTTTCTTTTTAGATACTGAACTTATTTACATAATCCAACTTGATATTTTCGTTGTGCAAAGATGCCATTCCTAAAGCATATAAAAAAGCACTTAAACCTCCATTCACAAGCTGTCTACCTTCTCTCCTCTGAGGACAAAACATATGTGATTTCTGAAAAAATAATCTTCGCAGCTGGAAGCAGTTCCATTAAGCTTCTCAACATATCCTTCAGTGCAACCTGTAAAGATCCTGGAGTCACATAGACTAAACTGTTTGTTTTATTCATATTTATATAGCGCACAACAGCCCGAGGACATCATGGCACTTGTTACAGTACAAAGCTTAGTTACTTAGTTACATGGTCATTAGCAATATATATACAGGTTGCAATATAGTTACATAGTCATTAGCAGTATATATACAGGTTACACTATAGTTATATTACATTTGTGTTATATTACAATATACATGGCAGAAGTGGAGGAGGCAGTCCTCCACTTGCTAGTTGAGGAGAGTGGCCTTGAGGTTGTTGCAGAAGACAGAGATGGAAGTTTCAGCTCTAAGGGTGGCAGCGGGTGAGTTCCAGAGTTTCAGTGCAATATAGGAGAAGCCTAGAGCTCCCACTGTGGCTCTCTTTATGCGTGGTATGTGTTGCTGGTTGGTGTACTGAGCTCTGGTGGGGCGAGTGGATGTGGTCCTTGGTATTGCTTCAGATAGGTATGCTGGAGGGGTTTTGTTGATGTACCTGGGAGTGATGCTGAGGATTTTCAGAGTAATACGGTCCTTGACCTGGAGCCACCATGCTTCACGTCTGGCGTGGGATATATGGTCTCTTCTAGGGATGCTCATGGCGGCTCTGAGGGCATTGTTTTGTGTGGTTTGCAGTCTGTGAATGCTTTTGGCGGAGGTGCCAGCTAGAAGGGCATTGCAATAATCGAGTTTGGCTCCTATAGTTGCTCTAGCTATGGCCAAGCGGTTGGGGGTGGATAAGTAGGGTTTAATGGCATTGATGAGTTTGGTGCTGAACGCTGATGCAGAGGCTATGGTGCTTATTTGTTTGTTCATCGATAGATTTGCATCAAATTGAACACCTAGAGTCTTGACAGAGGATTATACAGAGATGGTTGAGTTGTCTATGTTGAAGTTGTTGTATTGGGGGCTTAGTTTCGATAATTTGTTTGTCTGGCCCAGGATGAGAATTTCAGTCTTCTCCCCGTTAAGACAGAGGCCATTGATTTCCATCCAAGCTTGGATAGTGGCATAGATGTTGTGAAGGGCAGTGGCGTCTTGGTGATAGAGTCCAGATAGGGGTAAAAGTACTTGCGTGTCGTCTGCATAGTTTGTATATGCAACACCCATGGAGTCAAGTAGATTGAAGAGGGGTTTTGTGAATAGGTTATAGAGGGTGGGGGCTGTCAAGATCCTTGGGGGACAACGCAGTTTATAGTGGTAGGATCTGCGTTAGCTGTGTCGGAGTAGACATTCATGGCTCTTCCTTCAAGGAAGGAAGTGACTCAGGGTGCTGCTTGATTAGAGAAATGGGCTGCATGGGTGAGGTGGGTGGTGAGTGTTTGGTGATCTACCAAGTCAAAAGCAGCTGATAGATCGAGGAGGAGGAGGAAGGCAGGTTTGCCTTTGTCCATGATCTGAGAGTTTTGATTTTTTAGGTCTAATAAGGCAGATTCTGTTCCATGCCCGACACGGAAGCCAGATTGTCTTTTGCCTAGTATGGAGTTAGCTTCTATGTATGATTGGATCTGGATGGGAGCTGCTTTGTCCAGGATTTTTAGGAGGAACGGGACTGTTGTTATTGGTCTGTAGTTGTTGGGTTGCGCTGGGTCAAGTGTGGCCTTTTTTAGAAGTGGCCGCACCCAGGCTTTCTTGAGATTGTTTGAGACAGTTCCTGTTTGGAAAGATGCATTAATGAAGGCAGTAATCAGGGGTGCTATGTAATTGGCACATTCCTTGATGATTTTGGGAGGGCAAATGTCTGCTTTGCAGAGGGGTGGTTTGAGGTTTTTGATGAGATTAAGGACCTCAGGTTCAGTGACGTTTCTGAAGGAAAAATGAGTGTGATTGAGATTAATATGCTTCTCTTGTGTAGGACGGTTGGTTTTTTGGTTTGGGAGAGCTTTGCAGTGGTTTTGGATTTTGTTCTGAAGGAGTTATATTTTGTTGAGCATGGCGGACTGAATGCTGGCACACCAGGCTTTGTCTTTAGTTATCTCGTCAGTGGTAGCCGTGGGAGTGACTAATTCATTAAAGATTGCGAATAGTTCTTTAGCATGGGAGTTGGCCTTTCAGATCCTATCATTGAAGGAGTTGGATTTTGCTGCTAAAATGGCTTTTTTATATTGGAGGGCTAGTTGTTTGAAAAGGCTCTTATTTAGATCACTCAGATCCATTTGCCAGTTATTAAGCGACTGGCGCTTTTGAGCTTGGAGGGTTTGGAGTTCTTCCGAGAACCAATAGTTACAGTGAAATTATTTTTTTTCCTTCTTGCTTTCAAATGGGTTTATAGAGTTTATGGCATTGATGAGAGCATCATTGAAGATAGCTGATAGTATATTTGGGTCCTGAGAGAAAGGTGGTGCTAGGCAGGGCTTTTAAGGTGGGGACGCAAGTTGTCTGCGTTGAGTTTTTTAGAACTTCTTATTGTGGCTGGTGGTGCGTGGGTGAGAGTCTTAGGTTTAGGGTTGGTGGGGATGAGGAATTTGATGCATGTGTGGTCCGTCCAAGGAAGGGCGGTGTTTGAGGTAATGTTGGATGCACAGTTGTGATCCATGACCCAGTCAAGGGTGCGGCCTTTGGAGTGAGTAGGGGTGAGGACTCTTTGGGAGAAACCTAAGTCTGCGAGTTCTTTAGTAGGGTTGCGGTGGATGTATCCTTAGGATCATTGTATCCTGAATTTAAGTCTCCTAATAGAAGGATTTTGGAGGACTTTTTAATATTGTTGCTGAGTTGATGGGAGAGGTGCTCTTGGAAGACTGCTCGGAGTCCGGGAGGTCTGTATAGGATGTGGATGTTGATTATATTATTGGGGGAGAGCGTATTGCCTCCACAATGCACAAAAATAATATCTGGATGTTTAAAGTGAGTCATCCTATCACAGAATAGAAATAAGGTTAACCAATTTAATCCACAATCTGCATACCATGAAACTTCCACTTCGTCCAATCCAATAGCAGAGATACCACGAGATTCACAACAAACCTTCAATGAATGGATCCAGGAGTCGCCCATCATCAACACACTCTAATTCTTCAAAGCCATAGCCATAGACATCTTCACTACACACAACAAAAAAACACTTTGTACCCTGTACTCCTGTACACTTCAACTCCTCCTCCAGAGCCACAAAACCTGATTGGCTAATCCGCCTTAAAAAATCCGATGGCACGTGCTGGTCCGTAGACTGACGCAGCATCCATGGACACGGTGGCACCTCCAACACTTTTATTCACCTAGAAAAACAGCTCCCTATCAACTTTATTCCACCCCCCACCCTTTCCAGGCTCTCTTTAAAAAAAAAAAAAAAAATGTGTTTTCCAGACTTTCTTCTCACTGTGCCATCCGTAGTCAGCAGCGGTGACCGCAGACTTGGCGGCACCTGCAAACTCTTTTTTCACTTATAAAAGCGGCTCCATATCTACTATATTTCACTCCCCCGCCCTTTCCAGGCCCTCTGTTGGCCACCAAATAACCCTAAATGTGTTTTCCAGACATTTTCCCCACCGTGCTCTCCGTGGACACAATCAGCTGTCCGTGGATGCAACATGGTGACCGTTTTAAAAAATATGATGCACTTCACATTTCTTCCAATCAGTGGACAGTATGCTGTCCGTAGACATCACACCAGCCTCTGATTTGTCCAGGCGTGTCCACGGAGCCCAAACAGGGATGGAGTCTGCATAATAGACCCAGATATCACTAATTATTTGGACCTACTATTTGGCAATTTTTTTAAAAAAATACTGCACAGATTTACACCTTATTTACCAAATAACACTTTCGGAACATCAAAGATGACATCACAAATGTCATTCATGACATTGAGATTATGGGAAAATGAAACGTAGCAAAAAAAGCATTTGCAGGTTAAAAAATATGCAAATGCCATTGGGCTAGATGTGTGGGGAGGGGTGGCTAGATGGCGCCATGTGAAATTCGGGAGTTGGAGGGGGTCTAGGGAGTGAGTTTGCAAACCAAAGCATTCTGTCACCATGGCTATAGTCTCGAATAGCCGAGATCTCAAAGCAAACTGCATCACAGAAACAGAGTGTGTTGTGGGGGGAAATTAAGAGGGCAGTGAAAGTGAGGAAGCCTTCAGGGAGTGGGCACAGATGAGGGGGGCACTTGTTCAGGGCCTGAAAGCATTTTCTTATTCAGCCATTTTTCCAATATTTGCAGCTTTGAAAGAAATATATTTTTACAGCTATAGTGACTTGGGAGGGGGTGATGAATCACAGGCCTTGGTCTTGGCCATGGCTAGTGCCACAATAGTCTTCCCAGTCTCCCATCCATGTTATAACCAGGACAAACCCTGATTATTTTCAAAGTGAGGAAGGGGCTTGCCCCCTCAGGTCATGTTGCCTGATATTTGAGCCAAAGTTACAAGACCATTTAGAGAAAAAGGGCCGACCCTTTCCTTGCTTTCAAGCTAAGCAGGATCAGTTGCAGTTTCTGCATGAACGGGTGAGTGAATGGGCATCCAAATCATTGTTTTTATTGAACTGTGATACTGCCAGTCCTTGAAAGGTTTGCACTCAGAGACAATTTTTTTGCCTTTTGTTGAAATGCATTCTGGTATTTTTAGTCTCCCAGTCAATAGTAACAAAAATAAGATATTCTTACACCTACAGTGCGTTTCCCATCCATGCAGTAACTGGGACAAACCCTGCATAGCTTCAAAGTGAGAAAGTGGTCTGCCCCCAAAGGCCATGTTGCCTGATAAATTATCCCACATTACAAGACCACTTAGAGCAACATGTCCTAAGGGGGCTGGATTCTTCCTTGTTTTGAAACTAAGCATGGTCATTCCTGCTTACTGCATAGATGCGAGACAGTTCACAGTCCCGAGTCCTGTGTGTTTTCTTAGTTTTAAATATCTCATTACACATGACATCTGCATTATTATTTTTCAAATCATTCTACTGTCAGACCTTTAAAGATTTTCACTCAGAGACGATTTTTGTTGCCTTTTGCTTAATTGCATTCTGGTATTATTAGTCTCCCAGTCAAGATGCCACAATTGTACACTTTTTTGCCTAACATTGCATGTATAGATTTTTTTATTGGGCATTTGTATGGCGCCTATACACTGGTGTTGCCATAGTTCTATAAGGATTTATATATTTGAATGACACTATGGTATATGTACCTTTCAAGTTATCTTCATAAAGCAAAGTATTGTTGAATGCCAGACAGGGGAGTGAGGAGGGGAAATGATGAGAGGGCAAGTAAGTCATGAGTGTTTGACCACAATGTGGCAAGAGAGTTTGCAATCCTGGACACTGATGCAGTTTTTTTCCCTTGATTGTGGTTGCTTTTCAGAGCACACGTTAATTATCCTTTGGTGGACAGCGCAACTTTTTTCAGAGGGCGGACGCAAACTCTTGATTTCTTTTGAGGTTGGCAAGCTTGCTAAATTATTTGGCTACCAGGATTTTACTCAGGTTGTCATGTTCCCAGTGCAGACGCTTACCTAAAAGATCACAAGCACTTTATTTCGTATTGGGATTTCGTTTTCCAAAGAATATTTCATGACAGATTGCTGAGTTTAAAAGGTGAGAACCCAGAATATTTTTTGTAAGATTTCCTTTCTCAGGTTATTTTTCTGGTGGTCGTTATTTTTATTAAAAGTCCAATGATTTTTTGTCTGGTGCACCTTCTTCTAAGGAGAAGGTGTATTGAACTACTTTTGTATATTTCACTTTAAGATATCTGTTCACTTACTGTGCGTATATTCATGGGTGCCAGCTTTAGATTTTCGCTATGGGGCAAATAGTACCTGTACAAATGTTATTCTTGCAGCTGGCCATTTTATTAACCTTTTCTGTGCTGCTTAAATGCAGTTAGTTGGGGTTGTGTGATGTTTCACATCAGTCACCAAGAGACCAGCCATAAAACAAGGGGCTTTTAGCACACTGCTTAACCAAAGTGTGTGATCCTCGGCACATCTTTTAATATCACTGCTCATTGCCTAAAAGCATTGGGAGTTCTCAAAGCCTGCAATCTGTTATACATCATTTTAAAAAATATATATTTTATAGCTACATGTAGTTTCCCAGCCATGCACTAAACGGGACCGACCCTGCTTAGCTTTGTGCGCTTAAGAATACTTTTACATTCTATCTCCTTTACCTACGACATGAAAGTGCAGCTAAGAATGCTTTGGCAGGCTTTTTCCTCTGCCTATAAACTGAATTGGTGACAACAAGTACTTTAGTGTGCTTCTTCCTACCTACAAAAATCACATATACCTAAGATTATTTTGATGTGTTCTTCTCTGCTTATAAAATATATGTGAGACTCACAATGCTTTAGCATAATCTCTGGCCACATAGAAAAATGACATGCACCTGATCATTTTTTGGAATCCTTTCCTCCACCTGTGAAATGAATGTGTGGTTAAGAATATTTTGTCATGCTCTCTTCCCACCTACAAAGACCAAGTGTGCTTTATAATGCGCTCTTTCCTATGCCTATCGAATTAACATGTAACTAAAAATGTGTTTGTGCTCTCTCGTTTACCTCTAAAAGTGTGACTGAGAATGCTTAAGTATGATCTCAGTCTACCTGCAAAAATCACATGAACCTAAGAATATTTTGGCATGCTCTCCACCACCTATTAAATATAAAATGCAACTAAGAATGTTTGGATTAGATCTCTTCTCTGCCTATAAAATGGAAGATTGTGTTAGTGTGCTTTTCGAATTCTACAAAAACAAAGTGTGTTTTAAAATGTTTTTGATGTGCTCTCCCGCCTACAAAATGAACATGTGCCAAAAAAGGCTTTGGTGTGCTTTCTGTCGCTTGAAAAAATAAACTGGCCCTAAGAATGATTTTGGTGTGCTTTCCTCCACATTCAAAAGAAACATGTGCCTCACAATGCAAAGTGCACTACACCCCATCCCCATTCCTCCAAAATCCTACCCTAATTACCTGACTTTATCTAAGCCTTATTATCGACTTTAAACTACTCTAGCTTGACTTACACTTCAATTCTGTGGTACCCCTTAGACAAATTCCCTTCCCCCTCTAGAGCTTTGGGAATTTGCTACTAGCTCTTCAAACTTCAACAGAGGTCTTCCCTGGGTTCTACATGTGCTCCTTCAGATGGACTCAAGGTTTTAGGACCCTTTGATACCACTAGGCGAAATCTTGGGAAACGCCTAAAAAAGCCTGCCTACCTTGATCATGTTCAACCCCAAAACCTCTGGTTGTGCTTGAACAGCGTCACTCCTGCTCATTATAAACAAAACCCCATCACTGATCTGAGTCTCTTGGCCTAAACTATATAGGTTGTGATATACCCCAGAGGCATAAAATAAGCAGGTTCAGAGAGAAAGTGACCCTTAAATGGCTATGGGTTAACCTCCCATAAATATGTTTTAGATGATTGAGCCAAACATTGCATTTAAAAAAATGTGTTGGGTAAACGAGTAGCTGTTGAATTAATTAATCAAATATTGGATGGTATCACACAGTACCCTTGCTCCTACCACAATATGTATATGTTAAGGAGAATACTGTGTGAATGGTTGTAATAATTGAGCACAACAGACACATAATAACTATATGGTTTATTCAGTTACTGCCGAGCATTGTGTGCTGTGAGAAATACATCCGTTTTAGGTATTCTGCTAAGGGACAGAGTGTTCACCACTATTCCTTTACCAGTGAGGATTCTACAAAATATTGTACAATTGTAAATTCAGTTCTGCTGTCCTCATCCCTTTTCCTGCCTACCCCTCTCTTGCCTTTCTTTTTAGTAATTGTAGTAAAAATATGTAATAAGTGCATAACACTAACTGGAAAATGACTGTTTCCGAGAACTAAATAAAATGCACACAGAAGCAAAAAACGAATCCATTATGCATAAAACCAGCCAGTCTACAGAAGATAGCCCACCATCAACCTATAACATCTTAAACAGTCAATAAATCAATATTACATGTATTTCGATTAATAACCGTTAAAGTAGAAAACAGTACAAAATACATTTCTAATATAACAATTGCACACATCATTCCTAAATAAATACAATAATCCAAAATGATTGCCATAAAACAATTGGTAAATACATTAACAACATCTTAAACATAGTTTATGTATTAATGTGCCCGGGGCCAATTATTTGGTAGATAGACACAATGAGCTTGAGGTGAGAGAGATGGAAACGGAAAAGAAGAGCTGTCCCGGATATTCTGGGGGTGAGCATTTCATAGGTGGCTCCCTTTCACTCTCACAGATTTACCCCCTTCCTCAATGACAACTGTCTTTTTTCTAGTGTGGTACTCAACTGAGCACTGGGCCCACAGCCCCACGTTGAGGTTTAGTATTCAACAAGATAGGCATGGCATGTCCCAACAATCTTCATGCAAGATTTTGCAAATCTGAGATAAAACGTGCAGGTGGATGTGGCCTTCCATTAAAAGCCGACCGACCGATAGCCGAGTTTGAGAACTATAATCCTGCCAAATATTCACTAATTGAAGTGTGCCTAGTGGTATTTTGTACAAATCTCCTATTACTACCGAATCTAACAGTTTATGGTGGTTTCACCCAGCAAGGCCCATACTCTTTTGATGTTGAAATGGTAATAGTGAGTCACGTTTGCCATTGCATCAATCTGGTCAGTTCTTGCTGCTTCTCTCTCACCATCTAGCAGTTTATACAATCCCATCTGCCTGCTCCTTCCATAGCCTTTTCTGTTCCCTCTAGCCTTCCATGGCAGCCTCTGACATTTTATTCAACAATTCTGTGCCTATTCCTGAATGTGTCTCTGCCCCCCGTCTTGTTCTCCCTCACCCTTACTCCTGTGTGTTAGGGAGGATTCTCAATATGTGCTAATTCCCCTTACCTTTTGAGACCCCCAGCAACGTTGCTGGATTTCTAGATTTTTTTTTTTTAACCTGGGAAGAGTGAGAGCCTCTTTTCCCACTCTTCCATGTATTTTGATGTGTGTTTTACTTATGTGTTCTTTGGTTATGGAGTTTTAAAACAACTCCAATGGCATCATCTTTTTATGTGTGTCACACAGCACCTTAGGTGCAGTTGCACAGGGATGTCTTTCAGACTTCCCAAGGTTTAAATACTTTCTCTGGGACTGACTACCTTCTCCCAGTGCATGTAAAGTTAAATTCACTTTACTAGTCTCTTGAAATGTACTGACCCAGCACACACTATCTTACTATAGAGTGCTGGACGGGTTGCCTAGCCCATGTAAGTCAAATGTTACCCTTTCCTACTTTAAATGGCTGGTGTCAGTGGTTTAGATCCAACTACCATGATTTTTCCTGACCGCTAACAATGGTAGCTAAAAATCGGGTCAGCCATGTTTTTCAATATGGCGACCAAGACCTATCTGTAAAAACAGACTCCGGTCGACTTTTTTTGCCATTTCTTTTAGGAAAGGTCCTTCTTGTGTTTGTCTCTGCACCCCAAACCAGGTTTGGTCCCTTTGTTCATCGGCCTTTGGCGGGCTTCAGTGCTGAAGCCCTCCTCCGGTGCCTGCGTGTCTGCAGTGGACAGGATGTGAGGGAGGTGCCCGAAACTCCCTGTGCTTAGTCTTCTAGGAGACCTGAAGGCACTCTGGCGTAATTGGCCGTCTGGCTGTCCGGCAAGGACAGCCAACCTGCTGTGTGAGTGACAGTCGGGCTGGAATGAATGGGGGAAAACTGTTTAAAAGCAGGTCTCTGGGACTTGGAAAACAGAGTCGACCACTGGAACAAAAGAACCAAAGACAAGCTGAAGGAAGAGGACTGCTGAAACTCCTGGCCGACCGGTGAAGCCCTGCTGCAGGTCCGAATTGCCTGAAACTCCATCGACAGAGAAGCCCTTCAAGATTAACTTCTTCCCTTGAGTTTAGTGGGAACAACCAACTCGCAAGCCACATGGACACCATCCCCATCTGGTTGAATTTTCATCAGAGTGCTGTTTGAAACCGGATAGCCAGAGGGAAGGAAACCAGCTTGTGCACTTTAGGGCACTCACACATTAAACCGACATCTTGCTAAAGCTTTTGGCCTCATCCCTGGGCAGTGCAGGAACCTCCCGACTTCCTCCTTCTTGTCCCCACAACTGAAGCTCAGGAACGGCAAGATCTGCCCGAACTGCCAGGAACAACTCCCTCAGCTGCAGCTCTTCTTCATTAAGAAGATACTGTGCAAACGTGGTCCGGAAACCTTTTCGGCTATCAAGAAAGTGTGTGAAACTTTCCTCAACTACGAAGGCTTGGCCTTCCCTTAATATTTGTCAAACTTTTCACCTAGCCCAATTCTTCTAATCTTTGTGGCAAAGACTTATCCATTATCTACCAGAACTGTGCTATCCTATACAAAGACTCTGAACCATTGACTTTGGCCCAGGCCTATTGAGAAAAAATGCTGGTTGTATTTAACTGAAACTCTTTTCCCTGCCTATGAATGTATTTGGACTGTCTATTCTTATAACCTTGTCTTTTTATCCCTTTATTAAGTATTGAAGTGTCATTTTGCTCACAATTCAGGGGAGCTCAACTTGTTCATTTACTTACCGGTTGTATATTTGTGGTTTATTTGTGTGGGATATTGAGCTGCTCTTGCTAGTGTTTTGAAACTGACTGAGTAAATAAATGTATATTCTTTTACCAAGAAACCTTGAGTAAATGTATATTTGGATCACTGTATTTTTTGGTCTTTTGTGTAACTTGTTCTACTGCTCGCTTAAACTCTAGAGATAAGTCTGGCTGCTCAGCCACTGCTACCACATAACTGTGTAGTGCAGGCTTGTACCAAAGGAGCAATTGTACTGACACTTGTAGTCTTAATTGCATGTAGTGTTCCCAAAGAGTACTGCATGTGATTCTGCCTAACACTGTGCCCCTCTCCTTCCATGTTTTTCCTTTGTCCCATCTGTCTGCTCAAAACATTCTTGCCAATGTCGAAATGTAGGAAGTAATGATGTGGTTAGATAAGGTTGGGATGAGGCACGGATTGAATTACAGTTCCACAGTTGTATTCAACAATTTGTTAAGTGTCTGGATGTTGTCCACTCTCTTCTTTCTCTCTTTGTTTACCCAGCAGTGCACTAGGATTGTTACTACTAGAACTACTATTACCCTCTGCAGCCCTTGCCATAACTGTTACCAATAACTCCCAATACCTCAACATCCAACAAACTGCATCTGGAAGCCACAAGTACAGTAGGTGAGAAGTGGCCAAACTCAGCATTGCTTAGATTGCTAGATCTGGGAAAGTTGCTGCAATATTTGCGGAACAGAGTTGAATTCATGCCTGACTTAGAGTGTCTTGAAATACCAAACGCCTATGATGGGGAGCATAGTTAATTCGGTACGCACAGGAAGGTAATCAGGAACAGGGAGTCCTTTTCCAACTCCTGATATGCTGACTCGCCACTCTGCAAGATACACAATTATAATGCAGCTACTCCCACTAGTAATTTGGCCGATTAATTTGGCCTAACTGCACACATAAGTATACACCACCTTGCATACCTCAATGACATTTAGAACACAGCTATTCCCCACAATAAATTCTGCCTAGCTGCACACATAGGGCCTCATTACACAGATGGCGGTGAACCATGGCGCTATTAGCGCCATGGTTCATGCCGGTAAAATACTGGCACCGCCTTGGTGGAAAGGGGAATTACTGCCCTATTCCAAGGTTGCGGGGCGGTATTCCCCCTTCCACCATTGCCCTTCCCCATTCCCATTTTTGCCCCATAGGGCTCTATGGGAATGGGGAAGACGCTAATTACGGTACCGCAAATTGCGGTACCGTAATTGGCTCCCTGGTCCCTTTGCGGGTTGTTTTTTAACGCCTGCAAAAAGCAGGCGTTAAATTCCCCAACCTGCAAAGGGACCTCGTAGTAAGGCGGTAAGGATTTACCGGTACCGGTAAAATACCGGTACCGGTAAACCCTTACCACCATCCGTGTAATGAGGCCCATAGTCTCAAAAATAAGCATCAACTCTGCTAGAATGGAGTTACCCCCATGACAATTCGGCCTAGCTTCATACATACTACTTGTCTCACATTAACTTCAAACTATCTAATATTAGAATGCAGCTCATCACCATGAAAATTCGGCCTAGCTGCATACACACAAAGTGCACACAAACTAATTACTACTGTCACTTGTTCAACTGACCTAGAAAATTGTCCCCAAGGGCATTCATCCGAGAGCGCGTTGAGACCATAATAATGGTGAAAGGCACTATGCTAATGCCCTATAACATAACATACTGAATTCAGAATAGGTTTTTTGGCAGTTTGAGATCCAGGATGAGATAATTCTTTGCAAATGTACTTCCTCCGTTAAATTCTGGGGACATTGACTCTACGTTTGAGCAGGCAAATGTTTTTTGTGAGCACATTTTCACAAGATAATTCTGGAACACTTTACAGTGGGTTTCAGTAAACAACAGTTCTCTGTGAGAGATATTTCTCAACTTCCTTACTCCAACTATGAGCAGGCAACTCTTTTCTGGGTTCTATGTTGTTTGAAAGACTTTCATTTGAAAGTCTCCAGTTTGGTCTACTATTTTTGGTCGACCAGAATTTAACCTATATTTTTTTGTTGTAGTGGGTACCCCCAGCCCTCCATAACCAATGTCTTCACCTATCCAGCATCAGCCCCAACCCCACCTCCCTACTCCCCTACTCCTACATCCATATCTAAATAAACATGTTTATGTATTTGGTCGAATCAACCAAAATTGTTAAACCAAACTACAGACATTAATAAGAAAGTCAATGCAATGACAGGTACCAATTTTCTTCAGGTACACTTTAACAAGAGGTGTTGGGGAAATGTTGAATCAATGTTCCAGCATAAAACAGTTCTGTGTAAGTAAAATCATCATTGGGATTAAGAGTACTTTGACTTAAAGTACCAGCATGCCACAGTTCTCTGGTATTGTGCTTTTCTCATTCTATCAACCAAATTGTATCTTGTGACACAGAGAATTCTCGTAAAATGCATGAATGCATGAACGTTTATTAACAGATGGCTTTCATCATTTACCTCCTCTCAGCCAATCAAAATGCTCAGAATGATGTCAATAACTACTGGTATCAACTGCATTCCAGATTCTTTTGATTATGAGGGTGCTTATGTGACTACCTGTTTCACTTCAAAAGCACTAAGCTTTCCCTACTTGGTAAATACACCGGTCCTATATTGCCGTGATGTACGGCCTCTAATAGAGACCGAAGAAATTCTCAACACTGCCTCACAAACAAGGACTTTGTGACCATTTTGAGACATATTCACTTCTATTTCACATCAATTCTCTCAACTTTGGGGTGGCAAACTAAGGGGCCCCTCAGTGCTGATCCTTGGGTGCAGAGGTGTTCAGGTTTGTTTGACTAGTAACATGAAGGCTTCCCTCCATGCTGCTCAGTCCTATGGGGTGGCCTTACTGTATCGGACGTCTCTGTACAGAGTGTATCATAGCCTCATGGTAACAGTCAAAGCACAGTAACTTAACATGCAAGGAGGGTGCCAGACTATCACTGCACACAGATGGACAGCCATATGGCCTTTCTCTCCCTACCTTCCCTGTTTGGTCACACATCCACCCCCTCTTTCATGTAGCCTAATTAACAGATACTGCATAATAATATTCATAATAATAATAATCATAATAATCATAATATAGCATTTATATAGTGCTACAAACCCTCAGGCATCTGAGCGCTGCTTATTACTACCCACAGTGTGTGGTGCTCATTTATCGACCTCGGGCTATAGTTTATCACTATAAAAGGCTAGGTATTACTGTATGTGGAGAGCCTACTCCACCAGCCTAGGCCACCACCCTGGCTCAACATGGACTAATAAAGCCTAGCACTGTGGGATGTATTTACCCATGCATCCGAGCCCTACCTCAAAACTGTGCAGTACTGACATGGAAAACATCATGATGGCCAGAGCTTCCCAGAAAATGCACAGGGAAATGCATGAAGAATAGGCTGCCACCCATTTTTGCCGATGTTATGGGCACAGAAGGACACTGCCTAAAACCACCATTGGACTACCCACACAGTAGTCTGAAACCATTGGGAATGGCAATGCTGATTGCCAAAAGCAAACCCATAACTGTGGGGAATTCATTTCTTAAATCCCAAAAATGGGTGCATTACCAGTACTCACCACTATCCAAAAGCCGGCGTTTTAAAACCACCAGATTTTACTTTTTTGTAGAAAACTGAATAAATGAACCCAAAACATGCCAAAGAAAGACATTTTAAGAGGTGGATCCAATGTAAAGTTATATTCTGAAGTGACTTGAAGGTTTATAACAAGACTGGCTGAGCTGTGGATTTCAGCAATTTAAGTAAATTTGGACTGAAAGACACTACAAATCTAAATGTTCAAATTGACTGAGTGACCTACTTTTGAGTGTCACATAGGTTGAAATTGTTTAAATGTCATAGTTTTAAACTTAGAATCAGCATTCTAGCTGCATATGTAAAAATGTTTAGTTTTATTTGAATGCAGAAACTGGGGAACAAAAAGTGACATTTTATCTGAAACTTGGCTTAAGGAACTGGATTCTGCCCACCAGCCACCCCCATCAGGAGTGAAACTTGAGTCACAGCTGTGTTCCCAGGCCTATCTGCCTTTTGCTGCTCACACCAAAAGGGATATGACACTTCCCTGATTGAATTACCTGGGCTCTGCAGGAAATTGAACAAAGCCCTGTCCTGACTCAGGCAAATGTTTTATTGCAGATGTCGTAAAACAGCTTCCTCTTGGCAGAAGCTGGGAGTGGCAGGGTCTCTGAGCTTGGCAGAAACTGGAAAGACTGGTTTCTGTACCATGTGACCTGAAAAGACACACCTCTATAGCCAGAATATGGTTTTAGAAAAAGATGAATAACTCATAGTACGGACTTGTGAAAATTATTTAAATGATACCATAATTCTTGTGATTTTTCTGCCCACATTTTAAGAGGTTTTTCGAACCGGTGGCATGTTCAGGGGGGTTTTAGCGGAAAAGAGGATATTACTCAAAATGTGTGCATGTGAAAAATCTGACACTTCATCAACTAATGTCCATACTCCTTGCGCACATGTGTGTAAATTTGGGGTAATGTCCGGAATTGCAAACCAGTTTAAAAGTGCAAAATATTGCCATTTCTGAATGCAAGCTCCCAGGAAGATCAGAGTTTGAACAGGAGATACCTCCTGTGAGATGTGAGGGGTGCATATGATTTTAAAACAATATGTACCTCTGCAAATATGTATTTGGTTCAAATCTAGATTTGTGTGTAAGTTGACAGGAGGAGTGGACTTTCTGCAGGCTGTAAAATGACATCACTCTGACACAATTTAGCTCCCCCAATCAGGGGAGAAATGAAAGCTTGGCCAATGATAAGTGGAGAGGGGCTGGCTAGTGATGCTGCTCACACACACCCATTTTAAAAACACATAAAAGCAGAGAGACAGGACAGATAGGGACCTTCAAATCCATTTGCAGCTGGAAGCTCTGCCGGGAAAATCCATACCTTGCCTCCATCAAACCTCCAGAAAGCCAAACTAGAGACTTCAATCTATCCAGAACCAGAGACCCAGACCAGACCAGCAGAGTAGAGCTGACCTGTTAGCAGAACCAAAGAGAGCTGACCCAGATCACTGTGAAGTGCAGAGACCAGAGTCCAGTTTAAAACCTGACCAGATCCGTGGCGAGGTCCATTTCATTCAAGAATATAATGTGAGTACCTAGAAAACTGTGCAGAACCAATCTCTTAGTTAAAATAATATAATTCAATCCTATTTTAATCTAAGTAGAACTGTCTCTTAACTGTCACCTGTCATTTGTAAAGCTGTCACTTGTCATTTTCTAGTTGCAAGCTGCACTTGTCTTTTTGAACTTTAAAATTTCAAATCTGAAAAACGACCTTTATTTAATCGCTCATATCTCCGTGACCGGAGAGACTTGCAGTAACTTTCATCTGGAAGCTGAGATCCTAGGCTTTCATAAGACCCCAAAACGATAGTGATAGTCCTTGTAGTTCCTCTGTAATCGCACCAGACGCATTCGCGAATTTTACCGCGATTTGCAAATTTCTCCACTTGCAAAAAGATAGCTGCTTTTGCTTTCCTCTGAAAGAAATTCGTTTGCCTCATAAAAACCATCCCTGCATCATTGCTAGTGTGAGCCTGGACTAATATTAACTAGATACCACTCACCCTGAACCTCCTAGAGGGAATTAAAAGCATTTTAGCATATTTTTTTCTACATTGCCAGCACATTTAAAAGCATTTGGGCCTGTGTTTTCAACGTCTGTAGTCTAAGTTGCTGGGTGAACTGAATCACATTTGATTGCATTTCTGAGAACTGTGTGCTTCCTTCCATTTCCTTGCATAGCATAAAGGGGGGGGAGTGGATTGCCAGAGAAAAGTGATTACATTGTTTTTGCTGAAATCCTATCAAGTTATTTTCTGTATTGCATTTCATTCCACATTGCATCCATTTGAAACCATAAAAGTATTGTTGCTATCTTATCCATTTCATGTCAACTCCTTAGTGATTATAAAGAAGTGTGCTAGTGCCAGATTCTCCGTTGTTAATCTTTATCATACCAGATTAAGTGTGATATCCAATTATTAATTTATTCTAAAATGTGATATATATATATTGCTTTACTTCTCAAATAAACCTTTTAACTTGCAAAACAGAACTACTTCTTGGCTCAGTGGGGTCAGGGGGATTCTGAGAGAGGGGTGTTATATAGGGGTAGTCATCCAGAACGCATGAACTGGACATAAAGATATATCAATAAGGGTTTTCATTCAGTATTATAGACTAGGCGTTGACTTAGCTGTAGTGTTGAATTGAATCCTCTTACAAATTGAGGGCTCGTAGCCGGGATTCTGGGTTAGAATACCACTTGTGCAGCTTAATACAGTGTGCTAACTGACGGGATACATACATCCAGTCGGATCACCACGCTGCATTACGCTGTGAAGCATTCCTCAAAAGGGACACTCCAAGAAAAGTTCTGTTCTGCAAAAATAAAATACTAACTTCTGTAAGTCAGGACAGAGACCAATCTCTAGAATGACGACCTTGGTAGATATGAAAATAGCCAGAGAGCACTTCTTACATAAACTATTTGTGAGAGGTGAATGGGCTGAGCAGGGCCAGGAGGCCTGGTTGCAGGCCATCACGTGACAAGCCACTGAAACAGGGTCAGACTTATGGAGAGATCAGGGTCCATTACATGTGGCCCTGAGTGAACTATATATGGCTCCTAAGGCCAAAGATGAACACGACAAGATTGTTAGGATAGCGGCATATTTATATTTATATATGGGAGCCATACAGAATAAATGTGCTGAAGGCCATGATCTGGCAAAAAGGCAACAGATGGCGTTAGAGAAGGCCCAATCTGATCTGGACTCTTCTGAGCAAAGGCTGCACAGAAGCCAGGAGTCAGAAAATGAGACCAGACAGTACATCACTAAAATAAAGGAGGATATGGATGTGCTGCAAAAGGAAAAGTCAGAACAGGATACCAGATTTCGGGCCTTGCAGAAGGAACACCAAGAAGGTTTGGACTCCCTACTGCAAAGCCAGAAAAAGCTGGAGCAACAACTGGACTTCAACAGGGTATGTGCTGAGCAGGTAGTCACCCTGCAAGGCCACCTAGATAGGGAAAAGGCAGAAAGCAATAAACTGATTCTGAAAGACCTGGATACCCAGGCAGAGTTTGATGAAGAGCACCGGAAAGCTGGTGCCCTTCAAAGGCAGAGGGATGACCTGGCGGCACAGATGCAGGCTCTTAGTCAGGAAAGGGACACCTTAGGCCAGGAAGTCTGCCAGTTAAAAAGAAAAATGGAAGTAAATCACTTGGCCCTCCAGGGGCTGGGTGATCTCCAAAAAGAGCATGCAAACTTGTTAGAGCACACCAGAAGGGTGGAAGATGCTCTGGCAAGAAAGGAGCAGGCCAGTAGGGATGGGAATCAGGAGGTAACCCTCCTGCAGCAAAGACTGGCCCAGTGCTCCAGGACCAATCAGGAAGCACAGAGGGAAAATGAGGCCCTCTGTCAACACAATGATAGGCTCCAACAACAGGTAGCGATGCAGGAGAGACTGATAGAGTCTAGTAAGGCCTTAACTGAGGAACTGAAGGCACAAATGCAGGCTCTTGCATTGCAACAGGGAGCAGGGGCGGATAGAGATGAGGTTCGCTGGGAAATGGAAACTCCGGAGCATAACCTCAGGAGCCCTAGTACCAGAGGCCCTCATACCTTTCAGTCCCTGGACTCTACCACCCCCATGTCCCCTGGCGCACATGAGCACAGGGCCACAGGGATGGCAGATTACTATCCAGCTAAGAGTATGGGGCTCATAGGCCAGTACCACTCAGGAATGGAGGGGTGGGCATCCGGGTATGGGCACCCAAGTACAGTACAGTTCAATGGGGAACCCAGGAGAGTAGGCCCATTAAGGGCATCCTGAAAACCTCTGCCCAGTTAGGTCAGTGGAGGGGGTACCCATCAAATCCTGGCAGCAAGGAGGAATCTGAAGACTCCTCTGAACTGCGCAGGACACAGGAGACCAGGTCCCCACATTCTGCCAGCCATTCCCAGGCTCGCAGAATCCGGGAAAACCTGGAAGAACAGACGGGAACCTCTGGGAGCATTGCCTCTGAGTCCGAGGAAGAATGGACAAGGGTTACCCGAACCAAAAAGGCCAATAAGGCAAAAAGGGCCTTGCTTAAGGACCCCTTAAAGCAGATTAAGGCGATCAGGAGCGTCATCACGTCTTACCATAAGAACGCTAAGTATTCTGTTTGGGAGCACTTAGAGTTGTTTGAACAAATGATGGAGACTTTCCATTTGAAGGACAGCCAAAGCTGCATTCAATATGTAAAGTGGACCTTCTCCCCGGAATACTCCAGTTTCTTTGCGGGGCTGGAGGACCAAAATCATTTAAGATGGTCCACCTATAAGGCGGCCATCCTGAAACATTTTTCTGTTCACAGAAATCCTCAAGAGGCTCGCAAGGCAGCCTACAATTTGCAATGTGGGGAGGATCAGGCCCCACAAGAATTTGTGCAGGAGTTAAAGCGTGCTTTTGCACAGACCACAAGAAGGGTGCGCACAGATAGTAGAGAGTTTATAAATACGTTTTTCCATGCCTTGCCCAAATATATCATGACCCAGCTCGTGAGGGATTTTCATGAGAAAAGATCTTTAGACTGGGTCATTGAACAGGCTACCCGGATCTATGAGGTGCAGAAGCCCATAGAAAATAAAAGCAATGCCCAGAAAAACCCCAAAGCCAACAGCACCCCTGCTGCTGCCAAGGTGGCAGAGGTAAAGGTCACCCCCGTTTTGGATTTGGAGATGGGGGGGCCTAAAAACCTACCTGCACCTAATAATGCTAGGCCCAGAAGGTCCTCGGGCCAGTCACAGACAGGGAGCCAGGGAGGCAGCCCCACAAATGGGGTCCCTCGCTCTCCTGATTATGTAAGTCCCCGTTACAAGGGAAATCGACCCATCCTGGGTTATGTGTGGACTCCTCCAGCCCAGGTGGGGGGATCCAGCCAAGCACCTAACCCAGGGAACTTCCCTCCAAACTTCCCACAGGAGGGCAGAAATTTACCAAACCCTGGGCAGAACTTTTTCCCCAGATATCCACCCGACTTTCAGCCCCAAAACCATCCATCCTTCTTTCCCCAATTCCCTGAGCCCAGACCACTGAATCCGGGAGAGGGGAGGCCAAGGGTGGAGGGGTACCCAAATCTTCCCAACCCGGGGTATTACCAGAGGAGGGACAGCTACCCTTCCCGGGATCAGCCCAGGGGAGAAAACAGGGCCCCGTATCAGCCTGAGCGGGTTTCCCAGTTAGAGCGCCAGGTTCAAAACATGGCGCGGGACCTGGGTCACATACTGAGGGCTCAGCAGAACCCTCAGATGGGCGTGCCGGCGCAGAACGCACCCAACTCTGGACCTGGTGCTCCAGAACAATGACGGGGGCAGCACCCCGATAACTCACCGGTTCCCAGGGAGGAGGCACAAAGGGAAGGGGGGTGTAAAGCCTTGGAGGAAGCTTCCTTCCTCACTTGTAAACAGCCCCTGGAAACCCAGGAACCGGAAACAAAATCCCTTGCCCCTGAAAGTCTGCCTCCTAAGGAGCAGAGGGGGGGTAGGAGAAACAAAAGACCCAAACAGACTCAGTTTGAGGAGGAAGTACAGATCTTCCAATTTGAGGGAGAGGGATCCTCAGAGGATCCTGGGAAAATGATCTTCTCCTTCAGAGAGGGGGGAACTCCTTCCAAAGAAAAATGGGTCCCTAGGGATGCAAATCCAGACTGGGGAGATGTGGAGACTGAGCTACCGCCGCCCACCATCTCATCCCAGAACCAACAGCAAGAAAATCCCCTGGTTCAAACCCATCCTGGTGACTGCCTCCAAAAAGGGGGGGGCGGCCCAGAACCGGAGCCAGGGGAACCCACAATGGCTCTGATCTCCAGTTGCCAAATTTTTCTTTCAGATTCCCAAGGCTCTCCACAGAATTCTGCCCAAATCTCTTCGCTAGCAATGTCCAAAACCAGAAAGTTAGCCCACCAGTTGTCCAAAAATGTACATTATCTGTGCCCCCTTGAGGAGAAGGAGGGAAGATATTATGCCCCGGTACAAGTACAGGGACAGGGTACAATTTTGGCACTGGTGGACACTGGATCTCAAGCTACCCTTCTGTCCAGAAGGGCCTTTGATGAACTGAATGCAGGAAGGGGAGAGAATTACCAAATTCCTCTCACCTCTCTTCCTGGACAACTGCAGAACTTTGACGGGAAGGAAATTCCCGTCGAGGGGACGGCAGACTTGGACATTAAGATCGGGCGACACAAGTTGAAACACCCAGTCATAGTTGTGACCCCAGAGGGCACCCCTTGTTTACTAGGGAATGACCTCCTGAGAAGGTTGTCACCCCTAATAGATTGCGTAAACAAGGTCCTCTGGACCCAGACTAGCCGACCAATAAAATTAAAACAGAGTGTCAACCATGTTAGTTTAAACGGCACATGCCACATGGTTGAACAAAAATCTGACCAAGTAGAATTTCACTTCCAGAACAACCAAATTCCAGACGTGACAGTAATAGCAGTAGGACAACAGACTGGTGATGGGGGGTCCTCTCTATTTCTGAAAATCAACCTTCCTTCCAGTCTAAAGTGGTATTCCACGCTGGAAGGAAACACTCTGAAATTCTATACTAATCCACAATCAGAAACTCCCACTCCTATAGTCCAGAAAGATGTGAAATCAGCTCAGAGCCTGGCTGAGATTCAGCAAATTGGAGAGCAGTTGTTCATCCCTGTTCAGTTAAATGATGGGAAGGACTCTGTTCTCGCTCGAGTGTGTGTGAACAACGGTAAGAGCTTCATCAGCGAAGCCATGTTCCGCCAACTCCCAAAAGATCCAGCCATTCCCACCTTCAAACTGATAGTCAAATGGGAAATGGACCTGGAAGCACCTAATTCCAAACATCTCCTGCCAAGCAGGTGTATGCTCAAAATCTCCATTGGCAACAAGAGCATAGTCCACAATTGTTGGGTCGTGCGAGACGTCCCTGCCGCCTTTTACTTAGGCAGTGACATTCTCAATCGCTTTGCCATTAGTTTGGACCTAATAAACTTCAAAGCTTGGTCCCGATTAGCGGATAATCCCATGGGCTTTGATGATCCAGAAAAAGCATTTAGGTCAGCTCAATTGCTACCTTATGCAGTTGAAATTCAGGTAAAAGAGGAAGTCACCATCCCAGAAAGGACTCGACAATTCTCCCTGGAAGTGAAAGTTAAAAGGGGACAAGAGTTGAAAAACCCTGATGCTTACATACATCTAAATGCTTCTCTCCAACAGCAAGGGTTGGGGGTAAACCCAACTCCATTAGTCAACCTAGAACATGACACCATTCCAATAGAGGTGGATAACAGCGACTTAAAGAGTGTTACTCTAGCCGCAGGCACCATTATTGGAATGGCGGTTGATGACCGACATTTTTCCATGGATTTAGGTAACGAACTGTTAGGACCAATCCCCAAGGACTGTTTTGACAGTGACAGTGATGACAATACAACACCAGACAGGATTTTTACCCGGCATGGGGGGAACTTCCTGGTGTACACTTCCTGCCCCTGTGGTAAGGAAGATGTGACGTGTGACTTCAGGAGGGATGGGGTGATTTTCCAGGTTCATGAAGGCTGCCTTGCCCACCTGAAGCCTCCGGTCCAAATCAGCACTCTGACCAGGGACTTCTCCACCCAGCTGGAGGAGGCCGCGGAGATAGCCAAACCAGAAGTCTTTCCAGGCTTCAGGCAGATGGTGGAAGAGAGAGTCAACCTAGCTGATGCCTGTGTGACTCTGGAACAAAAGCAAAAGTTGAAACAAGTTTTCTTGGATTTCCAAGATCTCTTTGCGGTAGACTCATATGACTGTGGTCGCACTGACATCCACACAACAACAATCCCCACGGACCCTGGCATGACTCCTGTGTTTGTGAAGCAATATCGCTTGCCTCTCGCATCAATGGAGTCCCTTACTGAAATAATTAAGAACCTTGAGTCCCGGGGAATAATCCGTCCAGTCCACAGCACCTTCAATAATCCGGTGCTGGGAATATTGAAGCCAAACGGCCCGTGGAGACTCTGTGCCGACCTCAGGGAGCTCAACAAACGGGTCCATACTTCCCGATGGCCTCTGCCCTACATTGACCAAGGGCTGGCCCAGATCCAGGGGTCACAGGTATTCACAGCAATAGACCTGACCAATGGATACTGGACTGTGCCTGTCAGTAGGGAGGACCAATACAAGCTGGCTTTTACCTTTGGGGGCCAGCAGTACACCTGGACCCGGACTCCCTTCGGATACCTCAACTCCGGCAATGAATTCAACATTTTTCTACACAAGGCGATGCCCGACTTGGGTGCAAGGGGTAACCTGGCTTATGTAGATGATGTCCTCATCAAAAGTTCATCTGTGGAGGAACACATAGCGGAGATCCGTTATGTTCTGACACAGTTGAGGGCCGCCGGAGCAAAACTTTCCTTTCAGAAAGCACAGTGGTGTAGAACCCGTGTTAATTTCTTGGGGCATGAGATTACTCCTCAGGGCCTCTGTCCCCAGGAAAAGAAAGTGGAAGCACTTCAGAAACTGAAAGACCCCACAACTCTGCGGGAACTAAGGAGCCTCCTTGGACTGACTAATTACAGCAGAAAGTTCATTGAGGGCTACGCAGAGATCACCAGACCCCTGATTCATCTCCTAAAGGGGGGGGGTCAAGTGGGAATGGGGTCCAGAACAATCCGAGGCAGTAAGACAACTCAAAAGAAGCCTCTCACAAGCGCCTTGCCTAGCTTACCCTGTCAGAAACAAGGAGTTCTTCCTGGAGACAGGGTTCTCTAATACGTGCTTGACGGCCGTATTATACCAAAAGCATGACAAGGTCAATAAAGTAATCTCCTATGCGAGCAAAACTTTATCCTCTGTGGAGGAAAAATTCAACGATTGTGAGAAGGCACTCCTGGCAACGGTGTGGGCATTGAAGAATTACCGCCCGTTTATCCAGGGGGAACACATCATAGTGGAGACTCCACACCAGCCTCTGCAATATCTCCAAAGTGACAGAATCCGGGCCGGAAATGTGAGTAATTCCCGAATTACTTCCTGGATTCTGTCAATGCAAGGCTTTCCTGTGGAGGTCCGATATGGCCAAAACAAGAAGAGTCCCCTCGCGCAAGGTCTGGCTGACTTGCATGATTGTGCCAGAGAAAACTGTCTCGAGGACGAAAGTCTAAAAATAAAGGACAACATGGAGGCATACCTTAATTCCCCCCACAAAGTCTTTGAAGAAGACAAGTGTGAGGGAATGCCCACTGTCTATGTGGATGTATGCTCTTACCATGTTGACAACAACGGGGAGAAAGAACTGGTGGCTGGCGTAGGGAATGCATGGGTGAATGAGTCCCCAGAACCCTCCGCTGGATACAAAATTGGTCCCCGAAGTAGTCAGGTGGCAGAATTGATGGCTGTGCATCAGGCCATCCTCACTGCTGTCCAGCATCAACTCCGCGAACTGGTCATAATCACAGATTCGGATTATGTACGGAACGGGTTCGTGGAGCACCTGGTTAATTGGAAAACCAGAGGCATGTTATGTGCTAACAACAAACCCTTGAAACATGGGAAGTTGATCCAAAACATTGATGATCTGGTCACCTCGAATGGGATGACCATCTATTGGAAAAAGATCAAGGGTCATTCCAAAGTAGAGGGACCAGACAAAACTGGAAATGACTTAGCTGATCAGCTGGCCAAAACCGGAGCCATCCAAGGGGATCTAATTGAGATTGAGTCCCTGTTGGGGGAAATCCAGGTCACTGCCATCACTAGGTCCCAGACAAATGCTCACAACGACCTTTCAATTGTACAATGGAGTAAGGAGACCCCTGATGCTGATTTGATTACCGCTCAGAAGGGGGATCCAATTATTGGTAAATTTTACCAGCACCTTGAGGACCCTGAGAACTTTCCCCTGACGGATACCGATTACATTGGGAAAGAGGACCTAAGAGTGTTGATGAAATGTCCAAAAATGTTCCGAATCCAAGACGGTTTGCTGGTAAGGAAATCCAAAGCTGGCCACGATCAGTGGGTGGTTCCTACCTCATTCCGAAGCCTGATGTTAAGTCACGCCCATGATGCGGCCACTGCCGGTCACAGGGGGTTTCACACAACATTGGAAATCTTAAGAGAGGTTGCATACTGGCCACACATGGGGCAGGACCTCGACCAATACTTGAAGGGGTGTCTTGTGTGTGCACAATTTCAGCCATCATCCCTCACACACCGGGCACCTTTACAAAAGAGGGGAATGACACTCCCATGGTCAGATTTACAAATCGACTTTGTAGGCCCTGTGATTCGCTCGGCTAGGGGGAATAAGTACATGTTGACTGTGACATGCTTGTTCACCAAGTGGGTGGAATGTCTCCCAGCCCCAAACTGCAAGGCAGAAACGGCAGCTGCCTTGATGATTAACCACATCTTTTCCCGTTTTGGTCTACCTCAAAGGATTGAGTCAGACAGAGGTAGCCACTTCACCAGTGAAGTAATGACAAAGATGTGGGAGATACTGGGAGTCAAGAGAAAGCTGCATATTGCTTATAGACCAGCTTCTTCTGGGGCAGTAGAGAGATATAACCGAACCATTGTGAGCATATTAAAGAAGTTTGTGGCAGATTCTGGGCCAAGTTGGGATATCCGATTACCTTTGGTCCTAATGGCCATCAGATCTACCCCTTCATCTGCAACCAAAATGTCACCATTTGAGTTGATGACTGGGCGCAAGATGGTGCTTCCTCAGCATTTGCTCTACAGGACCCAAGAGCAGACACTGATAAATGCCTCCACTACTCATGAGTATGTAGAGAATTTAAGGAAACACCTCCAACATGCTTTTGCTTATGCTCAGCGGAATCTAGAAAGATCAGCTGATAGCATGAAGACCCACTATGACCTGAAAACTTCCAGGAAGGAATATCAGGTGGGAGACCGGGTCTATCTATACAACTTCCAAAGGAACCAGGCCAAGCAGCGCAAATTTTTGCCTACATGGAAGGGACCCTTTGAGATCGTCGATAAGATCTCCCCTGTGGCCTACAAGATCCGCATCCCCAAAGGCGGTTCGGCAGAGGGGGAAGACAAGTGGGTACACATAAACCAGTTGAAGTGTTGCCATCCCAGGCACACTCTGCAACAACTGGAGGAATCCTCTGGAATCCTAGCGGGTACTGTATCAGACTAATTCAGTTCCAATCATAAAACGTACCACATCTAGTCTCTAACATACTGTGATTTGTATGAAACTGTCTCTTAGTCATACTGTTTTTCAAAATAAGAATGTAATGTTTCGTTATGATGAAATGCATATGCTGCCCCACTATCTCAACAGTGGTGGAAAAACGTCTATGAGTAGGTATTGCCGCTCTTCCTTTGTCGTCCTAGGAGAAAGAAAACCTGAAGACGGGCCGAGGAGGGCGATCCGGAGACCGGGAACGAAGATTCAATGGGCCCAGTGGACCGCCCAATATTCCCATCAGGAACGGCGAGGAGAACCATCGATCAGTACCGGATGGAGAAGAAGATGATGAACTGTGCCATCTATTGGAAGAAGATGAGGAAACATCCCAGGTCTTGCGAGTCCCATTCGTGAAATAGAATGGCCATCGCAAGAGGGGGGCTTGTGGGATGTATTTACCCATGCATCCGAGCCATACCTCAAAACTGTGCAGTACTGACATGGAAAACATCATGATGGCCAGAGCTTCCCAGAAAATGCACAGGGAAATGCATGAAGAATAGGCTGCCATTCATTTTTGCCGATGTTATGGGCACAGAAGGAAACTGCCTAAAACCACCATTGGACTACCCGCACAGTAGTCTGAAACCATTGGGAATGGAAATGCTGATTGCCAAATGCAACCTAGAATTGTGGGGAATTCATTTCTTAAATCCCAAAAATGGGTGCAGTACCAGTACTCACCACTATCCAAAAGCCGGCAGTTTAAAACCACCCTGTGTTTCTCTGAAGGCAAGCCAAAGTGCCTATTTCAAACATTGCAATATGTGCAAAATACTCACTGGACACCAGCAGACATTTGGTAGAATGGAGTGTTGTGTGCCTACAAAATCTGGGAAATGAAGAGCCCAAAACAATGCTTATAACAAAACTGCTATGGAGTCAGCAGTTTAAGTTGCACTGGATTTAAAGACACTAAAATCGAAAATGTTTAGATTAAATGAGTGACCTATGTTTGGTGTCACATGCCTTTGTAACTGTTTAAATGTCATAGTTTTAAACTTAGAATCAGCCTTCTAGCTGCATATGTGAAAATGTTTAGTTTTATTTGAATGCAGGAACTGGGGAACAAAAAGTGACATTTTATCTGAAACCTGGCTTAAGGAACTGAATTCTGCCTGGCAACTACCCCCATCAGGAGTGAAACTTGAGTCACAGCTGTGTTCCCAGGCCTAGCTGCCCTTTTGCTGCTCACACTAAGGATATGCCATCTATCTGATAATTGAATTACCTGTGCTCTGCAGGAAAGTGAACAAAGCCCTGTCCTGGCTCAGGCAAAGGTTTTATTGGCAGGAGTCGTAAATGGTCGTAAAAAGTGGCTTCCTCCTGAGGAAAGGGGAGGGGCACTGCCTGTGAGAGCAAGCTCGCTTGGCAGAACTGGATTAACCAGTATTTCTACCTTGTGCTGAGAGAAAACCACACCCCTTTGTAGCCAGAATATTGTTTAGAAAAAGATTAATAACTCATAGAGCGGACATGTGAAAATTTTATAAATGATACCATAATTCTTGTGATTTTTCTGCCCACATTTTAAGAGGTTTTTCGACCCGGTGGTATGTACAGGGGGGTGTCAGCGGAAAAGTGGATATTACTCTAAATGTGTCCATGTTAAAAATCTGAAACTTCATCAGTTAATGTCCCTACTCCCTGCGCACATGTATGTAAAGTTGGGTCCATGTCAGAAATTGAAAAATCAGTTAAAAAGTCCATTATGTGCCATCTCTGAATGCAAGCTCCTAGAAAGAGCAGATTTGGACAGAGACATGGCTAAATTCAGCCACACCATGTATATGTAATTTCAAGCAACTGTGTAACTGTGAAATATGTCTTTTATTATCAAATATAGAATGTGTGCAATCTGACAAGGGAGTGCCCTCTTGGCAAGCCATAAAATGACATCCCTCTGACTCACAGTTCATTCCCCAATCAAATGATAAATGGAAGTTTGACCAATTAGAAGCTGAGAGAGAGGTAGGGTCAGTGATGCTAGAACACACCCACATTCTAAACACATAAAAGCAGACAGACAGGACAGATAGGGACCTTCAATTCCATTTGCTGCAACGCGCTCTGCCGGACCATACAACATCCAGAGATCCAGACTTTACCTCCATCAAACCTCCAGAGAGCCAAACTAGAGACTTCAATCTATCCAGAACTAGAGACCAGACCAGAGGGAGAAAGCAGTGCTGTACCCAGAGAGAAAGCAGTGCTGTGCCCAGAGAGAGACCCGAGCCCAGTCCAAAACCCTGACCAGATCCATGGCGAGGCCCATTTCACTCAAGAATATAGTGTGAGTACCTAGAAAACTGTGCAGAACCAATCTCTTAGTTAAAATAATATAATTCAATCTATTTAATCTAAGTAGAACTGCCTCCTAACTGTCACCTGTCATTTGTAAAGCTGTCACTTGTCATTTTCTAGTCGCAAGCTGCACTTGTCTTTTTGAACTTTAAAACTTCAAATCTGAAAAACGACCTTCACAAAATCGCTCATATCTCCGCAACCGTTTGTGCTAGAGACTTGCAATAACTTTTATTTGAAAGCTTAGAATCTTAGCTTTGAATCGCACCTAGAACCGAATTCCTACCCCTTATAGTTTTACCGCAATCGCGGAACATGCATCCGCGAATTTTGCCGCGATTTGCAAATTTCTTCACATGTAAAAACTGCTGCTGCTTGCCTTCCATTTGCCAGAAATTCGTTTAACCTGCTAACTATCCCTGCCCCATTGCTAGTGTGAGCCTGGACTAATATTAACTAGATACCACTCACCCTGAACCTCTGAAAGGGAATTAAAAGTATTTTAGCATATTTTTTTAATTCATTGCCAGCACATATCAAAGCAATTTGGGCCTGTGTTTTCAAACTTATGTAGTCTAAGTTTGCTGGATTGAACTGAATTACAGTTGATTGCATTTCTGAGAACTGTGTGCTTCCTTCCATTTCCTTGCATTGCATCAAGGGGGGGAGGGGATTGCCAGAGAAAAGTGATTACATTGTATTGTTGAAATCATATTGAGTATTTTCTATACTGCATTTCATTCATTCAACATTCCATCCATTTGAACTCTATAAAGCATTTTCTACCACATTATACTTCTGTACCTATTTACCAGTGTGCTACCTTATCCATTTCATCTCAACTCCTTAGTAATTATAAAGAAGTGTGCTAGTGCCAGATTCTCCGTTGTTGATCTTTATCATATCAGATTAAGTGTGCTATTCAATTATTAACTTATTATAAAGTGTGATATATATATATTTTAAATTATCAAATAAACCTTTTAAACTTGCAAAACAGAACTACTTCTTGGCTCAGTGGGGTCAGGGGGATTCCAAGAGAGGGGTGTTATATAGGGGTAGTCATCCAGAACGCATGAACTGGACCTAAAGATATATCAATAAGGGTTTTCATTCAGTATTCTAGACTAGGCGTTAACTTAGCTGTAGTGCTGAATTGAATCCTCTTACAGAGTGTGCGTGAACAATGGTAAGAGCTTCATCAGCGAAGCCATGTTTCGCCAACTCCCAAAAGATCCAGCCATTCCCACCTTCAAACTGATAGACAAATGGGAAATGGACCTGGAAGCACCCAATTCAAAACATCTCCTGCCAAGCAGGTGTATGCTCAAAATCTCCATTGGCAACAAGAGCATAGTCCATAATTGTTGGGTCGTGCGAGACGTCACTGCCGCCTTTTACTTAGGCAGTGACATTCTCAATCGCTTTACCATTAGTTTGGACCTAATAAACTTCAAAGCTTGGTCCCGATTAGCGGATAATCCCATGGGCTTTGATGATCCAGAAAAAGCATTTAGGTCAGCTCAATTGCTACCTTATGCAGTTGAGATTCAGATCAAAGAGGAAGTCACCATCCCAGAAAGGACTCGACAATTCTCCCTGGAAGTGAAAGTTAAAAGGGGACAAGAGTTGAAAAACCCTGATGCTTACATACATCTAAATGCTTCTCTCCAACAGCAAGGGTTGGGGGTAAACCCAACTCCATTAGTCAACATAGAACATGACACCATTCCAATAGAGGTGGATAACAGCGACTTAAAGAGTATTACTATAGCCGCAGGCACCATTATTGGAATGGCGGTTGAGGACCGACATTTCTCCATTGATCTTGGAAATGAACTGTTCCCCAAGGACCAATCCCCAAGGACTGTTTTGACAGTGACAGGGATGACAATACAACACCAGACAGGATTTTTACCCGGCATGGGGGGAACTTCCTGGTGTAAACTTCCTGCCCTTATGGTAAGGAAGATGTGACTTTTGACTTCAGGAGGGATGAGGTGATTTTCCAGGTCCATGAGGGCTGCCTTTCCCACCTGAAGCCTCCGGTCCAAATCAGCACCCTGACCAGGGACTTCTCCACCCAGCTGGAGGAGGCCGCGGAGATAGCCAAACCAGAAGTCTTTCCAGGCTTCAGGCAGATGGTGGAAGAGAGAGTCAACCTAGCTGATGCCTGTGTGACTCTGGAACAAAAGCAAAAGTTGAAACAAGTTTTCTTGGATTTCCAAGATCTCTTTGCGGTAGACTCATATGACTGTGGTCGCACTGACATCCACACAACAACAATCCCCACGGACCCTGGCATGACTCCTGTGTTTGTGAAGCAATATCGCTTGCCTCTCGCATCAATGGAGTCCCTTACTGAAATAATTAAGAACCTTGAGTCCCGGGGAATAATCCGTCCAGTCCACAGCACCTTCAATAACCCGGTGCTGGGAATATTGAAGCCGAACGGCCAGTGGAGACTCTGTGCTGACCTTAGGGAGCTCAACAAACGGGTCCATACTTCCCGATGGCCTCTGCCCTACATTGACCAAGGGCTGGCCCAGATCCAGCGGTCACAGGTATTCACTGCAATAGACCTGACAAATGGATACTGGACCGTGCCTGTCAGTAGGGAGGACCAATACAAACTGGCTTTTACCTTTGGGGGCCAGCAGTACACATGGACCCGGACTCCCTTCGGATACCTTAACTCCGGTAATGAGTTCAATATTTTCCTACATAAGGCCATGCCCGACCTGGGTGCGAGGGGTAACCTGGGTTATGTAGATGATGTCCTCATCAAAAGTTCATCTGTGGAGGAACACATAGCGGAGATCCGTTATGTTCTGACGCAGTTGAGGGCCGCCGGAGCAAAACTTTCCTTTCAGAAAGCACAGTGGTGTAGAACCCGTGTTAATTTCTTGGGGCATGAGATTACTCCTCAGGGTCTCTGTCCCCAGGAAAAGAAAGTGGAAGCACTTCAGAAACTGAAAGACCCCACAACTCTGCGGGAACTAAGGAGCCTCCTTGGACTGACTAATTACAGCAGAAAGTTCATTGAGGGCTACGCAGAGATTACCAGACCCCTGATTCATCTCCTGAAGGGGGGGGTCAAGTGGGAATGGGGTCCAGAACAATCCGAGGCAGTAAGACAACTCAAAAGAAGCCTCTCACAAGCGCCTTGCCTAGCTTACCCTGTCAGAAACAAGGAGTTCTTCCTGGAGACGGGGTTCTCTAATACGTGCTTGACGGCAGTATTATACCAAAAGCATGACAAGGTCAATAAAGTAAGAAGGCACTCCTGGCAACGGTGTGGGCATTGAAGAATTACCGCCCGTTTATCCAGGGGGAACACATCATAGTGGAGACTCCACACCAGCCTCTGCAATATCTCCAAAGTGACAGAATCCGGGCCGGAAGTGTGAGTAATTCCCGAATTACCTCCTGGATTCTGTCAATGCAAGGCTTTTCTGTGGAGGTCAGATACGGCCAAAACAAGAAGAGTCACCTCGCGCAGGGTCTGGCTGACTTGCATGATTGTGCCAGAGAAAACTGTCTCGAGGACGAAAGTCTAAAAGTCAAGGACAACACGGAGGCATACCTTAATTCCCCACACAAAGTCTTTGAAGAAGACAAGTGTGAGGGAATGCCCACTGTGTATGTGGATGGATGCTCTTACCATGTTGACAACGACGGGGAGAAAGAACTGGTGGCCGGCGTAGGGAATGCATGGGTGAATGAGTCCCCAGAACCCTCTGCTGGATACAAAATTGGTCCCCGAAGTAGTCAGGTGGCAGAATTGATGGCTGTGCATCAAGCCATCCTCACTGCTGTCCAGCATCAACTCCACGAACTGGTCATAATCACAGATTCGGATTATGTACGGAATGGGTTCGTGGAGCACCTGGATATTTGGAAAACCAGAGGCATGTTATGTGCTAACAACAAACCCTTGAAACATGGGAAGTTGATCCAAAACATTGATGATCTGGTCACCTCGAATGAGATGACCATCTATTGGAAAAAGATCAAGGGTCATTCCAAAGTAGAGGGACCAGACAAAACTGGAAATGACTTAGCTGATCAGCTGGCCAAAACCGGGGCCATCCAAGGGGATCTAATTGAGATTGAGTCCCTGTTGGGGGAAATCCAGGTCACTGCTATCACTAGGTCCCAGACAAATGCTCACAACGACCTTTCAATTGCACAATGGAGTAAGGAGACCCCTGATGCTGATTTGATTACCGCTCAGAAGGGGGATCCAATTATTGGTAAGTTTTACCAGCACCTTGAGGACCCTGAGAACTTTCCCCTGACGGATACCGATTACATTGGGAAAGAGGACCTAAGAGTGTTGATGAAATGTCCAAAAATGTTCCGGATCCAAGACGGTTTGTTGGTAAGGAAATCCAAAGATGGCCACGATCAGTGGGTGGTTCCTACCTCATTCCGAAGCCTGATGTTAAGTCACGCCCATGATGCGGCCACTGCCGGTCATAGGGGGTTTCACAAAACATTGGAAATCTTAAGAGAGGTTGCATACTGGCCACACATGGGGCAGGACCTCGACCAATACTTGAAGGGGTGTCTTGTGTGTGCACAATTTCAGCCATCCTCCCTCACGCACCGTGCGCCTCTCCAAAAGAGGGGGATGACACTGCCATGGTCAGATTTACAAATCGACTTTGTAGGCCCTGTGATTCGCTCTGCTAGGGGGAATAAGTACATGTTGACTGTGACATGCTTGTTTACCAAGTGGGTGGAATGTCTCCCAGCCCCAAATTGCAAGGCAGAAACGGCAGCTGCCTTGATGATTAACCACATCTTTTCTCGTTTTGGTCTACCTCAAAGGATTGAGTCAGACAGGGGTAGCCACTTCACCAGTGAAGTAATGACAAAGATGTGGGAGATACTGGGGGTCAAAAGGAAATTGCATATTGCTTACAGGCCAGCTTCTTCTGGGGCAGTAGAGAGATATAACCGAACCATTGTGAGCATGTTAAAGAAGTTTGTGGCAGATTCTGGGCCAAGTTGGGATATCCGATTACCTCTGGTCCTAATGGCCATCAGATCTACCCCTTCATCTGCAACCAAAATGTCACCATTTGAGTTGATGACTGGGCGCAAGATGGTGCTTCCGCAGCATTTGCTCTACAGGACCCAAGAGCAGACACTAATAAATGCCTCCACAACTCATGAGTATGTGGAGAATTTAAGGAAACACCTTCAACATGCTTTTGCTTACGCTCAGCGGAATCTAGAAAGATCGGCTGATAGCATGAAGACCCACTATGACCTGAAGACTTCCAGGAAGGAATATCAGGTGGGGGACCGAGTCTATCTATATAACTTCCAAAGGAACCAGGCCAAGCAGTGCAAATTTTTGCCTACATGGAAGGGACCCTTTGAGATTATAGACAAAATCTCCCCTGTGGCCTACAAAATCCACATCCCCAAAGGTCCTTTGGCAGCGGGGGAAGACAAGTGGGTCCACATAAACCAGTTGAAATGTTGCCATCCCAGGCACACTCTGCAACAACTGGAGGAATCCTCTGGAATCCTAGCGGGTACTGTCTCAGACTAATTCAGTTCAACCATAAAACATACAACATCTAGTCTCTAAATATTGTGATTTGCACGAAACTGTCTCTTAGTTATACTGTTTGTTTTTCGAAATAAGAATGTAATGTTTTGTTATGATGAAATACATATGCTGCCCCACTATCTCAACAGTGGTGGAAAAATGTCTATGAATAGGTATTGCCGCTCTTCCTTTGTCGTCCTAGGAGAGATGAAACCATGGAGAATGACCAAGGAGGACGATCCGGAGACCGGGAGCAGAGACGCAACGGGCCCGGTGTACCGCCCAATATTCCCATCAGGACCGGCGAGGAGAACCGATCGATCCGACCGGATGGAGAAAAGATGCTGAACTGTGCCATCTATTGGAAGAAGATGAAGAAACATCCCAGGTCTTGCGAGTCCCATCAGTGAAACCGAATGGCCATCGCAAGAGGGGGGCTTGTGGGATGTATTTACCCATGCATCCGAGCCCTACCTCAAAACTGTGCAGTACTGACATGGAAAACATCATGATGGCCAGAGCTTCCCAGAAAATGCACAGGGAAATGCATGAAGAATAGGCTGCCACCCATTTTTGCCGATGTTATGGGCACAGAAGGACACTGCCTAAAACCACCATTGGACTACCCACACAGTAGTCTGAAACCATTGGGAATGGCAATGCTGATTGCCAAAAGCAAACCCATAACTGTGGGGAATTCATTTCTTAAATCCCAAAAATGGGTGCATTACCAGTACTCACCACTATCCAAAAGCCGGCGTTTTAAAACCACCAGATTTTACTTTTTTGTAGAAAACTGAATAAATGAACCCAAAACATGCCAAAGAAAGACATTTTAAGAGGTGGATCCAATGTAAAGTTATATTCTGAAGTGACTTGAAGGTTTATAACAAGACTGGCTGAGCTGTGGATTTCAGCAATTTAAGTAAATTTGGACTGAAAGACACTACAAATCTAAATGTTCAGATTGACTGAGTGACCTACTTTTGAGTGTCACATAGGTTGAAATTGTTTAAATGTCATAGTTGTAAACTTAGAATCAGCATTCTAGCTGCATATGTAAAAATGTTTAGTTTTATTTGAATGCAGAAACTGGGGAACAAAAAGTGACATTTTATCTGAAACTTGGCTTAAGGAACTGGATTCTGCCCACCAGCCACCCCCATCAGGAGTGAAACTTGAGTCACAGCTGTGTTCCCAGGCCTATCTGCCTTTTGCTGCTCACACCAAAAGGGATATGACACTTCCCTGATTGAATTACCTGGGCTCTGCAGGAAATTGAACAAAGCCCTGTCCTGACTCAGGCAAATGTTTTATTGCAGATGTCGTAAAACAGCTTCCTCTTGGCAGAAGCTGGGAGTGGCAGGGTCTCTGAGCTTGGCAGAAACTGGAAAGACTGGTTTCTGTACCATGTGACCTGAAAAGACACACCTCTATAGCCAGAATATGGTTTTAGAAAAAGATGAATAACTCATAGTACGGACTTGTGAAAATTATTTAAATGATACCATAATTCTTGTGATTTTTCTGCCCACATTTTAAGAGGTTTTTCGAACCGGTGGCATGTTCAGGGGGGTTTTAGCGGAAAAGAGGATATTACTCAAAATGTGTGCATGTGAAAAATCTGACACTTCATCAACTAATGTCCATACTCCTTGCGCACATGTGTGTAAATTTGGGGTAATGTCCGGAATTGCAAACCAGTTTAAAAGTGCAAAATATTGCCATTTCCCAGGAAGAGCAGAGTTTGAACAGGAGATACCTCCTGTGAGATGTGAGGGGTGCATATGATTTTAAAACAATATGTACCTCTGCAAATATGTATTTGGTTCAAATCTAGATTTGTGTGTAAGTTGACAGGAGGAGTGGACTTTCTGCAGGCTGTAAAATGACATCACTCTGACCCAACTTAGCTCCCCCAATCAGGGAAGAAATGAAAACTTGGCCAATGATAAGTGGAGAGGAGCTGGCTAGTGATGCTGCTCACACACACCCATTTTAAAAACACATAAAAGCAGAGAGACAGGACAGATAGGGACCTTCAAATCCATTTGCAGCTGGAAGCTCTGCCGGGAAAATCCATACCTTGCCTCCATCAAACCTCCAGAAAGCCAAACTAGAGACTTCAATCTATCCAGAACCAGAGACCCAGACCAGACCAGCAGAGTAGAGCTGACCTGTTAGCAGAACCAAAGAGAGCTGACCCAGATCACTGTGAAGTGCAGAGACCAGAGTCCAGTTTAAAACCTGACCAGATCCGTGGCGAGGTCCATTTCATTCAAGAATATAATGTGAGTACCTAGAAAACTGTGCAGAACCAATCTCTTAGTTAAAATAATATAATTCAATCCTATTTTAATCTAAGTAGAACTGTCTCTTAACTGTCACCTGTCATTTGTAAAGCTGTCACTTGTCATTTTCTAGTTGCAAGCTGCACTTGTCTTTTTGAACTTTAAAATTTCAAATCTGAAAAACGACCTTTATTTAATCGCTCATATCTCCGTGACCGTTTGTGCTAGAGACTTGCAGTAACTTTCATCTGGAAGCTGAGATCCTAGGCTTTCATAGGACCCCAAAACGATAGTGATAGTCCTTGTCGTTCCTCTGTAATCGCACCAGACGCATTCGCGAATTTTACCGCGATTTGCAAATTTCTCCACTTGCAAAAAGATAGCTGCTTTTGCTTTCCTCTGAAAGAAATTCGTTTGCCTCATAAAAACCATCCCTGCATCATTGCTAGTGTGAGCCTGGACTAATATTAACTAGATACCACTCACCCTGAACCTCCTAGAGGGAATTAAAAGCATTTTAGCATACTTTTTTCTACATTGCCAGCACATTTAAAAGCATTTGGGCCTGTGTTTTCAACGTCTGTAGTCTAAGTTGCTGGGTGAACTGAATCACATTTGATTGCATTTCTGAGAACTGTGTGCTTCCTTCCATTTCCTTGCAATGCATAAAGGGGGGGAGTGGATTGCCAGAGAAAAGTGATTACATTGTTTTTGCTGAAATCCTATCAAGTTATTTTCTGTATTGCATTTCATTCCACATTGCATCCATTTGAAACCATAAAAGTATTGTTGCTATCTTATCCATTTCATGTCAACTCCTTAGTGATTATAAAGAAGTGTGCTAGTGCCAGATTCTCCGTTGTTAATCTTTATCATACCAGATTAAGTGTGATATCCAATTATTAATTTATTCTAAAGTGTGATATATATATATTGCTTTACTTCTCAAATAAACGTTTAAACTTGCAAAACAGAACTACTTCTTGGCTCAGTGGGGTCAGGGGGATTCTGAGAGAGGGGTGTTATATAGGGGTAGTCATCCAGAACGCATGAACTGGACATAAAGATATATCAATAAGGGTTTTCATTCAGTATTATAGACTAGGCGTTGACTTAGCTGTAGTGTTGAATTGAATCCTCTTACAGCACGACAGTACATGATACAAACTTAAAGAAATGCTTTTTTTTTTACATCAAGATGTCAGGCCTTTTTAACTGACCTCTCAATTCCCTTTCCTTACGTTGCCAACAGTATTCACCTTTGTACACAGTCTGTCCATGACTATGCCACACTTGGTTTAGGCTTCCTAGTCACAGAATTAACATTCTGGAGGTTGAGCTGGGATAAAAAGTACAGCAATGCTCAGGCAAAGAAGCCACCAAACGTCCAGGATTACCCAGGCACACTCTCGAGTCCCTCATGCATCCAACATTTCATTGTGAACTAACTTACTATTCACAAAATCTTGGAAACACAACTCAATTATCACAACACTTTAGGACGTATCCGCCTCCTCGCTTTTGCAGAACTATGGCCATATACACCCATGCCATCACAAAGCATTCTTCTCCTGCTGCGTACCTCCTTCCCTGCCTGTGTAGGATATTTGTTTCATTTTCCTTTCCGCTTACCTTCTGCGTGCTCATGTTCTGTCTTCGAGAAGACTATGTCCTGAAAACCCCTCGCAGAGGCACAGTACACTGCTCCACGGACAAGCCCATGTGCTCTGATAGGACTATGGTTGAGTGATCAAGGGTATGAGGAGAAGCGAACTATCAACATACAAATCCTTGGTTATAGTATACAGAGAAATACTTCAGATATCTAGTGTTAGATACTTTGCTTACCGACCAATAAATGATCACTGTGTCTTCTCATGAATTGACATTTCCCAAAGCTCTGAAGACCTGATTACAAGTTGGGAGTATTTTTCATCACGGAATACCACCATAAGAATAGACCACTTCCATTGGTGTTAGTTTCTGAATATTTTCCCAATTATGAGTTTACCACCGGCCAAGGTGGAATTGCTTGAATACACTACCTCTGACAGTGTTAATCATATTATGTGTCTTAAATAAACGTTTCCTTTATTTCCACCTTCAATGTAACTGTAGAAATGGATATTGCACAGGTGTACTTCATACAGCTACTGTGCTTTATAATGCACAAAAGGCTAAATTCTGACCCTTTTATGCATTATATGAAAGGTGATGAGAGTCGGGCATCAGAGATGCCCCCCTTTTCATCCCCCTACCATGGCCCATTCACACATGTTGTTTACTGTACTAAATGGAAGAGAAGGTTGAAGGTTAAGAGAAGGTGGAAGAGATGGTTGAAGTTTACGGTAGCTTACATATCCCATACTACGTGGGTGACATATACGTAGGAAACGCACAACATAACTGACCTCTATGTATTCCTTGATGAGCAGCATCTTGAGATCCTTCCTGAACTGCAGAAGCGTTGAATACTCCTGGCTGAGACTGAGTTGTTGTTCCAGTAGGTTGGGGCTTAGCAACAGACGTTCTGTTTACTGGTTTTCTCTTTCCATGCCAGTTTAGTCTTGAGACGTGCAATGGTCTGCCCCTAGAGGATCGCATCGAACCTGAGGCAGAGAGTGTGTGGCAGGGGTGTTGCTAGGTCTGGAAAAGACCCGGGGCTATGCTAATGTCAGAACTGTTGGGATTCTATCCGGGACTACAACCAAAAGACCAGGGGCTATAGCTCCATGAGCCACCCCCTAGCAACACCTCTGGTGTGTGGCTAGTTAGGGTGGTGTTCAGGCAACTGTTGACTTATATGTGATGCAGGCAGTTTCGACAAGTAACCTGGCTGGTATGGGTGGTTAATGTAATTCTCTTGGGATGGAGGAGATGTGGTCACATTTCTCAGTTACTGTAATGAGGAGTGCAGAGGTGTGCTGAGCAGCCTTAAGGGGTCCAGCTATAAGGCCAGGGATCCGGCAATGAGAGCATTCCGTTAATTGAGGTGTGAAGTTACCAGATCCGGGACTGTCGTTCTGAAATCCTCAGGTGGGAGGAAGGGTGCCATCTTCCAGAGGAGTGCTAATTGATTGCAGGTGGTTTGGACTTTTGTGTTGTGATTTTGCCAGAAGGAGAATTTGCTGTTAACAATGGACTTGAGTGATACAGCACATGGGACCAACTGAGGTTTGAATTCATTAAGGTGCATGTCATTCAAACACCCTTAGTTTCTCATGAAATATGTTACCACTGAAGAGTGTGTACATAGTAGGCCTCAGTTGCACCCAAAGTGCCAGAAACTGTTCAATGGCTAGGTTTTCTCTGGCAAGTCCTGGAATCATCTCATGACCTAAATTGCAGGTCGCTTTACCCAGTCCAGAGGTACCAGGAAGCTTGAGAACACTGTGTGTTCATACACTTCCTTGTATAATGAACCCCCAATCCTGCTACCCAACCTTCTAGAGCAGGAGTCATCAACCTGCGGCTCTCCAGATGTGTTGAACTATGACTACCATAGTCCCTCACCATTGAATATGCTGTATAGGGCTGTTGTAGTCCAAAACATCTGGAAACCGAAAGGTTGCAGACCCCTGTTCTAGAGAAATGTTTTAAGCATGGCTAGCTCAACAACTAAAAGGTAGGGGCGCCATGTCACAGGCTCTGAATTCTTTTTATTCAAGTTGATCAGAGACGCATCCAACATGAGACACAATGCGTTCCAGGATCTCAAAGGAGTGACTGCAGTAACTTTATTGTACATTTCCACTCTGTGAACCATCTGCATTAAAATGCATGTACGGTTCATTGGAAGCCGTCCTGTGGTTTTTCAAGTAATTCATATCAGAACACCTGGAGCACATTTTTAAAGCACGTTGGTGAGAAACAAAAGCCTCTGAAATATGTTTAAAAAAAATGTTGCTTCTTGTTTTGACAGGTTTTCAGTTTAAGGTCAGACACCGACGGAGACAGCAGTAAAATGATTTGAAAAGAGTAGTTCTGTGAACGCATTTAGCATTCATGCGTCACAATTATAGGGCTACAATATTAAAAAGAGAAACATAGCTTTCATGATTAATATCCTTAAACTGAGTCTTGTTGTTTATGTTCAGCAACGTTAGAAGAACTGTATTAGTGGCGAGACGTTTTGAGGAAGCATAATTGTATGGAATGGCGCCAACCAAGAATTGTTCATTAAATAACAAACATGGGTAATTAAAAAAGGATGTAAGTACGAAGATTATTGTAAACGTATTACTTTGAAATGTCTCGGATTACAATATGGTGAAACACAAGTCTTAATTATGTCTCAAATTAAAATATGATGGAACACACAATATGCAAATTATTGTATGGTGTTATGCAGGGCTCTATTTTGAAGAAATTATACACAACACTAATTTCCAAATGTATTACACTTCTAAAATGTCAGCATATTGAAAACAAAAATCATAATTCACTGGCCTGCCATAGCAACATATGCTTTCTTCATGCCGCCTACAAGTCTCCAAAGACTCGAGGAAAGTGGAAGAGGAGGCGTGCCTTGAACTGGGCTTTCCCACAGACTGAAACGTGTCGAATTCACAGTATGAGGCGCTGATCACAGTCAGATCTAGAAAGATTGCATATCAAGAAAGACTAGATACAGGTACTGGGTTAAGTGAGTGGTGAAGATGGGTATATGTTGTCTGATTCTCTCCAGACGAAGATGATTTGAGGTTTTGAAAGAAAAAAAAGATTAGAACGGATGAAGCATCGTCTTACATTAACTATTTAAATCATAAAGCACACAGTGTCAGACAACACCAACGGTTGTATTGTCAGATGCTTGAATTAGCAGTTTGATCAAAGGGAGGGGGGGTGAGGAGGACTCAGGCATCCTAACTGGTATCTTTGTTGCCACTGCTCCCATTACCACCTAATTTGGTAATGGAAGCTGACACTCCCTCTGACTCAGGCCTGCTTGGCTTTCAAAACTCAAAATGATCTTTGCCTGGAAAGCTTCGGAGAATGGGCCTCATCACGAGCTGGCTGGTATCCTGGCTGGGATACCACCCAACATTATTAGCGTTAGCACCCACTGCCGGATCTCGGGTTGCTTGCTAACTGTTAGTCCCAATTCCCCATTGGGTTCATTGGACCCAATGGGGAATTTCCGGTGTAATTACCGTGTGGTAATACTGCCAGCGGTAATTGCACCAAAAATGAGTATTTGTCCAGCGTGTTTATCCCCAGCTCTGAGCTGGGGGTAAACACGCCTGACTCGAGATTGGATGGACCCTTAACACCAATACCTCTGCTTTTAAGGGCTACCACCCGACTTGTGATCAGGCCCTTCAAGCATGTAACACTTTTAACACAGACTCATTTGTCAAATATAAAGATCTCTGGAGATTCTTAGGTTACCAGAATGGTCTTGCAATTTGCGAAAAGCTGCAGGCAACCCTCATTGGTGCAATGTGCCCATCCACTTTCTTGCAGGAATATTGTGAAAGTGTATACTAGGAAATAATTTATAAGGTTATTCTAGGCTTTCATAATGTGCTTTCCTCAGTAAGACAAGTGTAATGTTCGAATTACAGCTTGGATATACTGGAAGTTATCATCAGGTATTACCATTAAAAAAATGTTAAAAGGAGTCAGTTTAGAATGTTGGCAATATTAAATAATAGCTTTTTTTAACATATTTTGCCGAGAGTACACACCATTATTTCTTTCAAAATGTCATTTTGTCTTGGAACGTGTCACGTTCATATTAAAACCCGTGAACGTTTTCTTGTTGAACTAAGGCAATGTTGAATTGTGCATGCTCTCCAGGGGTTGGATGTGAACATGAAGACACATAAAGACCATGAGAACATAGCAGACAGTATTAATAAAGAGCAGGGGTGTTGCTAGGTTTGCAAAAGATCTGGGGCTAAGCTCATGTCGGGGCTGTCTGGGACTCGGGGCTAGCTAGCCTTTTGGATGTAGCCCCTGAGTTTCTATCATGGGCTACAACCAAAAGATCAGGGGCTATAGTCCTCTCAGGCACCCCCTAGCAACGCCTCTGATAAAGAGATTAGAGAAAGCACACCCGTCTACAGCACTCGCCCAGAGAGAAAGAGAGAGGAAGATAGAGACAGAAAGTGCGACCGAGGGCTAGAGAAAGAGAGAGATTGAGTTAGAGAGGCAGAGAAAGTCGTCAGAAACAGTGGGGGTGCATCAGAGAACGATCCGAAGAGTGCAGCTAATGTTATTATATTGGTTCAGCAAACCTAACATCTGAAACCCAAACATGAATCATGTGCCTGCGCCGGGTTGCTAACATGTGTAAAGCCGTTGGGGGCAGACAATGTGAGCATCCAACATGGCTTCTCTCAAGCTTTTAACCGTGCTTGCTGCCCCCTTTCGCTATTGTCCACTGCTGCGCCTTTATTGCCCAAGCATTTAATCCCTTTGGCCTACGTGCATAATAATGGTGCCTTCTTGCTAAATGTGTGCAACTTTTAAATTCCAAGAGCGTAAATGGGTAAAAATAACAATGGTCTCTTCATTATCATTGTTTTTCCAATACCGCCTCTGCTGAAAATGCAGAAAAAAATCCCCCAAAAAATGAACGCACTCTTCTGTCATCAAACTAAGTGGAAAACATATGTGAAACAGATGTCCTTTCGTTTGCGAAAATAAATCCAGCCAAAAATGACTCGGGGCCCAGGGCTCTTTCTGTCATGTCAAAGAGTATCCCTGTGGTGTAAATGGTATAACGCATCATTTGCTCACGGCTGCTCTATTGTTAATAAGACCCCCCAAATTGTTATGTATAAATTAATCTCAGTGGCTATGTCGTTATTTTGGCTTTCTTTAAAATATAGTGGTACCGTGTCCCTTCTTGAATATAGAATGTGTGCATGCCAGATGGGAGTATTTCATGTATTTGCATGTGGCCTGCCCAAAGTAAATGAGGGAATCTGATTTTCTATGCGTATACCTTATATCAATAAAACATCTTATGTGCGCTCCATTTGAGACTTTTCATTCATGTCCACTGAGACTGATGACTTTTAAGACCATCTTACATTTCAGAACAAGATTTAAATCCCAAACCGAGACCAGAAAAGGTGTAGGAGAGAACACATGAAAGCTCAATGCAACATTAGGACCTGGAGCCCTTCTACCAGGTGTTACGTCTGAGGTGGGAAGCAGCTTTCCGTTGGAATGATAAGAGTGCAAACAAAATTTATTAATGTTCTGTTCCCATTACCTTATCAATTGAGCTCTCTCTTTACATAGCGCAGGACACTAATATTTTTAGACCTCTTGGGATCCTGTTGGATTTGTAATATTGTCTCTTTTTAGCCTGGTTGGCTTTATTAAGCTTATTTATACCTAATACTTCTAGCCATAGAAGAGTTATTGAGATCTCTTTCGGCATTAGATAATTAAATAATAGATTTGAAGATTACGCTATCTAATCTTTAATCAGAAAATGAGGTTTTATAAATATTTGATGATATCAATCACAGACTAGACTCATAGTACATTGAACAGAGGAAGATACATACATTTAAGGCGGATACACTTGATGACTTACACAATAATGTATATACTAGGCAAGAACCCTATCAGTCCAAAAAGCCCCATTTTGATTGCACATTAAGAATAGACAGCAGGGCAGTAGTGACTTGAGTGGTGACACCATTTCAGGCAGAAGTGAGATGCCATTAGGTAGGGACATTAATACTCCTGTACCATTAGAGAAAGGACATTCTAGTCAATCGTCTCAACAAGAGACAGAAGAATAAAAAAGATAAGGTCAAAAGAAATCTAGGATCCAACACGAAGAGTTAGCACAGAATTCTATTATTGAATATTTCAAGTGGGATATTGGATAATCAGCAACTGATCTTACTAAATTGAGGATTATCCTTTATAACCACCAGTAATACTAATTTCTTTGCAGAAAGGATCTGCCTATTTAAACCTCTTTGCAGAATGTGATTACACATATTTTATTGATATCCATCCAAATGAGACAGATGAATCTACAAATGATTCAGCATACAACCTAAGAGTACATTCTATCCATGTATTAGCAAAACTGCTTTGAATATTTTTGCGACAAATTACTCAATCACTTTCACCACATAAACTATGGAAAACAGACAGAATTTACTACCGAAATAAAGTAACTTGCTCTAATTGATAACCTTGAAATGGACCCTTCTCTTACCATTATAACTGCTGACAAAGGAGGTGTGATAGTTGTAATGGAAACATGTTTTTATCAAGCGAGGTGTCTTAAATATTATGGGATCAATCAATCAACATTTATTAAACCTGACACTGACCCTATGAAAGACATTATTTTACTGATTGAGAACACTCTTGATAAAGCAGAGCACTATGCATAAACCACTGCACCTATCAAGGACATTTTGAATAGTACATTTCCTATTACACCGGTCTACTACACTCTTCTGAGTATCCAGAACAATAGTACTCATCCTCCCTTCAGACCAATAGTAGCGGGTACAGAGAATATTTCTGATCCTTTGGCAATTTACCTAGACTGTCTTTTAACACCAATAATTCAACATAATAACACATACTTATGTGATACTACACATTTTTCGAATTATTTGCACTATGTATTTGATAAGCCTTTACACCGTGATCATGGACCCTGCTATGGGAAGATATTTTCCTGTGAGTAAACAGTTTGTTATTGAATGTATACAGATCAACATGTTTAATAACTTTTATCTTTTTCACAGTACATTTTATCTGAAGGTTGTGGGCATGTCAATGGGTCAGCAATGGCACCAGTGTATGCAAATATTTACATTGATTATTTTGAGATGAGAGATATATGGATAATCCCCTTTGATCTGATGAGATTATTACCTGAAAGTGTTACATAAATTATAATATTGGTATTTGGACTTGAACTAGGGATGTTTTGGAATGATCAGAATTCAGTTAATTCTAAAATAAAGTTTACCGTGGAGATGGTTTCTCCAACCTTAAGTGTTTGGAATTTCAATATTCATTTAGGCCAGGGTGGGTTCAATACCATTTGCTGTAAAGTTATCAATAGTAACAGCACAATGTATTATAGCAGCTTTCCTCCTCATTTGATGATGGGAAGTTTACCCCATAGCCAGTTTCTGAGATGGAGAAGGATTATCTCAGAACCTAGTGCCTTTGAGACTGAAAGTGACATTTTGACAAATCGATATACAACAATGGTTTATCCAATTGAGGGGTGTATTACGGCCTTCACTATTCAGAGTACCCATTTTATGAGAACCAAACCAAAAGACCCATCTACCCCACTACTGCACGTGTATACTTACCCTAATTAGAGTCAACAAATACCTGGAGTGGTTAAGAAGAATTGGAAACTTTTATTTTGATCCTCAATTACAACTAATATTCCTGAGCCACTGGTGATAGCCTATAAAATGGGCAAAACTTATAGGACATGCTAGTTAAGACAGAATGGTCTCTGTTAAGTAGTCAAAGAAAATAATGTAGCAACTGTATTATTAATTGTAGCAACTGTAACAAAGGACAACATATTTCACAAATAGGATTGGTGATCCTGGAGGAAGTGCATGGATCCCAGAAGGGTGATGACTTATCTAAGAGAATAGCCTGATATGAGTGTACTGGATATCTCTGGTAGACACATTAGCCCTGAAAGGGATGAATGAGGATTTTAACTTAAGCTATAGCGTCTACGTTTTCATAGTTAAAGTTTGATTTACTATGTTGTATTAGGATGCAGATCTTCACTGTGACGTGTGATTGGTTCTGCTCAAGATATTGCCTGATTGATTATTTAAAATCTATATCATCATATATAGGTATTTCTCTCATATTCACTATGCCGAATGAGAATGATGACTTTTTCATTTAGTTATGACAGATTCACTTTTGTTTAGCTATTTATAAAGATACTGTAGGATTAGATATTCTGTGTATATATCTGTCAAGATACACAACCAAATAGGGAAGAGCGGTCGACACTCTCCCCCGAACCACAGAAGCCAAATTAAGTCGACCCTCCCACCGTGGTTGGCACAGGTGCCTGGTATAGTGAACAGGACACCATGTGGCAGCCAGTGGGGGGAAGAGGGTTAGGAAGAGGTTGTGGACAGGGTGGGGTATATAGGGAAACCGGGAAAAGGTTGAAGGAAACCCTAGTGTGGATAGGTCGAGGGAAGCAACAGGAAACACCACAGCACATCTTAATACATGTACCACAATGCACATTGACATAAAACACTACCTAAAGCAAGCAGGATGGAACGTACACTGGAGAAACTTACTCTCCTCATGAAGGACATAACACATGGCCCAACTTGGGCTAGCACATAGCAATAGTGATCAACAAGACATGACATGAAAACACATGTACACAATAGTACTGACTTCGAGCACTTGGTTCCTTATACCAGACATAATTTGTACGGTCATTCCTTTATCAGAAAAGTAACCCTATATGCCTGTTGACTGAGGATTGGTGTTTGAATGTCCTGGAGAAGGCCTTGCATACCAGGGCGTAGTCCCTAACAATGTCCGTATACAATTCAGCTGTAATTCAGACTCAGTACCGGACCAGTGGAGTACATGGCCGCCCCCTCCGCATCCCAACCTTTCAATAACCAAATGTTCGTGGTACAAAGAACTCAAAAACGTGGAGAAATACTCATGAGGCACTTATCTGAAGTCCGGGAGGCTCGGAACCCGTCCCAGAAGCTGGATGAAACAGCACTTCACAGCGGCAGCCTTGCTTGCAACTCGAACCGCCTGGTCACCGCCCGCCGCCGTCTCCGTGGAAATTCACTCCGACATGGAGCTCCGCACACACCCACAATAAGCCACACCTGCCGTACGCCGTGTGGCTTTAATAAACAGTTCCTAATCAAACTCATCTGGCCACACGCGCGCACGGCGGGGAACTACCAGTTTCCACAAGTTCTCAGGGGATTTGTAGTATTTGCCCTATTTGTTCAGTTTCTGGCGTCTCTTCAGTCCCGAACAACCCCTAATCCTGACAATATCACTGTATACATGGGTGTTTGTTAATGGCACATTGAATGAATTTCTTTATCATAATTTAGATTCCATAGAATGGGAGTAGAAATCATAGATGTTTTCTATATTTTAAGGCCCATACTTATTTAATTTTCCCCTTTTTAAAAATGTTTCTCAATAGGTTTAATTTCACTGTTATTTCTTGCAATTTTTTTGCCTTTGACCACATTTAGTCTTATTACAATGCTGTTAATAGATTTTCAATATTTATTTCCTTTTGCTGGCTTGTTTTCTTTCAAAATAACACAATCTCATTAATTAATCTGAATATTGTTTGAGTTTATCGCGCTCTGGTCAAGTGCCAGTGTAGTGATGTCATCGGGCAACTTATGCTATGACATCATTATGCGATGTATGTTTTTGGGATATTTTGGGCTTATAACTGGGGTGGGCCATACGGATGCAGGTTTGTTTGCCCATCCTGTGACTGTGGGTGTATGTTCATTTTATACACCTTTGCCATTGCCTTTTACTCTTTAAATATGATTATATCAATAAGTTTTCAATTACATTTTTTCAGAACTGACCATTTTTTTCATTAGCCGATTTGCCTTTAACTTTGTTCTAAAGGGGGCCTTTGATCATTTGTTGTTGTGACTCAGACCTGGTTGTCACTGCTGTTGTTGTTTTGGCCCAAATGTAGGCATTTGTCCCATAAGGACTGGAGAGTAGGCCAGACGGGAACAGAGTGCAAAGAAGTAGAGAGCCGTCCAAATGGGAGGGAAACTTAGGTGTACCCTTCTCTATAGAGGGTCAAATGGGAAACAGGGGAGAGAGATGGCTCTGACCTAATTGGACCACCGACAGAGAGCCATAGAGGAATGTATGAGGAAAGAGAGGCATCCTAATCTCGGAAACCGATGGACCTCGGGGCACTGGGAGCACACCCCCCCAGAGGAACCTGCGGGGGTGGTTGGTTACTGCACACCAGGGTGAGCTAAGTGGGAAGGGATATGGGCTGCACTTGGTCTGAACGCTGGGGGTGAAAAGGTACCACCACTGAATAGCCCACTGAAGACACACTCTTCTCCACACAACATTGGAGTGGTAAAAGTAGCACACCGGAATATACGACAGGGGAAGGAACAAGGGTCACAGTCAATCAAACAGTGTGGGTAGGATAGGGTACTGCCACCAACCAACCCTACTAAAAAACACACCCATCTACATACACCACTAAAACTCTGAACTAAACACAACCATACCTCCACAGAACACCAAATCGCATGCACTTCACTACACCACAACAATGACAAAAAACACACATAGCCTTGCACAAGAGCACATGACAGCTACCAAACAAAAAACAAACCTATGCTCAGTGAACGGTGTAAACCAAAATGAAGCTGCCAACAGCACATTGCAGCTATCTTGCTCTTTCTCCTGTCCAGTCCTACTAACTCACACCCCATTACGTACGATCCGTCAGAGCGCCAGTGGACCAGAAAGGTGAGGTGGTGACACTGCACGGTGGTGACACTGCACGGTATAAGAACCTTTAACATTACATGGCCTGCAGTAGCGGCCATGTAGTTATGATTAAGTTGCTAAACCCATAGAAAGAGCACTTTTTGGGCGTCTTATAACTTCGCTCCCCCTGGACGAATCCTCACCAAACTTTGCAAAAAAAGTATATTGCCCACTTTGAATTTTGCAAAGTTTGGTGAGGTTTGGTGAAGGGGGGCAAAGTTATAGGGGGGATCCCAACATTTCTTTTTTCCCATTGATCTAATGGCAAAACATTTATGTCATGCCTACAGCCCAAACCGCTGGACGGACTTTCACCAAATCTGAGGCAGGAGTGGCGGGTTGGTCCCGAAAGCGTGCATTTGTTAATTTGGTGTAAATCCATCCAGTAGTTTTTATTTAAACGACTAAAACATAAGAACAAAAAATTAGTGATATCTCTGTCCGCTCCATGGACACACTTCCCTGTTCGCTCCGTGGACAGGACACTGATTGGATAATTTGCTTGCGTCGTGTCTGCGGACATGCATGTTGGTCTCTGATTGACTGGGATGAGGCGAGAGGTGCGTCAAATTGTTAAAATGTTGGATGACATGCGCTGGAAGTGAGCATAAATCCAATTTTGGGGAGTGTGTTGTGTGTAGGAGTGCTTGGAGAGGATGGGGGAGTAAGAGATGGGTCAAATGCTGTATTTGTTTAGGTGGGAGAAGGCCGTGATGTGTTTGCGGTGTCCGTGATCAGCGCGGTTGTCAGCGGACATATTGAACACTGGTCGCAATACTGGCTATTTTAGTTTAGTAAATTATTTTTTAGAATGTTAATTGAAGTGTATAGCTTTGAGGTGGATGTATTATGTTTGTGGGTTGTGGTCATTTGGTAAGTGTTTGATTCTATGGGTGTGTTATGTTGCAGTGGTTGTGGCCAGGGTTTAGAGTCTTGCGTGCATGGCCGAAGGCCGTCGGCCGTAGGCCATGCACCCAAGACTCTAGGCCCTGGCCACAACCACCGCAGCATAACTCTACAATGCTACCACACATTTTGATTGTGGTATGTGGGCTGGTCAGGGGAAATATATCCGAAGGTTTTGATGGGGTCACCAGTTTATTACTCAGTAGGTGATTACCAAGTACTGGGTGATTATGTGGTCCTTGTAGATGGGAGAGTCTGAAATAAAGTAAGGGTTGCAAGGAAGGACCTGATGCTTGTGTTGCAGACTGAAGAGAAGGGGTGAGATGTTGTATGTCTTGCTTTACAACACTGTACATAGTTGTAGATGATGTGATAGATATGACTGGATCTGTGCATAGTTGATGGTGCTGTGAAATCTAGAACAGAATGGGCAACCAGCAGGAATGAGAGAGCTGTGTAGATTGGAAGAACAGTTTTAGAGGCAGTGGTGTTGTTTCAGCTGGGAGCCTTTCAAATGATATTGGCTATTGTGCGCATAAATAAAGATGCATGTATTCATCCTCGTTGTGGGTGATTTTATAGCACACTAGAAAGCCTTTTTCCATAATTATACTGTTATTTCTCTCATCTTTTAACATGAAATGACACTTTGTTAGATAGCTGTGTGTGTTGTGTCTGATTACTGATATAGACCTCTGTAAAGAAAGTTGAAATGATAGCATGTATGTGCAATATGGAGAATGTATAGATTACTAAGTACTGGGTGATTCTGAGGTAGATGTTTGTTTCTATGGGTGTCTTAGGCTGCAGTGGTTTTGGCCAGGACCTAGTGTTTTTGGTGCATGGCCGAAGGCCGAAGGTCGTAGGCCATGCACCCAAGACTCTAGGCCCTGGCCACAACCAACCACTGCAGCATAACTCTACAATGCTACCAAGCATTTTGATTCTGGGATGTGGGCTGCTTAGGGGAAATACATCTGAAGGGTTTGATGGGGTCACCAGCTTATTAATCAGTAGGTGATTACTAAGTACTGGGTGATTCTGTGGTGCTTGGAGATGGGAGTGTCTGAAATAAAGTAAGGGTTGCAAGGAAGCACCTGATGCTTGTGTTTTAGACTGAAGAGAAGGGGGAGTTGTTGTATGTCTTGCTTTACAACACTGTACATAGTTGTAGATGATGTGATAGATATGACTGCACCTGTGCATAGTTGAATGCTGTTGTGAAATCTAGAAAGGAATGGGCAGCGAGCTGGAATGAGAGAGCTGTGTAGATTGGAAGAACAGTTGCAGAAGCAGTGGTGTTGTTTCAGCTGGGAGCCTTTCAAATGATATTGGTTATCTGTGTGCATAAATACAGACGGTATAAACCACTTCTGAAGGCCTATCAAATAAACAACAAAAGATGAATAACAACAACCAATTGACACACCAACACAAATTAAATAAACAGCTACTTATGGAGAGAAAAAAACTAAGGAAAATAAAGCGTTTGGCAAAAAGGAACAATACTCCAGAAAGTTTAGATCAGCTGAAAGTGGCAATAAAGACTTACAAGAATTGGTTGTATTCCCAAAGAGAAATTCTACTCCAGGCCATCACAGCACCAATGCTGAAGATAGTCTGTGGTAGAAAATCCAGAGAGTTTCGAACTCTAATCAAAAATACATCTGATAACAACGTGGGAGAACAAACGTGGAAACATCACTTCAACACTTTGTTCCAAAAGCCAGGAAATTACATCACCACCAACTGGAAAAGTACAAACAACCCTTGGATCGTAAACTGGGACTTGGAAGACGTAAAAAGGAAAATATCCTGTCTAAACACCTCAAGGGCCCCCGGCCACGATGGGATTTCGAATGCAGATTTAAAAGAGCGTTCATCAGAATGGGCTGTCTACATCAACAAAGTACTAAAAAAACAGTATGAAAACAAGCACAGTCCCTACATATTGGACTACAGCAACCGTTGTCCCTCTATACAAAAACAGCCCAAGAGACCAACCAAAGAACTATTGTCCGATAACATTATTAGACATTATCGGGAAGGTCTTTGGGTCGCTCTTACTTGACAACTTTCAAAAATGGGCAAAAACATCTGGATATGAAGATTGTCATGATGCCTACCCCCGGAGCACCAGGCCAGGCCCAGCACACCCGGGAGCAGGCATCATGCCCCGGGTAAAAGCCCAGCGGCCCCTTATAGGGGCTCTTTGGACTCTGTCCTGGCCCCTTTGGCGCCAGGCTCATGTTGGACATCAGACCTGGCGCCATAGGCGCCAGGCTCATAAAGGAAAGTGTTTGGTGCACTTACCTGATGCAGACCATGCTGCATACTCACCTGATGCAGACCATGCTGCATGAAGACCCAAGCCAAATGAGGCTTAGGAGGGACTATTTTACTGAAGGGACTATTTTGTTACTTGGGTGGGGCTGTGGAAGAATACTTACCTAGGACTTCTTCCAAGATTATTTAAGCCACGCCCGGACAGCCACACGTGCTTTGCGTTGTTCTGCATCCCAGCAGCTGAACGCTCACCGTGTCTGCTCCTGCACCAGGACTCCAGCCATGCCCGCCTCGAACCTGGAACTCCTGTAAGGAAAGAAGAGAAGAGAAAGGTGAAAACCAAGAACTTATTCAAACTTCTTACCTGCATCCGGAATCTTCACGCCAGCATTCTTGAAGAAAGACTTCCATTTAAAAGCATTGCGTTGCTCGCTGCAGCGCCGCGCTTCACTCATCTGTCCTCGAGACATCTCCCGGCTCCATCGCAACTGTCAGCACCGGTCGCCACATCTCTGCACCTAGGGGAGAGAAGAAGAGACAAATGGTGAGCAGAAGGAACACAGGAGGAAAGCCGAATTTTCAGCCATAATATACCGGCTTTTCTTGGTGAACCATTCCACATTTCGGGTCGGCGCCGCTTCGTTGGCAGGTACTGTACCCCAACCTCTATTGGGAAAGGACAAAAGACATTACTGGGGAATTATAAAGACATTTAGAGGGGTCGCCCTCATCACTAACTCACCTGATTTTACCATCGGCAATTTAACCCCTCAACGCATCGCCTTCGTTCTGCACCTGAAATAAAGGACAGATCACAGGCTAGAAAGACAACATAAAAAGAGGCTCACACTTGAACTTTTGAATCTTCATACTTACGGCATATCGCTCAGAAAAGTCAAGTGGATTTTGCGAGCACCATTCTGAAAACCAGTGAAGTAACTGGACGAACACGCGCCCCTGCACCAGAAGCAGGATGGAGAGTTCATCCTTCCAAACCATAAGGTGAGCTTAAACCGGGGGTTTTGGAGGAAGTCAGAGAAGAACGAAGGGGGAAAGGGGGAGCAAGCACACTATTCTGCAGATAGTTAATCCCCTTTCTCATCTGCAGAAGGATATTCCTACGGGCCAGACAAGCAAGATTTGGGGGTCCTGTTCAATCGGTGGTCCGAGTTCTGCGCATCACGCTTGAAGAGGCCACAGCAACCCAGACTAGACCATCGCCTCCGTGGGAGCCAGGTGAGCATTACAGAACGCAAAGCCTTCCTACAAATTCCCACCCAGGCGCTATGGAAACTTCTGAGACTGACCAGTTGGCCCAACTACTGGGGGAATTACGGGCCGAAGTACACGCCGCTCGTCAAGAGACTAATGCTCTCAGGAGGGAAGTGATTGTAACAAAGGAAAGAGCTGATGACCTGGCTAGACAGCTTTTGCAAGGTCAAGCTGGACAAACTCCTTTACCCGGTTCCAGCGGGAACCCCTCTCCTGTGCTTTCCAGTAACCCGGTGCAGATTAATCTACCTGGAAACATGCCGCTGGCCCCACCCGAACGCTTTGCTGGGGACCCCAAACGATTTGCCGTATTCATGAATCAGTGTCGTTTGCATTTCCTATGCAGACCTGGGGCCTTCCCTAATGACCAGACCAAGGTAGCCTTTGTATTGTCATATCTCAGCGGCAGTGCTGCCGATTGGTCAGTTCCACTGGTAACTAAAGATGACCCGATTCGTCGTGATTTTCAAGGATTTCAAGCAAGCATGGAAAGGTTATTTGCTCGTCACTCCCAGGGGCAGGCTCTGGATGACAAACTTCTATCTCTGCGACAGGACAATCAAGACCTCCTATCCTATATTGCAACCTTTAATAGACTAATTGTGGAAACTGGGTGGCCAGAGGATAAAAGAATCACGTTATTTTATCGAGGTCTACGCGGAGAACTTAAAGATATCCTGGCCCAAGTTGTAAATCCGCCCCAAGAATGCTCAGAATATATAGACTTAGTGGTCCAATTGGATCACAGACTGCAAAACAGAAAAGCAGATTGGTCCAAGTTTGAGACCGGGTGTTGGTCAAGACCCACGCTAACCTCAAGGGGGCTGAAGCCTCTGAGCCAATGCAAATCGAAGGGGTTAAAGGACCTCTAACTCAAAAGGAACGTGAAAGAAGACGGCAGATGCAATTATGTCTTTATTGTGGGTCGTCTGGACACTTTCTACAAGATTGCCCGGCAAAGCCGCCCAAGAAGGTGGTAGGAGCCGCTGATAAAATCCATGAAAACTCTGTATCAGGAAACGACCACGCCCGACAAGTGTAGGGGTCCGCTTGCCGAGCTTGAAAACTAACTCTCAGACCTTGCATTTCATTGTGCCAATAGTCCTCGTAGGTCCGGAACAGCCTAAGCGGTTGCATGCAATAAAGGCATACATCGATAGTGGGGCTATAGGAAACTATGTGGATTGTGAATTGGTCTCCAGGATTAACCTCCCCCTGCGTCCTAAAACCAGCAAAGACGTCATCACCACAGTTGATGGAACCGAAATTGCCTCTGGACCGGTAACACATTCCACAGCTGAGGTGACACTTGTAGGTCCGGACGGCCATCGGGAGGCAGTCGTGTTTGATGTAATCAAGGCTCCACAGTTTCAGGTTATTCTCGGAATCCCTTGGTTAGAGACACATAATCCTCGAATTGATTGGCGAGCGAAGAGAATAACCTTCCCGGATTGTGCACAAACCTGCTACCCAGAAAATCTGAAGATCAGTCTAGCATCAGTAACCTCTGTCTCCATGCAACTACCTCCGGAATACCAAGACTTTCAGGACGTCTTCCAAAAGGAACAGGCCAACACGCTACCTCCTCACAGATCGTACGATTGCCAAATCGATCTGGTGCCCGGTGCACAACCCCCTTGTAGCAGGATTTATGCCCTTACTGAACCGGAGAATCTGCATTTGAGACAATATTTAGATCAATACCTAGCCAATGGTTTCATTCACCCGTCAAAGTCTCCAGCATCCTCGGCTTTGTTCTTCGTGCCAAAAAAAGAAGGCGACCTTAGAACTTGTATCGATTACCGCGCATTGAACCAGATAACTGTTAAAAATCGTTACCCTCTGCCTTTGATCCCTGAACTCCTTGACCAGGTGAAGGACGCTTGCGTATACACCAAGTTAGATCTCCGGGCGGCTTATCATCTGGACGAGTAAAAGAAGGCGACGAATGGAAAACGGCCTTCCGTACAAAATATGGACTATTCGAATACCAGGTGATGCCTTTCATGTTGTGCAACGCGCCTGCTGCCTTCCAATTCTTCATGAACGATGTCCTTTGGGAACTCATCGATGTCTGTGTTGTCGTGTATATCGATGACATTCTGGTGTACTCCTCTTCGGAATCAGATCACAGAAAACATGTCAGGGCCGTCCTAGAGAAATTGCGCCAGCACAAACTGTTTGCAAAGCTGGAAAAATGCGTTTTCCATACCACCGAGGTTGAGTTTCTTGGATTCATCCTGACACCTAAAGGGGTCCGAATGGACTCACGGAAAGTGGATGCCATCCTCAAATGGCCATCACCTAGTTCGGTGAAAGGTGTCCAAAGCATGCTTGGTTTTGCCAATTTTTATCGCAGGTTTATCCCGGAATTTTCACGTGTGGTGCAACCCATCACTGCACTCTTGCGGAAAAATAAACGTTTTGAATGGACCGAGGAAGCTGAACAGGCCTTCCAGGAATTGAAAGCTAAATTTACGTCCGCACCTATTTTGAAACACCCGCGTCCTGATCTCCCATATATAGTCAAAACCGACGCGTCCAGCTTAGCCATGGGAGCTGTCCTGTCTCAGAGAGACCCCGAAACCAACCAATTGCACCCCCTAGCATTTTGGTCCAGAAAGTTCTCGCCGCCGGAGATAAATTATGCAATCACCGATAAGGAATTATTAGCCATTAAGTCCGCCTTTAAGGCTTGGCGGCATTATCTTCTTGGCGCCAGGCATACCATCACCGTGATCACTGATCACCGAAATTTACAATATTTAAAAACTACCAAGGCTCAGTCTTCACGACAGCTCTGATGGGCTTTGTTCTTTGCTGAGTTCGATTTTGTAATCACTTACCGTCCCGGCTGTAAGAATGGCAAAGCGGACTCGCTATCTCGAATTGGAATGGGAGAAATGGACACAAACTCAGAACCTGTGCCGATAATTCCCAAACAAAGAATTTTGGGGATAACCACTTTACAAACCCTTGAAGACATTCAAGCACGGGTAAAACAATTCCTGGACTCTTCAGCCTTGCAGGATTGGATCAAAAGGGGGTCTTACTTTTCAGTCAACGATGGCTTACCTTACTTCCAAGGACGCTTATTTTTGCCAGAAAAGGAATTGCAAGAACTGGTTATTTCCCGTCATCATGATACTCTGATGGAAGGACATCCTGGCATTGCCAAAACAGAGGAAAAAATTAAACGACAATTCTGGTGGCCTTCCTGGCGAAAGGATATTAAATCTTTCGTGATGTCCTGTGGAGTTTGCGCCCAAAACAAAGGTCAAAAAACAAAACCCGCCGGTCTTCTTCAACCCTTAGACATTCCACCAGCACCTTGGCACACCTTGTCACTAGATTTTATCACGGACCTGTCCTCTTGTAATGGATACAATACTATTCTGGTTGTGGTGGATTTGTTTTCCAAGATGGCCCATTTTCTTCCGTTGAAAGGATTACCTTCAGCTTTTGTTCTTGCCAAGGAATTCCTCGAAAATATCATCCGTTTGCATGGATTCCCGTCCATACTAGTCTCCGATCGGGGAAGCCGGTTTATTTCTCATTTTTGGAAAAAGTGTTGTCAACTGGCACAAATCGACGTAAGACTCTCAACCAGCCACCACCCACAGACCGATGGTCAGACGGAGAGAACAAACCAGACCATTGAACAATATCTACGATGTATGTTGCACCAATCGGAGGGTAATTGGAAGGATATTTTATGGGTGGCTGAATATGCATACAATAACTCGATACACTCTGGAACTGGTCAGAGCCCCTTTTATACCCTATATGGACATCACCCTCGTACTTCAGACTTGGACTCACCTTTGAGCCTTGAAATGCCCGCAGTGGACCATTTGCATTCTACGATTACTCAAGCCTTCAAGGATGCAACTGCACACTTACAACATGCGAAAGGGAAATACAAAAAGAATGCGGATCTGCATCGAAGAGAGGCGCCTCCATACCAAATAGGGGATCAAGTATGGTTGGCTACCAAACACTTATCGCTCAAGGGACCTCGGACTTTTAATCCAAGGTATTTAGGCCCTTACTCGATCAAAGCTATAATGAACCCAGTGGCAGTCAAGCTAGATCTACCAGCTAACATGCGGATTCACCCCGTTTTTCATGTGTCACTTTTGAAACCAGTGCAACCAGGAACCAGATTAATAAAGCCACCAGAACCAATCCAGATAGATGGGGAGCCTGAATTTGAGGTGAAGAACATTTTGGATTCTAAGATCTCAAAATCAAAACTTTTCTATCTAATTGATTGGAAGGGGTACGGGCCTCAGGAAAGGTCTTGGGAACCCAGCAACCACGTACATGCATCTCGGCTAGTAAAAAGGTTCCATCGGAATTTCCCAAACAAACCGAAACCTCCAGAGGGAACGACCTTGGGAGGGGCCTTAGGGGGGAGTGCTGTCATGATGCCTACCCCCGGAGCACCAGGCCAGGCCCAGCTCCCCCGCGAGCAGGCATCATGCCCCCGGGTAAAAGGCCAGCGGCCCCTTATAGGGGCTCTTTGGACTCTGTCCAGGCGGCTTTGGCGCCAGGCTCATGTTGGACATCAGTCCTGGCGCCATAGGCGCCAGGCTCATAAAGGAAAGTGTTTGGTGCACTTACCTGATGCAGACCATGCTGCATACTCACCTGATGCAGACCATGCTGCATGAAGACCCAAGCCAAATGAGGCTTAGGAGGGACTATTTTACTGAAGGGACTATTTTGTTACTTGGGTGGGGCTGTGGAAGAATACTTACCTAGGACTTCTTCCAAGGCTATTTAAGCCACTCCCGGACAGCCACACGTGCTTCGTGTTGTTCTGCATCCCAGCAGCTGAACGCTCACCGTGTCTGCTCCTGCACCTGGACTCCAGCCTGTAAGGAAAGAAGAGAAGAGAAAGGTGAAAACCAAGAACTTATTCAAACTTCTTACCTGCATCCAGAATCTTCACGCCAGCATTCTTGAAGAAAGACTTCCATTTAAAAGCATCGCGTTGCTCGCTGCAGCGCCACGCTTCACTCACCTGTCCTCGAGACATCTCCCGGCTCCATCGCGGCTGTCAGCACCGGTCACCACATCTCTGCACCTAGGGGAGAGAAGAAGAGACAAAAGGTAAGCAGAGGGAACACAGGAGGAAAGCCGAATTTTCAGCCATAATACTTACCGGCTTTTCTTGGTGAACCATTCCACATTTCGGGTCGGCGCCGCTTCGTTGGCAGGTACCGCACCCCGGCCCGTATGGGAAAGGACAAAAGACATTACTGGGGAATTATAAAGACATTTAGAGGGGTCGCCCTCACCACTAACTCACCTGATTTTACCATCGGCAATTTAACCCCTCAACGCATCGCCTTCGTTCTGCACCTGAAATAAAGGACAGATCACAGGTTAGGAAGACAACATAAAAAGAGGCTCACACTTGAACTTTTGAATCTTCATACTTGCAGCGTATCGCTCAGAAAAGTCAAGTGGATTTTGCCAGTGCCATTCTGAAAACCAGTGAAGTAACTGGATGAACGCGCGCCCCTCCACCAGAAGCAGGATGGAGAGTTCATCCTTCCAAACGATAAGGTGAGCTTAAACCGGGGGTTTTGGAGGAAGTCAGAGAAGAACAAAGGGGGAAAGGGGGGAGCGAGCACACTATTCTGCAGACAGCTAATCCCCTTTCTCATCTGCAGAAGGATATTCCTACGGGCCAGACAAGCATGATTTGGGGGTCCTGTTCAATCGGTGGTCCGAGTTCTGCGCATCACGCTTGAAGAGGCCACAGCAACCCAGACTAGACCATCGCCTCCTTGGGATCCAGGTGAGCGTTACAAAGATCACCTCCATTCAGGTTTTGTCAAAGACGCAGGAACATCACCAAATATCCTCTTATTAAGTGCCCTAAAGGGCAAGATTCTAGAAGGCAGCCCACAAATCTATCTCGCATTTGTTGACCTGGTCAGGCTTTAGACCAGGTCAACCGAGAGAAATTGTGGGAAATATTAACAACATGGAACTGCCCAGAAACCATCTAAGAGCCAATTAGAGCCCTTCATCAAGATAAAACAATAAGGGTTTGCTTAAATAAAGGTGGCACTCTGTCAGACAACATTCCAACAGCCAGAGGAGTGTAACAGGGGTTCCCCCAAGCCCCAACCCTGTTCAACTCCTATCTATGGGATATTAAAGAGTCACTGTTAGAAGTTAGATCTTTCCCGCCAACTGTAGGCAAGACTAAAATCTCCCGACTCTTCTAGCAGATGACCTAATTCTCTTGGACTATACGCCAATTTGGCTGCAACGCCAATTAAACAAACTGGCAGAATATATAAAGGAAAATATCCTAGAGATCAACAAGACCAAAACAAAGGTTATGGTTATGGAAAAACAATCTAAGAGACAAGAATCCTTCTGCTGGTATCTGGAAGAAGAACTTATTGAACAGGTTAAAAAATGTAAATACTTGGGGGTGCTCCTAAGTAACAACAAACAAGAAAGCCCAATGCAAAACCATCTAGTGAAGAAAACAAAGAGATTGGGTCTACAAGCAAGAGCAATAGACAGAAAGTACTGCCGATTCACATCATTACCCCTCTTCCAATTCTACAAGGGAAAGATGGTACCTTCATTGATTTATCGTGCTGATGCCCTCCCTATGCTTTCACAGACCTGCTGGCCACGTATGGAAGGCTTATTCTGGTGAACTGTGCTAAAACTTCGGATGTCAATATCAATAGCATTAATACGCCAAGAGCTTGGTCTTCAATCACTACAATCAATGGTTGATAGAAATATGCTGATGCTTTAAAGGAAAAGAATCATAAGCAACTGAGAAAACGTACTAAATATTCTCAATATTGAAATCAGAGAAAACAAAAGTCACATGCTGACACTTTGGGCACAAAAAAAACAAAAAATTTTGGAGGAGATATCGAGTTTCGAAGATGAACTCAAACAAAACCCCTTGAAGACAAAACAAAAGCTGAGTGAAAGTGACTGGATATGGACGATTGCCTTGATGACACGAAACAAACTAACAAGCCACTTACCACCAATAACAAGGAGATTAAATGAACTGCCAATCCATTTTTTTAAAACATGTTTTATTATTTTATTAACAACACAAACATTTCAAACATTGAGGACGTTCGTTTAACATCATTAAATACACATGTGTGCGTCACAGTCCTCCCCCCACCCCTTTAACTCGAGCCCCTGCTTCAATGCCGTCAGCTTGCATAACTCCGGGCTTGTCTTCCTCGTCACTCCCCCTCATATCATCCTCACTAAGTTTGGCCTGGGGGGGTCCCACCATTGTGGACACCAATTGTCTCCACACTATCAGGGGTCCCGCCTTCTCCTCCCCTCCCCTACTGATTGCTTCGCACCAGACTGCCGTTTCTGCATCTGCCCACTTTAGGAGGTCAGCCCACCACATCTCTATTCTAGGTCGTTGGGTTGCCTTCCAGCCCATTGCAATTCTTCTTTTGGCCAGGATATAGGCCAGGTCTTTCATCTTACTAATGTGCTTAAGGTTGCGTGGTCTGGTAAAGCCCCCCAGCATGCATGCCCAAGCCGACTCTACCTCGAGTGTAATACCTTGTTTGGCTAGGCGTGCCTTGACCTCTATCCAGAATCTACCCACCTCCGGGCAAGCCCAAAACATGTGTAACATCCCAGCTTCCACCTCCCCGCACCTTGGGCATTTCTGTATCACTGAACTTCCAAACCTGGCAATTTTGCTAGGGGTCATGCATGCCCTATGAGTAACATATAACTGGATCTGCTGTAGCCTCGCGTTTCGGGACACCTTCTTGTGGTACCTTTGGGCCCTGTCCCATTGTCCATCTGGCATAGGTTCTCCCACCTCTTCCTCCCAGTCCCGCCTCAGGTGTGACAGCTCCTTGCCCCACCCTAGTCATCAACTGTTCATATATGCAGGATATTTCTGGCCACCCTCCGAGATATCATACATCGTCTAGATGACCGTATCGGATTGCTCCGCTAGCACCGCCCCAGGCCACCTCTCTTGCACCCGTTTGATAATTCTTTTGTGGGTGATATGTTGGCCTGTGTGCACCCCCGTGTCCTCCACTATTCTCTGGAAATCTAATGCCTCCCCCTCTTGCCATACATCTCCGAGGGTCGCAAGGCCCATCGGTTCCCAGTATCTACGGATCCCTTTTATCGTTTGCGGGTCCTGCCCACATAGCGCCACTAGCGGCACCTGCAGGGAGCATGGGGACAGGTTCCCCACTACTCGCCATGCTTTGTTCCATATTTCCCAGCAACCACACCACCTCTCTTAGAAAGAAGGGGGCGGTATCCTTGTACAAAAGCCTGGTTTCGGCTGTCTCTTCTTCGGACAACCACCTGGCCACGTACTGAAGCTGTCCCGCCAGGTAGTATATCTCGAAGTTCGGTAGGTTTCTGCCCCCCCTGTCACATGAGTTTTGCAGCTTCCAAAGGGCCACCCTGTTCCTGGAGTTGTGCCATATGAAACCCCGGCACAGGCTGTGGAGTTTCCCGAAAAAGCGTTTGGGGGCATGTGTGGGATGTTCGTAAAATGGTGTAGCAATCTCGGTAGGGCCACCATCTTAGTCAAGGCCGCCCTGCCCACCATGGCTAGGGGTAGTTGGACCAAAACCCCATGCTATTCTTGATGCCTTCCACTGTCCTTTCTGTATTATATTTGTGTTACTCCTCGGTCGTATGATATATGTCGATACCCAGGTATCGGAATGTCCTGGTCTGCCAGGGTATCGGCAAGACCGGTAGGTTCCTATGCCGGGCCCCCTTGTATCTACCCAAGGGGAACATGCACCATTTCTTGGGGTTTACTGCTACGCTCGAGAGGGTGGCATAGCGTTCCATCACCTCAAGGATATGAGGTGCATTCCTCCTTTCGTGGGGATCCCTATTTCCCCATACTGTTGTCGGAGGCAGATTGCCAGTGGTTCCAAAGCAAGGATGTAGAGCATGGGTGTTCAGGGGCAGCCCTGTTTAGTTCCCCTACTGAGTAGCCACTTATCTGGGATTATTGCGCCAGTTTTAACCCTGGCGATCGGGGAGCTGTATACCATTTTGGCCCACCTCAGGTACCCTGGACCCATCCCATATTCTTTCAATGCCGCTAGCATCCACGGCCGCCTCACAGAGTCAATGGGTTTAACGGCATCCAGCGAGACTATCTCCATTTTGCTGGGGTTCTTCTCTGTCTGATCAATAATGTGGTGGAGTTTCCTATGGTTGTCGGTTATGTTACTGCCTGGAACGTAGCCTGTTTGATCGGGGTGTATCAGTTTGCCGATAACTTGTATGAGCCTATGTGCCAGCATAGCCGTGAGGATTTTGCTATCTTGGTTGAGCATTGATAGGGGTCTGTATCCATGCTTGGCTTGCCCTGTTTCAGGAGCCGAATGACCACTGCCTCGCTCAGGGACTCCGGCAGCCTCCCTCGTTCAAACACCTCATTTAGCATGGCCAGCAGTGGGGCGGGAGAACCTCCTGCTTGTATGTCTTGTAAAATTTCCAGGTCCTCCCGTTCCACATCATCCAATTTGGGCAAGCCTATGTCTTCCAATGTTTCCTGAATCTCCCGACCACTCTCCTCCCCTATGTCCTCATAACAGTGTTTACAGAATCTGAGGAGCCCCTTGTTGACTCCCTCCTGGGTATCCCAGGTCTGGCCATCTTCCCCTTTTATCTCCCTGACCACTGGTCTTGGCATTTCGTTTTTGTATAACCATTCTAGCAGCCTTCCTGGTTTGTCTCCCCCGGCATGTTGCCTTTCGACATATCTTTTATAGTTCAGTTTACATAGTCTGTCCCAGTGATCCCTGCTAGTTTGTTGCAACAGATTCATCCGTTCAGCATCCTCTTGTGAGGTGCTCCCCCATACATTATATCTTCTAGCTCCTTCTCTGTATCCCGTAGCTCATGCTCTATGCCCCCCTGGAGCCCTCTGGATTTGGATATGGCTGCACCGCGTACTACCACTTTGAACACCTCCCATAAGGTTCCTTCTGACTGCACACTCCCTGTGTTGATGTCAAAGTACTCGATAATCACCTCCCTTAACTCCTCGCGGAATCCTGAGTCCTGCAGGGCCTCGGCTCTGAGCTTCCAAGTCGGGATTCTCGCTCTCGGGGGCTGATGCCTCCACTCCACCACCAGGGGAGAGTGGTTGGAGAGTACTCTGGCCTTGTATTCCGAGCCTGTCATTTCTCCCACCAACTCCGAGGCGACAAACATATAGTCCAGTCTCGTGTGCAGCTTTTGTGGGGCTGTATAATGTGAGTACTGCCTATCCTCTGGGTGTAGCTGTCTCCAGATATCCTCTAGCCCAAAGTCTCTCAGCAGGGCCTGCAACGCTCTCACTGCCGGGGTCGGCCTACTTAGTTTGTGTTAGGCAGAAACCTGTGCAGTTCCCTCTGGGACCACTGCAAAAGATTTAAGACTACAGGTGTTTGGCAGTAAACCCACTTGGTAGCAGTCTGTACCACACAGATTCACTTGGTAGCTGTGGCTGAGCAGTCAGACTTACCTCAAGAAGAGTTAGGCCGTATTTGGAGTATACAGGATAGGGCAATTTACACAGTAGAACAAGCAGACACGGATCAGAGCTTGGGTGTAAAGATATATGATTATTTATTTAAAAACACATCTATGGAAAACACACTGGCACTAATATGGCAAACAACTTCAATCACAGTTACTATAAGTATATATCAATCCCATAACAATATTTCGACGGCACCACTTATTTGCAGACAGAGGTGAATGCTTTAACCTAGATGGCACTCTAGTAATCGTTACAAAGGGAGAGAAAAAGACAGGGTATGAAACCAACTCAGTACCAACACTTTTAGGAAACAAATGCAAGGCGAGCAAGGCAGGGTCTAATGTAAGTCACCAAGTTCAGAGGCCAGGCCCACTCGGAGAGAGGCAAGGCGATGTCCCGAAAGTATCACAGTGGAAATGCACTTCAAGTCTTTGTAGCAAAATGTCACAGAAAGGTTGGACCAGTTTAGAACAAAAGTTTAAGAAGGTCTGGAGGCGACCCAATGGAAAGGTAAGCATTTAAGACACCTCACGCTAACCGTTTCAAGGGAAGCCAGGCGGACACAGTACCTTGAGAGTGAAGAGGCAGCTCCGGGGGGGGGCAGTTGTTCCTGGTGGTGGATGCAAGTCGGGGCTTTGCCAGAAGATGAGGGGATCTCGTCGTCGAGGAAAGTTGAAGATCGTTGCACCACCAGGGAAGAGACCAGCCGCGGAGTGCTCAGTCACAAGGCACCACCTTTTGGTCGCGGTACAGTGGCCAGTGGCTATCCAGTTGCCGGGGTGCTCAGCATGGGCAAGTCGACCACTAGATGTCCTGGAAGCAAAGAAAAAGCAAGGGATTGGTTGTTCCCACCAGTGAGGGGAAGAAGACTCTCCAGCAGGGAGATCTCCTCTGTCGTTGGGAAGTGGTGAGTCAGTTCAGCAGGGCTCCACCGGAGGTGTCGTCGTTGCAGGTCGGCTCATCTTTACCCTCGTCGGATTCTTAGGTCCTGTGGCGACTTCTGAAGTTCCAGTCCCAAAAGCCCTGCTTTTATGCAGAAAACCCCCATTCATTCAGCCTAGGGGTCGATCAAACATGCTAACTGGTGAGCGGGGCGTCTCACTACTCGGGCCAATCACACCAGAGTGCGACTGGAGTTGGCAAGGCAACTCAGTCCAGGGTGCCTAAACCCCCTCCCACACTCCCTGTGGTACCCAGACAGAATGGCACCACTCTGGAGGGCTTCTGTGCAGAAGCCCGCCAAAAGTGGAACAAAGGGCTCAACCTTTGGTTTCGGAGTTACGGAGGCGAACACATGCGCCATTTTAAAAACTGCGTTCTGGCAGAAAATACCAACCAGTGGATTTATTTAAGACAAATAAACCGGCGGTATGTTAGAGACTGATGTGAAAAAGTATTAGCCTCCAACAATGGGAAGAATCCCATAGGAATATATTCGCGGTCGAATATAAAAAGTAGTATCCACTGCCACCAGCCAAAACTCGACGAGGGGGATGGGACAGTGCCCCCTCGAACAACAGACCCAGGGGTAATCGAATTACCCCTACCAGTACGTCCACAATAGGATGGTTTGTACCAGTTCTGTTAGTAAATTTAGGTCTAGTAAAGCCAATGGTGACTTTACATGCCCTGGGAGACAGTAGTCAGTCCCAGGGTATGGAGTCTATGGTGGGGATCCTCTAGGACACCCCAGTGTTACGGCACGGAGTGTGCGGTGTAACACACATAGCAAAACACATGAGGCCCTATGGAGTAAAAGACCCCATAGCCCATAGAACACATTGACATTCAAAGAAATCAACCACAATCTTGTCCAAGAGTGGGAGAAAAAGAGTCTCACTCTTGGCAGGATGAAAAAAACAAACTCCCGAAATCCAGCAAAGCTTCTGGGGGACTCACTAGGTTAGGAAATTCAGCCTAAACAGAGAATTCTCCCTAACAGTTTGCCATCAGACCTGTCCATTTTGGGGTGTAGCGTACAGTTAAAGTCCCCATCCCATATGATTGCTCCGCCTAGTAGGGGGCTGATTTTGCCCACGCACTATTATCCAGCAGCCCACGCACTATTATCATTCTGCCATATAGGTCTGCCGTGGTCTAGAGCAGTTGAAACGGCACTTGAGATGCCACCCAAGTGACCACCCCCCTCGCATAAGCAGAGTATGTGGCTCCGGTGGCAGTCCCTCTCCACTTTCTCTTAACCACTTCTAATTTATCCTTAGTAAGGTGGGTTTCCTGCAGCACTGCTATGTCCACTTTCAGCCTTCTCAAGTAAATCATTACTTTGTTCCTTTTCACGTAACTATTGAGGCCTCTCACGTTCCAGGTTACAATTCTAAGGCTACCCATCGCTATGCTTGGTTTGTCCACCCTCCCTTTCCCGGTTTCCCTCTCCCATCTAGTTTGGCATGAACCTGGGCTTGTATCCCTCCCTCTCCCAACATAAACTTCCCAACTACTCCCCCTTCCCTCCTTCCACAACTATAAAACACTGCACACAACCCCTTCCCTCTCCCCTCCCTACCCGTCCCCAACTAGTGCCCAGCTCCATCCCTGGATCTCAGGCTCCCCTGCATTTGGTCCTGCCTGAGAGTGCCGAGGTCAGGAACCCAGCAGGGTGTCACCGTTCTACCGGTAACCTAACTGGTCTGTTCGTGGGGGTGTGAGGGCTGGTTCCATTAGGCTCCTAAGTCTTGCACTAAGTTTGCGTGCTCAAAGGATCATAAGTATGCAGCCCTTGTCGCACTACTCCGACAGACTGTATCCTGCCCTATATTCTAGTCCCTGTGTCTGAGACTGCAACATCCTGGGCAACGCAGTCTCCATGTTACTTATCTGCATCGCCTTCCTCCTGGATACCCGATTCCGGGGGACAACTCTGCGTATCCAGCCATTCTGTCGCATCCTCCGGAGTATCAAAAATCAAAAAACAGTGCTCTATTTGTGTGCAACACTTTCAGTTTCGCAGGGTAGATCAACATGTACTTGTAGCCTGCTTCTCGCAATTTTCTCTTCACTGCACCAAAGTTCATGCGACTGTGTTGCACCTGCAGGGTATAGCCCGGGTATGTCGTTATGTTTGCCGACGCCCTTTGTATCGTTCCTACCTTTTGGAAATGCTCTAGAATTTTCGCCCAGTCTTGGTAATTCAGGATCTTTGCAATTACCGGCCTGGGGAGAGCTCCCGGTGGTGGCTTCCTCATCAGGGCCCTATGCGCTCGCTCCGCCGCAAACCCCTGAGTCAGCGCTTCTCCGGATATCTCTTGCAGCAGCATTGATTTTATGTACTCCGTGGGGCTAGGTCCTTCAGCTCCTTCAGGCAACCCTACAATACGTTTGTTGTTCCTCCGGGTGTGTCCCTCTGCCTCCTCTGTCCTGCTTTCCAGGTTGCCCACGCGTTGTTCCAGGACGTGAAGCATGGATTTATGGGATGCACAAGCGGCTGTGTTCGGGGTCACTTCCTTCTCTAAGTCGCCTGTGCGTTCCGCCAGCGCTCTGACGTCTTGCCGGAGTAGGTTCACTTCCTCCCGTACTGCCCCAACTTTGAGTTCTATTGCTGCCTTCAGCTTGACCATGGCTGACTCCAGTTTGGTTTCCCATGCCACTTTCATGTCTGCAATTGCTGCAAGGATCTGCTGATCCTTGCTCGTGGCCTCCGTGCCCGTGGTGGGGGTTCTCTCGTTGCTCCTGGCCCCCTCTGCCACCGACGATGTTCTGGCGTATTCATCAAGCGTGGGTTGTTTGCCCTTCGTTTTAGCCAGTTTGTTGGCCATCTTGATGTTGCTGGGCTTGTGTGAGCGAGCACCACGGCGGGTTGGGCCTTGGTCGGGAAAGGGGTCTGGATGGGCCAACTTGGGAGTTTCCTTGTGCTGCTGGGCCTATGACTGGAATGGATCCTGTCCTCCCACGTAATTGTACACTGGCAGTTCTTTTCCGGCTGTGTGCCCCAGCTCCTACTGGTGTTAGTCTGTGGCTGCGCCCGCAGGTGCCCGCGGGCCCTTCTCGGTGTCGTATTGGGCTCAGCGTTCTCCTTCCACTTGGTGCGCCACACTCTTTCCGCCTCTTGCGTGGGCCAGAAGGTGCCGTCTGCACCCGGCACCTGCATCCTCCACTCGTGGCCTGTTATCATGGGGGGCACATCCGTGCCGGTCCCCCAATGCCAGGAAATTTCCACCCGTGCCCACAGCCCTAATGACTGCACACAGGGCCTTTCCGCCGGCTGTCGCTGGTGTGCGCACGTCCTGGAGGCCCTAGGTCTGCATTTGGGCCAGGTTGTGCATGCGCTCCTCTGGGCTCATGTGCTGCACTGGTGCCCTGCTATGTGACACTGTCGGGGGCCACCGGGCCTTCCCCGAGGCAGCCACAACTGGTGAGTGCAGCATCCAGTTGCGTCCTAGTATCCCGGGTGCCCCTCTCTCCACTGTGTCTGCGGAGCAGCAGTATGACCGTGGTTGGCCTCCTCCAGGTGGGGCGCCTTTGGGTAATGGTGCTGGCTCCCCGGGGTGTGCCTGCCACTCCACCCGCCTCATGTGCCACTGGCATGTGTCCCTAGTTCGTTTGCAGCACTTAGGTGGGGCTTGCGCCCTGCCAGTCGTCAGGGGTCCCACCACGCTATCCGGAGATCATAATCAGTGCCAGGTCATCTCGGAGCGGGTGCACCCGCTTATTGCGCCCGCCGTGCAGTTCTGTGCTGGTCACAATGTTGCTTTCAGGTATGTCTATTCCTGCGTGCCTGTCGTTGTTTGGATCTTTTCATAGCAGATGCTTCAGCCCTCGCCTTGCATCAGCTGATCAGGCGCTCTGTCAGGCTCACGGATCGGGCGGTAACACGCTCACTCTTCCCCACTCCTATTACAGCAGCAGTGCTGTGTGAGCTGTTCATTCCTTTGACATTGCTTGCAATGGGTTTTGCACTGCGCACAAGTCTACTGTTTGATCGTGTCTCTAAAATCCTCCGAATTCTGTCTGCCCCTTCCAGCCAGCTCTCACTCTCGTCGCTGTAGGCTTCTTCGTGTCCGATGGCACTTTTACACCAGCACTCCCTCGTTGTGGGTGTCACATTGCAGTTTCCGATCCTTCCTCACAAGGGCAGGTTGCTCAGCCTCGGCTGCAGTACAGCTTCACCTCGCGGCAATACTACTCTGACTCTTTGTTCAGTGGGCACCATCTTTCTGCCGTCCATGGCCTGAACTCGCCAAACTGTTTAAGCTCGCAGTTTGTGATCTTTGCCGTGAGTCTTCCCAAATTTCAGGTCGCTGCACACCCAGTGCATTCATGCTGCCGTGAATGTTTCTTGTCGCGTCATGGCCAGCACTAAACATCTCTTTTCCTCAGGATCATATACGGATTGGCAGGAGCACCTGGGAATCACGTCCTACTCCGCAGCCATTAGGCCATGCCCCTCCAACTGCCAATCTATATGATGAAAATTCCTAACAAGACCCTTATGAATATATTCTTACGAATATGTCTGAACCTGTTAATGACCAACGATATCAGAGCCATCAGAGGAGTGGCTCAGGATAACATCTGCCACTTCTATAGAAATAAGGAAGAAAAAGAGACAATCAGGCATCTCCCATTATCATGCACAGGGCTGACTACTTTGAGAACGACTCATATGAAACGCATATTTCAAGGCAGAAGAACAAGGGATGAGGACGTTTGGTGGCCACAACAAATTGAAGGGGATAAAACATCTTTTGTGATAGCGGTTTCGCAGTTCTTTCAGCACCTAAAACTGTAAGTTAAGGTATAATGTTATGGAAAGAGAACTGGCTGTGACCGTCCAAACGGAATGTATTTGTGACATCTATTATCATGGACTTCGGAAAGGGTTGTGGTTGAAAAGACTTATATTTCTACTTTTTCAGGATGAGGAGGCTAATGGACGAAAAAACTTGTACAACGTTCTTTTGTAAATTGAATCAAGTAAATAAAAAAAATAAAAAAGCAGGCCTTAAAATATGCTTGCCAGAGGCCTCTGATATTTGGTCCGCTCTCTTCTGTCTACAACCACTTCCATTCAAATGGCCTACATACAAAGAAAGATCAGGACATGGTCTAAACAATGCCACTAGCATGAGAAAAGGGAAACCTTTCCACATAAGACATCATAGCACTGACAGCACTTTCAGATCATACCAACGTATATAAGGTGCTATACAAGTGCACAATAACATAACATAACATAACATATATATTGATTTGTCCAGGTTCACTGTATCAGCCAGCATATGAGCATGAACGCTATGGTTCCACAATCTTTGATTTGGAACCCTATTACCTCTAACACCTTATGCTCATCATTGGAGGGGGCTGGCTAGGTTTTACAACCCTACTCTGAAGGAACCGAGTTCTAGAGCTACACCATTCTGATGCTATGTTAATTTGTATAGCAACCACTATCTGGTGAAGGTACTTTAGTGATAGAAAGCACATATTGAGCTACAAAACAAAGTAAATATACCTGGAGGTTTATCAACTTTAGAC